>NC_091979.1:69289970-69926568 GCF_044704955.1 Pristiophorus japonicus
TGGCGCAGCCCGCAGACTTGTTGGTGGTCATGGAAGCATTTGAAAATTATAAATCACCTGTCACGGCCCACCTGATCAGGACTTGGACCAGCCAAGATCCTCTGCTGTCCCTAGTAAAAAACTGTGTACTGCATGGGAGCTGGGCCAGCATCCCCGTTGAAATGCAAGAGCCAATCAAGCTGTTCCAGCAGCGAAAGGACGAGCTGTCCATTCAGGCAGACTGCCTGTTGTGGGGTAACCGCGTAGTGCTACCAAACAAGGGCAGGGAGACGTTTATCTCTGATCTCCACAACACACACCCGGGTATAGTAATGATGAAAGCGATAGCCAGATCCCACGTGTGGTGGCCCGGTATCGATTCTGACTTAGAGTCCTGCGTATGGCAATGCAGCGTATGTGCTCAGTTGAGCAATGCGCCCAGAGAGGCATCACTAAGTTTGTGGTTCTGGCCCTCTAGACCATGGTCGAGGATCCATGTCGACTATGCGGGCCCGTTTCTCAGTAAAATGTTCCTGGTGGTGGTCGATGCTTTTTCCAAATGGATTGAATGTGAAATAATGTCGGGAAGCACCTCCACCGCCACCATTGAAAGCCTGAGGGCCATGTTTGCCACCCACGGCCTGCCTGACATACTGGTCAGTGACAACGGGCCATGTTTCACCAGTGCCGAATTTAAAGAATTCATGACCCGCAATGGGATCAAACATGTCACCTCGGCCCCATTTAAACCAGCCTCCAATGGGCAGGCAGAGCGGGCAGTACAAACCATCAAATAGAGCCTTAAGCGAGTCACAGAAGGATCACTCCAAACCCGCCTGTCCCGAGTACTGCTCAGCTACCGCACGAGACCCCACTCGCTCACAGGGGTGCCCCCGGCTGAGCTACTCATGAAAAGGACACTTAAAATCAGACTCTCTCTGGTTCACCCCAACCTGCATGATCAGGTAGAGAGCAGACGGCAGCAACAAAATGTGTCACGGGAAATTGATCTGAATGACCCTGTGTATGTGCTAAACTATGGACATTGTCCCAAGTGGATCGGGGACACGGTGATAGCTAAAGAAGGGAATAGGGTGTTTGTAATCAAACGAGACAATGGACAAATTTGCAGAAAGCACCTGGACCAAACGAGGCTGCGGTTCACAAACTGCCCTGAACAACCCACAGCAGACACCACCTTTTTCGAGCCCACAACACACCCACAACGGATCAACGACACCGCGTTGGACCAGGAAATCGAACCCATCATGCCCAACAGCCCAGCAAGGCCAGGCTCACCTAGCAGCCCTGCAGGGCCAACAACACGCCAGCCCAGCGAGGGCACAGCCAACACACCAGAACAGACATTTGTACCGAGGCGGTCCACCACGGAAAGAAAGGCTCCCGACCGCCTCACCTTGTAAATAGTTTTCACTTTGACTTTGCGCGGGAGTGATGCTGTGTATCTGCAAAGCATGCACTCCCATGTTCTGCCACCAGGGAGCTCATCCCCTGAAGTCCCAAGGGATCCCAGCATCCCTTGGGAGCACTGTATATAAGCTGGCCCCTAAGGTATGTTCCTCACTCTGGAGTGTCTTATTAAAGACTGAGGTCACTGTTACTTTTACCTCCCTGTGTGCAGCCTCATCTGTGTTGGGAACGCAATAAAGATCACCTCTCATTCTTCTGAATTCCAATGAGTAAAGGGCCAACCTACTCAACCTTTCCTCATAAGTCAACCCCCTCATCCCCGGGATTAACCCAGTGAACTGCCTCCACAGCAAGTATATCCTTTCGTAAATATGCAAACCAAAACTGCACGCAGTATTCCAGGTGTGGCCTCACCAATACCTTGTATAGCTGTAACAAGACTTCCCTGCTTTTATACTCCATCCCCTTTGCAATAAAGGTCAAGATTCCATTGGCCTTCCTGATCACTTGCTGTAGCTGCATACTATCATTTTGTGTTTCATGCACAAGTACCCCCCAGGTCCTGCTGTACTGCGGCACTTTGCAATCTTTCTCCATTTGAATAATAACTTGCTCTTTGATTTTTTTCTGCCAAAGTGCATGACCTCACACTTTCCAACTTTATACTCCATCTGCCAAATTCTTGCCCACTCACTCACCTGTCTCTGTCCTCTTGCAGCCTCTTTATGTCCTCCTCACACATTGCCCTTCCTCCCATCTTTGTATCATCAGCAAACCTGGCTACGTTACACTCAGTCCTCTCTTCCAAGTCGTTAATATAGATTGTAAATAGTTGGGGTCCCAGCACCAATCCTGCAGCACCCCACTCATTATTGGTTGCCAACCAGAGAACGAACCATTTATCCCGACTCTCTGTTTTCTGTTTGTCAGCCAATCCTCTATCCATGCTAATATATTACCTCCAACCCCGTTAACTTTTATCTTGTGCAGTAACCTTTTGTGTGGCATCTTGTCAAATGCCTTATGGAAGTCCAAATACACCACATCCACTGGTTCCCCTTTATCCACCCAGTTCGTTACATCCTCAAATAATTCCAGCAAATTTGTCAAACATGACTTCCCTTTCATAAATCCATGCTGACTTTGCCTAACCAAATTTTGCTTTTCCAAATGTCCTGTTACTGCTTCTTTAATAATGGACTCCAACATTTTCCCAACCACAGATGTTAGGCTAACTGATCTATAGTTTCCTGCATTTTGTCTGCCTCCTTTCTTGAATAGGGGCTTTACATTTGCAGTTTTCCAATCTGCTGAGACCTCCCCAGAATCCAGGGAATTTTGGTAAATTACAACCAATGCATCCACAATCCCTGCCGCTATTTCTCTTCAGGTCCTGGGATGCAAGCCATCAGGTCCAGGGGACTAAAATGCCTTTCGTCCCATTATCTTACTGAGCATAGCCTCCTTAGTGATTGTAATTATGTTAAGTTCCTCCCCCACTATAGCCCCTTGACTCTCCACTATTGTAATATTGTTAGTGTCCTCTACTGTAAAAACTGATACAAAATACTTGTTTAGATTTTCTGTCATCTCCATGTTCCCCATTACTAATTCTCCGGTCTTGTCCTCTAAGGGACCAACATTTACTTTAGCCACTTTTTTTCTTTTTATACCTGTAGAAACTCTTACTATCTGTTTTTATATTTTGTGCTAATTTACTTTCATAGTCTATCTTCCCTTTCTTAATCATTTTTTTAAGTCATTCTTTGCTGGCTTTTAAAAGCTTCCCAATCTTCTGTCCTCCCATTAGTTTTGGCCACTTTGTATGCCCTTGTTTTTAATTGTCCATCCTTTGGGCCCAAGTTTCGAGCCGCGCCTAGAACGGCGCAGTCCCGACCTGGACACCCGTTTTTCGCACCACAAAGTGCGCCTAAAAATAATCTCCAGATTCTCCAGCTCCCTGCAGGTCCTCTGGCCATCGGCGCAGCGCAGCAGGAGCTGTAGGGGGCGGAGCTAGGTTCCTGCGCTGAAAACAGTGCCGGGACCTCTGCACATGCGCGCTACAGTGGGCACGCATGTGCAGTAGCTCCAGGTGCCCAAAACTGTGTGGGAGGGGCCGAAGCACGCAGCACCTAGCCCTGGCCCAATGGCCTCACTGGGGCTGCGTGAATAAGGCTCCTCCCACGGCCAGATCCTGCCTGCTCCTGACCCGACTCGACTCCCGCTTCCCGCCCCCGGACTGGACCCGACCCGACTCCCGCTCCCCCGCCCCCCGCCCCCGCCTCCGGACCGTACCCGACACCGACCTGACTCCCACTCCACCCCCCACCCCCGGACCGGACCGGACCCAACCCCCCGGACTGGACCCGACCCGACTCCCGCCCCCACCGCCCCCGGACTGGTTCCGACCTGACCTCCCTCCCCCCGACCTGACCTCCATCTCCCTCCCTCCCCCCGACCCGAACAGAACCGACCTCACTCCCACCAACACCCCCGACCCGCGCTCCCACTGATCCGACCCAACGCCACCTCCCTGTAAATCTGGTGTTGGGGACGGGCCCTGCCCGAAGTCTCGGGCCCGGCCCGTTCAGCCTCCCTCCCCCTTCTCCTTTCCCCCCCCAATCTCCTTCCCCCCCATCTCCTTCTCCCCCCATCTCCTTCCCCCCATCTCCTCCCCCCCCATTCCTTCCCCCCCATCTCCTCCCCCCCATCTCCTTCCCCCCCACCATCTTCTACCCCCCATCTCCTTCCCCCCCCACCATCTCCTTCCCCCCCATCTCCTTTCCCCCTCCCATCTCCTTTCCCCCCCCATCTCCTTTCCCCCCCGATCTCCTTTCTCCCCCTTCTCCTCTTAATCCCCTTCTCCCCCATCCATCCCCAGGCCAGGAGAAACTGATCATCGCCCAATTTGACACTCTGCTAAATAATGAATTCGCCCGTTTCTAGGGTGCAATGGAGAGTAAAATTAGCCCCTCAACGAGTTTGCCAGGTAATGATATGGTAATTGCTGCATCGCTACAACTAATGACATGCACCTTCCAATAATTGAGATAAATTGCTGCCTTGCATATTGACTTAATTATTGCTATTGTTAAGCCACTGGCATTAAATTTGATAGCCTTGTTAAATCCATATGGAGAAATAGGAGCTACAATTATTACCATCTGACAGCCCATTCCAAGTCAAAGATGATCCATATGTGTTAAAATGGGTGCTATAATCAGTACCAGGCAGATTATGAATCCCTTTCTGTTTCTATTGCCAGTTTAATTTCTAAGGATTTATTTGATGTCAGGTCATTTCTTTTCAAGTCAACATCCACTTTGATTTGTAACTTGAAAACTGACCTAGAAAGTCTATAACAACAAATACTTTAAAATATTTTCCTTTGTATTGTAAATGTTTATGAGGATATGAATTCTTCAATTTTTGCATCTGCCCAGCCAACAGTGTGTGCCGATGACTAGGCCCCAGTCCTTTGGTGATGCAGCTCTGTGCCGATTGCTAGGATGTCTACAGCAGCAGCTCAAACATGGCCTTCTTTCCACTTCTGCCATTGGGAAACAACTGGCCTCCACTCAGCACATCCCTTTAGCATCATACCTAGGGCTGGATACTCACTGATGTGGCAAGAGTAGTTCATTTAATCTAAAACTAGTTTAAAAAATGGCTAGAAGGGACAAAAGAGAGAGTAGGAGTGAAGGGCAATTTTTCAGAGTGATTGGTAGTGGTGTACCACATGGTTCCATTCTGGGACCACTGTGTATATCAATAGTTTGGATATAGGCCTGGAGGGGGTGGTGTCAAAATTTGCAGATGATGCCATAATAGGACGTAGAATTAGTTATTTAAACAATCAAAGGAAAGTGCAAAGGGATATTTTTAAGGTGAGGGAATGGTCTAAAAAGTGCCAGATGGAATTCAATATAAATGTGAGATGCCGCACTTTGGAAAAAAAATAACAGCAGTAATTATAATCTTAATGGAAGTAGGCTTGGTGCTGTGTAAGAGCAAAGAGATTTGGGGGTACAGGTGCACTGGACTTTAAAGCTAGCATCTCAGGTTGATAAGTCTCTAGAAAAAGCTAATGGAATTCTAGATATAGAATATAAAAGCTAAGTGGTAATGAGAATCCAATATTTACAAAACCTCAGAGTACTGTGCACAGTATTGGGCT
Source organism: Pristiophorus japonicus (assembly GCF_044704955.1). NCBI lineage: Eukaryota > Metazoa > Chordata > Chondrichthyes > Pristiophoridae > Pristiophorus > Pristiophorus japonicus. The sequence goes on from NC_091979.1 coordinate 69,295,558, forward strand.
CCACACTATAGGAAAGATACCAAGGCTTGGGGGAGGTTATAAACCAGATTCACCAGCATGCTGCTAGAATGAGGAAATACACATATGGCTTCAAAAATTGGATTATTTTTATTAGACCAATGCAGACTATGAGGCAATAGGATACAGTCCCCACCATTGAAAACGCCCACATTTAAAATGATCCATTTGCATTAATGTCAATTTCAAAGTTGCCGGTTGTCACGCCTTAAATGCTTCATTTATTTTGGCCAGAAACAATTGAAACTCACTAGTTCTCACCTTGTTAAGGTGTACTGAATGTAATAACAGAGCCTTATCAAAGAGACTACACTTCCTTTATGCTTCCATTTTTTCTGCAATTAAAATGTAGGTTATATCCGTGAACATGGCTATGAATTATATCCAGATGATTTCAAAGATTCAAATTCAAATTACTCCACCAGTCTTTCACAAACTAGTTGAAAGAAAAATCCGAAATATTGATAATGTGGGTGTATTAGAACAGTAATCCAGCAGTTGTAATTTTATTTACACCATAGACAAAAATACATTTCATACTTTTTCTTTTCAAACAACCATCTAAACAGAAACTTTGTTATGGAAGGAATAGCAACATCTACAAAATCATAAAAGTGGATAAAGAGCAAGACAGATTTGCAAATCTATTTATTTAATGACTTAAAAGAACAACTGCATTTTTATTAACACAACCACGTTCACCAGCCATTGTGTATTATGAGCAAATCACATTCAATCTGCTTCCACGAGTTGAGGGGTCCAGACAAGTGGCCCATGGATACATGATTAAATATAAGAGATTTACAATGGGGAGTCTTCTGCACACAGAGGGCTCAATGTTCCCCAGTGATTTGCGCACGCCACGATTTTTGGCGTAAGTTAAAAAATTAAAGTTTCTCCAAGAAACGTGCACCAGCGTAACTCAGTTAGTTACAATTTTTTAAGGTTTTTTTTGCGTCATACGGGGTCTAACCTGATGTCTGCACCAGTTTTTGTCAATTATAGAAGCTTGCCCCCCAAAAATTTCTCCTCGTTTGCCGTATGTGACCACTCCCAAAAAACCTTCTGGTGAGTTAAGAAAACGCAGCGCGCAGTGAAAAATCGGCACAGAAAGATGTCGTTGTTTTTCAGCGAAGTTTTGAAGGGAGTCAAGAAGACTTAAATATGCATAATAAAGATTAAATTTTTTTACCTTATAACGCAGTAAATGGAAGTTTGATGGAATTCTGAAAATGTTCATACTTTTTCAACTCACACGCCACCACCGAATGTCTACAAACAGGGCTGGAGGGTCGGAGCGTCGACCAGCAGAATCGGTCCCGCGCCCGGACGCGGGCTCGGGGCTTGGCTGCAAAAGAGGCCCAGAGGGAGAGGGGGGTGCTGTGGAAGGCGATTCGAAGGTATCAGAAGACTGCACAACAAATGTAGCCTGGGTGGGTGGGTGCTGAAGAAGGTGATTGAAAGGCATCAAAAGCCTGCACTATGCATCAAATCAAACCCAGGTGGATGGCAGGATGTGGAAGGCGATCGGAAGCCATCAGAAGCCTGCACGATGCATCAAATGTAGCCTGGGTGGGTGGGGGGCTGTCGAAGGCATAAGGAAGGCATCACAAGACTGCACTACCCATCAAATGTACCCCAGGTGGGGGTTCCCGATCACTGCGCCTGCTTAGACCTGGGTGTGGTCCATACAGACCTGTGGGGAGAAAGAACAAAGAACCTTGTCCTGCCTGCCTGCGGTTTTGAACTTCTTGCAAAGGTAAAATTTAAGCATGGCGGCAATACTGACAATGCCATACTTCGTGCAAGCCTTTTAAACTATGGTGCTGTGGAGGAGACAAATAATTCAATGTCATCGCATGACGAACATCAGAGACCGTAGGGTGCTGGGCAGGAGGCCTTACCACCTCGGGTATTTCGAGACAGGCATTCGTACCTGCACCTGAGTAATGCAGACTGTATCAGAAGGCTGCGTTTCCGCAAAGAAGTTGTAACTGAGATCTGTGAGTTAGTAAAAGCAGACCTGCAACCTAAAAGTGTCAGGAGGACTGCTTTGTCAGTTATAATGAAGGTTACAGCTGCACTTTCATTTCATGCATCCGGATCGTTCCAAGCTACAACTGGGGATGTGTGCACCATTTCTCAACATGCAACACATGTCTGCATTCGGCAGGTAACTGCTGCACTATATGCCCGGAGGAATGACGACATAAAGTTCCCCATGACCGCCCAGGGCTGTGGGCTTCTCTAGAACTGCTGGCTTCCCAAAGATACTGGGCTGCATTGATTGGACCCACATTGCCTTGCGAGCACCTTTGGAGGATTTCGAGATGTACAGGAACAGAAAAGACTTCCACTCCATTAATGTGCAGCTCATGTGTGACGACATGCATCGCATCATGTCAGTTGTTGCAAAATACCCTGGGAGCACCCATGATGCATTCATCCTGCATGAGAGCCTTATTTCTGCCATGTTTCAGCAATAGTCAGAAGGACAGAGTTAGCTACAAGTTGCCACTTGTCTCATGACGCCCCTATGCATAATCCGGACGGAAGCTGACCGGGAATACAACATGTTGCACATTGCCATGCGCAGCATAATAGAGAGAACCATTGGCATCTTAAACAGCATTTCCGATGCCTGGACCATTCTGGAGGATATTTGCAATTCTTCCCTGAGATTGTCGGTCAGTTCACTGCTGTGTGCTGCATGCTGCATAACTTAGCCATCATGAGGCAGCAGCAGATGATAGTAGAAGACCCACCTGAGGTGAAAGTGGCTGATGATAATGATGAGGAAGATGCAGATGACAAGGAGGAGGAGGATGGGGAAGCCATGCAACTACCTGAACCCAGAGCACGATGGCGGAGAAGGGCAGGTCGTCATGCCCCTTTAACAATTGCTCGAGCCTTGCGCCAGCAGCTCATCCATGAACGCTTTGCTGCCTGAAGGCTTAGCGACAACTATTCCATATGGACCATGTTTACTGTTTGGACCTGTTCCGTGGTGTGTTAATGGAACAAATGATGAAAATGATTCTTGTTTACTTCAAAAGTTGTGTTAATAATGGAACAAACAATGGAAATGATTCAGTTATAATTTAAAATATATTTTATTCAAAAGTTTAACATTTTTTTTGTACTTAACTTAACTTTCATAAACATATTTTTGTATCAAACTTTAAAGTTTTCACTTAAGATCACTTAAAAACTTTAAGATTACTTACTAACTTTTATACTTGTAAATTTACATAACTTACAAAAAACTTATAAGGTGAGAACAGCTACAACAGCAACAACAACAACAACAACAACAACAACAACAACGAAAGGCTGCACCCATCTTTCCTCCACCTTATTCTAAGACCGCCCACTGTGCTTGGTCTTGGTGACTCCACCCCTACCCGCTGGCGGTGGCACAGCGTTTCTCGGGTTAGTACCAAGCTTATTGTTTCAAACATCTTGGTAATGTGCATTTCTTGATGCGGGGGGTGGGGGGAGAGGCAGCCAGTAATGGGGAAGGCACGGCTTGGACCTCTTCAGAGGCTGGTCTGGGAATTGGAGTGGGTATGGCAGTTGATTCTGCCAATGGGTGCAGGGTCTCGGTGTGTTCCCTTTATGCAGCAGCTAACTCCGACATTCCCTCCCTCATGTGCACTGACAGTGTCTCAACTACCTCCAACATTCGCTCCCTCTGGTTCGCCGCCAGTGTCTCAGCTACCTGTGACATGCTCTCCCTCATGTTCACCAACCATGTCTCAACTACCTGCAACATTCCCTCCCTCATGTTCACTGAGAGTGTTTCAACTACCTGCGACATTGCCTCCCTCATGTGCACCGACATGGTTTTAGCTGACTGAGGTATTCCATCCCTCATATTCCCGGACAGCGTTCCCATTTGTCGTGAGAGTGTTGTTACTTCTCCCGACAGTCCCGATACCTCATCATCCACCCCACTGACGGTGTCCAGGAATGATCGTGTAATGTCAATGCTCTCCGCACTCATTGCCATCATCTGAACCACATCTGTTAGATCCTGCACCTCAGGAGAGTGCTGTCGAGTTCTTCTTCCTGGGTGTGGCTCGCAGCATCCCAGTGGGACCCGCAGCCTGGGACAGTGGGGCCCTGGGTGTGCCTCGCTTTACCCCACTGGGACCCGCAACCTCGGAATTGGGGCCCTGGGTGTGCCTTACTGAAACCCACTGGGACCCGCAGCCTCAGACCGTGGGGCCCCGGGTGTGTCTCACTGTATCCCACTGGAATCCCCAGCCTCGGACGGTGGGAAATCATGGAATATCCCACCAACGCTCAAACCACTACTCAGGGAAAGGGCCAGCACCTCAATGGGCGGCACCTACATCTCCTCCAAAGTGAGTACAACAGTGGAGACTTCATCCATCCTCTCCCCCTCCCCGCCATGCGCTTGGTCTGGAAGGTGGGATTGGAAGATGTTCTCCTCTTCAATCTCGCCCTCATCTGAATCTTCTTCTACATCGTCAGGGTTGGCCTCAAGTTCTGCAAAACAGATAAATGGTTAGCAGCAGAGGAGGGGGCAGGATGGGTGGCATGAGTAGGCTCACACAGTGCAGGCAGCAGGCTGATTTGAAGGACCACGATGAATGATAGCACATTGCATCAAGCGAAGCGTAGCTGAGGGAGACATCCCCATGAACCGAAGCATGGCTAGCCCGAGTAGTACTTAACATTTAGCAAAGCCAGACTGTGGAATTTGCAGGACTTACCCTCTCCCTTGAGAGTGGGCCCAGCTTGTGCAGTGGTGGTTGCTTGTCTCCAGGCAGGACCCATCAAAGCAGCGACCACATAGAAATATAGAAACATAGAAATTTACAGCGCAAAAGGAGGCCATTTCGGCCCATCGTGTCCACGCCAGTCGACAAAGAGCCGCATGGCCCTTGGTCAGCTGTCCTAAAGGTTAGATATAAACCTATGACCCTCTCTTCCAAGGGTGTCAGTGGGTGCAGATTTGCTGGGCCTGCTCCTGATTGAGTTCTTTTATTATGTGCCACTTTGCTCTGCAAAGATGAAAATATAACTTTTTAGAGAGGGTGTCTTTCTGCTCGGTGGGACATATACAGCTGGTCACATTTACAATTGCAATTCCATTGAATAAATGAAAATATTACTTACATTAACTACTTGACCAAGGTCCTGCCACTTCTTTTTGCACTGGCCTCCAGACCTCGGGGTAGTAACCATTGCTCAGTAATCTTCTGCAAGTTGGTTTCAGCGTTTCTTGGGTGGAACTTTTATGTGACCTCTGCTGGTGTCCAGCTCCTGCCATCTGTTCTCAATCACAATAACTAGTGCCTCCACTTCATCCTGTAAGAAATTCTTGGTCCTTGTGTCACGTTGCATCTTTCATTGCAGCAGCTCTGATTTTTCCAATGAGGAATAAAGTTCCCACACACAACTGGCTCTTTAAAAATGGCCGATTGCAGACCGGGAGCTGGACTGCGCATGCGCAGAAGGGGCGGCATCAGTTTTATTGCGCAGACAGTTGGCTCCATCCCCCGAGGCTACAGGACAGGCTGTGTGGCGCCAATTTTGAAAAATCAAGTGGGGAAACTTGGCATATTTATTTTTAGAGTAGTTCTGGCCTCGAAAAATAGGTGTAACTCTGGCAATACGCCAAAAACTGGCTTTGGGCAAAATTGAGCCCAGAGAGTTGAGAGTGTGCCTCCCAACCCCACATCCAAAGCTTGTAGGCTGCTGCCGACCATCAGACCGTCAACCCCCCACCCCACCACCCATGATCACTGCCGCTACACCCACCCATCGTGACCTTTGTCCTCCATGATCCCAGTCTCTGCCCTTCCCGATTGCTGCCGACTACTACCCTCCCGACCACAGCTGCCCTCCAGACTCGATCTCCCCATCCCGATTAACCTCCTTTTTAGTGTTACAAATCCTTTTTGATCTGGGGAGCACCTTTTCCGAGCAATATAGTAGATGAGAGATCACTTAAGAAAGGCATTATGGGTTCACACCTGGATTATAATCAGCTTGTAGGCATTTGTCTAAGCCAGCAAAATTGTAAACCTTTTGGAATTTATTTTTATGCAATGTGTTCTGATAATAGCTTGTGACACTGCAATGTTAGGTGATATGTATATTAATGTTGGTCTTTGGGTGGCAGCAGTTTATTGGAGGGTTGAAGGACTGGGAGAGATGTTGGACATGACAATTAATGCAGGGGAGCAGGGATTGTTTGGTAAAAGTGCTCTTTACTGAGTTGCTGCCAAAGAGCTCCAGCTGTAGGCATATGTTGGTGCCCTCCCACTAATTCGCTGTCTTACTGTCAAGGTTAGCGAATAGCCAGTTGGACGAGGTAGTACAAGGCGCAAGTGCCTGTGTAACTGTACCCTAGCTAAGTGGTATGTCCTTACTGTACAGTATAAATGCACACGAGGCCCATACTTGAGAGAAAGTCACTCTGTGACCAGTTACCTTTATTACCAAGACCTCAAGTGATGAAGGTGGGTGGAGCTACCCCTTTTATACCTGAAAGTCCAGGTTAGGAGTGTCTCCCACAAGTTCAATGTTCTCAAGGTGTACAACTAAGGTCAGCTTATACATGGGTTACAATGATAGTTGAATACATGACATCACCTCCCCCCAAAGTCTTATTGGGATCACAGGTTGAGTCTCTCTGGTGGTTTAAGCTCCCCTGTAGAGCGCCTGAGTTGGGGCTCCGGTTGTTGGGCGCTGACCTGAGTGTCTGCTGTTTGCGGTGCCTCAGGCCTGTCCGGGCTGCGCACAGTGACTGGGCTCTCCTCCACTTGGTTCCAGTGTTCGATCACCTGTCGTGTTCTTTCTCTGCTTCTTCTGTGGGGTTGCTGAACCTCCTTTTAGTTTGATCCACGTGTTTGCGGCAGATTTTTCCATTGATGTTTAACTACCAAAACCCTATTCCCCTCTTTAGCAATCACAGTGCCTGCAAGTCATTTGGGCCCTGCAGTGTAATTAAGGACAAAAACAGGGTAATTGACATCAATACATCGCGCCCTCGCACTCCTTTCATGGTAGTCACATTGTGACTGACGCCTGCTCTCAACAATTTCTTTCATAGTAGGGTGTATAAGGGATAACCTGGTTTTGAGCGTCCTTTTCATTAGTAGCTCTGCGGGTGGAACCCCTGTGAGCGAGTGTGGTTGGGATCTATTAGCCAACAGGAGGCGTGATAAGCGGTTTTGTAGGGAACCCCCTTTGATTCTGAGAATCCCCTGTTTGATTATCTGCACTGCTCGTTCAACCTGGCTGTTTGAGGCCGGCTTAAATGGTGCCGTTCTGACATGGTTGATTCCATTGCCTGCCATGAAGTCCTGGAATTCAATGCTTGTGAAGCACGGGTTATTGTCGCTGACCAAGACGTCCCTACACCATGGGAGGCGAATATTGCCCGTAGACTTTCTACCGTGGCAGAGGATGAGCTTGAATTTAAAATGGCACACTCAATCCATTTAGAGCAGGCGTCTACTACAACCAAAAACATTTTTCCCATGAAAGGACCTGCGTAGTCCACATGGATGCATGACCATGGCTTGGCGGGCCAGGACCAGGGGCTAAGGGGGGCTTCCCTGGGTGCGTTGCCCATCTGAGCACACGTGTTGCACCTGCGAACACAAAGTTCCAGGTCTGCATCTATCCCTGGCCACCAAACGTGTGACCTGGCAATTGCCTTCATCATGACAATGCCCAGATGCTCATTGTGAAGTTCTCTGATAAACACCTCTCTGCCCCTTTGGGGCATGACTACTCGGTTTCCCCACAGTAGGCAATCGGCCTGAATCGACAGTTCATCCTTGCGCCTATGAAACGGTTTAAATTCCTCAGGGCATGCCCCATACGTGGCTGCCCAGTCCCCATTCAGGACACATTTCTTAACTAAAGACAGTAGTGGGTCCTTATTTGTCCAGACTTTAATCTGACGGGCTGTCACAGGTGAGCTTTCGCTTTCGAAAGCTTCAACAGCCATGACCACCTCAGCATCATGCTCAGTTGCCCCCTCAGTGGTAGCTAGTGGGTGCCTGCTGAATGCATTGGCGCAGTTTTCAGTGCCCGATCTGTGCCGAATTGTGTAGGCATAGGCGGCTAACGTAAGTGCCCACCTCTGTAGGCGGGCTGATGCATTCGCATTTATGGCCTTGTGGTCGGCCAAAAGGGACATAAGGGGTTTGTGATCTGTCTCCAGCTCAAATTTCCTGCCAAACAGGTACTGGTGCATTTTTTTACTGCATATACACATGCTCGCGCTTCCTTTTCTACCATCCTGTAGCCCCTTTCTGCCTGGGACAGACTTCTGGAGGCATAAGCTACCGGCTGTAACTGACCCTTGGCATTCATATGCTGCAACACACACCCGACCCCATAGGACGACGCATCGCACATTAGAACAAGTTTCTTACACGGTCATCTAACGTTAACAGTTTGTTGGAGCATAACAAGTTGCACGCTCTATCAAAAGCCTTTTCCTGGCTGTCCCCCCAGACCCAATTGCGACCTTTGCGTAGGAGCACGTGTAGCGGCTCTAACAGCGTGCTCAATTTGGGAAGAAAGTTACCAAAATAATTCAGGAGCCCCAGGAACGAACGCAGCTCCGTCGTGTTACGGAGTCTGGGTGCTCTCTGGATCGCTTCTGTTTTGGATGCAGTATGTCTGATCCCGTCTGCTGCTACCCTCCTCCCCAGGAATTCTACCTCTGGAGCTAAGAAGTCGCACTTCGCCTTTTTCAGTCGCAGCCCGACCCGCTCCAGTCTGCGGAGTACCTCCTCCAGGTTATGGAGGTGTTCTTCAGTATCGCGACCCGTGATGAGGATGTCGTCTTGAAAAACCACTGTCCTTGGAATCGACTTGAGGAGGCTTTCCATATTTCGCTGAAAGATCGCGGCGGCCGAACGAATCCTGAACGGACATCCGTTATACTCAAACAACCCCTTTTGTGTCGTGATGGTGGTCAGCTTCTTCGACTCACTCGCCAGCTCCTGGGTCATGTAAGCTGAGGTAAGGTCCAATTTTGAAAAAAGTTTGCCACTGGATAGCGTCGCAAAGAGGCCTTCCACTCTCGGTAGCGGGTACTGGTCTTGGAGAGACACCTGATTGATGGTGGCCTTGTAATCGCCACATATCCTGACCGACCCATCCGCCTTGAGCACCGACATGATTGGGCTCGCCCAGTCACTGAATTCGACTGGCGAGATGATGCCTTCCCTCAACAGGCGGTCCAATTTGCATTCTATCCTTTCCCGCATCACATACGGCACCGCTCTGGCCTTGTGGTGTACTGGCCTGGCGTCCGGGTTTATGTGAATCACTACCTTGGCCCCCAAGAAAGTGCTGATGCTGGGTTGAAATAATGAGTCAAATTTGTCCAGGACCTGTGAGCATGATACTCGCTCCACAGAAGAAATTGCATTGACATCGCCCCATTTCCAGTTCATGACAGCAAGCCAACTCCTCCCCGGAAGTGCGGGACCGTCCTCCGGGACAATCCAGAGTGGCAACCTGTTCTTCGAATCTTTGTGGATCACGACTACCGTGGCGCTGCCTAGCACCGGAATGATCTCCTTTGTATATGTCCGTAGCTGTGCGTCAATCGGCAATAACTTTGACCTCCTGGCATTGAACACCCACAACCTTTCGAACTGTTTGATACTCATCAGGAACTGGCTGACCCCCATGTCTAGCTCCATTAATACTGGGATGCCACTGAGGAGCACTTTCATCATTATCGGTATATGAACTGTATATGTGCTCCACATGAACTCACTGAACTTCAGCTTCTAATGATTTCCCCCAGTATTCATTTGGCCTCATAGGGCTTACATCGGACCCGTCCTCCTCGTACATCAATCTGGCTGCAGGCTTCCTGCACATACGCGCCAAGTGACCACTGACGTTGCAGTTTCTGCAGGTATATTGCTGATACCTGCAAAGCTCTGGCTGGGTGTTTGCCTCCACACCTCCAGCATAAGCTGGAGGCCCCATTGTTGGAAACAAAAGGTCCATTACCAGTCGATCGTCTCTGACTGTCTCTGTAACTATCCTTAAGCGCACCATTAACAGGTGTTGATGGCCCATTACTGGCCGCATTGTCCCTTGCGATGGCATGAATCGCCGTTCAGCTGGCCATTGTCTCTGTTGAATTCCCCCTTTGGGTTCGACTACATGCTCGGGCATGTCCGATTGCCCTTGTCTGTCTGGAGAACTGTGTGCCGCATTAACAATGTTGACTCCCTGGGTGTTTGCCGCATTTGAGCCAAGATTTTTGTCATACATCATTCTGATCTCTTCCTCCCCTGAGATAAATGTCTGGGCTATCAGAGTCGCCGCTTCCAAGGTCAAGTCTTTGGTCTCAATCAGTTTCCGGAAAACCCCAGCGTGCCCGATACCCTCAATAAAAAAGTCTCGCAGCATCTCCACTCTGCATGCATCTGGGAACTTACATAGGCTCGCCAGTAGCCGGAGATCTGCCACGACGTCCGGAACGCTTTGCCCTTCTCACTGCCGGTACATGTAAAACCAGTGTCTCGCCATGTGCATGCTGCTCGTCGGTTTAAGGTGTTCCCCGATCAACTTACTGAGCTCTTCGAACGTCTTGTCCGCCGGCTTCTCTGGCACTAGAAGGTCCTTCATCAGGGAATATGTTCTGGATCCACAAACTGTCAGGAGATGAGCCCTGCGTTTGTCGGTCGAATCCTGTCCCAACTATTCCTTAGTGACAAAACTTTGCTGTAGTCTCTCAATAAAGTCATCCCAATCATCACCAACACAGTACCTCTCTTCTGTGCTGCTAGTGGCCATGTTCGCATGGTTTAAATCCCAGTTTCTCGTCGCCAATGATATGTCCTTACTATACATTATAAATGCACATGAGGCCCATACTTGAGAGAAAGTCACTCTGTGACCGGTTACCTTTATTACCGAGACCTCAAGTGATGAAGGTGGGTGGAGCTTCCCCTTTTATACCTGAAAGTCCAGGTTAGGAGTGTCTCCCACAAGTTCACCCACTTGTGGTCAATGTTCTCAAGGTGTACAACTTAGGTCAGCTTATACATGGGTTACAATGATAGTTGAATACATGACACTAAGAATCACCACCTTCAGGAGATGATGGAAAGAAGAGAAAATTGGTAAAGCGAAAAAAAAGTTAAAAGTCTATTTTGTAAAATAATTGACAGTATCAGTAATGCAGTGGTTGTTACTTGTACCATGTTAGAAAGCTGTCAATTTATGAAAATATTTCACTAAATTTTCAAATAACAGCAAATATTTTAACATCTTGGATTCGCAATCAGGCTGTTCTTTTCAAAGGTAATTCTGACTTCTGCTGCTTCCAGTACAAGAAAAGCTGATTGTCGACTGAACATAAGAATACACTAAGGTGATGACTACAGCAAAGCCTTTTTCACCTTGTGCTTATCCCGAGGTAATTTGGGAATTCTGCCATAAATAATTTAAAGGATCGTTTCATGGCACTGGTTTTGAAAGTTTCATCAATGAGAAAGGATTTGTAACACTAAAAGGCAGGTGTCTTTTGCTTATATGCTCTGTCTGATGCCATGTCAACACTGTAAGGTCAATCAAAGAACATTGAAGTGTATTAAAAATGTAGGTTTCCTATTTTTGGGCACATCAAAGAACTGTTGCAAAACAGAACTCCTGAAAGAGGAAAGAGCCTTTCACATCATTGGAGGTCAAGTTTCTGACAGGAAATAAGTTCAATCTGAAATGAAACTGGATCAGGCATAAGTGCACTGCATTCTTTTTGTCGTCCAGGTGAGCTTTCATCACCATTTGATGTGAGCATTGTGATTACACCTTAACAGAGGCCAGATTGTGACATGTTTGCAAAGTGACCTCTAGCTTTTAAGCTTACATGAAAGATTACCTCAGTCGTCACGGTAACAGGTCTAATACTATTTAATCTATTTCTCCCTCAGCAATAATGATATTTTCTTGAGATCTGTTGATCCAAAAGTGAAAATCACACAGAAAGAACTTAAATTTTCTCATATTATTAAATCTGAACATCTCACTATTACTTTTAAATCAAACATCAAGGAAGCTTGAAATGATATAATAATTGAATGTTAATAGATTATGTAAAATCTCTTATAGCAAACCATCAGGAGAAAATAAATTCAAGTTTAAAGGAAAAATGAAAACATTGAATTCTAATACAAATTAGTTAAGGCAAAATATTTTGCGTTTTGGTGTGTATTTAAGTGTAGAAAAGAGAATCCAGCTGTCTTTTTGGCTTTTCATAATGAAAACGTTACCAATTGCCACTTACATGAAACTAATCTAAGAGCCAGTCCCATCACAGGAAGCAAACTGCAAGATACCACATTGCCTAGGGCCTGGCATTTCCTCTATTAAAGCAAACATTTTATTCTGCAGTGACCCTTTTGTGCTCTATATGCAGTGGTCTGTCACCATGACCAAAAATGATTATGTGCTACATTCCAGTATTACTTCCTGAAAATTTTTTTTAATTAAGATAAATTAGTTGAGTTCATTAATACTAATTAAGGTTGAATGAAATTGAAGGGTGCAGAGTACATTTTTCAGCAACGTTACTGTTGTAAGATTTCAGCAACATTACAAATACAAGGGGTTATTCTGGGCAAAGGGTGAAAACAGGCACTAAATGAGCGCTGTGCTAATAAGAAACGCCTGTTTGAAAGTCTGCATTTAGCCTGGAAATTGCCTGTTACCGCTACCCAGAAACCTGCAGGTTTAGCACTCAAGCGCTGATTAGATATAATCTTCTTGGAGCAGCTCGCACCCACTTCCACTGAAGGTGTGAAGTGTGAAGATCTCTGGCTGGCACACAGCAGTATTTTGCAGGAGGGCTCAGGGACCGAGGGAGAGGGCGCACAGGTTCTCAGATGTGGCACTGGAGGTCCTGGTGCAGTAGGTATGTCCTGTACCTGTAAAGTGGGGGTGGGGGGAGGAGGGGAGGGTAAGGACCTCGCCCTCCTGTCCCTCTCTCCTGCAGCAGCTGGTGCTGCTCTGCCTGGCCTCATGTCCTCCTTCCATTCCTCATCCAGAGCAAGGGAGAGCCCTAGCAAGATATCCATGACAAAGCACTCCCTTTCTCCTGGTGACTCATACAAGGTGAAGTAGTGCTCCACTTACTCTTTTTAGGTGAGGTCCTCAGAGAATTTTTGGAATATATTTTGCTTGAGTGTTGGTGAAGTCTTGACAAAGTGCCCCAGGATTTCTCCTGATGTACAAAAGGGGAGAATCCCTTTAAAGTAGCACTTGAAATTGACATCAACACTGTGTTTATTCTCAAATAAAGTAAATGAGTTGATGGCACAAATCATTAGAAATGGGTATGATTTGGTGGCCATTACAGAAACATGGTTGCAGGGTGGCCAAGACTGTGAATTAAACATACAGGGGTATCTGACGATTCGGAAAGATAGACAAGAAGGGAAAGGAGGTGGGGTAGCTCTGTTAATAAAGGATGATATCAGGGCAGTTGTGAGAGATGATATTGGCTCTAATGAACAAAATGTTGAATCATTGTGGGTGGAGATTAGAGATAGTAAGGGGAAAAAGTCACTGGTGGGCGTAGTTTATAGGCCCCCAAATAATAACTTCATGGTGGGCGGGCAATAATCAAGGGAATAATGGAGGCATGTGAAAAAGGAATGGCAGTAGTCATGGGGGATTTTAACCTACATATCGATTGGTCAACTCAAATCGCACGGGGTAGCCTGGAGGAGGAATTAATAGAATGCATTCATAAAATGATTCAACATGATTCAATCATTCAAAGGCATGTTGGCCTTCATAGCGAGGAGATTTGAGTACAGGGGCAGGGAGGTGTTACTACTTTTGTACAGGGCCTTGGTGAGGCCACACCTGGAGTATTGTGTACAGTTTTGGTCTCCTAACTTGAGGAAGGACATTCTTGCTATTGAGGGAGTGCAGTGAAGGTTCACCAGACTGATTCCCCAGATGGCGGGAATCAGTCATATCAAGAAAGATTGGATCAACTGGGCTTGTATACACTGGAGTTCAGAAGAATGAGAGAGGATCTCATAGAAACGTTTAAAATTCTGATGGGTTTAGACAGGTTAGATGCAGGAAGAATGTTCCCAATGTTGAGAAAGTCCAGAACCAGGGGTCACAGTCTAAGAATAAAGGGTAAGCCATTTAGGACCTGGATGGGGAGAAACTTCTTCACCCAGAGAGTGGTGAACCTGTGGAATTCTCTACCACAGAAAGTTGTTGAGGCCAATTCATTAAATATATTCAAAAAGGAGTTAGATGTAGTCCTGATTACTAGGGGGATCAAGGGGTATGGCGAGAAAGCAGGAATGGGGTACTGAAGTTGCATGTTCAGCCATGAACTCATTGAATGGCGGTGCAGGCTTGAAGGGCCGAATGGCCGACTCCTGCACCTATTTTCTATGTTTCAATGAGTTAAGGAAGGTGATATTTGGAAGAATGATCAAAGGCTTGGTCAAAGGGGTGCATATTAAGGAGGGGCTTGAAAGAGAAAAGAAAGGTGGAGAGGCAGATGAGTTTAAGAAGACAATTCCAGAGCATGGGGTCTAGGTGGCTGTTGGCATACCAATTAATGGTGGGGTGAAAGGAGGACGCAGACGAGACAAGAGTCAGAGAAACAGAAAGCTTGAAGCTGGAGGAGGTTACAAGATAGGGCGAGGCAAAGCCATGAAGAGACTTAAACACAAGGATAGTTTCTTTTAATTTGGGGGATTTAGGGGACTGGGGAGCAAAGTAGGTCAAGGGGGAGAGGGTTGATAAGTGAACTGGACATAGAATCATAGAATCATAGAATCATAGAATGCATGGTGCAGAATAGGATACAGGCAGCAAAGTTTTGGATGAGCAAAGGCCATCAGGAGAGCATTGGAATAGTCAAGTCAGGTGACAAAGAAATGGATGAGGATTTCAGCAGCAGATAAGCTGAAATGGGCAATGTTATAGAGAGGATACAGGGTCATCTCTAGATCAAATAGCATGCCAAGGTTGCAAACCGTCTGGTTCAGTCTGAAACAGTGCCTGGATAGGGAAATGGAATTGGTGGAAAGGGTATGGAGTTTGTGGTGGGCGTTGAAGACAATGGATTCCGTTTTCACAATGTTTAGCAAGAGGAAATTGTGGTTCATGGATGTTGGGCATGAAGTCAGACAGAACTAAGGCAGTGGAGGCATTAAAAGTATAACTGCGTGTCACTAGTATACATGTGGAAGCTGATGCCATGTTTGTGGATTATATCACCACGGGTCAGACTGTAGATGAGGAAGAAGATTGGCAAAAATAGATCCTTGAGGATTCCAGAGGTAATCATGTGAGAGCACGAGGGGAGTGGGAAGGTGGGAAGCGAAGTTTTTGCTGGATTCACTCTGACTACTATCAGATATGTAAGAGTAGAACAAGGTGAGGGCTGTTTCACCAAGCTAGAGAACGGAGAAGTGGCGTGGATGGAGGGTAATGCAATCGGTCATATCAAAAACTTCAGAGAGGTTGTGGAGGACAAGAAGGGATAATGCTCTATGGTCAAAATCACAAAAAATTGTTTGTGACTTCTGTTAGGGCCATTTTGGGAGGGGTGGAAACCTGATTGGAGAGATTTAAACAGGTAGTTATGGGAAAGATGGACACATTTTTTTGAGGAGTTGGGTGATGATGCAGTTATGAAAGGGAGGGGGCAGCACCAAGAAGAGGGATTTCTTTTATGTATCCAGCATTTTGAGCAAGAAGGGGAATCATACACAGGTTATGTACAGTAAGCTCATATTTAAACAGATGTTGGAAGTGCATACAAAGTAACTTCAAGAGGAACTATTTAAATAACTAAGAATCTTTTACTTTAATTCTATATGTTTCAGAAAACTAATACAGCCATCACAAATGTATCCAATTTATAAATAATATTTAGGTTATCTGTGGAGAGCTTAGATCCATTATAATGATGAGATATCTAATGACAGCACTGCTATTGGTTATCTCATCATCACAAAAGCATCTTAGCTCCCTGCAGACAATTTAGCATTTACCTATAAAACATTTTAAGGTCCACGCTTAACTTGAGAAGTAACTGATAACTGTTATGTCAGTAAATCTGTTTAATTACACTTGTAAAAGTAATTGTAGATATCCAAGTCTGTTTATGCAGTTATAAGTTTATGGAGAGTATGGTGGTCTACACAGCAAAATGATAGGAACCTCAATCTAGGAGGACATCATTTTATACTGAGAATTATATTTTAAGTTGGCAATCCACTGTAAAATCTAAATCTAGATAAAATCTAAACCAAACAAAGTTATCTTTCGAGAAGTATTTTCAGCAGTGCCAAGCTCCATCATACTTATAGGGATCTAGATTTTGTAAACTTCTTGTGCTAAATATATTGAAAACACTTCAATGGCACATCTCTCCTTAAGCAGAAGAGTATACCAATAGTATAATGTTCACTATACTCACTGTGATTAATTATTCTCCATCATAAAATGTTATTTTAGGTCATCACCCACTGTTTTGGTTCTTACTGTGCTGCATACCAAACATAATCCCGTATACACAAACATGTCATTTTTGAAAAATGTAAACTTCCTGCTTCAGACATTTACTAATAATGATGTTTGTCCAAATATACAAAGAATAACTTTCCAAAAATACTTGAATGCCACAAACAAATATTTAGATAAAATATACTAAAGTACTATAAACCTAATAATATACACAATTAGCTATATAATCACAACAATTTTTGCTTGGATCATGTGGTAATATTGTGTTTTAAGTACAGCATTTATAAGCCGATTTACCAATGATCCGATGTAGTATGTATTGCTTATCCTTCCCCTACTAACAGGGAATTCGCATAAAGAACACCCTTTATCCTATTTCAGAAAACATTTTTGCAAGGCCTCCAGTCGGTTGACTGAACTGTATCTCATTCTATCATTAAATAGTAATTTACTAAAGATTACTGTCTTTTTTTTAAAACACAGTGAATTCTGCACAGAAGGGTGGGATATAACGTTTAAATATAATGACTATCCTCATCAAGATTCAATTACAACAGTGACAGTTTTTCAGTATTTTATCTATCATTTAAGGGTGGGTCTTAAATATTTTAGCTGCTATCGAACACAAAATTGTCTCAATTATCTTCAAATTATTTCCTGTACCACATACCCTAAATCCCTTTTGAATGCCTTATGACTGGGCCTGAGGGAAAGTCAGAGGTCATATCCTCCTCTCACTTGTTTTAATAGATTCCTAATCCACTTGACAGGATCTGCTTTTTCTGCAGCAGTTGCCAAAGGAAATCATTGTGGTAAGTTCTGTTCTTAAACACTTCAACATATATCTTAATGTTGGGAGCTGGGCAACTTAAAGGAAGTGTGAAAAAGGAGAAAACAACATATAGTCATGATGCTTTTGAGCTCTTGTCATTAAATGAAAGTATTCTTCTGTTCATCGAGCAGAATCTTATGCTTTTAAAAAGCATTAAAGTTGATTTTGGGGACAGTAAGATAATTTGATGCAATTCTTTACCAAAAGTAAATATTATTTCTTCTTAGGTTATTGCTTTTTTATGCTGTAGATCAAACAGATTGAATAAAACTACAATCAACTTTAAATAATTGGGCAACTTTACAAGTAAAGTATAACAGCAGTCAGAAAATTATGTGTCCAAATTTTCATTATATGATTGTAGTTCAACAGCACAGATTCATAAATTGACTCCTAATATGTTCTTGGCCAATAAAATCCTACAGTAATCTTGACAAGCATTATAGAAACATAGAAACATAGAAAATAGGTGCAGGAGTAGGCCATTCGGCCCTTCTAGCCTTCACCGCCATTCAATGAGTTCATGGCTGAACATTCAACTTCAGTACCCCATTCCTGCTTTCTCGCCATACCCCTTGATCCCCCTAGTAGTAAGGACCTCATCTAACTCCTTTTTGAATATATTTAGTGAATTGGCCTCAACAACTTTCTGTGGTAGAGAATTCCACAGGTTCACCACTCTCTGGGTGAAGAAGTTCCTCCGCATCTCGGTCCTAAATGGCTTACCCCTTATCCTTAGACTGTGACCTCTGGTTCTGGACTTCCCCAACAATGGGAACATTCTTCCTGCATCTAACCTGTCTAACCCCGTCAGAATTTTAAATGTTTCTATGAGGTCCCCTCTCATTCTTCTGAACTCCAGTGAATACAAGCCCAGTTGATCCAATCTTTCTTGATAGGTCAGTCCCGCCATCCCAGGAATCAGTCTGGTGAACCTTCGCTGCACTCCCTCAATAGCAAGAATGTCCTTCCTCAGGTTAGGAGACCAAAACTGTACACAATACTCCAGGTGTGGCCTCACCAATGCCCTGTACAACTGTAGCAACACCTCCCTGCCCCTGTACTCAAATCCCCTTGCTATGAAGGCCAACATGCCATTTGCTTTCTTAACCGCCTGCTGCACCTGCATGCCAACCTTCAATGACTGATGTACCATGACACCCAGGTCTCTTTGCACCTCCCCTTTTCCTAATCTGTCACCATTCAGATAATAGTCTGTCTCTCTGTTTTTACCACCAAAGTGGATAACCTCACATTTATCCACATTATACTTCATCTGCCATGCATTTGCCCACTCACCTAACCTATCCAAGTCGCTCTGCAGCCTCACAGCATCCTCCTCGCAGCTCACACTGCCACCCAACTTAGTGTCATCCGCAAATTTGGAGATATCATTATGAGCTCACTTAATAAGTTGAGCTGCACTCGGGAATGAAATTAATGCTATCAAGGCTATTCAAAACCTGTTACAGAATCATAATCAATTTGCAGACAACGCCTATACTAGACCTATAATTAAAGCGCCCTTCTGAAAGATCATACTCAACTTCAATTATAACTCTAAGTTTAGGTCAACTAAAACAACACAATTTTAAAATATGATGGAAACAGAAAAATAGTTTGAAACAAGTTGATTTTTAAAGGCACATACATAATCACTTCAGCTCTATAATACTCTTAATCTTTAAACATGCTTATTCACTTTCCTCCTGATCAAATTTGTCATTTGCCTGTTTAACATAGCAACGCTGCTATGTTTATTTGTAATGGATATGACTAGACTTAGCAGTAACGTATGTAATAATGTATGTTGTCAGACAACCAATTACTTACAGAGAACCAAAACAAATGTTAACATCTGCAGTGAGTTTTAGATCTACTTTCTGAGTAACAATCTTCCTTTGCTAACATGCAAGCAGACTGAAAAAGTAATTAAAAAAATACTGATGTGAAGTGTTTTATATCAATCAAACCGAATCTGGAATAGTACTGTGTTGAGTGTTCAATGCAGTGACTCCAATGCATGGTCATATATTTTGTGGAAGAAATATTTGAGACATTTTAAGTTGTGACATTACATGGAAAGATTGCTGTGTATGGTTTACCTTTTGAAACAATCATGATAATAGATAAAGCCATTGGATGTTTTAACAAGGAAAGGTTCAAAATATACACACTAGTCAATGTAAATATATGAGGTGCGAGTCGATCTACTGTGGCATTGCACATGCGGAGTTAAGAGCAAGTGAAGTCTTACGGTGAAGCAAGCTTAGATGGCAGGGGATAATTGGATCAGGGCGCATTGATGTAATTCAATTTCCATTTCAAAGTCATACACTTTGTCCTTATTTTAATATATTGTTTAGATGTTATATTATTGTTTATAGTTAAATAGCAAAACTATTTTGGAATGCAGTGAAGTAGATTTGCTTGGCGCAGAGGAGTTTCTCTGCAGTACAGACTGAGGAATTGGGAGATGCAAAACTGAGATGCTACAGCACCACCACTGACAGGTGGGTGTAATCACCAGGTGACAAAGTTAAAAAAACAGTTTCCATTACAAGAATGGTCATAGGAATTTATAATGCAAAAAGTTGATGCAAAAGTGTGATAAAATGACAACAAGAAGTAAGATTTTGTAGACAGGAAGAGCTCACAGACACATATTTCTGTTATGTACTTGGACCAAATGTTAAATGTGCACAGGTTAAAAGCAGTCATATATGAGAAAATAATTGCTATTATTAGGTGTCAGCCTTAGCTGATTGGTAGCACTCTATCATCTGTGCCAGAAGGTCGTGGGTCCAGATAATTAAGCACATAACCCAGGCTGACTTTTTCAGATGAGATGTTAAACTGAGGCCCCATCTGCCTTGTCAGATGGACGTAAAAGATCCCACCACACTATTTAAAGAAAAGCAGATGAGTTCTCCTGGTGTCCTGGGCAACATTTATTCCTGAACCAACAACTAAAATAGATGATATGGTCATTTATCTCATTGCTATTTGTCGGATCTTGCTGTGCACAATTTGGCTGCTGTGTTTCCTTAAATTACAACTGTGATTACACTTCAAAAGTAGTCCATTAGCTGTGAAGCGAAGTACAATATACATAGATGGCCTGGAAGAGGGGACAGAGGTAAGTGTAACAAAATTTGCAGATGACACAAAGATTAATGGGAAAGCAGGTTGTGTAGAGGACACAGATAGGCTGCAAAGAGATTTAGATAGGTTAAGCGAATGGGCTAAGGTTTGGCAGATGGAATACAATGTCGGAAAATGTGAGGTCATCCACCTTGGAAAAAAAAACAGTAAAAGGGAATATTATTTGAATGGGGAGAAATTACAACATGCTGCGGTGCAGAGGGACCTGGGGGTCCTTGTGCATGAATCCCAAAAAGTTAGTTTGCAGGAGCAGCAGGTAATCAGGAAGGCGAATGAAATGTTGGCCTTCATTGCGAGAGGGATAGAGTACAAAAGCAGGGAGGTCCTGCTGCAACTGTACAGGGTATTGGTGAGGCCGCACCTGGAGCATTGCGTGCAGTTTTGGTCACCTTACTTAAGGAAGGTTATACTAGCCTTGGAGGGGGTACAGAGACGATTCACTAGGCTGATTCCGGAGATGAAACATAGAAACATAGAAAATAGGTGCAGGAGTAGGCCATTCGGCCTTTCTAGCCTGCACCGCCATTCAATGAGTTCATGGCTGAACATGCAACTTCAATACCCCATTCCTGCTTTCTCACCATACCCCTTGATCCCCCTAGTAGTAAGGACTTCATCTAACTCCTTTTTGAATATGAGGGGGTTACCTTATGATGATAGATTGAGTAGACTGGGTCTTTACTCGTTGGAGTTCAGAAGGATGAGGAGTGATCTTATAGAAACATTTAAAATTATGAAAAGGATAGACTCGATAGAGGCAGAGAGGTTGTTTCCACTGGTCGGGGAGACTAGAACTAGGGGGCACAGCCTCAAAATACAGGGAAGCCAATTTAAAACCGAGTTGAGAAGGAATTTCTTCTCCCAGAGGATTGTGAATCTGTGGAATTCTCTGCCCAAGGAAGCAGTTGAGGCTAGCTCATTGAATGTATTCAAATCACAGATATATAGATTTTTAACCAACAAGGGAATTAAGGGTTATGGGGAGCGGGCGGGTAAGTGGAGCTGAGTCCACGGCCAGATCAGCCATGATCTTTTTGAATGCAGGCTCGAGGGGCTAGATGGCCTACTTCTGTTCCTAATTCTTATGTTCTTATGTTCTTATGAGATATGCAGAGGTCATGAAGGATGCTCTGCAAATGCCAGTTCTTTCTTCTGTTATTGCCAGAACAACAAAATGACAAGTGAATATCTGATGGACCTGTTGGCAACAACCCAGGTATCAGATCAGGACACGACTCAGGCAATACCGGCCCAGTTGAACCTGCAAAGTCTTACTCAACAATATCTGAGAAGTTGGGAAAGCTTTCACTCAAACTGGTTGATAACAGCTTGACAAAGACATACTCACAGAATCAAATGTATCGACCAACATACCAAACTCTGCTGTCACCATCTCTGCTTTTGTCCAGACCCATCAGCAGGAATGATTCACCAGAGATGGGGAGCAATTATACACAGTTGGGTAAATATGGCTCTGGGAGTCTTCAACATTGAATCCGGATCTCATGAAATCTTATGACTTCAGATCAATCAAGCCCCTCTTCAATTATTGAATCAGTATTCCTCCATGTTGAACATCACATAGTGGAAGCTGTGTAGGAAATAATTATTAACCCCAAATTGTAAGAAATAGCTGTTAGATCCAAAAATAGTTTTTTTAATTCTTATAATTCTTTAATTCTTAAAGATAATAAGCAGAAGAAATGCTGCTGGGAACAGATGGCAAGGATGTCAGCAAGGTCAGGTAACAAACACAATAGACAAATGGCTAGGGCATGGAGTGATGAGAAAGATGTAAAATGCAAGACAGCACATGATTATGTTTTAAAACTGTAGCTCTTTAATAAAATACCTAAAACACCTAAGACCCTTTGGGTATCTGTGTGTGACTTGTGATCCTGAATCTTACAACATGAGAGAAGCAAGGGCACAAAATGTACTCTGCATTAGAAGCTTCAATATCCACCATTAAGAGTGGCTCATAGAAACATAGAAAATAGGTGCAGAAGTAGGCCATTCGGCCCTTCGAGCCTGCACCACCATTCAATATTATCATGATTGATCATTCACCTCAGTACTCTTTTTCCGCTTTCTCTCCATACCCCTTGATCCCCTTAGCCGTAAGGGCCATATCTAACTCCCTCTTGAATATATCCAATGAACTGGCATCAACGACTCTCTGCGGCAGGGAATTCCACAGGTTAACAACTCTCTGAGTGAAGAAGTTTCTCCTCATCTCAATCCTAAATGGCCTACCCCTTATCCTATGACTGTGACCCCTGGTTCTGGACATTCCCAACAACAATGGGAACATTCTTCCCGCATATAACCTGTCCTGTCCCGTCAGACTCTTATACATTTCTTGAGATCCCCTCTCATCCTTCTAAACTCCAGTGTATAAAGGCCCAGTTGATCCAGTCTCTCCTCATATGTCAGTCCAGCCATCCCTGGAATCAGTCTGGTGAACCTTCGCTGCACTCCCTCAATGGCAAGAACGTCCTTCCTCAGATTAGGAGACCAAAACTGAACACAATATTCCAGGTGAGACCTCACCAAGGCCTTGTACAATTGCAGTAAGACCTCCCTGCTCCTATACTCAAATCCCCTAGCTATGAAGGCCAACATGCCATTTCCCTTCTTCACTGCCTGCTGTACCTGCATGCCAACTTTCAATGACTGATGAACCATGACACCCAGGTCTCGTTGCATCTCCCCTTTTTCTAATCTGCCACCATTCAGATAATATTCTGCCTTCGCGTTTTTGCCACCAAAGTGGATAACCTCACATTTATCCATATTATACTGCATTTGCCATGCATTTGCCCACTCACTTAACCTGTCCAAATCACTCTACAGCCTCTTAGCATCTTCCTCACAGCTCACACCGCCACCCAGTTTAGTGTCATCTGCAAACTTGGAGATATTACACTCAATTCCTTCATCCAAATCATTAATGTATATTGTAAATAGCTGGGGTCCCAGCATTGAGCCCTGCGGCACTCCACTAGTCTCTGCCTCCCATTCCGAAAAGGACCCATTTATCCCGACTCTCTGCTTCCTGTCTGCCAACTAATTCTCTATCCACGCCAGTACATTACCCCCAATACCATGTGCTTTGATTTTGCACACTAATCTCTTATGTGGGACCTTGTCAAAGGCCTTTTGAAAGTCCAAATACACCACATCCCTTGTCCACTCTACTAGTTACATCCTCAAATAATTCCAGAAGATTTGTCAAGCATGATTTCCCTTTCACAAATCCATGCTGACTTGGACCTATCCTGTCATTGCTTTCCAAATGCGCTGCGATTTCATCCTTAATAATTGATTCCAACATTTTCCCCACTACTGATGTCAGGCTAACCGATCTATAATTTTCCGTTTTCTCTCTCCCTCCTTTTTTAAAAAGTGGTGTTACATTAGCTACCCTCCAGTCCATAGGAACTGATCCAGTGTCGATAGACTGTTGGAAAATGATCACCAATGTATCCACTATTTCTAGGGCCACCTCCTTAAGTACTCTGGGATGCAGACAATCAGGCCCCGGGGGTTTGTCAGCCTTCAATCCCATCAATTTCCCCAACACAATTTCCCGCCAAATAAGGATATCCTTCAGTTCCTCCTTCTCACTAGACCCTCGATCCCCTAGTTTTTCTGGCCAATTTATATGCCTCTTCCTTGGATCTAACACTATCCTTAATTTCCCTTGTTAACCACGGTTGAGCCACCTTTCCTGTTTTATTTTTATTTTTACTCCAGGCAGGGATGTACAACTGTTGAAGTTCATCCATGTGATCTATAAATGTTTGGCATTGCCTATCCACCGTCAACCCTTTCAGTAACATTTTCCAGTCTATTCTAGCCAATTCACGCCTCATGCCGTCGAAGTTAGCTTTCCTTAAGTTTAGGACCCTCGTTTCCGAATTAACTGTGTCACTCTCCATCTTAATAAAGAATTCGACCATATTATGGTCACTCTACCCCAAGGGGCCTCGCACAACAAGATTGCTAATTAGTCCCTTCTCATTACACATCACCCAGTCGAGGATGGCCAGCTCTCTAGTTGGTTCCTCGACATATTGGTCAAGAAAACCATCCCTAATACATTCCAGGAAATCCTCCTCTACCGCATTGCTACCAGTTTGGTTAGCCCAATCTATATGTAGATTAAAGTCGCCCATGATAACTGCTGTACCTTTATTGCACACATCCCTTATTTCTTGTTTGATGCTGTCCCCAACCTCACTACTACTGTTTGGTGGCCTGTAGACAACTCCCACCAGCGTTTTCTGCCATTTGGTATTCCACAGCTCCACCCATACCGATTCCACATCATCCAAGCCAATGTCCTTCCTTACTATTGCATTAATTTCCTCTTTAACCAGCAACGCCACCCCGCCTCCTTTTCCTCTCTGTCTATCCTTCCTAAATGTTGAATACCCCTGGATGTTGAGTTCCCAGCCTTGGTCACCCTGGAGCCATGTCTCTGTGATGCCAATTACATCATATCCATTAACTGCTATCTGCGCAGTTAATTTGTCCACCTTATTCTGAATACTCCTCGTATTGAGGCACAGAGCCTTCAGGCTTATCTTTTTAACACACCTTGCCCATCTAGAATTTTGCTGTAATGTGGCCCTTTTTGTTTTTTGCCTTGGAATTCCCTGCCCTCCACTTTTACTATTCTCCTTTCTATCTTTTGCCTCTGTCTCCCTTTTATTTCTCTCTACCTCCCTGCATAGGTTCCCGTCCCCCTGCCATATTAGTTTAACTCCTCCCCAACAGCACTAGCAAACACTCCCCCTTGGACATTGGTTCCGATCCTGCCCAGGTGCAGACCGTCCGGTTTGTACTGGTCCCACCTCCCCCAGAACCGGTTCCAATGCCCCAGGAATTTGAATCCCTCCCTTCTGCACCACTCCTCAAGCCATGCATTCATCTGAGCTATCCTGCGATTCCTATTCTGACTAGCACGTGGCACTGGTAGCAATCCTGAGATTACTACTTTTGAGGTCCTACTTTTTAATTTAGTTCCAAGCTCCCTAAATTCGTCTCGTGGGACCTCATCCCGTTTTTTTACCTATATCGTTGGTACCTATGTGCACCACGACTGGCAGTTCACCCTCCATTTTCAGAATGTCCTGCACCCACTCCGAGACATCCTTGACCCTTGCACCAGGGAGGCAACATACCATCCTGGAGTCTCGGTTGTGGCCACAGAAACGCCTATCTATTCCCCTTACAATCGAATCCCTATCACTATAGCTTTCCCACTCTTTTTCCTGCCCTCCTGTGCAGCAGAGCCACCCACGGTGCCATGAACTTGACTGCTGCTGCCCTCCCCTGATGAGTCATCCCCCTCAACAGTACCCAAAGTGGTGTATGTGTTTTGCAGGGGACCCCTGCACTGCCTTCCTTGCACTGCTCTTCCTGTTGGTCACCCATTTACTATCTGGCTGTGTACCCTTTACCTGCGGTGAGACCAACTCGCTAAATGTGCCCATTCACGTCATTCTCAGCATCGTGCATGCTCCAGACTGAATCCACCTGCAGCTCCAGTGCCGCAATGCGGTCTGTCAGGATCTGCAGTAGTACCACACTGATCAAGCTACCCACAACCTGAAGGACATCGTTGTCAGACTGGACTTGCACTGCTGTGAGGGAACATGGGGGAACTTGAACTCATCCTTGCCAACTTACCACACATAGAAGCATCTGTCCATGATAGTATTGGTAAGAATGACCATTGGCGAGTCCTAGTGGAGACAAAGGGTTCGAAATTCATGCCCGCCAGAAAGCTGGCGCATATTCCGTTTTTTAAAAAGCTTTTACCGTCGGGTCCGATGAGGCGGGCTCTCGATCGATTTTCTTCTCTTTGCCGTTTTTTTCGGATCGACCGGAAGCCGGTCATAATGGGACGGAAATGCGGCGGTGAGGGCTGGTGAGGGATGGATTCTCCGCCATTGTCACTCAGCAGCGGAGCGGTGGTGACATCATTGCACGTCTGTGTCACCATGTCTCTCCCCTGCTTTAAAGGGGAGAGAAGCAGCCTGTTGGCTGTATAATTGTCTGGCCGATCTGGAAGTCAGCCGGCAAAAAAAAACATGGCGGCCGTGGCATTGCGCCCACTTCTTGAAGGGCCACCGCGCAGCCGTGGCTCACACACACAAAACAAGGTGCACCGACAGAGAAAGCTGAAGAGGGTACCGCACGGCGAATTTAGGATTTTTGGACATAAATTTTGCGCGGAGTGTGATGGAGGTGCGGGAGATTGGCGGTGCACGCTTTGATGATGCGCTTGGGGTGGTGAGCAGCAGTGGGGCGGTAGTGGGGACTGCCAGAAAAATCCCCGAGCTGAATTTGGGTCGTGGCAGCCGTTGGACTGGAAGTCGGTGGCCGCTCGACTCCGCTGCCTGGCCGCCGCTTTCTGGTGGTAATGGGCCTTATCCAGACCATGAATTTTGGCCCCAAAGTCTCATCTTTATAGTGAGAAAACTCTCCATCATGTAGTGTGACACTACCATCATGCTAAGTGGGGCAAATCTTGCAATTCACAATTGGAGATCTATGAGATACTGCGGGCCATCATTAGCAGCAGAATCATATGTTACTACAATATATAACTTAAGTGCCCAGCATATCTCTCATTTCGTCAGCATCTTCAACCCTGGTTCAATAGGGAGTATAAAAGAGCACATCAGGAGGACCAGCACCAGGTATAGCTTAGAATGCGGCAGCAACCAAGTGAAACTACAACCTACATGCTGAATTCCAAGAGCAACAGGTAATAGACACAGCTAAGTGGTCTCACAATGAACAGCTCAGAGCAAAGCTCTGTAACCGTACCACGTCCAGTTGAGCTTGGGGATGGAAAACCAGGCAACTAATGGGAGGAGAAGGAGGGTCCATGAACTTCCCATTTTCATAATAGAGCCCAGCACATGAGTACAAGAGATAATGCTGGGGTGCTGTTCGTGTCTTCAGCCAATTGTGTCAAGTGGATAAACCTATCCTGAGATGTGCACCAGTATAAATGTCAACATTCAACCACTTTGGTCATGACAGCAGCTGAGTGCACTGGACACAGCGAAGGGTAAGGATCCTGACCAAATTTCGGCTGTAGTACTGTAGTACAGAACTAGCCGATCCCCTTGCCTAGGTATTCCAGAGCAGCTATGACACTGTCACCTATTTGGCAATGTAAAAAATTGCCTAGGTACCTCCTATCTACAAAATGTGATCATGGAGTTATTGGATTTTTGTAAAACCCAATTCGCTCCCAAATGTCCTTCAGGGGAAGAAGTTATTTGTCCTTACCTGATCGGACCTATGTGTGACTCCAGTCCCACTCCAATGTGATTGACTCTAAAGTGGCCGAGTAAGCCATTCAGTTGACCCACCACCGACTTCTCAGATTAACCAGGGATTGGTATTAAATGCTGGCTTTGCCAATGACACCTACATTTGGAGAATTATTCAGTCAGTGTCTTCTTCCATCACTTTCCTGATGATTAGGATGATGGTTAGGCAGTAATTGACAGGATTAGATTTGTCCTGCTTCTCAATTCTTGTGCTCGAGTTATTTTTTGTTGTAGAGGTATGTACTGGTGAATAGCACTTTTTGTATCAAAAGCTACTACATAAATATATATACAGTACAACACATGTTGAGTCTGTTGGAGTGATTACAAGCTACCATTAACAGAAGTGAATCTGAGAAATGGTGTTATGAATGTGCACAACCTGTTGGTCTTCATTCCCTTGGTTTCTTTTTTTTTTAACTTTCAATCATTTATTGTTGTCCTCTGACAAACTGACTTCAATTCAACAGTGTTGTTATTTTTGTAGTACACAACAGGCAAAGAACTATTGGCAGACCAAAAAGGCTTTACGCAATTTATCCACTGGAATGTAATTTGTAAAATAGCATATCCATATTTTAACAATCCCTGTGGTAGTGTAAAGCCCATTCAGTCATTGAGGAATCTGACACTGGAGTCATGAGTCACGGTTTCAGACCATAATTTTGGTCAGCGGTGAGGTATTAAAATTTATGATTCAGACCCGATTTGGCAAGGGTGTTATGTCTGGAGAAAGAGTCAGACTGAACACTGTGAGCTCAAAGTAAAATGTGACCTTAGTCTTTTATTGCACGTCTCTAGAATGCCTCTCAAACCTGTGAAGCCTCCTTAAATACCTGTGCTCCCAAGGGATTATGGGATCCCTTGGGACTCCCGGGGATGAGCCCTCTGGTGGCTGTACAGTGTAAATACAAGTTTAGAGATATAACAACACTCCCCTCCAAAGTCAATAGTGTAACTATTTACAATGTGAGTCGATCTGGGCCCCTTCTTGCCCTGGTTGATCGTCTCGGTGTGAAAGCTGGTGTTGTTGAATCATTTGTTGGGCTCTTGCGGGGCTGCTGTGCAGCTGGCCTTGCTGGGTTGCCTGGTGTGTTGGGCCCTGCTGGGCTGCTGTGGATGATGGGTTCTGCTTCGTGGTCAACCATGGTGCCAGTTGCCACTGGTGTGTATGTTGGGGGATCAAAAAAGGTAGGGTCCAAGGTGGGTTGCTCAGGATAGTCCGTGAATCTGAGTTTGATTTGCTCCAAGTGTTTCCGGTGAATGAGTCCATTTGAAAGTTTGACCCGAAACACGACAGTGCCGGGAAGCCACTTGGGACCTTGTCCATAATTTAATACAAATACAGGATCATTGATTTCAATCTCGCGTGACACATTTATGTTCTCATGGTATGCACTTTGTTGAAGCCGCCTGCTCTCTACCTGTTCATGTAGATCAGGGTGAACGAACGAGAGCCTTGTCTTAAGTGCTCTTTTCATGAGCAGTTCAGCAGGTGGGATCCCAGTGAGTGAGTGGGGTCTCGTGCAGTAGTTAAGCAGGACTCGGGATAGGCGAGTCTGCAGTGAGCCTTCAGTTACCCACTTCAAGCCTTGCGTGATGGTTTGCACTGCTCTCTCTGCCTGACCATTGGACGCTGGTTTAAACAGGGCAGATGTAACATGTTTGATCCCGTTACGGGTCATGAATTCTTTGAACTCAGCACTGCTAAAACATGGCCCGTTGTCGCTCACCAGGACATCGGGTAGGCCGTGAGTGGAAAACATGGCCCACAGGTTTTTAGTAGTGGCAGCGGACATGCTAGCCGACATTATCTTACATTCAATCCACTTGGAGTACGCGTCTACAACCATAAGGAACATTTTACCCAAGAACGGGCCTGCATAGTCGACGTGTACTCTAGACCATGGTTTGGAGGGCCAAGACCATAAACTTAGCGGCGCCTCCCTGGGTACATTGCTTAACTGCGAACATATATTACACCTGTGAACGCAGGACTCTAAGTCCGCATCGATACCGGGTCACCACACATGGGATCTGGCTATCATTTTCATCATTAAAATGCCTGGGTGGGTTCTGTGGAGGTCATTAATGAAAATGTCTCTGCCCTTCTTGGGGACCACTACTCGATTGCCCCACAGAAGGCAGTCTGCCTGTATAGACATTTCATCTTTGCGCCACTGGAACGGCTTTATCTCCTCCTGCATTTCCACTGGGACACTGGACCAGCTCCGGTGAAGCACACAGCTTTTGACTAGAGATAATAAGGGGTCCTGGATTGTTCAGGTTTTGATCTGTCAGGCAGTGATGGGTAAGTCGGAGAGGCGGGAGTCCAGGGAGCAGAGTCGACGGAGACCTATAAAAGGCCCACACTTGAGGAGTCCGGCAGGTCGGAGAGGCGGGAGTCCAGGGAGCAGAGTCGGCGGAGGCCTATAAAAGGCCTACACTTGAGGAGTTCGGGGAGTCGGAGAGGCCAGCTGGTGCAGCTGCAGCAGAGTGAGAAGGCAAAAAGAAGTAGAAAGAAATCGAAAGGTGATATCACAGCCAAGGGGATAAGTGATTGGCTGGTGATTGGTGAGTAGTTTTTCTTTTTCTTTTCTATATATTTAAGTAACCTTTAGCATTGTTGTTGCCAAATTAAGTTAATCTAAGGGTTAAGACATGGCAGCAGAGCTGGGTCACGTGTTATGCACCAACTGTATTATGTGGGAAGTCAGGGACGCTTCCAGTGTCCTTAATGATTACGTGTGCGGGAAGTGTATCCACCTGCAGATCCTGACAGACTGCATTGCGGCACTGGAGCTGCGGGTGGATTCACTCTGGAGCATGCACGATGCTGAGAATGATGTGAATAGCACGTTTAGCGAGTTGGTCTCACCGCAGGTAAAGGGTACACAGCCAGGTAGTAAATGGGTGACAAACAGGAAGAGTAGTGCAAGGAGGGGAGTGCAGGGATCCCCTGCGGTCATCCCCCTGCAAAACACATACACCGTTTTGGGTACTGTTGAGGGGCATGACTCATCAGGGGAGGGCAGCAGCAGCCAAGTTCATGGCACCATGGGTGGCTCTGCTGCACAGGAGGGCAGGAAAAAGAGTGGGAGAGCTATAGTGACAGGGATTCGATTGTAAGGGGAATAGATAGGCGTTTCTGGGGCCGCAACCGAGACTCCAGGATGGTATGTTGCCTCCCTGGTGCAAGGGTCAAGGATGTCTCAGAGCAGGTGCAGGACATTCTGAAAAGGGAGGGTGAACAGCCAGTTGTCGTGGTGCACATAGGTACCAACGATGTTGGTAAAAAATGGGATGAGAGGAATTTAGAGAGCTAGGAGCTAAATTAAAAAGTAGGACCTCAAAAGTAGTAATCTCAGGATTGCTAGCAGTGCCACGTGCTAGTCAGAGTAGGAATCTCAGGATAGCTCAGATGAATATGTGGCTTGAGGAGTGGTGCAAAAGGGAGGGATTCAAATTCCTGGGACATTAGAACCGGTTCTGAGGGAGGTGGCACCAGTACAAATCGGACGGTCTGCACCTGGGCAGGTTCAGAACCAATGTCCTAGGGGGAGTGTTTGCTAGTGCTGTTGGGGAGGAGTTAAAAGAACATAGCAGGGGGATGGGAACCTATGCAGGGAGACAGAGGGAAATAAAATGGAGGCAGAAGCAAAAGATAGAAAGGAGAATAGTAAAAGTGGAGGGCAGAGAAACCCAAGGCAAAAAACAGAAAGGGCCACATTACAGCAAAATTCTAAAGGGGCAAAGTGTGTTAAAAAGACAAGCTTGAAGGCTCTGTGCCTCAATGCGAAGAGTATTCGGAATAAGGTGGATGAATTAACTGCGCAGACAGCAGTTAATGGATATGATGTAATTAGCATCACGGAGACATGGCTGCAGAGTGACCAAGGCTGGGAACTCAACATCCAGGGGTATTCAACATTTAGGAAGGATAGGCAGAGAGGAAAAGGAGGCGGGTGGCGTTGCTGGTTAAAGAGGAAATTAACGCAATAGTAAGGAGGGACATTAGCCTGGATGATGTGGAATCGGTATGGGTGGAGCTGCGGAATACCAAATGGCAGAAAACGCTAGTGGGAGTTGTGTACACCACCAAACAGTAGTAGTGAGGTTGGGGACAGCATCAAACAAGAAATAAGGGATGTGTGCAATAAAGGTACAGCAGTTACCAGGGCGACTTTAATCGACATATTGATTGGGCTAACCAAGCTGGTAGTAATGTGGTGGAGGAGGTATTTCCTGGAGTGCATTAGGGATGGTTTTCTCGACCAATATGTCGAGGAACCAACTAGAGAGCTGGCAATCCTAGACTGGCTGATGTGTAATGAGAAGGGACTAATTAGCAATCTTGTGTGAGGCACCTTGGGGAAGAGTGACCATAATATGGTAAAATTCTTTATTAAGATGGAGAGTGATACAGTTAATTCATAAACTAGGGTCCTGAACTTAAGGAAAGGTAACTTCGACGATATGAGGCGTGAATTGGCTAGGATAGACTGGCAAAGGATACTTAAAGGGTTGACGGTGGATAAGCAATGGCAAATATTTAAAGATCACATGGATGAACTTCAGCAATTGTGCATTCCTGTCTTGTGTAAAAATAAAATGGGGAAGGTGGCTCAACCGTGGCTAACAAGGGAAATTAAGGATAGTTTTAAAACCAAGGAAGAAGCATATAAATTGGCTAGAAAAAGTAACAAACCTAAGGACTGGGAGAAATTTAGAATTCAGCAGAGGAGGACTAAGGGTTTAATTAAGAGTGGGAAAATAGAGTACGAGAGGAAGCTTGCAGGGAACATAAAAACTGACTGCAAAAGCTTCTATAAATATGTGGAGAGAAAAAGATTAGTGAAGACAAATGTAGGTCCCTTGCAGTCGCATTCAGGTGAATTTATAATGGGGGACAAAGAAATGACAGACCAATTGAACAAATACTTTGGTTCTGCCTTCACGAAGGAAGACACGAATAACCTTCCGAATGTACTAGGGGACCGAGGGTCTAGTGAGAAGGAGGAACTGAAGGATATCCTTATTAGATGGGAAATTGTGTTCGGGAAATTGATGGGATTGAAGGCTGATAAATCCCCGGGGCCTGATAGTTTGCATCCCAGAGTACTTAAGGAAGTGGCCCTAGAAATAATGGATGCATTGCTGATTATTTTCCAACAATCTATTGACTCTGGATCAGTTCCTATGGAATGGAGGGTAGCTAATGTAACACCATTTTTTTAAAAAGGAGGGAGAGAGAAAATTGGTAATTATAGACTGGTTAACCTGACATCAGTAGTGGGGAAAATTTTGGAATCAATCATTGAGGATGAAATAGCAGTGCATTTGGAAAGCAGTGACAGGATTGGTCCAAGTCAGCATGGATTTGTGAAAGGGAAATCATGCTTGACGAATCTTATGGAATTTTTCGAGGATGTAACTAGCAGAGTGGACAAGGGAGAACCAGTGGATGTGGTGTATTTGGACTTTCAAAAGGCTTTTGACAAGGTCCCGCACAAGAGATTGGTGTGCAAAGTCAAAGCACATGGTATTGGGGGTAATGCACTGATGTGGATAGAGAACTGGTTGGCAGACAGGAAGCAGAGTGTCGGGATAAACGGGTCCCTTTCAGAATGGCAGGCAGTGACTACTGGAGTACCGCAGGGCTCAGTGCTGGGACCCCAGCTCTTTACAATATACATTAACGATATGCATGAAGGAATTGAGCGTAATATCTTCAAGTTTGCAGATGACACTAAAATGGGTGGCGGTGTGAGCTGTGAGGGTGATGCTAAGAGGCTTCAGGGTGACTTGGACATGTTGGGTGAGTGGGAAAATGCATGGCAGATGCAGTATAATGTGGATAAATGCGAGGTTATCCATTTTGGGGGCAAAAACACGAAGGCAGAATATTATCTGAATGGTGGCAGATTAGGAAAAGGGGAGATGCAACGAATGAGTCATTGAATGTTGGCATGCAGATACAACAGGCGGTGAAGAAGACAAATGGTATGTTGGCCTTCATAGCTAGGGGATTTGAGTTTTGGAGCAGGGAGGTCTTACTGCAGTTATACAGGGCCTTAGTGAGACCTCACCTGGAATATTGTTCAGTTTTGGTCTCCTAATCTGAGGAAGGACGTTCTTGTTATTGAGGGAGTGCAATGAAGGTTCACCAGACTAATTCCAGGAATGGCTGGACTGTCATATGAGGAGAGACTGGATCAACTGGGCCTTTATTCACTGGAGTTTAGAAGGATGAGAGGGGATCTCATAGAAACGTATAAGATTCTGACGGGACTGGACAGGTTAGATGCAGGAAGAATGTTCTCGATGTTGGGGATGCCCAGAACCAGGGAGCATAGTCTTAGGATAAGGGGTAGGCCATTTAGGATGGAGATGAGGAGAAACTTCTTCACTCAGAGAGTTGTTAACCTGTGCAATTCCCTGCTGCAGAGAGTTGTTGATGCCAGTTCATTGGATATATTCAAGAGGGAGTTAGATATGGCCCTTACCGCTAATGGGATCAAGGGGTATGTAGAGAAAGCTGCAAAGGAGTACTGATTGAATGATCAGCCATGATCGTATTGAATTGCGGTGCCGGCTCGAGGGGCCAAATGGCCTACTCCTGCACCTATTTTCTATGTTTCTATTGCTCACTCTCAAATGCTTCCATAACCATGGCTAAATCTGCGGGCTGCGCCATTTCCACCCCCATGGTGGGCAATGGCAGCCTGCTGAGAGCATTGGCATAGTTTTCTGTGTCTGGCCTGTGGCGGATGGCGTAGTTGTATGTGGACAACGTGAGTGCCCATCTCTGGATGTGTGCCGATGCGTTGGTATTTATTCCTTTATTCTCGGAAAACAGTGATATAATTGGCTTATGGTCAGTTTCCAATTTGAATTTTAGCCCAAACAGGTATTGATGCATTTTATTTACCCTATAGACACACGCTAACGCTTCGTTCTCAATCATGCTGTAGGCTCTCTCAGCCTGAGACAGACACTTGGATGCATAAGCAACCGGTTGCAGTTTCCCGAAATCATTAGCTTGTTACAATACACACCCGACGCCATATGACGACGCATCACATGCTAGTACCAAACGCTTACATGGATCATACAACACAAGCAATTTGTTTCAGCATAACAATTTTCTCGCTTTTACAAAGCATTTTCTTGGCTTTTGCCCCAAACCCATTCTCCCCCTTTCCATAGTAAGACATGCAGCGGTTCTAACAATGTGCTGAGACCCGGTAAGGAGTTACCAAAGTAGTTCAAGCGTCCCAGAAACGACCGCAGCTCCGTCACTTTCTGTGGCTTCGGTGCGTTCTCGATTGCCTCCGTCTTCGCGTTGGTGGGCCTGATGCCGTCCGCCGCAATCCTCCTTCGCAAGAACTCCACATCAGGCGCCAGGAAAATGCACTTCGAATATTTTAACCTGAGCCCCACGCGGTTGAGTCGACTAAGAACCTCCTCCAGGTTCTGCAGATGCTCGACTGTGTTCCGACCTGTGACCAAGATGTCGTCCTGGAAGACCACAGTGTGCGGGACCGACTTCAGTAAGCTTTCCATGTTTCTCTCGAATATCGCCGCCGTTGATTGGATTCCAAACGGGCATCTGTTATAAACGAAAAGACCTTTGTGCGTGTTGATGCAGGTCAGGGTCTTCGATGATTCCTACAGTTCCTGCATCATGTAGGCTGAAATCAGATCCAGCTTCATGAACATCTTTCCTCCCGCCAGTGTTGCAAAGAGGTCGTCGGACTTTGGTACTGGGTATTGGTCCTGCAGGGAGAAACAATTGATAGTTACTTTGTAATCACCACAGATTCTGATGGTACCTTCTCCCTTGAGGACTGGGACGATAGGACTGGCCCACTCATTGTACTCGATCAGTGAAATGATGCCCTCTCTTTGCAGCCGGTCTAGCTCGGTCTCTACCCTTTCTCTCATCATGTACGGTACTGCCCTCGCCTTGTGATGGATGGGTCGCGCCCCCGGAATTAGGTGGATCTGCACTTTTTCTCCTTGGAATTTCCCGATGCCTGGTTCGAACAGCGAGGGAAATTTGTTTAAGACCTGGGCAAACGAAGTGTCGTCAGTGGGCGATAGCGCTCGGACGTCATCCCAGTTCCAGCATATCTTTCCCAGCCAGCTCCTGCCGAGCCGCGTAGGACCATCGCCCGGTACCACCCTGACTGGTTGCTTGTACACCGCTCCATCGTAGGAGACCTTTATGGTAGCACTGCTGATTACAGGAATCAGTTCTTTTGTGTCAGTTCTTAGTTTCGTGTGAAGTGGAGTTAAGACTGGCCTTGAGGCCTTGTTGCACCACAACCTTTCGAAAGTCTTTTTGCCCATGATGGACTGGCTCGCGCCCATGACACCGGGAGTCCATTGAGTTCAACATTCAGCATTATCAGGGACAATTCGTGGTGAATATGTGTGTGAAGTCCTGTCCCCTCAGTACAGATTCACACGAGACATATAGTGAAGTCAAGGTCACTCTGGACCTGCACCTTTATTTCACAGCTCTGGAATGCTGCACTTGCCTGAGACCTGTCCTTATATACCTGTCTCTTGCAAGTGCACTCCTGGTGGTAAGGTATGCTGGTGGTTACAGGTCATATCTTATTACTGTCATGTATCGCATGTTAGGATATAGTTATATATAATAATGTCAGATACATGACATTGTGCACCCCATGTACTACTGCCTCCTCGATCTCAGGCTCTGGTTCATCGTGACACTCCATGGATCTGTCCTACTCTGCAACGTGGCGGTTTGCAGGTTTAAAAGGCTTTGCAGCTCGCCTGCACAGTCGTTGGAGGTGTCACATTGTTCAACAGCCCTTGCAAACGTACTCTTTGAATCGGCATGAATGGAAACGAAGATGAACCTCCGCAGCGCCAACAAGGTGTTAATGGCCTTGCATTCATCACCCTTGATGGTGGACTCTGAGACATCTGCTGATGTGCAGCTGCATGCATGTGTGACCTGCCCTGTACATTACAATTCAAAAACAACATCACTTTGCTCACAGTACTTGTAGCAGCACTTGTGTGCTGAGAGATTTGCTTCGTATTGTCACTGGTGACAATGAACGCCTGGGCTATCGCTATGGCCTTACTCAAGGTTGGGGTCTCTACAGTCAAATGTTTGCAAAGTATGGTTTCGTGGCCAATGCCAAGTACGAAAAAGTCTCTGAGCATGTGCTCCAAATGTCCTTCAAATTCGCAATGTCCTGCAAGGTGTCTTAGCTCGGCGACATAACTTACCACTTCCTGGCTTTCAGACCTTTTGTAGGTGTCGAACTGGTACCTCACCATCAGAATGCTTTCCTTCGGGTTCAAATGCTCTCGGACCAGTGTGCACAAATCGTCATCCGATTTCTCCGTGGGTTTCGCTGCAGTGAGCAGATTCTTCATGAGGTCATACGTTGGTGCCCCACAGACAGTGAGGAGGATCGCTCTTCGGTTGGCCGTACTCTCTTCCCCATCTAATTCGTTGGCCACAAAGTATTGGTCGAGTCGTTCCATAAAAGTTTCCCAATCATCTCCCTCCAAGAATTTCTCCAGGATGCCCACTGTTCTCTGCATCTTTCGGTTCACTATCTGTGTCTCGTTGCCAGTTGTTGTGTATGGAGAATGAGTCAGACTGAACACTGTGAGCTCAAAGCAAAGTGTGACCGTAGTCTTTTATTGCATGTTTCCAGAGTGCTTCTCCAACCTGTGAAGCCTCCTTAAGTACTTGTGCTCCCAAGGGATTATGGGATCCCTTGGGACTCCCAGGGATGAGCCCTCTGGTGGATGTACAGAGTAAAAACAAGTTTACATATACAACAAAGGGAAAGATATGAATGCAACCAACATAGCTAAAATGCACATCCTTCACATACCAGCTGCACAGGCAGCATCTATTGCTGTAGACATAAGCATTTCGCTAATGCACAGCACTATAAAAATGCACTTGATGGAACCCAAGATATTAAGGGAATCAGCAATGATAAAGAATGCACGCTCGACAGCAAAAAAAAAACCCTGAGAAAGGCACTGACGACTTCAGAAGTGACTTTGGACATTGCTGACAGATACTCACAATTTCTCTGGCAGTTATCTTAAAAGTGCTACTAGCATGTGACTATATCATCATCATAGGCAGTCCCTCGGAATCGAGGAAGATTTGCTTCCACTCTTAACATGAGTTCTTAGGTGGCTGTACAGTCCGATACGAGAACCACAGTCTCTGTCACAGGTGGGACAGATAGTCTTGAGGGAAGGGGTGGGTGGGACTGGTTTGCCACATGTTCTTTCCGCTGCCTGCACTTGATTTCTGCATGCTCTCGGCGATAACACTCGAGGAGCTCAGCACCCTCCCAGATGCACTTCCTCCACTTAGGGAGATCTTTGGTCAGGGACTCCCAGGTGTCAGTGGGGATGTTGCACCTCATCAGGGAGGCTTTAAGGGTGTCCTTGTAATGTTTCTGCTGCCCAGCTTTGGCTCGTTTGCCATGAAGGAGTTCCGAGTAGAGCGCTTGCTTTGGGTGTCTCGTGTCTGACATTCACTCTGGAGCATCCGTGATGCTGAGGATGTCGTAAATAGAACATTTAGTGAGTTGGTCGCACCGCAGGTAAAGATTACTCAGGTAGATAGGAAATGGATGACCATCAGGCAGAGCAGTGGAAGGAAGGTAGTGCAGGGGTACCCTGCATTCATCCCCCTGCAAAACAGATACACCGCTTTGGGTGCTGTTGGGGGGATGACTCACCAGGGGAGGGCAGCAGCAGCCAAGTTCATGGCACCATCGGTGGCTCTGCTGCACAGGAGGACAGGAAAAAGAGTGGGCGAGCTATAGTGGTAGGGGATTCTATTGTAAGGGGAATAGATAAACGTTTCTGCGGCCGCAATCGAGACTCCAGGATGGTATGTTGCCTCCCTGGTGCAAGGGTCAAGGATGTCTCGGAACGGCTGCAGGACATTTTGGAGGAGGAGAGTGAACAGCCAGTTGTCATGGTGCACATAGGTACCAAAGAGATAGCTATAAAAAGGGATGAGGTCCGACACGCTGAATTTAGGGAGTTCGGAGCTAAATTAAAAAGTAGGACCTCAAAGGTAGTAATCTCAGGATTGCTACCAGTGCCACGTGCTAGTCAGAGTAGGAATTGCAGGATGGCTCAGCTGAATACGTGGCTTGAAGAGTGATGCAGGAGGGATGGATTCAAATTCCTGGGACATTGGAATCGGTTCTGGGAGAGTGGGTACAAGTACGAACCGGACGGTCTGCACCTGGGCAGGACTGGAACCAATGTCATAGGGGGAGTGTTTGCGAGTGCTGTTGGGGAGGGGTTAAACTAATATGGCAGGGGGATGGGAACCTATGCAGGGAGACAGAGGAAAGTAGAATGGGGCGGTAGCAAAAGATAGAAAAAAGAAAAGTAAAAGTGGAGGGCAGAGAAACCCAAGGCAGAAGTCAAAAAGGGCCACATTACAGCAAAATTCTAAAGGGGCAAAGTGTGTCAAAAAGACAAGCTCTGTGCCTCAATGCGAGGAGTATTGGGAATAAGGTGAATGAATTAACAGCGTAGTTAGCTATTAACGAATATGATATAATTGGCATTATGGAGACATAGCTCCAGGGTGACCAAGGCTGGGAACTCAACATCCAGGGGTATTCAAATTTCAGGAAGGATGCACATAAAGGAAAAGGAGGTGGGGTAGCGTTGCTGGTTAAAGAGGAAATTAAACAATAGTAAGCAAGAGCATTGCTTGGATGATGTGGAATCTGTATGGGTAGAGCTGCGGAATATCAAACTCGTGGGAGTTGTGTATAGACCACCAAACAGTAGTAGTGAGGTTGAGGACAGCATCAAACAAGAAATTAGAGATGCAAGCAATAAAGGTACAGCAGTTATCATGGGCAACTTTAATCTAAATATAGATTGGGCTAACCAAACTGGTAGCAATATGGTGGAGGAGGATTTCCTGGAGTGTATTAGGGATGGTTTTCTCGACCAATATGTCGAGGAACCAACTAGAGGGAAGGCCATCCTAGACTGGGTGATGTGTAATGAGAAAGGACTAATTAGCAATCTTGTTGTGTGAGGCCCCTTGGGGAAGAGTGACCATAATACGGTAGAAATCTTTATTAAGATGGAGAGTGACATAGTTAATTCAGAAACTAGGGTCGTGAACTTAAGGAAAGGTAATTTCGATGGTATGAGACTAGAATAGACTGGTGAATGATACTTAAAGGGTTGATGGTGGAAAGGCAATGGCAAATATTTAAAGATCACATGAATGAACTTCAACAATTGTACATCCTGGTCTGGAGTAAAAATAAATCTGGGAAGGTGGCTCAACCGTGGCTAACAAGGGAAATTAGGGATCGCGTTAAATCCAAGGAAGAGGCATATAAATTGACCAGAAAAAGCAGCACATCTGAGAATTGGGAGAAATTTAGAATTCAGCAGAATAGGACAAAGGGTTTAATTAAGAGGGGGAAATCAAGTATAAGAGTAAGCTTGCAGGGAACATAAAAACTGACTGCAAAAGCTTCTATAGATATGTGAAGAGAAAAAGATTAGTGAAGACAAACGTAGATCCCTTGCAGTCAGAATCAGGTGAATTTATAATGGGGAACAAAGAAATAGCAGACTA
This sequence comes from Pristiophorus japonicus, assembly GCF_044704955.1. Classification (NCBI taxonomy): domain Eukaryota; kingdom Metazoa; phylum Chordata; class Chondrichthyes; family Pristiophoridae; genus Pristiophorus; species Pristiophorus japonicus. Next base: position 69,336,122 of record NC_091979.1, read on the forward strand.
ATTGAACAAATACTTTGGTTCTGCCTTCATGAAGGAAGACACAAATTAACCTTCCGGAGATATTAGGGGACCGAGGGTCTTGTGAGAAGGAGGAACTGAAGGAAATCCTTATTAGTCAGGAAATTGTGTTTGGGAAATTGATGGGATTGAAGGCCGATAAATCCCCGGGGCCTGATAGTCTGCATCCCAGAGTACTTAAGGAAGTGCCCCTAGAAATAGTGGATGCATTAGTGATCATTTTCCAACAATCTATCAACTCTGGATCAGTTCCTATGGACTGGAGGGTAGCTAATGTAACACCACTTTTGAGAAAGGAGGGAGAGAGAAAACGGGGAATTATAGCCTGATATCAGTTGTGGGGAAAATGTTTGAATCAATTATTAAAGATGAAATAGTAGCGCATTTGGAAAGCAGTGACAGGATCGGTCCGAGTCAGCATGGATTTATGAAAGGGAAATCATGCATGACAAATCTTTTAGAATTTTTTGAGGATGTAACTAGTAGAGTGGACAAGGGAGAACCAGTGGATGTGGTGTATTTGGACTTTCAAAAGGCTTTTGAAAAGTCCCACACAAGAGATTGGTGTACAAAATTAAAGCGCATGGTATTGGGGGTAATGTACTGACATGGATAGAGAACTGGGTGGCAGACAGAAAGCAGAGAGTCGGGATAAATGGGTCCTTTTCAGAATGGCAGGCAGTGACTAGTGGGGTGCCGCAGGGCTCAGTGTTGGGACCCCAGCTATTTACAATATACATTAATGATTTAGATGAAGGAATTGAGTGTAACATCTCCAAGTTTGCAGATGACACTACGCTGGGTGGCGGTGTGAGCTGTGAGGAGGATGTTACGAGGCTGCAGGGTGACTTGGACAGGTTAGGTGAATGGGCAATTGCATGGCAGATGCAGTATAATGTGGATAAATGTGAGGTTATCCACATTGGTGGCAAAAACACGAAGGCAGAATATTATCTGAATGGCGGCAGATTAGGAAAAGGGGAGGTGCAACGAGACCTGGGTGTCATGGTACATCAGTCATTGAATGTTGGCATGCAGGTACAGCAGGCGGCGAAGAAGGCAAATGACATGTTGGCCTTCATAGCTATGGGATTTGAGTATAGTTGCAGGGAGGTCTTACTGCAGTTGTACAGGGCCTTGGTGAGGCCTCACCTGGAATATTGTGTTCAGTTTTGGTCTCCTAATCTGAGGAAGGACGTTCTTGCTATTGAGGGAGTGCAGCGAAGGTTCAACAGACTGATTCTCGGGATGGCAGGATTGACATATGAGGAGAGACTGGATTGACTAGGCTTGCATTCACTGGAGTTTAGAAGGATGAGAGGAGATCTCATAGAAACATATAAAATTCTGACGGGACTGGACAGGTTAGATGCAGGAAGAATGTTCCCTATGTTGGGGAAGTCCAGAACCAGGGGACACAGTCTAAGGCTAAGGGGTAAGCCATTTAGGACGGAGATGAGGAGAAACTTCTTCACTCAGAGGATTGTTACCCTGTGCAATTCTCTACTGCAGAGAGTTGTTGATGCCAGTTCGTTGGATATATTCAAGAGGAAGTTAGATATGACCCTTACGGCTAAAGGGATCAAGGGGTATGGAGAGAAAGCAGGAGACGGGTGCTGAGGTGAATGATCAGCCATGATCTTATTGAATGGTGGTGCAGGCTCGAAGGGCTGAATGGCCTACTCCTGCACCTATTTTCTATGTTTCTATGTTTCTTTGTGATCCTTACCAACGGATCCATCACAGACCCAATCCACGTGTGGACCGGCATCAAGCAGGGCTGCGTCATCGCCCCAACCCTCTTCTCAATCTTCCTCGCTGCCATGTGACTGCAACAGAGCCATGCATTGTACTGATAGCCAAAATGTGATCAATTTGTTCCTAGCAATCCAAAATCATTTTAAGTAGGCCTTACAATATTTTGTTCATAAATATAACCAATTTCCTCCTCAAATATTGAATGTCGCTGTCATGTATCCTACATGGTTACTGCTTGTTCTATTACAATATGTACCACCAGAGGGCACTACAATGGATGACTTGTATGTTACCTGTACAGGTGTGCCAGGCCTAGTATAAAAGGCAGGCCACCATGTGTGGTCCTTACTCTGGAGTTACATTAAATGGACTAGCGTCACTACAGTTCAAGCACAACCCACTGTCTCGTGGAGTCATTATTGGAGCATCTGAAGACATACAGTCGCATCAGTCAATATTTGTGAGTCCTGAGGGATGCATTGCTTCTAAAAATTGTTCTTCTTAGGCAGACCCCGGATATCAGTGTTCGAAGAAATGGCCCTGATATTTATGTAGAGGCGGGAAGGTGGGAAAATCAAACATCGCGTGTATGTGGGGGTGGGGTGGGGATACGTGTAGATCAGATTTTGCGGCAGGAGGGAGAGTCAAGACACCCTGGCAAGGGGAGAGAGAGGGCATCGGGGCTGGAGGGGGCAGCGGGGTGGTCGGCATTCGGGAGGGAGGAGAGAGAGGCCATGATCAGCAGAGGCTCCTGCTCCCCCTGGCCCACATGAAGTGCCTACATTGTGGAACAGACAAATAATAGTCATTTTACACTACACTGTAATGTGAAGAATTTTACAAAATACAAAAAACTTTAAGAGTATTTCTTATGAATATCACTGTGGTCTGTGCAGAAATACCATAGAGATATGGATTTTCATTAATCCTCTTTCCTTCCATGGTGTTGAACACCACCACCACATGATTAGTAATCAGAAAACTATTGATCTTTCTGGTGAGATTGATGTCAAAACTGTAGCCATGGAGAAGTTCAATTATGTAGAAATGGCCTTGAGAGTGATTTATCGATATTTCAGCCATATGAGTGAGTTGTTTCAATATAGATGGACACTGATTCTTATTTTAAGGTTAGTGTTGAATGATGAGTATTGAACAGCTGGACTATTAAGGTAGGTTGATAATTGGAGCGTTATGATAGGTTGAAGAGCAGAACCCTGAACTGAGAATGGCCTTGATCCACTGAAAAGCAGAGGTTATGAAAGTTGATGTTACAACGACATACTTTGCTCACAACCAAAAAATCTGTTTCATTGAACTAGAACTTCCACTTTTATGATTAAATGGGCGATATTTCCGGCGGGGCAGTAAAAGAGGGTTTTCAGATCGCTGGCTTCTCGCCCATTCTCAAACCACCTAGTCTCCACTTTTGAAAATGGGCATTACCGCGAGAGATATAAAATGGGCGGTAGTGTCAAATTTTTTTGCCCTTCTGCCGTAGAGTATGACCGTCCTTAGCAATGGCATGGCAATGCTTGATTCCCGCGATTCTGGAGGTCAAGGGTCACCATGACATGCGCAGAAGAGGCGACAGAGAGAGAGGGAGCTCAGAGGGACTGAAGGCGTGGTTGGGTGTGGTGTGGCTGCTTTGGGAGGAAGGAGGGAGACTTTAAAGCTTCACAGCAAGTAGGCAAACAAAAAGTAAGTGTTACCAGCCACATATTTGACTGAATTTTCCCTCTAATGGAGAGAGAGGAGGAGGCATCACAGCACGCTGTGGAGACTGATGCTGAAGAGAGCAGTGAGGTGGGAGAGGAGCACATTGGAGGCCACAAAAGAGCCAGGAGATTCTCGGACGAGGCAAATGCCTCCCTCCTGCAGGAGGTCGAGTTCCGCTGGGGTGATTTGACACAGGGAGGGCATTGGAAGCCCACCCCAAAGGCCTACCAGAAGATATGGACCGAGATAGCAGAGGTGGTCTCGTCGGTGACCAACGAGGTGCGTGAGGGCAACCAATGCCGCAAACGATGGAACCACCTTGTGGGATCCGCAAGAGTGAGTATTACATGGATTTACATGTACTTATGTATTTATATAATTTGATTTGTAACAGTCATGAGTGACTATCATCAGATGTGAGGTCTTGCACTTTATCGGGAATGTTTTACTCAAAGCCCGCGATCACGGTGTACGTCTTTAGGTAAAGAATGATAATAATCATAATAATCATGATTACATCTGTCGGTTATTTGTTGTATCAGTCTCTGTGACAGTACCTAGCAATGATATCATACAATGATTTCATGCCTTGTCATCCTGTCACCTTTTACAGAAGAAGCTATCGACGATGAGGTCCGTGCAGAGGTGAATGGGTGGGGGGTGGGGGGGGGGGAGCCAGAAGTCCCCAGCGACATCACAGAGATGGAGGAGCGCATGCTAGCACTCGTGGGGAAGAACCCCCGGACAGCCACAGATGCATCTGCAGACTCTGAAGTGATGCCACGTGAGTAAAGCTTACACCATTGCGTCATGTAAAGTCCATAGATGCCACACCCACTCATATCAGAACAATCATATATGATAGATGATTTCTGAAATTGTCATAGAAATAATGCTGGCCTAATGAAAATCATTGCAATGCACAATGTGTTGATGGTCATAAAATGTGATGTCGGTGATGATTTTGAGAGCAGTGGTGCTTTTGTCGTGCATATGCTGTGTGTAGGGCTGGACTCACCTTGTCACCCTAGCACCCCCTTCTCCTCTAATGACCTCAATTGTGTTTTGCAGCTCAGCCAGCAGCTGGGCCCCAGGCAAGACCACAGAGGCCAGAAGGTGAGGCGTGGGGCAGGAGTCGGCGGACAATCCAACTACATCTGGTGCTGAGAAGCTCCAATTTTCGCCCGTCAATCCGCTGGGTCTGCTCTCCACGGATGAGACCGTGGACTTCGAAGAACTTGCATCACCATTCTCCAGAAGCCATTCCACCCCAAGGCCATCTAGTGGTCCTCCGGTCATTCCCGCCTCCACTCTGGAGGTACCGGCCCCAAGCACCTCTCTACAGGGCACCCCATTTGTCCCCAGGGTGGCGTTGACCCCGCGGAGGTCTCGTGGACGGGGCAGGTCTATTCCACGAGTGCGACATGACAGCGGAGAGATGGTACAGTTATCCAGGAGGACTGTAGACATTGGTGACCAGCTCATCGAAGCATTGCGGTGGGGGGGGGCATATCCCGACAGCTGGCCACCATGACCGAGTACATTCTGTGCATGGCAGAATCGCTGGGTGCGATAGCCAGGAACACTGCTGCCACAGGCCTCCGAGTGGTCCTCGAGCGCGGCACTCCACCCCTAGGTTCTGCACCACCATTGCGACTGACAGATGAGAGCAAGGACCAAGATCCTGCTTCTGCCCCCTCGGCAGCCCCCGCTTCCATGCAACGACCGCATCTGCCTTCATCCCCCCAATGAGGCACCGCCTGAGGAGCTCCTCGGCCAGGCGCCGTGGAGCAAGGAGGGGAAGGGGTAGAGATGGGAAGAAGAAGTAGAGGGGGAAGGAAAGTGAGGTGCATGTGCGCAGGTGATGGCTGTGTTATATCTCCATCTGGGTGTATGCAATTTGTTGCAATGTATGAGGGCTGGGGACCATGCTCCAGCTTTGCCTTTGTATTCTGTGTTGCTTGACATGTTGAACATGTGATTTATGTCAATAGTGGAAAAAGTGGGGTATGGGCGGGGGTTGGGTGTTATTGCCTGTGACTCTTATGATTTCAGACCAATTTTTGTTATTGAACATAACCTTGTAGCGCATTGTCTCAGATAGCTGGACCGTTGCACACTGGTGATTCCTTACCATGAAAGGGTTAAATACAACTTAACATCAATCAAAGTAAACTTTAACTGGCACCAAGGTGATGGGCACCATTGATGTCCAGGCTGCACAGCAGTGTGTCAGCATTGTCATTCACATCAGCGCTCTTTCAAACAAATCTTTCAGATATTAGGTCCTCACGTAAGAGTGGGATTTAACAAATGCCAGCCACACCGCTGGTGTTCGTTCCGGTTAGTTCCACTTTTGTGGCCGTTTTTTTGAGCGAGCGATATTGTGGGCGATATGTGTGCGAGGTGGTGAAATTGACGATGGCCGATCTCCATGGCCGCTAGTTTGGGTAAATATGCTCTTTATGACAAAAAACAGTTGCCGGGCGTTAATATTGAATCTTGGCGTTAATTCCGTGCAGAAAGTAATGCTGGGCGATATTATGGGCGTTGATTTCGCCCATTCTGCTGATTACACCCAAAAAAAGTGGGCGGGTGATAATATTTTTTCCCGGTGTTAAGCACATGGGGAAAGTAACGCTCGGTGATAAGTTTCCTAAAAATGCCCGTCAGTTTCCATTTTGTGCCAAAATGGGTGATATATGGGCGTTAAATGTCATTTCAGCAGTACAATGGGCGTTAAGTGGGCATTAAGCATGCAAACAAAGTGGAGGTTCTAGCCCGATGAGTTTAAAAATGCCCCGGAATCATTAATTCTGAAGGTTGCCCGGTAAGAACAAGGGGACATAAGATTTTTTTTAAACTTAACTATTTAGATGTAATTTAATTTTGTTTGCAAAACAAAACCCAATCATATACTACAGACGTTAGTGTTTTACATTTTGAGAATATTTTATAGCTCTGTGTAAAGGCTAAATGCTTGAAACATACATGGAAATGTTTTATTTAAATCAATGCTTGTTATTCATTTCAATATAAAACCCTTTTATAACAATGTGTAAATGACACTGCTGTTTGCAATCAATGTTTTTCTATGTTTATTTAAAACAAGTGCTCTAGTAGGCAATTCTTTGATTATCTGATTCTATTCACTTTGGTTGCCACTTTATACTGAAAATAATATCACAATTTCCATCATGTAATTAGGAGATTTGATGACTGGTAATGAATAAAAATAAGATTCTATTTTCTAATTGATTGTTCTTAAAATACCATGGAAAAATGATATCCACCATTTTAGTTTTTCACCTCAGAAGCACACTCAGCTGTGCCCTACTTATTTGAATATATTTTATACATTTGTACAGGCCATCCTGGCAAACTATTACTTCGGCAAATCACAAATAATCCATATTAAATGCTAATAGTCTGTTTTTGATCGGAATGAGAAACCGCAATTGTTAACACTTCATATTTTTAATCTTACCACATTCAGAAGATAACAAGCAACAAAATGCGAACCAAGTTAGTAGCAAAAGCTTTCATTTGTCTCAAACTTTAAATACACTCATTGCCCTTTCATTAAACCATTAGTCTATTACAGACATTAATCAATAATTTACAATAAAATACGGTTTCAGATTTTACCTTTGTTCAATTTATTACAACTATTGTAAAAGTTACACATCAGGACATCTGGAGTTTGATGGCACATGTTTAAAACAATATACACGTTTTATACAAGTGAGATCAGACACTGAGTAACCTTCATTCATAACAATCTAACAAAGTTAGAGCAGGCAACATGAACATTGAATAGATTTTTTGTTCCTTCAGAAGAAACTATACACTTTTTAAAAAGTGTACAATTTTTTAATTTACTTACCTTCAAAAGTTTACATTCAATACACTCAAACCTTACGGAATTGAATTCAAAATTCAAAAATAACCTAAATTATATTCTGCTCCTTAACTGATCAAAGATTAGTTATCATTTACAGGGCTGTAGCATCAATCATTTTGTTTGAGTCATGTTAATTTCCCCACAATTGAACGTGTCACTGAATAGGTTAATTCTGATTTTTGCAAAATGTATCCAAACTTGACAGGGAGATTGTTGGAAATGAACTCTGCATTCTTACTCACTCAAGGGAAGGCAAGTCTTGATTTCTTTGTGGGTCCTGAAGGAGCAGGAGGAGTGCACCTCCCACAAAAATAATCTGGGCTGCTGCTGCCCGGAACCCCCACCCTCATCCATCCCCCGCCTCGGAATTTACCTCACTGCCAGCAGCTCCGGCCCAATTTTCAGTCGTCAATCTGGCAAGCTATGTCGGGACGCCGGTTTGCCGCTTGCCAAATATAAATGATTTTAAAATAAAAGTGATTTTTATTCCCATTGAAGTCAATGGAAATTAAACTCAGGAGAGATGTAAAGCAGGCAGCTGACTCACTATCACCCATTTTCTATTACTGCATATAGTCAAGATTTATCCCGTTGCTTTTTTTGCCTAATATAGGGCATTGTATCATATCATGGTGCTTGTTAAATGATTTGAACAAGAGGTGATGAATCTTAAATCCAATTGGATTCAGTGACAGGGTCTGAGATGTATAACCAAGACCATCAGATTGGGAGGCGTGTGCTGTATAATTGTATTACTTGGCTTCTTGCCTTTTTTCCTGGGTGCTCATTAAAATACCAAGCATAAACGCACTTTCCAATAAATAGGATATAGCATATTATTAAAGATTAATAGAACATTTAATTTTACTTTCAAACATAATTTATATTATAAGATGCTAATGGTTCTGAGAATATGATGTTATTATGCTAAGCACTTAAATACTGATTAACAAAGGTTTTTTCACACCATAGTGATATATTCTGAAATATAATTTGAAAAATATTTGGCTGTTAATCGAGAATTTAAATATTTTAATGGTGCATTAGTGAGATTGCTGAACTTTGCAGCCCTGATTAAACATTTTTTATTTGGTACTCTCTCGTATTTTGAAATTCAGAGCCATTATTACAGTGTCTTAGTATCATTGCTATATTACAATTAAACAGTGACAAACACAATCCTGTTGTCTGGTCAAAATATGTAGACAGGGATATGTGAAGCTACGGAAAATCTAGGGATAAATTTTAACTATCGGGCAGCTGACTGGTGGAGCGTGCCAGCTGGCTATCCAATGGTGCCAACAGGAGGCACGAATCATTTTGAGGGCCATGCCTCATAAACATTTATTCAGCTGGCTGCGGGCACCATGTGAGTGGGCTCCAGGCTGGCAAAAAGATAGGTCTGGGAGGGTGGGAAGGTGGGACGGGTGTGTTGCAATTGCAGAGGGGTGAGGGAGCCCAGGATGGCAGCAGATCCGCATTATTCTTATAGAGACCAGACGAAGCACTCTTGCTCCTCTTGGTCCCCCAGAAATCATTTCAACACTTACCTTTTAGGGCCTATTCTGTGGTTTTGCCATCATAAGTGTTGTATATGCTGACTATTGATGTACTCTATGTGTAGTCACTGAAAGATTGTATAAGATAGAGATGTGTTTACCTGATGTACTGTCAATAAGGTTCACACCATGTACATACATGCTGGCACCACTAGGGGGCGCAACGGGTGGAGACCGGGGGTTTCCTGCTCTGGTGACAAGGCCCTGTATAAAAGGCTGCACACCATGCTTGCAGCACACTCTGGAGTTTGGAATAAAGGACCAAGATCGAATTCACAGGCACTCTTCCAGCTTTTGTGGCAGAATCGCAGGAGAGAAGGATCAAGGCAGTCAACCTCGAGGACAGAGGCAAGATGGCGTCCCTGCTGCAGCGAGGAGCAGCGTGGCTGGAAAAAAAAATGGCCGCAGCCATATCACAAGGTGCAAAACTGAGGGACCAACATGTGGGGTCCAACAAAGGATCTGATTGGGGTAAAGCCAGCAGGGTTCTCTTAAAGGAGACCTGCAACCAACTGAACTTAAAGAGACATTGTATGCATGGCAATCAACGTAACGAACCAATTGAGATTGTGAACAGAATATTGTTGAGAGATGTCGGGAATAGAGTGTCCCCTAGAGCAGCAAGCAAGCAAATTCAGGAGGGTAAAGGCACTGATCCTGATACCTTGCCCCAGGTCTATCCCACGCTGCAGGCACCCGATGGCACTATTCGTCACGACCTGGAAACTAAAACGGCGCCAATACGCACAGTCGGCCGTTGCCCACCACCCGGGTGGAGACGGTGCAGCCCCCAGACCCAGTCGCTATCTCGGCCATGTCCAGGAACGAAAGGTCAGGACCAATGAGTTCCCCAAAAGGGACCTGGAACAGCCAGGTTCCCAACACCGTAAGAGAGCAGGCAGAAAATTCTGCAGCCCTCAAAGGAGGACAGGGAGGCCACACACATCTGTGGCTCTGCCCACCACTAGGCAATGGCAAAGGCCCAGAGTCCTGGCTCGGTGAGCGAACCCAGCCCACCCTGTTAACAGGGGGTGCAGTGCCGCCATCAGACAACTAGTACCCCATCCCGTTGCTCTGGAATTAGCGTCCTTGCATACCTGTACTGCTACCTCAGTACTGACCACGACTAAAGCATGAATGCAATCTACTCAATCCTGGCGCATGACCGTAAACATAACGAATGTAAGTCACGGAACCTAGGTGCCATGATACAAACTGAAAGAAATATTTTTTTCTTCCTTTCTTTGTACCTGCATTGTGTCTGATCCTGTATGTTAATGTAACGGCCCAGCTACATGATCTTGCTGTGGGGGGGGGGTGGGGGGTGGCAGAAATGGATGTATGTAGCCATGGGCACACACTTGCACACTTGGATCACACACAGAACCCACTGGAACCTCATCGAACCATCCAATCTAATAACCACTACCCAACGTTGTGGCAAAAGGACTTGGGGGTTAACAGGGAGAGGGCCAAGCCAAAGCACAGCCAAGGTGCAAGGGCTATTGGCACTTAAGTCTGGGGAGAGTAAAGCCAAAGCACATAGTGCAAAGGTAATTGGCATAAAGGACTTGGGGGAGAGTGGTGTTGTATATGGATGACTATGGATGTACTCTATGTGTAGTCACTGTGAGATTGTATATGATGGAAACTTGTCTGGGGACGGAGGCCTATAAAAAGGCCGCGAGTTCAGGAGTTCGGGCAGCGTCGAGGAGGAGGCGACAGTCTGGGGTCGGAGGCCTATAAAAAGGCCGCGAAGGTAGGAGTTCGGGCAGTGTCGAGGAGGAGGCGACAGTCCGGGGTCGGAGGCCTATAAAAAGGCCGCGAAGGTAGGAGTTCGGGCAGTGTCAAGGAGGAGGCGAGCTGGTGCAGTTACAAGGAGAAGGCAAAAAAGAAGTAGAAAGAAATAGAAAGGTGACGTCACAGCCAAGCGGGTAAGTGATTGGCTGGTGATTGGTGAGTAGTTTTTCTTTTTTCTCTTCTATAACAGTGAGTAAACTTTAGCATTGTTGTTGCCAATTTAAGTGTATCTAAGGGTTAAGTCATGACAGGAGAGCTCAGTCATGTGATATATTCCTCCTGTACCATGTGGGAACTCAGGGACACTTCCGGTGTCCCTGACGACTACGTGTGCGGGAAGTGTATCCGCCTCCAGCTCCTGACGGTCCGCATTGCGGAATTGGAGTTGAGGGTGGATTCACTCTGGAGTATCCACGATGCTGAGAATGACGTGAGTAGCACATGTAGCGAGTTGGTCTTACCGCAGGTGAAGGGTCCACAGCCAGATAGGGAATGGAAGACCAGCAGGAAGAACAGTGCAAGGAAGGTAGTGCAGGGGTCCCCTGCGGTCATCCCCCTGCAAAACAGATACACCACTTTGAGTACTGTTGAGGGGGATGGCTCATCAGGGGAGGACAGCAGCAGATAAGTTCATGGCACCGTGGCTGGCTTTCCTGCACAGAAGGGCAGGAAAAAGAGTGGGAGAGCGATAGTGATAAGGGATTCAATTGTAAGGGGAATAGATAGGTATTTCTGCGGCCGCAACCGAGACTCCAGGATGGTATGTTGCCTCCCTGGTGCAAGGGTCAAGGATGTCTCGGAGCGGGCGCAGGACATTCTGAAAAGGGAGGGTGAACAGCCAGTTGTTGTGGTGCACATTGGTACCAACGACATAGGTAAAAAAAGGGATGAGGTCCTACGAGACGAATTTAAGGAGCTAGGAGCTAAATTAAAACGTAGGACTTCAAAAGTAGTAATCTCAGGACTGCTACCAGTGCCACATGCTAGTCAGAATAGGAATCGCAGGATAGCTCAGAAGAATACGTGGCTTGAGCAGTGGTGCAGAAGGGAGGGATTCAAATTCCTGGGGCACTGGAATCGGTTCTGGGGGAGGTGGGACCAGTACAAACCGGATGGTCTGCACCTGGGCAGGACCGGAACCAATGTCTTAGGGGGAGTGTTTGCTAGTGCTGTTGGGGAGGAGTTAAACTAATATGGCAGAGGGATGGGAACCAATGTAGGGAGACAGAGGAAAACAAAATGGAGACAGAAGCAAAAGACAGAAAGGAGAATAGTAAAAGTGGAGGGCAGAGAAACCCAAGGCAAAAAACAAAAAGGGTCACTGTACAGCAAAATTCTAAAGGGTCAAAGTGTAATAAAAAGGCAAGCATGAAAGCTTGGTGCCTCAATGCGAGGAGTATTCTGAACCCAGGAGAGGGCTCTGAGCTAGTTAGAGTGGGTGAGAGCTCAGATGAACAGGACCCCAAGAAAGAATGCAAAAGGCAGGAGGCAACAGAGCAGAGTAGCACTGGGGTAAGTGTAAACCACAAGGTGATAGGAAGGGACAATATGTATGAATATAAAGGGGCTGCAGGAGGGGTCAAAACTAAAAATCATGGTTTAAAAACTGGTATTAAAACACTCTACCTAAACGCGCGCAGCATTCGAAATACAGGAAATGAGTTGACGGCACAAATCATTACAAATGGGTATGATTTGGTGGCCATTACAGAAACGTGGTTGCAGGGTGGTCAAGACTGGGAATTAAACATACAGGGGTATCTGACAATTCGGAAAGATAGACAAGAAGGGAAAGGAGGTGGGGTAGCTCTGTTAATAAAGGATGATATCAGGGCAGTTGTGAGAGACGATATTGGCTCTAATGAACAAAATGTTGAATCATTGTGGGTGGAGATTAGAGATCGTAAGGGGAAAAAGTCACTGGTGGGCGTAGTTTATAGGCCCCCAAATAATAACTTCACGGTGGGGCGGGCAATAATCAAGGGAATAATGGAGGCATGTGAAAAAGGAATGGCAGTAATCATGGGGGATTTTAACCCACATATCGATCGGTCAAATCAAATCGCACGGGGTAGCCTTGAGGAGGAATTCATAGAATGCATATGGGATTGTTTCTTAGAACAGTATGTTAAAACACCTACAAGGGAGCAAGCTATCTTAGATCTGGTCCTGTGTAATGAGACAGGAATAATAAACGATCTCCTAGTAAAAGATCCTCCCGGAATGAGTGATCACAGTATGGTTGAATTTGTAATACAGATTGAGGGTGAGGAAGTAGTGTCTCAAACAAGCGTACTATGCTTAAACAAAGGGGACTACTGTGGGATGAGGGCAGAGTTGGCTAAAGTAGACTGGAAACACAGACTAAACGGTGGCATAATTGAGGAACAGTGGAGGACTTTTAAGGAGCTCTTTCATAGTGCTGAACAGACATATATTCCAGTGAAAAAGAAGGGCGGTAAGAGAAGGGATAACCAGCCGTGGATAACCAAGGAAATAAATGAGAGTATCAAATTAAAATCTAATGCATATAAGGTGGCCAAGGTTAGTGGGAAACTAGAAGATTGGGAAATTTTAAACGACAGCAAAGAATGATGAAGAAAGCAATAAAGAAAGGAAAGATAGCTTACGAAAGTAAACTTGCGCAAAACATAAAAACATATAGTAAAAGCTTTTACCGATATATAAAACGGAAAAGAGTGACTAAAGTAATGTTGGTCCCTTAGTAGATGAGAAGGGGGATTTAATAATGGGAAATGTGGAAATGGCTGAGACCTTAAACAATTATTTTGCTTCGGTCTTCACGGTGGAAGACACAAAAACCATGCCAAAAATTGCTGGTCACGGGAATGTGGGAAGGGAGGACCTTGAGATAATCACTATCACTAGTGGGGTAGTGCTGGACAGGCTAATGGGACTCAAGGTAGACAAGTCCCCTGGTCCTGATGAAATGCATCCCAGGGTATTAAAAGAGATGGCGGAAGATATAGCAGATACATTCGTTACAATCTACCAAAATTCTCTGGACTCTGGGGAGGTACCAGCGGATTTGAAAGCAGCTAATGTAACGCCTCTGTTTAAAAAAGGGGGCAGACAAAAGGCAGGTAACTATAGGCCGGTTAGTTTAACATCTGTAGTGGGGAAAATGCTTGAAGCTATCATTAAGGAAGAAATAGCGGGACATCTAGATAGGAATAGTGCAATCAAGCAGACGCAACATGGATTCATGAAGGGGAAATCATGTTCAACTAATTTACTGGAATTCTTTGAGGATATAACGAACATGGAGGATAGAGGTGTACCGATGGATGTGGTGTATTTAGATTTCCAAAAGGCATTTGATAAGGTGCCACACAAAAGGTTACTGCAGAAGATAAAGGTACGCGGAGTCAGAGGAAATGTATTAGCATGGATCGAGAATGGGCTGGCTAACAGAAAGCAGAGAGTCATGATAAATGGGTCCTTTTCGGGTTGGAAATCGGTGGTTAGTGGTGTGCCACAGGGATCGGTGCTGGGACCACAACTGTTTACAATATACATAGATGACCTGGAAGAGGGGACAGAGTGTAGTGTAACAAAATTTGCAGATGACACAAAGATTAGTGGGAAAGCAGGTTGTGTAGAGGACACAGAGAGGCTGCAAAGAGATTTAAATCGGTTAAGCGAATGGGCGAAGGTTTGGCAGATGGAATACAATGTCGGAAAATGTGAGGTCATCCACCTTGGAAAAAAAAACAGTAAAAGGGAATATTATTTGAATGGGGAGAAATTACAACATGCTGCGGTGCAGAGGGACCTGGGGGTCCTTGTGCACGAATCCCAAAAAGTTAGTTTGCAGGTGCAGCAGGTAATCAGGAAGGCGAATGGAATGTTGGCCTTCATTGTGAGAGGGATGGAGTACAAAAGCAGGGAGGTCCTGCTGCAACTGTACAGGGTATTGGTGAGGCCGCACCTCGAGTCCTGCGTGCAGTTTTGGTCACTTTACTTAAGGAAGAATATATTAGCTTTGGAGGAGGTACAGAGACGATTCACTAGGCTGATTCCGGAGATGAGAGGGTTACCTTATGATGATAGATTGAGTAGACTGAGTCTTTACTCATTGGAGTTCAGAAGGATGAGGGGTGATCTTATAGAAACATTTAAAATAATGAAAGGGATAGACAAGATAGAGGCGGAGAGGTTGTTTCCACTGGTCAGGGAGACTAGAACTAGGGGGCACAGCCTCAAAGTACAGGGTAGCCAATTTAAAACCGAGTTGAGAAGGAATTTCTTCTCCCAGAGGGTTGTGAATCTGTGGAATTCTCTGCCCAAGGAAGCAGTTGAGGCTAGCTCATTGAATGTATTCAAGTCACAGATAGATAGATTTTTAACCAATAAGGGAATTAAGGGTTACGGGGAGCGGGCGGGTAAGTGGAGCTGAGTCCACGGCCAGATCAGCCATGATCTTGTTGAATGGCGGAGCAGGCTCGAGGGGCTAGATGGCCTAGTCCTGTTCCTAATTCTTATGTTCTTATGTTCTTATGTTCTTATGTTATGTTTCCCTGATGTACTATCAATAAGGTTCACACTGTGTACATACATGCTGGCATCACTAGAGCGTGCAACTGGTGGCAGGGCCCTGTATAAAAGGCTGCACACCTTGCTTGCTCCGCACTCTGGAGTTTGGAATAAAGGACCAAGGTCACTACAGTTCAAGTACAACACATTGCCTTGTGGAGTCATTCATAAGTACACTATAGACATAACAATAGGATCCTAACTTGCATAGATTAATGAGACTCCCGTCTGATTCAGCGTGCGCTTTGACTGCCTAGCTGAAAGCACGGTGTAAAATGGCTGGGGAGTGGGAATGTGCAGTAAATCCACAACCTCCATTTTAACTCTGTAACCACCCATTTCCGCTGGGTGCAGGGTGTTAAAATCTCCCCCTTGGAGTAGCACAGGAATCAACAAACTACTGATTTGGAGAAAATTATTGTGCCAGCTGAGCCAAGCTGACACCATCTTATCCTTATACTTCATGATTTAAATTGGAAATGTTAGAGGAGGAGACTAAGGTGAAAATCAGGGATATCAGGATCACAACTTCAGACAGACTTGAAACTCTTTGGGTCAGAGAAGGCAACCAGTGGGAGTATCGCATGCTGGAAGGCTGAATTTTGAGGTAGTACCCAGCTCCTCTGGGTTCTATCCCATTTATCTTCTGCCCTACATTCCAATGTGAAGAGGAAGTGAATCTCCCTCTGTCATGGAGGATATCTGGAGGTGTTCTTGGGACACCCCAGACATTTTGCCCATCATGCCACCCAATAGTGCTCGCCCAACCAGCTGAGCACTGATGAATATTCAAAAACCTTCAAAACAGCCTTGGAGGAAGATGATTGATCTCAGAGGGGTTCAATTATTTTGATATGGCTGCAATTTGCTCTCTTTTGAGCAAAGAAAATAAATTTCCAATGATTCTCTTTAGCCCAGGAAGATCCAATGGAACATCAATGCCTTTGAAATGCCCTTACAGACACAGACTCTCTGCCCTGACCACATAAATAAAATCACATTCCTGCGATTAATGATAGAACCACTTCCACCGGCATTTCGGAGCTGATGTGTTTGGCAATGTGGTCATACAATCTGCATTCGGTCTTCTGATTGTAGAGGAGGAGACTGCATCACGAGCAGCAAATACAATATGCTAGGTTGGAGAAAGTATACAGAAATCGTTGGTTCACATAGTCTTGGGCAATAATGTGGGAAAAGGTCAATGAACAGATGTTGCATCTGCTGTGGGTTGCAGAACAGCTGAAAGTCAGGGTGGTGGAGGGATGAACAAGTTCATTCTGGAGAGAACGCCCCTTTGAAAAGCAACTTTCAATCTCGGTTATATGTCCAATTTCCTTAGACAGGGGCTTTGTTTGTGTCTGCTTGAAGGATTGGGGAGTAGGTCTGTGGCTGTGGATCCTATGCAAGAACACAGTTGGTTTGCATTTTTGGGGCTAATGTGATTCCAGCATTTCTCATGTCCTGCATTTGCAGATATTTTTCCTTCCTGTGTCTTTTCATTGCTTTAATAAACTATTTTTTTTATCCTATTTGTTCTTCTGTGCCTTTTAATTACCTCATAGTGATGTCTTGATGCATCATCCAAGAGTTATTACTTCATCCAGCTTCTCAAAAATAAACTTCTTGGGCATTCTATTCATTATTTCTCCTTCCCACTTTTTTTGCTTTGCTCCTGCTGCATTATAGTGCGAATTTCCAGTTGTCTATACCCAAAATGTTAACCTGTCTTTTGTCTTCATCAATGCTCACAGACCTGCTGTGTGTTTCCAATGTGCTTTTCTTCATTTTAAATTAGTTACTTGTGGATGTAGAATTAATTGTATTAAGACTTCAAAAAAAAAATTAACCCATTTGCAATAAATTGAAACTGAGTAATGAAAACTCATAAACAAATAGTCAGAAAAAACTGTGGAAGTGAAGCTGCTGCTGGTGGGCTGTTAAAATATTATAGTGATTATTAAATACAAAGTCTGGAGATTCTGGCAGAGGCCTTGTTGAAGCAGATCTGGGTGGAGTAGAACTTCCACCTAATTTTGTGATGCAGCTCGTGTACGTGCCACATGTGCCGTGCAGGATAATTGCTGTGATACCTTCCCACAATGTAAATAGGCCCTTAGAGGTCCTGGGGAACGCATTGTGAATATTTATTCGAAAGAAAGAAAGACTTGGATTTTTTAGTGCTTTCATGGCCACCAGACGTCTCAAAGCGTTTTACAGCCAATGAAGTACTTTTGGAGTGTAGCCACTGTTGTAATGTGGGAAACACAGCAGCCAATTTGCGCACTAGCAAGCTCCCACAAATAACAATGCGATAATGACCAGATAATCTGTTTCTTTGTTATGTTGATTGAGGGATAATTATTGGCCAGGACACCGGGGATAACTCCCTTGCTCTTCTTCGAAATAGTGCCATGGGATCTTTTACGTACACTTCAGAGAGCAGATGGGGCCTCGGTTTAACGTCTCATCCGTAACACGGCACCTCCGACAGTGCAGCACCCCCTCAGCACTGCAATGGACTGTTACCCTAGATTTTATGTGCTCAAGTCCCTGGAGTGGGACTTGAATCAACAACCTTCGACTCAGAGAGGAGAGTGCTACCTACTGAGCCACAGCTGACAATAAACATTAAGTTGCAGAATCTCCATTTCAGTGTTGCAATGAATTTCTCCACAATTGCCTGCATTGCTGAAACTAACCTTTTAACTTTTTAACTTCCACAGGCCCTTAGCAATGTTGAGCAGCAGGGACTTACAGATACCCAGTATTAATTGGGTGTAAATAACAGGAAATACGTCTTATGATGTATATTCCCTCATTTAAATGTCACCTGGAAATTTTGATGGGCAGCAAAGGTAGTCTTGGAGTAGCTGGGTCCAGCCCCAAGTTCTACCCCCTACAGGTAACAATTGCATTGTACCCCTACATCCCAGAATTTCACCGTTTAAATGTTTTCAGCCGAGCTGGGAATCAGTATTTTCATATGAAGATTGTTACTGTTGCAGTGTTTAATTAATGATAATTTATTCCACACGATTTAATGGCAAAATACTGGTCGAAGATTAAGGGGACGAACTTGGTGGACATACTGCCGATGCCGCCGAGTTTTCTGGGCAGCCTCCCCTCCGAGCGAGTTTGATGGCGGCCTTCTGCCTGTGGGGAGCGAAGACCGCTGGGGACCGCCCGCTGACGTCTGCTGGTGCGCAATGCTCATAAGTGTCCTCCCGCCCGTCAAGGCCATTCGGCCCTTCGAGCCTGCACCGCCATTCAATGAGTTCATGGCTGAACATGCAACTTCAGTACCCCATTCCTGCTTTCTCACCATACCCCTTGATCCCCCGAGTAGTAAGGACTATATCTAACTCCTTTTTGAATATATTTAGTGAATTGGCCTCAACATCTTTCTGTGGTCGAGAATTCCACAGATTCGCCACTCTCTGGGTGAAGAAGTTTCTCCTCAGCTCAGTCCTAAATGGCTTACGCCTTATCCTTAGACTGTGACCCCTGGTTCTGGACTTCCCCAACATTGGGAACATTCTTCCTGCATGTAACCTGTCTAAACCCGTCAGAATTTTAAACTTGCATGCGCAGAACGACCGTTGCTATGGACGCCGGCCTTGCACTACGGAATATATCGCTATTGCCCATTTCACATCGCTACGGTTATCACCCAAATTAAAAAGGCAAAAATAGCGGTTTTTAAAATGGGCAATATTCCGGTGATCACGAAAAATAATAGAACCACTAACGCCGGAACTATTGCCCATTTATGGGCTATAGCAATATAAATGGAAAGTCTAGCCCCTGGACTCCCGACATTTTTAGTAAATGGACCTACAATGTAAATTAATTTTGTACCCCTGGCCAAGTATCTGTGCTGTTTTGAGTTGTCAGCCTTTTTGGGCTACATAAGGTATTTTTTGAATCTGTTGGTTATTTATCTAAGTTAACAAGTATGTTTCTTCTGTCTTTCAGCAAATTGCTTTCGTGACATTGGTGCATACCTGTGACTAGGTCACCCTCTGGCTAGAGAATAGCATGTGCCATAGAGCTAAAAAGGGAGAAAAGTAAATAATTGCAGGGGAAATCGATTTTAAAATTCTCATCCTTCTCTTCAAATCCCTCCATGGCCTCGCCGCTCGCTATCTCTGTAATCTCCTCCAGCCCTACGTGGTCTCTGCACTCCTTCAAGTCTGGTCTCTTGCGCATCCCTGATTTTAATTGCTACACTATTGGCTGCCATGCCTTGAAATTATATAAATTAGATAATGCTGTGAGAGTAATATATAGAACTGCAGTGCAGACAATTATACAAAACACCCAAATGATTTCTAGTAAAACATTTATATTAGGATGCTAGTTAGGCATTCATCTCCACAATGCTTATTTACATGATTTCAACAACAACAACTTGCATTTATATAGCACCTTAACCTAGCAAAACACCCAAGGAGTTATCAAACAAAATTGTACACTGAGCTACTTAAAGCAATATTAGGACAGATGCAAGGAGTAGATTTTAAGGAGCGTCCTAAAGGAGGAGAGCGAGGTAGGGAGGTTTAGAGATTGAATTCCAGAGCTAAGGGACTCAGCAGCTGGATCCCTGGTGTCCTGGTCAATATTTATCCCTCACTTAACATCACTAAAAAAAAAAGAGAAGTGGTGAAGCTTTAGTGGCATGTTGGAGCTTGGTGTGTGAATATTGGCTGCTGCATTTCTTACATTACAACAGTGACTACATTAAAAATTACTTCATTGGCTGTAAAGTGCTTTGGGATGTCTTGAGGTCATGAAAGGCAAGTGTTTCTTTCTTTGAATTGTAACTGTGTGTAATTAGATCTGCCATTTATAAGTTGTGGCAGACATTTTGTGCAGTGGGGGAATCACAGGTGTATAATTACAGCAACTATAAACATAAATTAGCATTTTATAGAGCCATAAAATGATGTACATTTTCACCATTGACCAGGGCAGTCACTTGGCAGGCCAATGTGCAAACATGTAATTCAGTATAAATATCTCAAAAATAACCTCAACGTGGTAAAATAAAATAAGTGTGCAAAGATGACACAGCAAAATTATATAATCAAGAATGAGTTCAAAAACATTAAATGTGTATTGACTAATAACTAATTTAATACTGTGCGCTAATTATAACAGATGAAGTTATCGTAAATATATATAATTTATTTTTGAAATATAACGAGCAAGTGTACAATCTTTGAAGTAGAAAAGCTCTGCAATTATCCATTCATTTATCAAGTTTTTATTAAAATGTTTCACCGAAAGCTGTGATGCTTCTTTCTTAACAATCATGTACAGGATCTTATTTGAACAAATTTGCTTTGGCAGCTGCAAAAGGAATAATTGTTTGTGCTGTGGTTTGATGCTGCTCCACAAGACCTGACATAAAAAGCACTGGAGCAGGACCATTAAAGGATATTTCAGTATTAAAGCTGTATTAACCTGTTTAATGGTTCCCAAACTCACAGCTATGTTTTGATAAATTGAAATCCCATATATGTTAGTAGTATTATTGCTAACAAATTAACCAGTAGGATAATATATGAACTGTTATTTTCAAGCGGAAAAGAATGAATATTCTTTTATTTTAAAATGTGAAACATACTACTTGAATTATAGATCATTTAGCTTCCACCAAGTAAGTTACAGTTAATTAACTGTTTCAATACTACAACTACACTTGGCACTGTATGAAGACATGCATGGATTCAGATATACCTGTATAAATAAGGTACAATGAGTACCTTTTATGCTTTTATTATGTTTGATGTTTATCCTTGGCAATAGTATTCATTATGTTGCCTGTGTAGAATTGCAACTTTTCTTATTGTCGTACACTCTCTCTGCAGGTGCACAGATCACTAGGTTTTACAGTTGATTGGAGAAGTCAACAGCAGAAAGAATAGCTCTTTGATGATCTGTTGCTATAGCAAGCTTGTCAGTGGGGCTTTGATTTTGGACGGTTCTCATTAAATTATCACCACGATTGCTCTGCTTGGGTCTGAAAGATGCCAGGATTATAGAAAGGTGAATTCAATGGCTGTCTTCACTGTCACCAATAGGACACTGGTGTTAACTTATCCAAATTCATTTTTCAAGTATTCATATTAATCATACAGTTGATTAAATCTAAATGATCAAGAACAGTTGGTGTAAGACAAATCAAAACTAATGTGATGCCTGTAGTTTTTGTGAGGAGCTCCTTTTTGCGGATTTAGTATGCCTGTGGTACTGATAACAATTGACAATTTCATACTCTATAACAATTTACTTCACCATAGAGCGCAGTAAAGACTGCAATTGAGATTTGTGATTTTAAAATCTCGTTTGTAACAAAGCCGTAATTTATGCTGAAATGACTGTTTGACACAAACATGAAAATGGCACGACAGGATGTGGTGTGCAAACCTATTCACACCTGCTGTAAACAACTATTTTAGTAGAAACTTTAAGTCAAGTGCCCCCTTTTGGCACTAGAACCCACAAATTAACAATTTAAAATTGTAACAAACACCCTTAATCAAATTAAAATTTGGTTGCCGGGGGTGATGAAGCACTCCAGTCCCTCTGGCGCCCACCTCTCGCGGAAGGCCACGAGCATACTGGTGGACACTGCATGCTCCATCTCCAGGGACACCCTGGCTCGAATGTGTAATGTCTGAAGCTCCACACTGTGGACACCTGTGTTACTGCAGCTAGTGCTGTTTAATAAAGAGCAGGTCACCTGACCAGATCAGAAGATTCCGGAACCTGCAGCCATCTTACAAGTTATGTGTTGTGTGCTCTCCGAAGATATGACATTTGGCGATTAGAATGGGATGTAATCGGATAATACAAAGCTGAAATTTTTGTTAGTGAAGGATTCAGCCAGCTGACAGAGAGACTTTGAGAGCTTCTCTGTTTTTGGAAACAGCTACAAATCCGAGGTAAATTACGAGCACACTTGGTTAAACTGCCAGAGTCAAAATGGCTGCCCCTATGGGAGTTATAGGGCATTTGGGGGCATTTCAACATGACCGTGAAAGTTTCAGGGCGTATGTGAGTAGGCTAGAAATGTTTTTCACTGCAAATAATATCAAAATCCCTGGTAATGAAGACAATAGCCAGGCGGTGTTGGAACAAAAAAGAGCTATATTCTCAACTGAGGCCGGGTCTGAGTTGTATGAAATGCTGATAAATTTGCTTGTGCCTGACAAGCCAAAGGATACAACGTTGAAACAGATTCTAACTAAGTTAGAACAACATTACATTAGAAATTGCTGAAAGTTATCATTTCGGAATACGAAATCAGAAGGCCGAAGAAAATATCAGTGAGTACATAGTAACATTAAAAAAGCTATATTCACTGTAATTTCGGAGATTTTCAGAATTGAACATTGCATGACCGCTTTGTTTGTGGGATGAAAAATGATGCGATCAGAAGAAAGTTATTGATGATGCCTAATTTGACTTTTGATTTAGCTTGTCAGACAGCTAGGTCGATGAGCATGGCCGACCAATATTCCCAAGAATTTCAAACTAATTTCAGTCATCAGACAACCGAGGTGAATCACCTGCAGGTTCTAAGTAAAAGGCGGTGGGGCCCCAAAGTCTCAGAAACTGGAAATGGGAACAGAGCATTGATGTCCTGCTATTGGTGCCTGGGACAGCACATTGCCTTCACATATGGACAACTTTGAGCAGAGTGTTTCGTCTGCAGGAAAATTGGGCATCTTGCGAAGGCATGCCGACTGAAGGGTAAACCAGCTTTCAAAGCTATGAGTAGAAATCCCCAGAGACTACATAGCATGGAAGAAAACAACAGGATGAGGAGATGTTAGAGTTAAACGTCATCAGGAGCACGAGGTTAACGGACAGCGATTCGAAAAGTATCATAATCCACATAGTTGTTGCAGGATTCAAGATACCCATGGAAATCGACACTGGTGCATCCGTGAGTGTAGTACCAGAGTCGCTATACCTCGACAAATTGCGGGATTTCCCATTGGAGAAAGCCAATAGCGCTGCGAGGCTACTTGGGAGAGAACATTCCGGTTGGAAGTCATATCACCAGTGAAATACAAGGATCAAGTTCAGAGCTTGCCTCTAATAGTAGTGGCAGGAGACAAGCCTGCCTTACTCGGAAGAAATTGATTGGGATCACTGAAGCTGGATTGGAGTGAGATTTTTCGTGTTGAAACGAGATTTGCATCAAAGGATGATATCATCAAGAATTATCCGAAGGTGTTCTGCAAAACGGGCAGTCCGATCCAAGGCTTCAAGGCAAGTGTCAGGTTACAGAAGGGCGCTAGATCGGTTTACTGCAAGACACGTTCCATACCATATACACTCAAGGAGAAAGTTGAGCAAGAACTCAAAAGACTAGAGACTGAGAACATTATTTCTAAGATAGATCAATGTAATTGGGCTACACCCATTGTTATTGTACCTAAGTCCGATGATAAGGTAAGATTGTGTGGTGATTATAAAGTAACCGTAAACCAGGTTCTAGAGGGTAATGTCCCCAATACATTGCCAAATATAGGAGATTTATTCACAACACTGCCAGGGGGTCAGATTTTCTCAAAGTTGGATCTTACGAATGCCTACTTACAGCTTGAACTAGATGAGAAGTCCAAGTCATGCTTGACTATAAATACCCAATTTAATACGCTACCATTTGGAGTATCTTCTGCCCCTGCCATTTCCAAGGGGTAATGAATCAGATTTTGCAAGGTATTGAAGGAGTAGTATGTTATTTAGATGACATACTAATTTCAGCACCAAATAGGCAAATTCATAATAACATATTGAATGAAGTCCTCAGGTGGCTAGAGAAGCACAGAGTATGAATGTCTGCTCGTAAGTGTGAGTTATTTCAAAATTCAGTGGAGTACTTATGGTACAGAGTAGACAAAGATGGTTTACATCCAACCATGGAAAAACTGGATGCAATCAGAAATGCACCTACTTCCAAGAATGTCACTGTACTTCGATCATTTTTGGGTCTTTTGAACTATTATGGGAAGTTCCTACCAAATTTGGCTACAGTATTACATCCACTGAATGAACTATTGAAAAAACAGGTCCATTGGAAGTGGTCAAAAGAATGTGATACAGCATTCAAGGAGTGTAAAAGCAAATTGGTAGAGAGCACCATGTTAGTTCACTATGAAAAATATCTAAGGAGATTAAGCTAGCATGTGATGCCTCTCCATATGGAGTTGGGGCAGCAATCTCTCATGTATCAAGTAGTGGGGAGGAGAGACCAATTGCTTTTGCTTCATGCATTCTCAGTGCCAGTGAGAATAATTATGCGCAAATCGAAAGGGAAGCTTTGGTATTAATTTTTGGGGCGAAGAAGTTCCACAAATACTTGTATGGTCATATGTTTACTCTCATTACGGACCATAAGCCCCTGGCCGCAATCCTCCATCCAAAGCCCCCAGTTCCAACATTAGCTACAGCCCGAATGCAGAGATGGGCTTTGATTTTGTCAGCATATACATATGTTATTGAATACAGATGATCAGCTGATCACAGTAATGCTGATGCTATGTCTAGATTGCCCTCCCCATCACAAGTTACACCCAATAGGGAAGAGGTGTTCTATTTTTCACACATTGATGAACTGCCAGTCACAGCTGAAGAGATTGGTAGAGCAACCAAACATGACCCAGTTATGTCAAAGGCGTATGATTATATTGCAAACGGATGTCCAAACCAGGTAACAAACAAAGATATAGGTAAAAAAAGGGATGAGGTCCTACAAAACGAATTTAAGGAGCTAGGAGCTAAATTAAAAAGTAGGACCTCAAAAGTAGTAATCTCGGGATTGCTACCAGTGCCACGTGCTAGTCAGAGTAGGAATCGCAGGATAGCGCAGATGAATACGTGGCTTGAGCAGTGGTGCAGCAGGGAGAGATTCAAATTCCTGGGGCATTGGAACTGGTTCTGGGGGAGGTGGGACCAGTACAAACCAAACGGTCTGCACCTGGGCAGGACCGGAACCAATGTCCTAGGGGGAGTGTTTGCTAGTGCTGTTGGGGAGGAGCTAAACTAATATGGCAGGGGGATGGGAACCAATGCAGGGAGACAGAGGGAGACAAAAAGGAGGCAAAAGCAAAAGACAGAAAGGAGATGAGGAAAAGTGGAGGGCAGAGAAACCCAAGGCAAAGAACAAAAGGCCACTGTACAGCAAAATTCTAAAAGGACAAAGGGTGTTAAAAAAACAAGCCTGAAGGCTTTGTGTCTTAATGCAAGGAGTATCCGCAATAAGGTGGATGAATTAACTGTGCAAATAGATGTTAACAAATATGATGTGATTGGGATTACGGAGATGTGGCTCCAGGATGATCAGGCCTGGGAACTCAACATCCAGGGGTATTCAACATTCAGGAAGGATAGAATAAAAGGAAAAGGAGGTGGGGTAGCATTGCTGGTTAAAGAGGAGATTAATGCAATAGTTAGGAAAGACATTAGCTTGGATGATGTGGAATCTATATGGGTAGAGCTGCAGAACACCAAAGGGCAAAAAACGTTAGTGGGAGTTGTGTACAGACCTCCAAACAGTAGTAGTGATGTTGGGGAGGGCATCAAACAGGAAATTAGGGGTGCATGCAATAAAGGTGCAGCAGTTATAATGGGTGACTTTAATATGCACATAGATTGGGCTAGCCAAACTGGAAGCAATACGGTGGAGGAGGATTTCCTGGAGTGCATAAGGGATGGTTTTCTAGACCAATATGTCGAGGAACCAACTAGGGGGGAGGCCATCTTAGACTGGGTGTTGTGTAATGAGAGAGGATTAATTAGCAATCTCATTGTGCAAGGCCCCTTGTGGAAGAGTGACCATAATATGATGGAATTCTGCATTAGGATGGAGAATGAAACAGTTAATTCAGAGACCATGGTCCAGAACTTAAAGAAGGGTAACTTTGAAGGTATGAGGCGTGAATTGGCTAGGATAGATTGGCCAATGATACTTAAGGGGTTGACTGTGGATGGGCAAAGGCAGACATTTAGAGACCGCATGGATGAACTACAACAATTGTACATTCCTGTCTGGTGTAAAAATAAAAAAGGGAAGGTGGCTCAACCGTGGCTATCGAGGGAAATCAGGGATAGTATTAAAGTCAAGGAAGTGGCATACAAATTGGCCAGAAATAGCAGCGAACCCGGAGACTGGGAGAAATTTAGAACTCAGCAGAGGAGGACATAGGGTTTGATTAGGGCAGGGAAAATGGAGTACAAGAAAAAGCTTGCAGGGAACATTAAGGTGGATTGCAAAAGTTTCTATAGGTATGTAAAGAGAAAAAGGTTAGTAAAGACAAACGTAGGTCCCCTGCAGTCAGAATCAGGGGAAGTCATAACGGGGAACAAAGAAATGGCAGACCAATTGAACAAGTACTTTGGTTCGGTATTCACTAAGGAGGACACAAACAATCTTCCGGATATAAAAGGGGTCAGAGGGTCTAGTAAGGAGGAGGAACTGAGGGAAATCTTTATTAGTCGGGAAATTGTGTTGGGGAAATTGATGGGATTGAAGGCCGATAAATCCCCAGAGCCTGATGGACTGCATCCCAGAGTACTTAAGGAGGTGGCCTTGGAAATAGCGGATGCATTGACAGTCATTTTCCAATATTCCATTGACTCTGGATCAGTTCCTATCGAGTGGAGGGTAGCCAATGTAACCCCACTTTTTAAAAAAGGAGGGAGAGAGAAAACAGGGAATTATAGACCGGTCAGCCTGACCTCAGTAGTGGGTAAAATGATGGAATCAATTATTAAGGATGTCATAGCAGCACATTTGGAAAATGGTGACATGATAGGTCCAAGTCAGCATGGATTTGTGAAAGGGAAATCATGCTTGACAAATCTTCTGGAATTTTTTGAGGATGTTTCCAGTAAAGTGGACAAAGGAGAACCAGTTGATGTGGTATATTTGGACTTTCAGAAGGCTTTCGACAAGCTCTCACACAAGAGATTAATGTGCAAAGTTAAAGCACATGGGATTGGGGGTAGTGTGCTGACGTGGATTGAGAACTGGTTGTCAGACAGGAAGCAAAGAGTAGGAGTAAATGGGTACTTTTCAGAATGGCAGGCAGTGACTAGTGGGGTGCCGCAAGGTTCTGTGCTGGGGCCCCAGCTGTTTACATTGTACATTAATGATTTAGACGAGGGGATTAAATGTAGTATCTCCAAATTTGCGGATGACACTAAGTTGGGTGGCAGTGTGAGCTGCGAGGAGGATGCTATGAGGCTGCAGAGTGACTTGGATAGGTTAGGTGAGTGGGCAAATGCATGGCAGATGAAGTATAATGTGGATAAATGTGAGGTTATCCATTTTGGTGGTAAAAACAGAGAGACAGACTATTATCTGAATGGTGACAGATTAGGAAAAGGGGAGGTGCAACGAGATCTGGGTATCATGGTACATCAGTCATTGAAGGTTGGCATGCAGGTACAGCAGGTGGTTAAGAAAGCAAATGGCATGTTGGCCTTCATAGCGAGGGGATTTGAGTACAGGGGCAGGGAGGTGTTGCTACAGTTGTACAGGGCCTTGGTGAGGCTACACCTGGAGTATTGTGTACAGTTTTGGTCTCCTAACTTGAGGAAGGACATTCTTGCTATTGAGGGAGTGCAGCGAAGATTCACCAGACTGATTCCCGGGATGGTGGGACTGACTTATCAAGAAAGACTTGATCAACTGGGCTTGTATCCACTGGAGTTCAGAAGAGTGAGAGGGGACCTCATAGAAACGTTTAAAATTCTGACGGGTTTAGACAGGTTAGATGCAGGAAGAATGTTCCCGATGTTGGGGAAGTCCAGAACCAGGGGTCACAGTCTAAGGATAAGGGATAAGCCATTTAGGACCGAGATGAGGAGAAACTTCTTCACCCAGAGAGTGGTGAACCTGTGGAATTCTCTACCACAGAAAGTAGTTGAGGCCAATTCACTAAGTATATTCAAAAGGGAGTTAGATGAAGTCCTTACTACTCGGGGGATCAAGGGGTATGGCGAGAAAGCAGGAAGGGGGTACTGAAGTTGCATGTTCAGCCATGAACTAATTGAATGGCGGTGCAGGCTAGAAGGGTTGAATGGCCTACTCCTGCACCTATTTTCTATGTTTTCTATGTTTCTATATTCATCCATTCTTCATTCGTAGGAATGAATTATCAGTCGATAAAGATTGTATCATGTGGGGTGCAAGAGTGGTTATACCAAATAAATTCAGGTCCAAATTATCAGGAGACCTCCATGACCAGCACCTGGGTATGTGCCTGACCAAGAGTTTTGCACGCAGTTACGGTGGCCAGGTCTTGATAAAGATATAGAGTACATCGTAAGTCAGTGTACGACATGTCAATCGGTAAGCAAGCACCCACCATCAGTACCATTACAGCCATGGAAATGGCCTCCCAGGATGTGGCAAAGGCTACATATTGATTTTTGCTGAGCTCGAAGGACAACAATTGTTCATTGTGATTGACAGCCATTCGAAGTGGGTCGAGGTGTTTCCAATGTGGAAAATAACAAGAAGTAAAACATTGGACATTTTGAGAAGATTATTTTCTTCATTTGGCCTCTCAGAAGAAATTGTTTCGGATAATGGACCACAGTTTCGTGCAGAAGAATTTGCACAGTTCACGAGCAAAAATGGTGTGAAATGTACCAAAGTTTCACCGTACCACCCTGCTTCGAATGGTGCAGCAGAGCACACTGTACAAATTGTAAAACGTGCCCTCATCCAAAGAAACGACAGTTGTCATTGGATCACAAATTGGCTAATTTTCTAATAACGTATCGTAATACTGCTCACACAACTACTGGTAGAACACCAGCAGAGTTGTTTCTTAAACGTCAGCCACAAACCAGATTCTCGTTGTTAAAACCAAACTCGGCATAGTCCGTAGAAGAGATACAATTAAGACAGAAAAAGAATCATGATAGGGGTAAAGTAAAAGCGAGAAATGTGAAATTAAATCAGAAGGTGAGAGTGAAGAACCATCACCATAAATGGGTAAAGTGGTCACCAGGAAGAGTGGTGAAGATATGTGGTCACATATTTGGTCAGATGTTTGATAATGGACAGGTTAGGTTTGTTCACATTGATCATATTTTATCCACAGACATGGATGTAGTTGAGAGTGGGAGTGATTCAATTATTTCTGACACATAGGATAGTTTTGATGCACGAGTAGCATATCCTATATCCAATGTACTGGAAACAAATCCAAGAGAAAGTCAGAATTTAAGTCTGAGTCCAAATCAGGGAAACAAACAGTCTGACATTAGAGAGAGTTCAAATGGAAATCAAGGAGGAAAACTTCCCTCAGGACCAGCCTCGAATGAGTTTAAATTCAACACCATGTTTGGAAGGTTCTGTTCGAGAGCGAAGATAGCCTCTTCGAAACAGAAAACAAGTGGTTAAGCTTGATTTGTAAATATGGCAAAATAAGTCCATATCCTTTGTTATGTATAACGATGCAAGTTATGTCTGATGATTGTTTGTTATAATAACTTCTTCATTAAGGAGGGAGAAGTGTAATGTCTGTAGCGCCACACTGTGGACACCTGTGTTACTGCAGCTAGTGCTGTTTAATAAAGAGCAGATCAGAAGATTCTGGGACCTGCAGCCATCTTACAGGTTGTGTGTTGTGTGCTCTCCGAAGATATGACAGAATGTAACCGCGGAAGAGAGGCAGGCAGTCGGGTTGAACGACCCCCTCGACTGCCCGCTGCCTGGACTGGTTAATGGCCACCTTGGCCATGCCCAGGAGCAGTCCTACAAGGAAGCCTTCTGACCTGCCCGCTCCTTTCCGCACAGGATGCCCAAAGATCAGGAGCATGGACATGAAGTGCAACCAGAATTTGAGGATCAGCCCCTTCAAATATTGAAAGAGGGGCTGCAACCTCACACATTCGACATACACATGGAACACGGATTCCTCCAGACCGCAGAAATTGCAGGGGACCAGGGAGTCCGTGAACCGACTTAAACATCGATTGCACGGGGCTGCCCTGTCATGTCCCCAATAAACAAAGAGAGGACTCCCGCGTAGAGAGTACTCCATTGGGGACCCCCGCCTTCTCCGGATGGCAAGATGGTGCGCCATGGCATGTCCGCACGACAGACGAGGATGGCAAAGTGAAGAGTGTGCAAAAGCCCATACAGGAATCCCCTCCGTGCAGAAATGAAAGGCACGGAGGGAATTTCCCAGAGACATGCTGGTTTTGAACGCCTTTTTGGGAGTTGCTATAAAGGACACAGTTAGTTACACTACTCCTGTTTCAGTTAGTGGATGGAATCTGCATTGTGTCTCTGGGAGGAGCTCTTCAACCACAGGGAGAAGATGGTTAAGAAAGATTCTAGCGATGACTTGCCCAGTGGCCGACAGCAGGGTGATTCCTCTGTAGTTACCGCAGTCAAATCTGGCACCAAGCTTAAGGTCTACAGGGCAGTAGTGATACCCGCTCTCCTATAAGGCTCAGAGACATGGACCACATACAGTAGTCACCTCAAAGCGCTGGAGAAATACCACCAGCACTGCCTCCGCAAGATCCTGCAAATCCACTGGGACGACACCAACATCAGTGATCTTGATCAGGCCAACATCCCCAGCATTGAAGCACTGACTACACTCAACCAGCTCCGTTGGGCGGGCCACATTATCCGCATGCCCGACACGAGACTCCCAAAGCAAGTGCTCTACTCGGAACACCTACATGGCAAGGGAGCCCCAGGTTGGCAGAGGAAATGTTTCAAGGACATCCTCAAAGCCTCCTTGATAAAGTGCAACATCCCCACCGGCACCTGGGAATCCCTGGCACAAGACCACCCTAAGTGGCGGAAGAGCGTCCGGGAGGGCGCTGAGCACCTCGAGTCTCATCGCCGAGAGCATGCAGAAATCAAGCGCAGACAGCTATCCTTTCCTTCAATGACTGTAATTCCAATATTGGACTGTACAGCCACCTGAGAACTCACTTTTAGAGTGGAAGCAAGTCTTCCTGAATTTCGAGGGACTGCCTATGACGATGATGTTTCAGTTAGTCTGTTGATTTACGTACACAACATAATTTGGTGTCGAGGATGAATCAAATTAACCTCCCTACCCTCCTTTCCTCTCCACACCCGGGGATCCTCCAATCCTGTGGCTGAGATGGATAAAAAGCTTTCCTATGTACATCACGGCGAGTGGGTTAGACGGCGACAAGACAATACCAGCTCACCGCCGTGCGGTGATCTTATTGAAACGTATAAGATTATGAGGGGGTTTTACAAGGTGGATGTTTCCACTGATAGGGGAGACGAGAACTAGAGGGCATGATCTTAGAATAAGGGGCCGCCCATTTAAAACAGAGACGAGGAGAAATTTCTTCTCTCAGAGGGTTATAAATCTGTGGAATTCGCTGCCTCAGAGAGCTGTGGAAGCTGGGACATTGAATAAATTTAAGACAAAAATAGACAGTTTCTTAAACAATAAGGGGATAAGGGGTATGGGGTGCGGGCGGGGAAGTGGAGCTGACTCCATGATCAGATCAGCCATGAACGTATTGAATGGCGGAGCAGGCTCGAGGGGCCGTATGGCCTACTCCTGTTCCTATTTCTTATGTTGTTATAAATGATCAGGGATCAAATTATTGAGAAAACAACGATCCCCTGCATTCGGGAACGCTTGCTACTGGAGGATGACAAATTGACATTGGACAAAACAACTAATTTGGCCATCCAAATCGAATCAGTGTTTTCCTATTCAAAAGCGATCAGATCCCCTGCTCCCCCGTGCAGCAGACTTCAGCTACAGCCCATGTGCAAGGCATTCATCCAAAGCAGAAATCACAGCAGAAACCCAGGGCTAGTAATAAGCCACCCTTTATGGATCACGGGCCTAAATTCCACTGCTTTAACTGTGGGGACAAATCACATTCAGCAAAGAGTCCTAACTGCTCTGCACATGGGAAGAAATGCTCTGCATGTGGTAAAATAAACCATTTTGCTTGTGTCTGTCGCTCATCGCAGCATATTCAACATGTGAATAACCCTCATAGTGATGAACCCAGTATGGTTTACACCATTAATGACATTTTGACATCAGTTCGGGCAAATTCAAGGACTGTGATGTAAACATTGATGGCACGCCCATCTGCCTCCTCATTGACCTTGGAGCCGAAGTCTCCACATTGAGCAAGGCTGTGTACAAAACCCACTTCACGCATTGTCAACTGCAGCCTGCTACTTCCCTCTATGTGCGTACTCCGACTCCAAAATTGAGGTATTTGGGGTCATATCTGTCTCGATATATTACAAGGACAAAACATTGGAGAACTTTTCCTTCCATGTCACGAAACTCGACATGCGCCGCAGTTACCTGCAAATACCTCTAGCGGAGGACAGCAAACCGCTCACAATATTCATGATGCATGATGGTCTGTATCAGGATCGACGCATGCTCTACGGACTATCTTCTGCACCAAGTGCACTTCAGAAGATTGTCACTACTATGCTAGCAGGCATAGAGGGAGCCCTCAATTTGCTTGACGATATCATCGTCCATGGACGGACAATGGAAGAACATGACCAGCGACTTCATGTATTATGGCTAGACTTGCTACACATAACATTATACTTAATGTCAATAAGTGTACATTCGCTGCTGGAGAAATAAACTTTCTGATCTACAGAATCACAGCACATGGTGTCAAGCTGACACTGGACAACATCGACGCGATCCAGCAAATGCAGGAGGCTACCAACGTCAAAAAACTTTCATCATTCCTCGGCGCTTGCAACTTCTATCTGAAGTTCGTCCCGCACATTGCCGAACCACTTCGCAAGTTGCTCCGCAAGGACGTCCCTTCGGAATAGACAGATTCCCAGGCTCAGGCATTCAGCATGCTTAAGGAGAAAATCATATCCCTTCCTATCCTTGTGCACTTTGATCCGAATGCCACTACATGGATGCATCAGGCACCACCATGGGCGCTGTGCTCTCGCAATAAATTGACGGCCTGAAACGCCCAGTAGCCATCGCCGCTCGCATGCTCTCATCTGCAGAACATAAATAATCCACAGGGGAACGCAAAGCACTCGCTTGCATCCACGCATATGAACACTGGCACGTCTATCTCTGTGGCAGGAAATTTACCCTCCGTACGGATCACCAAGTGCTAACTACGCTACTCGCAACAACTGGATCTGGGCACAGACCACTACGAATCAGCCGATGGTCAGATCGCCTTCATCGGTATAACTTTGATGTATAGTACATTGCTGGCAGTCGTAACCAGGTAGCTGACATGCTCAGCCACTCGACACCTGCTTCAGACTCTGGTGCTGACTTGTTCATAGATGACAACACATATCACATCGATCATCACTCAGTCCATCAGAAACCTTGTCTCCTGCGACAAACTCAAAACCAAATCAGCACGTAGAAACAGAAATTTACAGTGCAGAAGGAGACCATTCCGGCCCATTGTGTCCACACCGTGTACCACTTCCTCCAGACTGAGTGGCCTAAGCAAATTCCGGAAGAGCTGAAAACCTTCCACAGACTTCGCGATTAATTTTCCATTTGGATCGATGGCTGCCTAGCTTGTGGTGATAGAGCAGTAATTCCCAAGTCACTTCAACAGCGCGTTCTCTCATTGGCACATGATGGACACCCTGGCATTGTCTGCATGAAGCAGAGATGTCGTGATTCAGTACGGTGGCCTGGGATTGACACTCGCATCGAGGAGTTTGTCTCACACTGCGAAGCATGCAGTCTGAGCGAAAAGGCCACAAACATCCGACCAGTGCCAATGGAGCCCATTCTGTGGCCACAAAGACCATGGCAACAATTTCAGTTGGATATCTCCAATCCAGTTGAAGCAGCTCCACAGTATCAGCATTTCCTTGTTGTAGTACATGACCTGCATTCCAAATGTCCAGAAATCGCTACAAGTTCAGTGACCTCATCAACGATCGTCAGTATTCTGCAGTGTATGTTCACAAAGTGGGGCCCCCCAGAGGCCATAATAACTTACAATGGACCACAGTTTGTGTCTGACCAGTTCACAGATTTCCTCACTCGTCATGCTATCAAGCATCCCCTTACTTCTCGGTACAATCCTCAAAGCAACGGAGGTGTTGAGCGATTTAACCACGTCATCAAAGAGGGTTTGAAAGCCAACCTCGCAGCAGGCCAAACATTCAATAAAGCGGTTCAAACTATTCTCCGCACATACCATTCGACAAAGCACTTGCTAACGGGGAAGACACCCATTGAGCTCATAATTAAGCGGAATGTTTGCTTGCTACTGTACATTCTCAAACCCCCAGCCAAACCTAGCGCGAAGATAACCACACTCGCATCCCAGATTTCAGAACGCCAACGAAAAGCGAAGTCATACATTGACACAAAACGATGCGCTCCAAAGCCCCAACTGAAGAACGGAGATTGGGTCAGAGTTAAGCGCTCAAACCGTAGTCATAAGCTCCCATCTTCACTTTCGCCTCCAAAACAGAACAGGCAAACGTTCAGCCCTCACACCTACAAACTCAATGATGGAACCCGATGGAACGCTCGTACATCGATCCCAACTCACAGGCCAACTGATCAGCAGGATGGATCAGAGGCACTGTTCTGTTTCCCAACCGAAAACCTTGATCAAACACCGCAAGCTCCACGCCAGTCTTAGCGTACCAGAACACGGCCTGGCTATCTCAAGGACTTTGACTGTTCATAGACTGTGTTTTTCAGAGAGGGGGAAATATGTTATGTTCATACTCTATTTGTTGGTTACACGAACCCTCACTCGACAGGCATGGGGACCTTGTGGGGACTATTCACGCCTGCTGTAAACATGCTGGTTTTGGACGCCCTTTTGAGAGTTGCTATAAAGGACACAGTTAGTTACACTACTCCTGTTTCAGTTGGTCTGTTTATTTACATAAACAACATCACTGTTATACTTTGATGTTTTCTCAGTGGATTTGAGGCAAGTACTTTCCATTTTCAGGATTAATTGTGTGTATTCTGCACTTTTATTGTCGCCATTCATTTCTGATGTAGGTGATTTTGACCAAATTGCCCAAGTGAATTAGCTTGCTTTTCCTTCTTTGCTACTGATTCTAAATTTATTTTGGGCTATTGCTATTCTGCAGGTGGTGTGTGAGTGGTTTTGTTAATTGGGCTCAGAATTGTACAGAATGGGTGTTGTTTCTTCAGACACAACCCTCAGTAATCTATGAAGGGGATTTTAAATTCCGCAACCTAGATTCACTTTTCCATCCTCATCTCTGGTACCAGAACCCAAACTCCATACAGCCTGATATCAAATGGAAATAGAGTACAGTGCCTTCAGAAGAACATAAGAAGTAGGAGTAGGAGCAGGAGTAGCACATATGGCCCCTCGAGCCTGCTCTGCCATTCAATAATGTTGGAAAGTGTGAGGTTATGCACTTCGGCAGAATAAAATCAAAGAGCAAGTTATTATTTAAATGGAGAAAGATTGCAAAGTATGGCAGTACAGCGGGGCCTGGGGGTACTTGTGCATGAAACACAAAAGGATAGTATGCAGGTACAGCAAGTGATCAGGAAGGCCAATGGAATCTTGGCCTTTATTGCAAAGGGAATGGAGTATAAAAGCAGGGAAGTCTTGCTACAGTTATACAGGGTATTTGTGAGGTCACACCTG
Source organism: Pristiophorus japonicus (assembly GCF_044704955.1). Lineage (NCBI taxonomy): Eukaryota > Metazoa > Chordata > Chondrichthyes > Pristiophoridae > Pristiophorus > Pristiophorus japonicus. Next base: position 69,372,128 of record NC_091979.1, read on the forward strand.
GAATAGTGCGTGCAGTTTTTGTGGTGTATGTAGCACACAAATCACTGACTCCACACGGTCTGGTGTTGTAATAACTGCAGTGACCTTGGTCCTTTATTGTTCAGCTCCAGAGTGCCTCTCAGGTGTGGGTGGTCAGCCTTTTATACTGCCTCTTGCAGGTACTTTCAGGTCTCCCACCACAGCGCCCTCTGTGGTGCACCGTTGTACCTATATTATACATTTTAATGTACCTGGACAATACACAACATCTTACTCCCCCACCCACCCCACACAGTTCCAAAAGCCATTGCCAGTAATCTCGGCCTTGTTCGTCCTGGTGGGCTAGTGAGTGTGAGTCCATGACCATCCCATGCAGAGATTATTAGGTGCAAGCATGTGGTGTTTGCAGTCCTCGCATGGGTGATGAAGTGTCGGGTATAACCTCCAACACTAAACAGGTATACATAGACGGTACATTAGTATGGTACATACAATATGTGGTACAGCTGGTATGTCAAAAGATTACAGGTGCACTGAACAGTTGTTTAATCCCAGCTCCACTGGGTAAAGTACGGTGGCGGTATACTGCCCCCTTTTTACTGGGCTGCGCTGAGCAGGGTATCGCAACTGGTGCGTTGCCTCTGTGCTCAGTAGTTGCCTTAGCGGTTCATCTGCAGCCGCTGAACCCTTGCATTATTAGTCACGGGTCCGTTAGCCCTTTTACTTGTTTTACTGTACCCCGTGATGTGACGCTTTTCGTAAATCATTCATGTCCATCATACTTAAACACAGTACCCATTCAGCATCAACACAAAAAAATTTAACTCTTATCCACACACGTCACCATACCAGTCTCATTACTCCCCTAGACTTGCTCTTGCCTTTCAAAAGTCTCTTTGTGGGGTCCACCAATTGTGTGGGGCCCTTTTAAGGCTCCCCGGTGCATTGCCCTTTTAAGACGCCACCATGTGGTTCCCTCAAGGCTTTTGGGCTCCGCCATTTTAGTCGCTCTGCTGGCCTTTGTCTGCTGAGCACTGCTGCCACGAGGCCACCGCCATCTAGAGCTCGCTGACAAAGAAGAAAGAAAGTATAAAATCACGCTTGAAGTGGGGGGGGGGGGGGGGAATTCTGGCCTCGGCTCCAGCATTGCAGGTAGCACCGATAATCTGCACGTTGGTGATGATCCGAGCCCTCTCATTACAACGACCATGGTAAGAGGGACTGCGGTAGAATAATTGTGTCCTTCGGGTAGTTGTTGTAGATGTAGGGGAAGTAACACATAGCAAAGCAGTGGAAATTTTTAAGGAGGCTGGATCGATTGTGCGATTATATGTGCGGAGAGAGAAGCCTGTCTCGAAAGATCTTAGAATTGAAACTTGTCGCGTTCTCCTGGGTCATCCTCTCCTGCCGTTCCGGCCGCCGCTGTAGCCTCCCCTCCTGCAGTTCCGGCCGCCGCTGTAGCCTCCTCTCCTGCCGTTCCGGCCGCCGCTGTAGCCTCCTCTCCTGCCGTTCCGGCCGCCGCTGTAGCCTCCCCTCCTGCCGTTCCGGCCGCCGCTGTAATCTCTACCACCACCCGACTTTTTCTCTGCGTGGGCCCCCCCGGTTTGTCGGCCATCGATGGACCTCCCGCTGATCGCCTGCAGCGCCCCGCTGGCTCACACCCCAGTAATCGGCCTGCGCCTACAAGACTGCTCTTTGGGAACCCGGGGAGCAGCAGTCTGTGGAGGAATGAAGTCTTCCCAGCTCCCACGGACTTTCCCCATCCATCTCCTGCCGAGTAGTGTCGGCCCATCACCTGCAATAACCCACAAGGGTAAACCGTGCGTCTCGCCCCCATGAGATACCTGCACGTCCGCTCTGCCGAGAACAGGTATCAGTTCCTTGGTGTAATTACGCAGCTTCGCCAGGACCGGGACCAGCTTGGGTCATGCAGCCGGGTTACCCCACAGTTTTTCAAAAGTTCTCTGACTCATCGGCGATGGACCTGACCCCGTATCCACTGCCATACTCACTGGGACTCCATTGATTTTGACTTCCATAATCACTGGGGGCGAATCGTCGGTGCACGTATACAGTCCCAACACCTCATCTTCTTCTACCTGCTCTTCGCTGAACAGTGGATCATCCACCATCTTCTCAGCCACGCGGTGAGTCAGATTTCTTTTACACATACGCTGAAGGTGGCCTTTAATGTGGCAGGTATTGCACGTATACTCCGCAAACCTGCACCGGTGAGCCCCATGGCTTCCTCCGCAGCGCCAGCATGGTGCTGCTTGATTGGCCCCTCTCAGCGGACTCTGAGTTCCAGGATCCCGAAGTCTGTGCTCTCTGCCCCGGGTAGAGCCACGTTCTGCAGTTTTGCCCATGGTGGGCGCTATCCTGTGGACAGTGCCTGCCGGTTTCGAGACTGGGTGGATCATTTGCTTGGTGCTGCAAGTTGAGGTCATGTATGCCCGGCTGATGGTGAAGGCTTTTATCAGGGTGACTGTGGGTTCCGTGGCTAGCAGCTTGTGCAGGAGACCCTCATGGTCAATCCCCAGAACAAAAACGTCCCGCAACACCTCGTCAAGATGTGTGCCAAAATCACATGGCGGCGCGAGTCTTCTGAGGTCCGCAGCATATATGGTGACATCCTGGCCCTCAGGTCTGCAGTGATGGTAGAATTTGTGTCTGGCCGTGAGGATGCTCTCCTTTGGTTTCAACTGGTCACGAATGAGTGCGACCAGCTCCTCATATGACTTGTCCCTGGCGCTCGCGGGTGCCAGCAAATCCCTGATGAGACAGTAAACCTCATCGCCACAACTGGAAAGCAATATCGCCTTACGCTTATCTCTCATTGCGTCTGTGCTCCCCGTCAGGTTGTTAGCTGTGAAGTGGTACTTGAGCCTTTCCGTAAAGGCCTCCCAATCATTGCCCACGGTAAAGTCCTTTAGCGAGCCCAGAGTAGCCATGTTTGCGTGAAGTTCATCCGTGTCCTTGTCCCCAATGTGGTGTATGTAGCACACAAATCACTGACTCCACACGGTCTGGTGTTGTAATAACTGCAGTGACCTTGATCCTTTATTGTTCAGCTCCAGAGTGCCTCTCAGGTGTGCCGGGCAGCCTTTTATACTGCCTCGTGCAGATACTTTCAGGTCTCCCACCACAGCGCCCTCTGTGGTGCACCATTGTACTATTATACATTTAATGTACCTGGACAATACACAAAAGGTTAGTATGCAGGTACAGCACGTGATCAGGAAGGCCAATGGAATCTTGGCCTTTATTGCAAAGGGGATGGAGTATAAAAGCAGGGAAGTCTTGCTGCAGTTATATAGGGTATTGGTGAGGCCACACCGAGAGTACTGCGTACAATTTTGCTCTCCTATTTAAGGAAGGATATACTTGCATTGGAGGCTGTTCCGAGAAGGTTCCACTGGGTTGATTCCGGAGATGAGGGGGTTGACTTATGAAGATAGGGCGATTAGGTTGGGCCAATACTCATTAGAGTTCAGAAGAATGAGGGGTGATCTTATTGAAACATATAAGATAATGAGGGGGCTCGACAAGGTGGATGCAGGGAGGATATTTTCACTCATAGGGGAAACTAAAACTAGGGGACATAATCTCAGAATAAGAGGCCATCCATTTAAAATTGAGATGAGGAGGAATTTCTTCTCTCAGAGGGTTGTAAATCTGTGGAATTCTCTGCGCCAGACTGCTATGGAGGCTGTGTCATTGAATATATTTAAGGCGACGATAGACAGATTTTTGAACGATAAGGGAATAAAGGTTATTGGGAGCGGGCAAGGAAGTGGATCTGAGTCCATGATCAGATCAGCCATGATCTGATTAAATAGTGGAGCAGGCTCAAGGGGCCAAATGGCCTACTCCTGCTCCTATTTCTTATGTTCTTATGTTCTTATATCCCTTTGCAGGTTCTTTGAGCCCTCCTCACAGCTTATTTTCCCACCGAGCTTTGTATTATCAGTAAACTTGGATACATTACACTTGATCCCTTCATCTAAAGTCATTATTTTAGATTGTAAATAGCTGAGGCTCAAGCACTGACCCTTGCAGCACTCCATTAGTTACAGCCTGCCAACCTGAAAAAGACCCGTTTATCCCTACTCTTTTTTTTCTGTCCATTAACAAATCCTCTATGCATGCTAATACATTACCCCCAGCTCCACAAGCCTTTATCTTGCGTAACAAGCTTCTATGTGGTACCTTATTTAAGACCTTTTGGAAATTCAAATGTACTACATCCACTGGTTCCCCTTTATCTACTCTGCTAGTTACATTCACTAAAAACGTGAATGCTGTGTTCATACTCTATTTGTATGTTGCAGGACACTAGGCAGGCATTAGGAACGTGCGGGAACTCTTCACACACTGCTATAGTTCTTACTCTCCTCCTCTCCCTTGAGGTGTTGTAACAGTAGGCCCCTTCCTGCTCTTCCTGGGGTCTCAAACTGCAGGCTTGCAGGAGCAGTTGCAGGAGCTCCTCAGTCCACACACTCACAGCTCCAAATGAATAGGCCACGCCCACAACAGCTCTACAACTATTTTTGTAAAATCAAGTGCCCCCGATTAAAGGGGGGGACACACCAAACATTTTCAAACAAGTGCCCCCTTGTTTTTGGGGGTTTTTTGGGTTTTTTTTTGAGGGCACTGAAACACAAATTATACAAGTGCCCCCTGGCTAAAAGGGGGGGGGGGGGGGGGTGGCGGGGGAATGCATTAAAACCGGCAACTTAAACAAATTAAACATTAGACATTTAAAATTAAATTAAAATTTGGTTGCCAGGGGTGATGATGCACTCCAGTCCCTCCGGTGCCCACCTCTCGCGGAAGGCCGCAAGCGTACCGGTGGACACCGCGTGCTCCATTTCCAGGGACACCCTGGCTTGGATGTAACTGCGGAAGAGAGCCAGACAATCGGGCTGAACGACTCCCTCGGCCTCCCGCTGCCTGGACCGGCTGATGGCACACTTGGCCATGTCCAGGAGCAGTCCTACGAGGAAGCCTTTCGACCTGCCCGCTCCCCTCCACACAGGTGCCCAAAGATCAGGAGTGTGGGACTGAAGTGCAACCAGAATTTGAGGAGCAGCCCCTTCAAATATTGGAACAGGGGCTGCAACCTCGCACATTCGATAAAAACATGGAACACGGACTCTTCCAGACCGCAGAAATTGCAGACGGCCTGGGAGCCTGTGAACCGACTTAAAAATTTATTGCATGGGACTGCTCCGTGCAACAGCCTTCAGGCCAAGTCCCCAATAAATAGAGGGAGGATTCTCACGTAGAGTGCACTCCATTGGGGACCCCCACCTCTTCCGGACAGCAAGATGGTACGCCATGGCGTGTCCGGACGGCAGACGAGGATGGCAATGTGGAGAGTGTGCAAGAGCAGCCCGCACAGGAATCCCCTCCGCGCAGAACTGAAAGGCACGAAGGGGATTTCCTGGAGGAGGCTCAAATTGTGAGGTATCGGCTCCCAAGGGAAGTTCCGGGGCTTGGTGTCGATAAGAAATTCCGTCCGGACAGGGGTCAGTTCGGACGGCATCTCCCCACGTGCCTGAGCCTCCTCGACACACCTGATGGAGTCAAGGCCCAGTGCTGTTTTTAGCGACTCGATGGCATTGACCATGTGCCGGACGTCGGCCCAGGATAGGCGCCATGCCAGCACATCTGGTGCCATCCAGACTGCTCCTCTGCCATCGAGCAGGTCCCTGACCCTGGTCACCTCGCCAGCCACAGCCCTCTCGTTCGTCTGCCACCTAAAACCGCGGTTGTGGAGGTACGGATTCCTGAGCAGTGGCTCCTGCAGGACAGCTGCCACTCCAGACGGGGGAGAGCTGCGCTTGGTGGAGACTTTGTTCCAGACCCTTCTGAGTTCCTGGTAAAAGACAGGCAGCCCCCGCATGGTGGTCCAGACGCCCCCTCCCAGGCTCACAAACAGGAGCTGCATGTCATAATTGAGGCAGTATTGCTGGCAGACGAAATACGTCGCCAGCGCGCACCATCTAGGAGGGGGCTCGACGTAGAGGTATCTCTGCAGGGTCTTAAGACGGATATTCGAACAAACACTGCTGTAAACATGCTGGTTTGTGACACCATTTTGGGGATTTGCTATAAAGGACACAGTTAGTTACACTTCTCCTGTTTCAGTTAGTCTCTTTATTTATGTACATTTATTCTAACCACAGTTCCAAAATCAATATGAAGGAACTGGTTGTTATATATTTATACTTCTATTTACTCTGTACAGCCACCAGAGGGCTAAATGTGAGGTTATCCACTTTGGTGGTAAAAACAGAGAGACAGACTATTATTTGAATGGTGACAGATTAGGAAAAGGGGAGATGCAACGAGACCTGGATGTCATGGTACATCAGTCATTGAAGGTTGGCATGCAGGTACAGCAGGTGCTTAAGCAAGCAAATGGCATGTTGGCCTTCATAGTGAGGGGATTTGAGTACAGGGGCAGGGAGGTGTTACTACAGTTGTACAGGGCCTTGGTGAGGTCACACCAGGAGTATTGTGTACAGTTTTGGTCTCCTAACTTAAGGAAGGATATTCTTGCTATTGAGGGAGTGCAGCGAAGATTCACCAGACTGATTCCCGGGATGGCAGGACTGACATATCAAGAAAGACTGGATCAACTGGGCTTGTATTCATTGGAGTTCAGAAGAATGAGAGGGGACCTCATAGAAACGTTTAAAATTCTGGCGGGTTTAGACAGGTTAGATGCAGGAAGAATGTTCCCAATGTTGGGGAAGTCCAGAACCAGGGGTCACAGTCTAAGGATAAAGGGTAAGCCATTTAGGACCGAGATGAGGAGAAACTTCTTCACCCAGAGAGTGGTGAACCTGTGGAATTCTCTACCACAGAAAGTTGTTGAGGCCAATTCACTAAATATATTCAAAAAGGAGTTAGATGTAGTCCTTACTACTAGGGGGATCAAGGGGTATGGTGAGAAAGCAGGAATGGGGTACTGAAATTGCATGTTCAGCCATGAACTCATTGAATAGCGGTGCAGGCTCAAAGGGCCGAATGGCTTACTCCTGCACCTATTTTCTTTGTTTCTATGTTTTATCCCATAATCGCTTGGGAGCACAGGTATTTAAGGAGGCCTCACAGGTTGGAGAAGCACTCTGGAGACCTGCAATAAAAGACTATGGTCACACTTTACTTTGAGCTCACAGTGTTCAGTCTGACTCTTTCTCCATACACAACACTGATGACCACAAAGTCCAACACTGAGGATGCCAGTTTTGAAGTGTCTTCCAGCCTTGATCATTCTTTTTATTAGAGTCACCTTGGTGGAAGATTTAGACAAGGAAGCTGAGGTTGAGTATCTGAACCTGAGCCCTCCATTTAATCATCAGACCAATGAAATGTTCAATTTGCTAAAGCCTTCTTCAAGTTTTACCTGTTGTAAATTCTAAAGCATGCATTCTAGGTACAGCAGTTGTGGCAGAGGGCTTATCAAATTTGTACCTCCGCCCCCATAAAAGTTGATCAGTTATGTCCTATTACTCAATGGAATTTTTCATTCTTTATCAAACTCATTCTGGCAGTTTGGTCAGTTGTTTACCAGTTTCTGATGAGATCATGGAATTGCCCTTGCAGGGGAAGGACTTAACACTGGACAGATTTCATCCCTTTCTTCAATTAGTCCAACTCTGTTCTGATGATTTCACTTGTTGTACAACTTTCAAAATGGCCTCCTCTTTGCTTTGAAGTGGTTTCCCCTCATTTGTGATTCAGAAGGCTTGCCATTGTGTCTGTTTAATTATCTGTACCTCTGCTGTTACCTTTACTCCCTCCACCCCCAACATGGTTTTTCTTGTCTTCAGCCTCTATCTTGCTATCCTCCAAATCTGCAAGATTATGGGCAGTTTTGATGAAGAGTTCCACTCAAAAGGTTAATGCATTTTCTCTTTCAGTTGCTGACCAACCTACCGTGTACGTTCAATAGTTTCTGCTTTTGTTAGGGACCACAGTTCTAATTTTCTGAATGATTTGCTTATGCTGTGGAATGACTGCTTTATTTTTAAAAGTTTGGATGTATTTGGCAACATTGATTGTGGTTGAGTAATGTGTGGCTCTTTGGGGTTATTCAACTCTGCATTACCAACTTACAATTGGAATCTGTTTTCTCAGTAAGATGGCTTTTTAATCATACCGTATCAGGCAGTTTCCACTTGACAATCTGACTATTGAGTGTACTTTTTTCATACATACAATTCTGATATTCCATGTGATTGAGTTGTTAATGGCTGCAAGCACAATTTCTGCTGACAGCTTATAATATCACATGGGATAAATTTGTCTTTTAGTGCCACAGCAATGAGATTGATCCTTTTTTCAAAAGGTTAATTCATCCTGGAGAGCCTGCAACACCTTCTTGACCTTGGATTTTAAACAAGCTCAGTCGGTGCCACATGATGATAATAGCTGTGTCTCGTTTCAGTCTATGGAAGGATGCCTCCCATTTATTCAACCTCCTATTTAAATCAATATACACATGATCTAAAGCTCCTCAATTGGAAAACATAACTCTTTGTGGCTCTAGTGTCTGGAGGCACGGTCAGTAAACTCTAAACCCGAATGGTGCATTAGCTCCACCTCATATGCTAGGAGGATAGGGCAATATTGATGTCATGGACTCAATTCATCCCCAAAATAGTGTATTGAATTGACATGGTTGTTCAGAGAACATAGCACTTTGATACCATTAGATGATTATTCGATTGTAATGGAAGTAAATGCTAGTTTGCCTGTGCCTAAACAGAGGTGCTTCAAGTGGCTGGGGAATCCATGTTCTGTTATGTTAATTGGCAGTCAGGAAACCTTCTGTCCATTTCTCTGCTGCTTCTCATAGTGAATTAAAAAAGGAATTTAAAATATTTGTGTAACTACCACACGAATCAATTATTATACATTACCATGGATGTGGCAAGTTGAATGCAACTGCATAGTTTTGTTTCACAAGAGATGGGGGCATGTTTAGAGGTATAAAATACAATGTTCAGAGCAAAATTATTAAAAATTATAGTTAATTATGAAAGGTTTATTGGAGAGAGATTGAGGAACTAGTCTCTACAATACCAGATAATCATGCTGTCATTTAGTTTAGGGTATGAGTTATCATCATGGGCTTGAAACAATTATTAAACTTAAGAAAAGATAAAATGAATTCACATCTTTTTATATCAAATATTTTTTTAACAGTAATTAGTATAATGAAAAGATTCTGTTTAGATAACCATGATTAAATTCAAGACTTTCACTTAGAATTTTCCCCAATTGAATAATCGTATAATCGTTCCTGGATTTCCCTCCTTTTACTGCTTTGTTTTGTATTTTGCCACTGATAGACATAAATTAAAAAAATGTTGCTTCTTGCCCGCTCAGAACATATAACAACATTCAAAAAGTAAACAATGGTAAAACTTAATTATAGTTTCACTTGTCGCACGAACTGCACATCCCACTGGGTTGCAATAAGGTCATACATGACGTTGACAAGATTCTCTTTTGGGGGCACTAACCAATGTTCCCTCTAATTTCTTTTGGGTGTGTGGCCCCTTTAACGGGCTGTGTGGCCCATTCAAACTTCTGCGCATACGCGTTGTTTTGCATTGTGAAGCCGGCAAGTGGCCTGCATGGGACCTCGAGTCCATTGTGCAGCCACGTAGCTTAACGGGAACATTGACGCTGACCATTTGCCAGTAACATAGGAATCAATTACAATGGCGCCACTTGTAACGTATTAAGCGCGCTGGCTATTTCAGGCATACCTTGTCATATCACTTTCTTTTCTGCTCTGCCACTTCGGTCCTTTCCCATTTGGATGAATAAAAGGTCGCCTCTATGAGCTTCCATTGCTCTATTAAGGTAGGGCTTTAATGGCATTCTTGATCCAACAGGTCCCCCTCACCTTCAATGGGGTCTGCACCAATTTGCACGATTGAAGTCAGGAGTGGGGATATTGCAGCCGTAAGCCTGTACCCCGGTATTCTCTCTTGAGTGGCCTCTGAGCAACTGATTAGCTGGAAGTGTGGCTCTTGATTATAAAAAGGGGAATACCATGGAATCACAGTGTGGAATTGCACATCCAGACTGGTGTCACTATTTTCCCAGCTATCGCAGTCAGAGGAAAGGTATAGTTAGAGAACCTTGTGCGGCGTGTATTTAAGGGTGAGCAGCAAATGCCTTCGCTTCGCTGTTGACTGCAAATTCCGGCCCACGAACTTCACTTTTACTCGCTGTACTAATTGGTTTTCACTGGTCGAATTGTGGAACTGACCAGCTCTGGAAGAACATCCTTTTTTCTGTGTTCTTCGAAGTGATCCAAGGCACATTCTTTCATAAGAAGGAGTGGTATGATAAAAAACATAGAAATTTAGATGGGTGAATGAACACCCAGAAAACCTACCCCACTGAAGGTCAGTAATAATTAAGTTTTCTCTACATATCCTTGAAGACTTACACAGAGATCTACTGCCTGGATTTTTAATGTTGGGAGAGTAAGGATCCATTCTTTCATATTATTAAAAAGATTCCATGAAAAGATTTTATTGCATTACCTGGGCCTTTTAAAATGCAGTTGTATCGGCCTAGAGTTAAACGGTACCCAGTGCAAGCTCAAACCAGGATCAGACAGCCTGGGGTGGTACCTCACACTGCTTGACTTGGTCTTCTCGGGCTTCAGATTGGGTCCTGAGACTTAGTTATATTGACACTTTTATGCCAATATGTTCTCAAAACTACTTTGCATTGATCCAAAAGTGGATAACTACAGCCTAATAGTCCCTGTAATGATCTTCAAAGCTTCTCCAAAGCCAATGCATATAAGGTGGCCAAGGTTAGTGGGAAACTAGTAGATTGGGAAAATTTTAAACAACAATTTTAAACAACAGCAAACAATGACTAAAAAATCAATAAAGAAAGGAAAGATAGATTGCGAAGGTAAACTTGCGCAAAACATAAAAACAGATAGTAAAAGCTTTTACAGATATATAAAATGGAAAAGAGTGACTAAAATAAATGTTGATCTCTTAGAAGATGAGAAGGGGGATTTAATAATGGGAAATGTGGAAATGGCTGAGACTTTAAACAATTATTTTGCTTCGGTCTTCACAGTGGAAGACACAAAAACCATACCAAAAATTGCTGGTCACAGGAATGTGGGAAGAGAGGACCTTGAGACAATCACTATCACTAGGGGGGTAGTGCTGGACAGGCTAATGGGACTGAAGGTAGACAAGTCCCCTGGTCTGGATGAAATGCATCCCAGGGTATTAAAAGAGATGGCGGAAGTTATAGCAGATGCATTCGTTATAATCTACCAAAATTCTCTGGACTCTGGGGAGGTACCAGCGGATTGGAAAGCAGCTAATGTAACGCCTTTGTTTAAAAAAGGGGGCAGACAAAAGGCAGGTAACTATAGGCCGGTTAGTTTAACATCTGTAGTGGGGAAAATGCTTGAAACTATCATTGAGGAAGAAATAGCAAGACATCTAGATAGGAATAGTGCAATCAAGCAGACACAGCATGGATTCATGAAGGGGAAATCATGTTTAATTAATTTACTGGAATTCTTTGAGGATATAATTCGCATGGTGAATGATGGATGTGGTGTATTTAGATTTCCAAAAGGCGTTCGATAAGGTGCCACACAAAAGGTTACTGCAGAAGATAGAGGTACGTGGAGTCAGAGGAAATGTATTAGCATGGATAGAGAATTGGCTGGCGAACAGAAAGCAGAGAGTCAGGATAAATGGATCCTTTTTGGGTTGGAAATTGGTGGTTAGTGGTGTGCCACAGGGATCGGTGCTGGGATCACAACTATTTACAATATACATAAATGACCTGGAAAAGGGGACAGAGTGTAGTGTGACAAAATTTGCAGATGACACAAAGATTAGTGGGAAAGCAGGTTGTGTAGAGGACACAGAGAGGCTGCAAAGAGATTTAGATAGGTTAAGCGAATGGGCTAAGGTTTGGCAGATGGAATACAATGTCAGAAAGTGTGAGGTCATCCACCTTGGGAAAAAAAACAGTAAAAGGGAATATTATTTGAATGGGGAGAAATTACAACATGCTGAGGTGCAGAGGGACCTGGGGGTCCTTGTGCATGAATCCCAAAAAGTTAGTTTGTAGTTGCAGCAGGTAATCAGGAAGGCGAACGGAATGTTGGCCTTCATTGCGAGAGGGATGGAGTACAAAAGCAGGGAGGTCCTGCTGCAAATGTATAGGGTATTGGTAAGGCCGCACCTGGAGTACCGCGTGCAGTTTTGGTCACCTTACTTAAGGAAGGATATACTAGCTTTGGAGGGGGTACAGAGACAATTCACTAGGCTGATTCCGGAGATGAGGGGGTTACCTTATGATGATAGATTGAGTAGACTGGGTCTTTACTCGTTGGAGTTCAGAAGGATGAGGGGTGATCTTATAGAAACATTTAAAATAATGAAAGGGATAGACAAGATAGAGGCGGAGAGGTTGTTTCCACTGGTCAGGGAGACTAGAACTAGGGGGCACAGCCTCAAAATACGGGGGAGCCAATTTAAAACCGAGTTGAGAAGGAATTTCTTCTCCCAGAGGGTTGTGAATCTGTGGAATTCTCTGCCCAAGGAAGCAGTTGAGGCTAGCTCATTGAATGTATTCAAGTTACAGATAGATAGATTTTTAACCAATAAGGGAATTAAGGGTTATGGGGAGCGGGAGGGTAAGTGGAGCTGAGTCCACGGCCAGATCAGCCATGATCTTATTGAATGGCGGAGCAGGCTCGAGGGGCTAAATGGCCTACTCCTGGTCCTAATTCTTATGTTCTTATGTTCTTATGTTCTCTGGAACTGTAGCATTTCAGCCATTCACTGACCCACGTATGCTAAATTACATGTACCTCTAGATAGGATTTATTTAAAGCTTAGTCAACCCTGCATTAAATTTAAAAGAAACTTGGTGACCTGTATTTCATTCAAAATAGATCTGCAATACCTGTTTATTTTGATTTCTAGTTGGTCCATTAACTATGGCAGCTATAGCAATGGGAGTATGGCTGCTACTTTTGTTAATTTGGGAAACTATACCCACAATCCGGTTCTTTTTTATAGTTGGCATCTTAAGGAAATAGGAATAGTTTTACTAGACAACATCAAAGGCAGCAAGTGATCAAAATTAGTGGGAAATCATTAGTGGTTAGAGAAAGTTTCAAGCATCCTGTACAAGCATTGTGTACAATCAAACCTCATAGCTTCCAACTCAGTCTTTTCAAATACCAACTATTGTAATTAATGCTTTAGCTACAGATGTAGCTTGTTTCCGGACAACCAGAATCATGCAAGGAAGCTTAATACAAGGTAGGGGAAATTACAACACTCATAGAAATGTTGTGTCTGTGGATGGATACTGTTGTCTTCTTTAAAGAGACAAGATATACTTTTCCTATTTTCTTATGGTAACATGTCACTTTATGTGACTTTCAAATGCCAATGTTGGACCAAATTAACTGGAATGAGCTGACTAAATTCACCAGGTTTAAAACCCAATTCAATGTTCCTCTAATCACCAAGCCCAACAAGCCCGCACAGAATTAGATAGGGAAAATGCGGAAATACACTTATTGGGCAATTGAAGTAGATTTAGTACATTTTGGTTCCTCCAATGGTTCATTGAGTTTATCAAGTGAATTGCTAAGCATACAGACCAGAAAGTTATCAGTGTTGATTCTTGGTCTATGGTGAGTTGGCTGATCTTAGCCATGATGACTTGCCTCAAAACATTTGAGTTATGTAGGGAAAATTGACCAGGTATCCTGCTCCTGATTGGAGTCCAGTGATGTCTGTGGACATTGGGTGAAGATAGGATCAGGCTTGGGTGTGATAATCCAACAGTTGAATAACTTGCTGACTTCCACTGTAATAATTCCTGAAAATCCCATTGGTGGTAAGAATTTCAAGTTGGCCAAAATTGTTTGAATAGTTTTTAAATATGCATTTGTGATTATCTATAGCATTTATAGAACCATCAACCTTTATGATTCTAGAATTTCCCCGAGGACTGCCCGTGTAACGCCCTGTACTGCCCGTTTCACCTCCCGATTACTGCCTGCGGTAATTTCGGCCTACGATTACCGCCGGTGTTGCTGCAAATTTCCCACCCACATTTGCCGCCCAGACTTTTAAGGAGCTCTTTCATAGTGCTCAACAAAAATATATTCCAGTGAAAAAGAAGGGCGTTAAGAGAAGGAATAACCAGCCGTGGATAACCAAGGAAATAAGGGAGAGTATCAAATTAAAAACCAATGCGTATAAGGTGGCCAAGGTTAGTGGGAAACTAGATGATTGGGAAAATTTTAAACGACAGCAAAGAATGACTAAGAAAGCAATAAAGAAAGGAAAGATAGATTACGAAAGTAAACTTGCGCAAAACATAAAAACAGATAGTAAAAGCTTTTACTGATATATAAAACGGAAAAGAGTGACTAAAGTAAATATTGGTCCCTTAGAAGATGAGAAGGGGGATTTAATAATGGGAAATGTCGAAATGGCTGAGACCTTAAACAATTATTTTGCTTCGGTCTTCACAGTGGAAGACACAAAAAGCATGCCAAAATTTGCTGGTCACGGGAATGTGGGACGGGAGGACCTTGAGATAATCACTATCACTAGTGGAGTAGTGCTGGATAGGCTAATGGGACTCAAGGTAGACAAGTCCCCTGGTCTGGATGAAATGCATCCCAGGGTATTAAAAGAGATGGTGGAAGTTATAGCAGATGCATTCGTTATAATCTACCAAAATTCTCTGGACTCTGGGGAGGTATCAGCGGATTGGAAAGCAGCTAATGTAATGCCTCTGTTTAAAAAGGGGGGCAGACAAAAGGCAGGTAACTATAGGCCGGTTAGTTTAACATCTGTAGTGGGGAAAATGTTTGAAGCTATCATTAAGGAAGAAATAGCGGGACATCTAGATAGGAATAGTGCAATCAAGCAGACGCAACATGGATTCATGAAAGGGAAATCATGTTTAACTAATTTACTAGAATTCTTTGAGGATATAACGAGCATGATGGATAGAGGTGCACCGATGGATGTGGTGTATTTAGATTTCCAAAAGGCATTCGATAAGGTGCCACACAAAAGGTTACTGCAGAAGATAAAGGTACGCGGAGTCAGAGGAAATGTATTAGCATGGATCGAGAATTGGCTGGCTAACAGAAAGCAGAGAGCCGGGATAAATGGGTCCTTTTCGGGTTGGAAATCGGTGGTTAGTGATGTGCCACAGGGATCAGTGCTGGGACCACAACTGTTTACAATATACATAGATGACCTGGAAGAGGGGACAGAGTATAGTGTGACAAAATTTGCAGATGACACAAAGATAGTGGGAAAGCGGGTTGTGTAGAGAACACAGAGAGGCTGCAAATAGATTTAGATAGGTTAAGCGAATGGGCTAAGGTTTGGCAGATGGAATGCAATGTCGGAAAATGTGAGGTCATCCACCTTGGAAAAAAAACAGTAAAAGGGAATATTATTTGAAAGAGGAGACATTACAACATGTTGCGGTGCAGAGGGACCTGGGGGTCCTTGTGCATGAAACTCTTTTGAGTTTACCTGAAAATAAACATAAACATTAAACCGTGCCACCCGCCTGGGTGACACAGCAGACATTTTCAAGGCCCCTTTTTTTTCCTTTTTTTTTTGGTTTTTTTTTTGTGCACTAAAATCACAATTTCCCCAGTGCCCCCTATAAAAGGGAAGGGGACACTAAAAGCACCGGCAATTAAAACAAATTAAACTTTAAAACGTAAAATCAAATTAAAATTTGGTTGCCGGGCGTGATGATGCACTCCAGTCCCTCCGGTGCCCACCTCTCGCGGAAGGCCGCGAGCGTACCGGTGGACACCGCGTGCTCCATCTCCAAGGACACCCTGGACCGGATGTAAGAGCGGAAGAGAGGCAGGCAGTCAGGTTGAACGACCCCCTCGACCGCCCGCTGCCTGGACCGGCTGATGGCACCCTTGGCCGTGCCCAGGAGCAGTGCTACGAGGAGGCCTTCGGTCCTTGTGCATGAAACTCTTTTTGGAGTTCACCTGCAAAAACATAAAACATTAAACGGTGCCACCCGACCTGGGTGACACTCCAGACATTTACAAGGCCCTTTTTGTTCCCCCCCTTTTTTTTGTTTTTTTTGTGTTTTTCTTTTTTTGGTTTTTTTTTTGGGCACTAAAATCACAATTTTCCCCAGTGCCCCCTATAAAAGGGAAGGGGGACACTAAAAGCACCGGCAATTAAAACAAATTAAACTTAAAAACGTAAAATCAAATTAAAATTTGGTTGCCGGGCGTGCTGATGCACTCCAGTCCCTCCGGTGCCCACCTCTCGCGGAAGGCCGCGAGCGTACCGGTGGACACCGCGTGCTCCATCTCCAAGGACACCCTGGACCGGATGTAAGAGCGGAAGAGAGGCAAGCAGTCAGGTTGAACGACCCCCTCGACCGCCCGCTGCCTGGACCGGCTGATGGCACCCTTGGCCGTGCCCAGGAGCAGTCCTACGAGGAGGCCTTCGGACCTACCCGCTCCCCTCCGCACAGGGTGCCCAAAGATCAGGAGAGTGGGACTGAAGTGCAGCCAGAATTTCAGGAGCAGCCCCTTCAAATAATAAAACAGGGGCTGCAACCTTGTGCATTCCATAAAAACATGGAACACGGACTCTTCCAGACCGCAGAAATTGCAGGCGGTCTGGGAGTCCGTGAACCGGCTTAAAAATTTGTTGCACGGCACTGCTCCGTGCACCACCCTCCAGGCCAAGTCCCCGATGAATAGTGGGAGGACCCCTGCGTAGAGTGCCCTCCATCGGGGACCCCCGCCTCCTCCGGACGGCAAGATGGTACGCCATGGCATGTCCGGACGGCCGGCGAGGATGGCAAAGTTGAGGGTGTGCAGGAGCAGCCCGTACAGGAAACCCCTCCGCGCGGAACTGAAAGGCACGGAGGGGATTTTCCCGAGGCGGCTCAAGTTGTGAGGCGCCGGCCCCCGAGGGAGGTTCCGGAGTTTGGCGCCGATGAGGAATTCCGTCCGGACGGGGGTCAGTTCGGACGGGATCTCCCCACGTGCTTGAGCCTCCTCGATGCACCTAACGGAGTCAGGGCCCAGAGCTGTTTTTAGCGACTCGATGGCATCGGCCGCGTGGCGGACGTTGGCAGAATTTAGGCGCCGCGCCAGCGTGTCTGGCGCCATCCAGCCCGCTCCTCCGCCATCGAGCAGGTCCCTGACCCTGGTCACCTCACCAGCCACAGCCCTCTCTTCCGACCGCCACATAAAACCTCGGCCGTGGAGGTACGGATTCCCGAGCAGCGGTTCCTGCTGGACGGCCGCCACTCCAGCCGGCGGAGAGCTGCGCTTGGTGGAGACTTTGTTCCAGACCCTGATGAGTTCCCTGTAAAAGACAGGCAGCTCCTGGAGGGCGGTCCTGGCACCCCCCAAGTTCACAAACAGGAGCTGCGTGTCATAATTGAGGTCGCGCTGCTGGCGGAAGAAATACCTCGCCAGAGCACACCACCTAGGAGGGGGCTCGACGTAAAGGTATCTCTGCAGGGTCTGAAGACGGAAAGTCGCGAGCTGGGCGCTGACGCACACCAACAACTGACCGCCCTCCTCAAGCGGGAGACTCAAGACCGCGGCAGAGACCCAGTGCTTCCTGTTGTTCCAGAAGAAGTCCACCAGCTTCTTCTGTATCTTGGCGACAATCGCAGGAGGAGGGGTCAAAGTGACCAGCCGGTACCACAGCATTGCGGCCACCAGCTGGTTTATGACTAGCGCTCGACCCCTGTAGGACAGCACTCGGAGCAGTCCTGTCCAGCGCCCTAGGCGAGCGGCGACCTTGGCCTCCAGCTCCTGCCAGTTCGCCGGCCAGGCTCCCTCGTCGGGGCTAAGGTAGACTCCCAGATAGAGAAGATGGATCGTGCTCCAGGCAAAAGGCCTGAGCTCCTCCGGCAGGGAGTCCACCCGCCACTGACCCACCAGGAGTCCGGAACATTTCTCCCAGTTGATCCTGGCGGAGGACGCGGCCGAGTAAATCTCCTGGCACTCACGCATCCTCCGCAGGTCAGCGGGATCCTCTACCGCGAGGAGCACGTCATCGGCGTAAGCCGAGAGGACGACCTCCACGCCCGGCCCTTGCAGAGCCAGTCCCGTCAACCTCGTCCGCAAGAGGCGCAGGAAAGGCTCCACGCAAACGGCGTATAACTGGCCGGACATGGGGCATCCCTGGCGCACCCCTCTCCTAAAGCGAAGGGGCGCCGTCAAGGACCCGTTAACCTTAATCAGACACTCCGCGGCGGCGTACAAAAGTCGGATCCGGGCGACGAAATGCGTCCCGAACCCGAAAGCGCGCAGAGTTCCGAGCAGATAGTCGTGATCCACCCTGTCGAACGCCTTCTCTTGGTCGAGGGATAGGAAGGCGACCGACAGACCAGCCTCCTGGGAACAATGGATGAGGTCCCGGACCAGATGGATGTTATCGTGGATTGTCCGGCCCGGGACCGTGTAGGACTCCTTGTGCATGAAACTCTTTTTGGAGTTCACCTGCAAAACATAAAAACATTAAACGGTGCCACCCGACCTGGGTGATACTCCAGACATTTACAAGGCCCTTTTTTTTTCCCCCCTTTTTTTGATTTTTTTTTTTGGTTTTTCTTTTTTTGGTTTTTTTTTGGGCACTAAAATCACAATTTTCCCCAGTGCCCCCTATAAAAGGGAAGGGGGACACTAAAAGCACCGACAATTAAAACAAATTAAACTTAAAAACGTAAAATCAAATTAAAATTTGGTTGCCGGGCATGATGATGCACTCCAGTCCCTCCGGTGCCCACCTCTCGCGGAAGGCCGCGAGCGTACCGGTGGACACCGCGTGCTCCATCTCCAAGGACACCCTGGACTGGATGTCAGAGCGGAAGAGAGGCAGGCAGTCAGGTTGAACGACCCCCTCGACCGCCCGCTGCCTGGACCGGCTGATGGCACCCTTGGCCGTGCCCAGGAGCAGTCCTACGAGGAGGCCCTCGGACCTACCCGCTCCCCTCCGCACAGGGTGCCCAAAGATCAGGAGAGTGGGACTGAAGTGCAGCCAGAATTTCAGGAGCAGCCCCTTCAAATAATGGAACAGGGGCTGCAACCTTGTGCACTCAATAAAAACATGGAACACGGACTCCTCCAGACCGCAGAAATTGCAGGCGGCCTGGGAGTCCGTGAACCGGCTTAAAAATTTGTTGCACGGCACTGCTCCGTGCACCACTCTCCAGGCCAAGTCCCCGATGAATAGTGGGAGGACCCCTGCGTAGAGTGCCCTCCATCGGGGACCCCCGCCTCCTCCGGACGGCAAGATGGTACGCCATGGCGTGTCCGGACGGCCGGCGAGGATGGCAAAGTTGAGGGTGTGCAGGAGCAGCCCGTACAGGAAACCCCTCCGCGCGGAACTGAAAGGCACGGAGGGGATTTCCCCGAGGCGGCTCAAGTTGTGAGGCGCCGGCCCCCGAGGGAGGTTCCGGGGTTTGGCGCCGATGAGGAATTCCGTCCGGACGGGGGTCAGTTCGGACGGGATCTCCCCACGTGCCTGAGCCTCCTCGATGCACCTAACGGAGTCAGGGCCCAGAGCTGTTTTTAGCGACTCGATGGCATCGGCCGCGTGGCGGACGTTGGCAGAATTTAGGCGCCGCGCCAGCGTGTCTGGCGCCATCCAGCCCGCTCCTCCGCCATCGAGCAGGTCCCTGACCCTGGTCACCTCACCAGCCACAGCCCTCTCTTCCGACCGCCACATAAAACCTCGGCCGTGGAGGTACGGATTCCCGAGCAGCGGTTCCTGCTGGACGGCCGCCACTCCAGCCGGCGGAGAGCTGCGCTTGGTGGAGACTTTGTTCCAGACCCTGATGAGTTCCCTGTAAAAGACAGGCAGCTCCTGGAGGGCGGTCCTGGCACCCCCCAAGTTCACAAACAGGAGCTGCGTGTCATAATTGAGGTCGCGCTGCTGGCGGAAGAAATACCTCGCCAGAGCACACCACCTAGGAGGGGGCTCGACGTAAAGGTATCTCTGCAGGGTCTGAAGACGGAAAGTCGCGAGCTGGGCGCTGACGCACACCAACGACTGACCGCCCTCCTCAAGCGGGAGACTCAAGACCGCAGCAGAGACCCAGTGCTTCCTGTTGTTCCAGAAGAAGTCCACCAGCTTCTTCTGTATCTTGGCGACAAACGCAGGGGGAGGGGTCAAAGTGACCAGCCGGTACCACAGCATTGCGGCCACCAGCTGGTTTATGACTAGCGCTCGACCCCTGTAGGACAGCACTCGGAGCAGTCCTGTCCAGCGCCCTAGGCGAGCGGCGACCTTGGCCTCCAGCTCCTGCCAGTTCGCCGGCCAGGCTCCCTCGTCGGGGCTAAGGTAGACTCCCAGATAGAGGAGATGGGTCGTGCTCCAGGCAAAAGGCCTGAGCTCCTCCGGCAGGGAGTCCACCCGCCACTGACCCACCAGGAGTCCGGAACATTTCTCCCAGTTGATCCTGGCGGAGGACGCGGCCGAGTAAATCTCCTGGCACTCACGCATCCTCCGCAGGTCAGCGGGATCCTCTACCGCGAGGAGCACGTCATCGGCGTAAGCCGAGAGGACGACCTCCACGCCCGGCCCTTGCAGAGCCAGTCCCGTCAACCTCGTCCGCAAGAGGCGCAGGAAAGGCTCCACGCAAACGGCGTATAACTGGCCGGACATGGGGCATCCCTGGCGCACCCCTCTCCTAAAACGAAGGGGCGCCGTCAAGGACCCGTTAACCTTAATCAGACACTACCCCGCGGCGGCGTACAAAAGTCGGATCCGGGCAACGAAATGCATTCCGAACCCGAAAGCGCGCAGAGTTCCGAGCAGATATTCGTGATCCACCCTGTCGAACGCCTTCTCTTGGTCGAGGGATAGTAAGGTGACCGACAGACCAGCCTCCTGGGAACAATGGATGAGGTCCCGGACCAGATGGATGTTATCGTGGATTGTCCGGCCCGGGACCGTGTAGGACTCCTTGTGCATGAAACTCTTTTGAGTTTACCTGCAAAAACATAAACATTAAAACCATGCCACCCGACCTGGGTGACACAGCAGACATTTTCAAGGCCCCTTTTTTTTTTTTGGTTTTTGGTTTTTGGTTTTTTTTGGGGCGCTAAAATCAAATTTTTCCAGTGCCCCCTATAAAAGGGGAGGGGGACACTAAAAGCACCGGCAATGAAAACAAATTAAACTTTAAAACGTAAAATCAAATTAAAATTTGGTTGCCGGGCGTGATGATGCACTCCAGTCCCTCCGGTGCCCACCTCTCGCGGAAGGCCGCGAGCGTACCGGTGGACACCGCGTGCTCCATCTCCAAGGACACCCTGGACCGGATGTAAGAGCGGAAGAGAGGCAGGCAGTCAGGTTGAACGGCCCCCTCGACCGCCCGCTGCCTGGACCGGCTGATGGCACCCTTGGCCGTGCCCAGGAGCAGTCCTACGAGGAGGCCCTCGGACCTACCCGCTCCCCTCCGCACAGGGTGCCCAAAGATCAGGAGAGTGGGACTGAAGTGCAGCCAGAATTTCAGGAGCAGCCCCTTCAAATAATGGAACAGGGGCTGCAACCTTGTGCACTCAATAAAAACATGGAACACGGACTCCTCCAGACCGCAGAAATTGCAGGCGGCCTGGGAGTCCGTGAAACGGCTTAAAAACTTGTTGCACGGCACTGCTCCGTGTACCACCCTCCAGGCCAAGTCCCCGATGAATAGTGGGAGGACCCCTGCGTAGAGTGCCCTCCATCGGGGACCCCCGCCTCCTCCGGACGGCAAGATGGTACGCCATGGCGTGTCCGGACGGCCGGCGAGGATGGCAAAGTTGAGGGTGTGCAGGAGCAGCCCGTACAGGAAACCCCTCCGCGCGGAACTGAAAGGCACGGAGGAGATTTCCCCGAGGCGGCTCAAGTTGTGAGGCGCCGGCCCCCGAGGGAGGTTCCGGGGTTTGGCGCCGATGAGGAATTCCGTCCGGACGGGGGTCAGTTTGGACGGGATCTCCCCACGTGCTTGAGCCTCCTCGATGCACCTAACGGAGTCAGGGCCCAGAGCTGTTTTTAGCGACTCGATGGCATCGGCCGCGTGGCGGACGTTGGCAGAATTTAGGCGCCGTGCCAGCGTGTCTGGCGCTATCCAGCCCGCTCCTCCGCCATCGAGCAGGTCCCTGACCCTGGTCACCTCACCAGCCACAGCCCTCTCTTCCGACCGCCACATAAAACCTCGGCCGTGGAGGTACGGATTCCCGAGCAGCGGTTCCTGCAGGACGGCCGCCACTCCAGCCGGCGGAGAGCTGCGCTTGGTGGAGACTTTGTTCCAGACCCTGATGAGTTCCCTGTAAAAGACAGGCAGCTCCCGGAGGGCGGTCCTGGCACCCCCCAAGTTCACAAACAGGAGCTGCGTGTCATAATTGAGGTCGCGCTGCTGGCGGAAGAAATACCTCGCCAGAGCACACCACCTAGGAGGGGGCTCGACGTAAAGGTATCTCTGCAGGGTCTGAAGACGGAAAGTCGCGAGCTGGGCGCTGACGCACACCAACGACTGACCGCCCTCCTCAAGCGGGAGACTCAAGACCGCAGCAGAGACCCAGTGCTTCCTGTTGTTCCAAAAGAAGTCCACCAGCTTCTTCTGTATCTTGGCGACAAACGCAGGGGGAGGGGTCAAAGTGACCAGCCGGTACCACAACATTGCGGCCATCAGCTGGTTTATGACTAGCGCTCGACCCCTGTAGGACAGCACTCGGAGCAGTCCTGTCCAGCGCCCTAGGCGAGCGGCGACCTTGGCCTCCAGCTCCTGCCAGTTCGCCGGCAAGGCTCCCTCGTCGGGGCTAAGGTAGACTCCCAGATCCTTGTGCATGAAACTCTTTTGGAGTTCACCTGCAAAAACATAAAACATTAAACGGTGCCACCCGACCTGGGTGACACTCCAGACATTTACAAGGCCCTTTTTTCTTTTTTCCCCCCTTTTTTTTGTTTTTTTTTGTGTTTTTCTATTTTTGGTTTTTTTTTTGGGCACTAAAATCACAATTTTCCCCAGTGCCCCCTATAAAAGGGAAGGGGGACACTAATAGCACCGGCAATTAAAACAAATTAAACTTTAAAACGTAAAATCAAATTAAAATTTGGTTGCCGGGCGTGATGATGCACTCCAGTCCCTCCGGTGCCCACCTCTCGCGGAAGGCCGCGAGCGTACCGGTGGACACCGCGTGCTCCATCTCCAAGGCCACCCTGGACCGGATGTAAGAGCGGAAGAGAGGCAGGCAGTCAGGTTGAACGACCCCCTCGACCGCCCGCTGCCTGGACCGGCTGATGGCACCCTTGGCCGTGCCCAGGAGCAGTCCTACGAGGAGGCCCTCGGACCTACCCGCTCCCCTCCGCACAGGGTGCCCAAAGATCAGGAGAGTGGGACTGAAGTGCAGCCAGAATTTCAGGAGCAGCCCCTTCAAATAATGGAACAGGGGCTGCAACCTTGTGCACTCAATAAAAACATGGAACACGGACTCCTCCAGACCGCAGAAATTGCAGGCGGCCTGGGAGTCCGTGAACCGGCTTAAAAATTTATTGCACGGCACTGCTCCGTGCACCACCCTCCAGGCCAAGTCCCCGATGAATAGTGGGAGGACCCCTGCGTAGAGTGCCCTCCATCGGGGACCCCCGCCTCCTCCGGACGGCAAGATGGTACGCCATGGCGTGTCCGGACGGCCGGCGAGGATGGCAAAGTTGAGGGTGTGCAGGAGCAGCCCGTACAGGAAACCCCTCCGCGCGGAACTGAAAGGCACGGAGGGGATTTCCCTGAGGCGGCTCAAGTTGTGAGGCGCCGGCCCCCGAGGGAGGTTCCGGGGTTTGGCGCCGATGAGGAATTCCGTCCGGACGGGGGTCAGTTCGGACGGGATCTCCCCACGTGCTTGAGCCTCCTCGATGCACCTAACGGAGTCAGGGCCCAGAGCTGTTTTTAGCGACTCGATGGCATCGGCCGCGTGGCGGACGTTGGCAGAATTTAGGCGCCGCGCCAGCGTGTCTGGCGCCATCCAGCCCGCTCCTCCGCCATCGAGCAGGTCCCTGACCCTGGTCACCTCACCAGCCACAGCCCTCTCTTCCGACCGCCACATAAAACCTCGGCCGTGGAGGTACGGATTCCCGAGCAGCGGTTCCTGCTGGACGGCCGCCACTCCAGCCGGCGGAGAGCTGCGCTTGGTGGAGACTTTGTTCCAGACCCTGATGAGTTCCCTGTAAAAGACAGGCAGCTCCTGGAGAGCGGTCCTGGCACCCCCCAAGTTCACAAACAGGAGCTGCGTGTCATAATTGAGGTCGCGCTGCTGGCGGAAGAAATACATCGCCAGAGCACACCACCTAGGAGGGGGCTCGACGTAAAGGTATCTCTGCAGGGTCTGAAGACGTAAAGTCGCGAGCTGGGCGCTGACGCACACCAACAACTGACCGCCCTCCTCAAGCGGGAGACTCAAGACCGCGGCAGAGACCCAGTGCTTCCTGTTGTTCCAGAAGAAGTCCACCAGCTTCTTCTGTATCTTGGCGACAATCGCAGGAGGAGGGGTCAAAGTGACCAGCCGGTACCACAGTATTGCGGCCACCAGCTGGTTTATGACTAGCGCTCGACCCCTGTAGGACAGCACTCGGAGCAGTCCTGTCCAGCGCCCTAGGCGAGCGGCGACCTTGGCCTCCAGCTCCTGCCAGTTCACCGGCCAGGCTCCCTCGTCGGGGCTAAGGTAGACTCCCAGATCCTTGTGCATGAATCCCAAAAAGTTAGTTTGCAGGTGCACAGGTAATCCGGAAGGCGAATGGAATGTTGGCCTTCATTGCGAGAGGGATGGAGTACAAAAGCAGGGAGGTCCTGCTGCAACTATACAGGGTATTGGTGAGGCCGCACCTGGAGTACTGCGTGCAGTTTTGGTCACCTCACTTAAGGAAGGATATACTGGCTTTGGAGGGGGTACAGAGATGATTCACTAGGCTGATTCCGGAGATGAGGGGTTACCTTATGATGATAGATTGAGCAGACTGGGTCTTTACTCGATGCAGTTCAGAAGGATGAGAGGTGATCTTATAGAAACATTTAAAATAATAAAAGGGATAGACAAGATCGAGGCAGAGAGGTTGTTTCCACTGGTCGGGGAGACTAGAACTAGGGGGCATAGCTTCAAAATACGGGGGAGCCAATTTAAAACCGAGTTGAGAAGGAATTTCTTCTCCCAGACGGTTGTGAATCTGTGGAATTCACTGCCCAAGGAAGCAGTTGAGGCTAGCTCATTGAATATATTCAAATCACAGATGGATAGATTTTTAACCAATAAGGGAATTAAGGGTTACGGGGAGCGGGCGGGTAAGTGGAGCGGAGTCCACGCCAGATCAGCCATGATCTTGTTGAATGGCGGAGCAGGCTCGAGGGGCTAGATGGCCTACTCCTGTTCCTAATTCTATGTGTTCTTATGTTCTTATTTAACCTGCCCGACACTAGAAGCAACGGCAAAAGCCCTGAGAACAGGCAACTTGAGCCAACCGGGTTCCCACGGCCAGCAAGGGGCACCGCAACACCACCAGACTACCTGGACACCATCCAGCAGTCCTGTCACTCGTTTGACCTCATGCGCCGGTAAATGCAAATGTTTTTTTTGGACTTGAATGTGTATGAATGTAATGAGCCAACGGCACAATCTGTATGTGGCGGCGGGGGAGGGAGAGAATGGAGTGGTCATGGATGCACAAACAGAAACCACCAGCAGCTCTACTGCCAACGAAACACCACCTACTCACCCAAGATGAAAACGACCCGCCAAGGGTCAACCAGACAAAGCTAAGCCCAGAGCATAGTCAATGCAAAGGCGATTTGCACAAAAGGCTTGGGGGAGAGTGATGTCATGTATCCTACATGGTTACTGCTTGTACCATTACAAAGTGTACCACCAGAGGGCACCGCAGTGGGAGACTTGTTGGTTACCTGGCCAGGCCTAGGATAAAAGGCAGGCCACCATGTGTGATCCTCACTCTGGAATTACATTAAATGAACTAAGGCCACTACAGTTCAAGCATAACACACTGTCTCATGGAGTCATTATTAGAGCATCTGAAGACATAACAGAGAGGAAGCAACATTTGATACAAACATTTTGAGCTTGGGACGCATTGCAGCTCGTTAGCCTTTAAAAAGAAAATCTACATTTATTATCACATTTCATGTACAATAAAGTAATTTTTGGACTACTTACAACCAGGCCTTGGCTGATCTAATGAAAGCCAGTCGCAGCAATTACCGCCAATGAAATACTTTATTAGCGGTTACACGTGTGAGTGGGATGGGAAGAGGGAGAGGAGTGGTTCATTTTATTGCTTGAACTTTTTTTTAAACTGAGGAATGCAGTTTGGCGAGGAATGAAGCCTCACTACTGATCTCACGCCATGTCTCGCTAGCTGCCGTGAATTCAGAGACACACTGAACACAGGGAGTTTGCTGAACGATACTGCCTGGTCTATTTCTGGGTCCACAGAAACAGACGCCTCCAATCGAAACATTATTCGATTGCACATGTTTTGCGTCTGTTTGACTGAAGTAACATGCTGAGGGGCTGATTTTGTGGATGGCAAGAAAAGGATTTTGTAACATATGTAACATCACTCAGGAAAAAGCCATTGGAGTCAGCCCAAAGAGCTATTCATTACTGAACATGAATTATTTGTTAGAAATTTTCTCCCCCCGCCCACCCCTTTACTGATGCTGGCTGTAGCGCGGCTGAGGGCGGGCAGCGGGGGGGTCGGATGGGGTCAGGGTTATGTCCACGTACTGGGCCCTCATCCAAGAAACCATACTTCACATGGCTTGACAGTGTGGTCGTGGGGCTATTCAACTGTAGCAGGCATCACAACTGTAATGTATGCAACTGTGAGGATGCTCAGAGGTTTGTAGAGTTGTTGCATTGTGAGTGACTTAACCAGTTACATGATGTTCACAAGACTGAAGAAAACCCCAGTCATCCAAGATGAGGTATGAATTTACAAGGGACACCGGCACTCACACATTTAAAGTTGTGTTTCCTAAAAGTTGTCATATGGGACATATTTTCCCCCTCCCAGAAGTGAGTGAGACATGATACAAGGAATGGTTTAGTGGAATAATTTTATATAAAACTTGTAACTTGTATTAAACTTTAACAAAGTAATAAAATGACATCATTGTTCTGAATGAAAATTTTTACAAAAACAACCTTTATGAATAACAAACAGCAACAACAATAGTAACAACATCACAACAGTATAAGCAACACTCAAAACACCCTGGCACCCACCCACAATTCTACCTGCGGCTACCTTTTCCCAACACCGTTCCTCCCCAATCCCCCCCTGACCCTTGGCCCTGACCCCCTCCTCCTCCTCCCGCTATCAATACCCCTGGCCCTGCCCATGTCGGGACCAGTACATCGTGCACCAGCACAGCACCTCGAGCGTGTCTGCTGAGGGGGGGGCGGCGACAATGGCAGCGCTATATTTGGGGATTCTGGAGAAGATGGAACTGCTGAGGACTCATCTTCAAAGTCGGAAGAAACTAGTTCCTCGTGACAATCAGGTGCAGTCACCATAGCTGGTATGGCACCTTGGGGTGCAGTTCCATATCCCACGACGGTCGATTGCCGCATAGCATTGGCATTGACAGTCTGTGTGTTCTCCCTCAATGCGGCAATCAGCTCCGCCATGTCCTCTGACTGACGGGTTGCTAAAGCTGCGATGTTTTCGGACAATGCAGCAATGGCCTGGAGGAGCTCTCGAATCAAGTCGATGCTCATCCTGGACAGTCCCACCAGGTTCAGGCTCGCATCTGCCTGTTGCATTCCCACTTTGGCGGATCAGCAGCCGCGGATTCACCATGGGTGTCGGTGTGCACTGTTGCATTCCACTTGATCCCGCTTCCTCGGGCCGGAATCCAACAAAGCTGGATTCCGACAAGGAACCGGTGGCCGCCAGTTGAAGTCAAGTCCCGCCACTCCTCCCTCCTCCTGCACCACCACTATTACAACGCTTTAAGGAGTGGTCTCCTCCAGCACCATCTCCTCCGTCTCTTCATTTGTTCTTCCCTGCAATGACTCCTCTCTGGGACAGGCAGACGGCACCACCTATGCAAATGTGAAAACCTACAATAATGGTTGGTGACAGGGGCGGGTAGGGGTCAGAGGTAACATCAGAGCAATTCACTTTGCGCAGGCTTATGTGGAGAACAAACAATTTTTACCGAGCATCATTACATGAAACTATCATAAGCAAAGTATAGAGAAAGTACGTGACAAAAGCAGGAAACTATAAGCACAAGATTAAAGTTCACGGGGTTGGGGGTAATATATTAGCATGGATAGGGAATTGGCTAACTAACAGAGAACAGAGAGTCAGGATAAATGGTTCATTGTCTAACATCTGTGGTTGGGAAAATGTTGGAGTCCATTATTAAAGAAGCAGTAGCAGGACATTTGGAAAAGCAAAATTCGGTCAGGCAGAGTCAGTATGGATTTATGAAGGGGGAGTCATGCTTGACAAATTTGCTGGAGCTCTTTGAGGAGGTAACGGACAGGGTGGATAAAGGGGAACCAGTGCATGTGGTGTATTTGAACTTCCAGAAGGCATTTGACAAGGTGCCACATAAAAGATTACTGCACAAGATAAATGTTCACGGGCTTGGGAATAATATATTAGCATGGATAGAGGATTGGCTAATGAACAGAGAGTCAGGATAAAGGGTTCATTCTCTGGTTGGCAACCAGTAACTAGTGGGGTGCCGCAGGGATCAGTGCTGGGACCCCAACTATTTACAATCTATATTAACGACTTGGAAGAAGGGACTGAGTGTAACGTAGCCAAGTTTGATGATGATACAAAGGTGGGAGGAAAAGCAATCTGTGAGCAGGACACAAAAAATCTGCAAAAGGACATAGACAGGCTAAGTGAGTGGGCAAAAATGTGGCAGATGGAGTATAATGTTGGAAAGTGTAAGGTCATGCACTTTGGCAGAAAAAATGAAAGAGCAAGTTATTATTTAAATGGAGAAAGATTGCAAAGTGCTGCAGTACAGCAGGACCTGCAAGTACTTGCGCATGAAACACAAAAGGATAGTATGCAGGTGCAGCAAGTGATCAGGAAGACCAATAGTATCTTGGCTTTTATTGCAAAGGGGATGGAGTATAAAAGCAGGGCAGCCTTGCTACAGCTATACAGGGTATTAGTGAGGCCACACCTGGAATACTGCATGCAGTTTTGGTTTCCATATTTACGAAAGGATATACATGCTTTGGAGGAAGTTCAGAGAAGGTTCACTAGGTTGATCCCGGGGGTGAGGGGGTTGACTTATGAGGAAAGGTTGAGTAGGCTGGGCCTCTACTCATTGGAATTCAGAAGAATGAGAGGTGATCTTACAGAAACATATAAGATTATGAGGGGGCTTGACAAGGTGGATGCAGAGAGGATGTTTCCACTGATGGGGGAGATTAGAACTAGAGGGCATGATCTTAGAATAAGGGGCCGCCCATTTAAAACAGAAATGAGGAGAAATTTATTCTCTCAGAGCGTTGTAAATCTGTGGAATTCACTGCCTCAGAGAGCTGTGGAAGCTGGGACATTGATTAAATTTAAGACTCGAAATAGACAGTTTCTTAAACGATAAGGGAATAAGGGGTTATGGGGAGCGGGCGGGGAAGTGGAGCTGAATCCATGATTGATTCAGCCATGATCTTATTGAATGGCGGAGCAGGCTCGAGGGGCCATATGGCCTGCCCCTGTTCCTATTTCTTATGTTCTTATGTTTTTATAACAAAACTTGAGTCCCAAACAGTTTGCTTTCCAAGTGGCAGAGTGTGATCAACCAATAAATTGTAAGGGGTGGTCCCGGGGTCAGGTTCACCTCTGACCAACTTGAGCGGTTCGAATCGCTCCCACTCCCTTGGGTTCTAGACTCTGGATTTATTTGGGGGATGTGATAAAGTGCAAAGGGCAACTGGTTTGGTGCAAAAGAACTTTGATTTTATTAAAGACAAGAAAATACAAAGTCAAACTTATAATTGCTCTAATAAAGAATACATTACACATTCAAAGGGGGGTACAGTAAAATTATACCTCCCACCTCCCAATACCTAATTCTAGCTAGGTTAGACTCCAGGGCAGGCAGGGACTATGCTTACCAATCCATTCTGGTCAGTTAGCGGTAGTTTGCGATTTCGGGGTTCATTGAAATCTGTCGGTTCTGCTTGCCATACCCCGAACGTCGGAGAAGACTTCAAGCTGCGCAATCTTCAGTTGGGTTGAGTCCGCTAAGGCGTGTTTTGGATCTATGGGGTAAGTACTCGGTTTTCTTCATTAGAAATAGATTCAAAGTCTCTTTAGGTAATGGTTTCACCTGTTGGTAGTCAAGCCTTAGATTGTAGAGTGGAAACTTTCCAATTCTTCAGTTCCTTCCCGTTGGAGTTTTGTTTTGAGTTTGGTCTATCGCAGTGGTTTTTCATTGATACCACGTTGGCTGTGGTCGGTAGATGCCGCGATGGTGATGTTCTTTCTTCCTTCAGGACTTTGAGACTGGAGAAGTTAGTTTACAACTGTCGCATTGGTTTCTCTCCTTGTCTTGATGACATACTCGCAGTATAGCACCTGGTATAGTATGGCATACCCTCTGTTGAAACAGGGGGCCAGTTATACGGTTTGAATGGTTATAATCTTGGCGCCAAATCAGTTCAGAATTGTTTGTTTAAATTTGGCGGGCTTGAATCTTCTTTGTAATATTTTGGTGGGCTCGTTAAAACTTAAAATGTCTTGGGTGGGTTGATGTTCGAAAACTGTTTCCTGATGGAAATATTAGCTTGGTAATCGCAATGTCCTTTTGTCCTTAGTTTTTTGCATACAGGCTGTATTGGGCCTCTTTGTGGTGTATATGCTGAAATGGCTTTCCAGATTCAGGTTGATGGTTAGCTATCTCTGGGTTATTTGTTGTAATGTTAATGTCTCTTGTGGAGAAGGATTCTCGAATACCCATTTCTCTAGACAAGATAACTTAGTCCCAACACCCAGACAGTCTCAATAATCAAGTTGTTTCCTGTTAGTTCTTTAGACCTGCCCACAGCCTTGAATTTGTCTTTTAAAAGCCCACAATTCGATTAAAGTTCGTAGTTTCTTCCATAAGCGCTTTAGGGTTCCAAACTTTCCGGTAGATGGTCCCAAATTAAATTTCCTTTCGAATGAGCCCAAACACTGGGGGGGGTGGGGTGGGGGGTGGGGTGGGGGGGGTGGTGGTGGTTCTTGTGAATTTTGCATCCTTTCAAAATCATGTCACAATGTCACAACTAACAACATTTCTTGCTCCCAGTATTATATTACATTCTACATTATATTGCCATAAGATTGAATTACATGACCGTAGCACAGTCCAGGGACTATGCAGATTTACCCTCTGGGAGAACTGGTTCGGCACCAACACACGTGGCGGTGTGATCATATGCTCCCGGTCGGGCTATGTACACATCCCCAATTAACCATCCCCAGTCTTTTCGTCAACGAGTGCACCATTTAAGTTCTGTTAACATGCAAGTGTTGCATAATGAAAATACAGAGGACTAACACAATACAAGATCGATGATGGGTAATAAAAAATGTCACCAAGCTTTACAACATAATAAAATGCGGCATTACTTAAGAGTAATTCGTCAATGCATGATAAAAATTATTACTTGCTCATGCAGACCCAACGATGGCATTCCATCGTTTGCGGCACTGGATCGGCCCCTGCATCACGGGCACGATGGAGGATACCGCCTCAGCGATCTCTCGCCATAACCGCTGATATACACTTGTTGCAGGTTTTCCTCGTCCACCCTGTGTTCACTGATTCCAGCGGGCCTCCACTTCGTCGACAAATGCAACAAGTGTATATCAGCGGTTATGGCGAGAGATCGCTGAGGCGGTATCCTCCATCGTGCCCGTGATGCGGGGGCCGATCCAGTGCCGCAAACGATGGAATGCCATCGTTGGGTCTGCAAGAGCAAGTAATCATTTTTGTCATGCATTGACGAATTACTCTTAAGTAATGCCGCATTTTATTATGTTGTAAAGCTTGGTGACATTCTTCTTCTGAGAAATGAGTGGCCCTCTTCCTCTCACCTACCTCCCTCACCACTTCCATGGCTTGATGTTCCATGTTCTTGATATTTATTTACATATATATTTGAATTTAAACAATGATATTTTTAAAATATTATTATAATTATTACTAGTTATATTATACTATCAATTATATTATATTAAATCAAATAATAGTAAATGTACTCAATATACTGAATGTACTCCTCAAAATCCTTTCAATGACATCCACCCACCTTTGCAGTTTGAAGCTGTCCAGTGCTGCCTCAGTTTTCTCTGCGCATGTGCAAGATCACCCTTGATCCCGAAATCACAGGAGAATGGTCTCACATGCGCAGAGAAAGTTTCCCAGCCATTTTGTACTGTGGTTCTGCTTGCTGTTAGTAAGGCAAGCAGATCGCTGCGTTTTGGGCCTGCGCCACCGCCCCCTCCCGCCCGCTATTGGAACGCTCCGCCACCGTCGACATCAAAGAGCAGAAAACTGCGGGAGCGTACATCAGCAGCATTCCGGCAGTTCAAAAGACACAACCGCCCGAATACCGCTGAGGATCTGAGGTAAATTTCTCGTCCTCTGTCTTTAAAATGTTTAAATAAATTAAATTGCTCCAAGAAGAGCAACCCCAGCTTCGTTAATCTCTGCACATAACTGAAGTCCTTAATTTCTGGTAAATCTCCTCTGCATCATCTAAGGCCTCGACATCCTTCATAAAGTGTGGGGCCCATCATCATAGGCAGTCCCTCGGAATCGAGGAAGACTTGCTTCCACTCTTAGCATGAGTTCTTAGGTGGCTGTACAGTCCAATACGAGAACCACAGTCTCTGTCATAGGTCATAGACAGTGCTTGAAGGGAAGGGTAGGCGGGGAGCCTGTTTTGCCGCATGCTCCTGGTGCCCAGCATTAGACACCATACTCCAGCTGAGGCCTAACCAATGATAAAGATTTAGAATAACTTTCCTTCTTTTGCACTCTATGCCTCCTATTTATCCAGCCCAGGATCCAAGGAAATATGCTTTGTTAACATCCTGCCACCATCAAAGCAGTGTGTATGTAAACTCAGAGGTCTTTCAGTTCCTGCAACCCTGTTAACATTGTATAATTTATTTTATACTGCCTGTCCTCATTCTTCCTTCCAAAATACTTAAAATCACACTTCTCTGCCTTAAATTTAATCTGCCAATTTTTTGGCCCATTTCACTAGTAGTGTCATCCTGAAGTTCCACTGTTTATTGCATTTCCAAGTTTTGTTTTATCTGCAACTGTTGAAATTATTCTCCCATACCTGTCCTGATCATGTCTATCTAGCTATCTATCAGTGATTGCCATCCTTGCCTGTCTAGACAGTTCTCCAACTGTAGTTAGTGAGAAGGCTAACTAGAGACTGCAGGCGGTAGGGCGGCTGTGTCTGAGGCAGCGGATGAGACGCACTCCGGGTCCCTTCGGCCAGCTGGCCTGGCCCAGCCTTGCACTCCGGGTCCAACGACGGGCTGTACCTGCCCTAGGCCACTAGCAGTGAACACTAACTTTTAAACAACTTGATTTACATTTTAGACATTTTTTTATCAACTTTTAATCAACTCTTAATCTATTAAACCTTCAATCAACCTGTGTAACTTTAAAATAAAATAATTTGGAAATAGTTTTAAACTCTTAAAATTTTTTAAACAACTTGGAAACCTTTGGAAGAAACTCTCCAAAACATCCCTGGGAACCCCAGCGGACAGCTGACCTTCCAATTGTTTGCTCCCTAAACAAGCCTCGGGTCATCTACCATCAATGGCGCTACTCAGCTCTGAGCTTGCGGCCAACATCTTGCCGTAGGCAATTAGGCTTCTACAGCAGTGCAAGGTCTCCAGTCGTCTTGGACCCCCTTACCACTGGACCAAGATCTTGCTCAGCTAAGCCTGTGTGGTTGCCGATGTGCAGCGGCCACCCCACGGTCAAAGAACTCATGCACAGGCATCTTCCACTTTGTTAATATGAAGTTTGGGACCTGGAACATCAGGACCCTCATGGACAATTCCAACAGCAACAGGCCGGAACGTCGCACCGCTATAGTTGCTCGGGAACTCAGACATTTTGACATCGACATCGCCGCCCTAGGCGAGACCCGACGGACAGGGAAAGGCCAGCTCAAGGAACATGGTGGAGGTTACACCTTTTTCTGGAAAAAAAAACAGAGGAAGAACGCCGCCTTCATGGAGTCGGCTTCGCCGTCAAAAACGAGCTGGTCGACCGCCTCAAAGGCTCCCCCTGCAGGGTTAACGAACTCATGACTCATGACTCTTCGCCTTACCCTATCCCGGAACCAATGCGTCACAGTCATCAGTGCTTACGCCCCAACACTCGAAGCAACGGATGAGGCTAAAGAGGATTTTTATTCCAACCTCGAAACATCCCTGTCCCGTGTCCCCACGGGCTACAAATTGATCCTCCTAGGTGACTTTAATGCCAGGTTTGGCAAAGACGCAGCCCTCTGGGGAGGCGTGATTAGCAGAGAGAGGGTAGGGAAAGCCAACTCCAGCGGTACCCTACTCCTGACAAAATGTCTAGAACATGAACTCCTCATTACCAACACCCTGTTCGGCCAGAGGGACAAATACAAGGCATCGTGGCAACACCCTCGCACCAAACATTGGCACCTGCTCGACTATGTCATCGTCCGAGCCAGGGATCGCAAGGATGTGCGCAGCACCCACGCCATGACAGGAGCTGACGACTGCTGGATGGACCATCCAAAGCAGAGGGGACAGCAGAAGCAGTGCCGCAAAAAAGTTAATGCCGGGACATTTAAAAACCCAGCTAAGAGAGCCCTATACAGCCAGCGCCTCACAGCTAATCTGGCGTGCCTTGATGACCCTGAGATGCTGAATGCCACAGCGCTTGGTCTGCCCTCCAGGCCTCCGTAACCAGTGCCTGTGAAGAAACACTGGGTTATTCAACCAGAAAACACCAGGACTTGTTTACTTGTTTGATGAAAATGATCAGGAGATCCAAGAACTCATAGATCGTAAGCGCAGAGCATTTCTGTGCCTCAAGCAACAACCCAACTCGGGAGCTGCAAAGCAACGTTACAGATGGCTCAAAGCTGAGGTCCAACAAAAAACCCGGGACCTAAAGAACAGGTGGTGGATGGAGAAAGCACAGGAGATACAACAACTGGTCGACAGCCATGATATGCGAGGATTCTTCATTCCAGTCAAGGCCACCTACGGTCCAAACTCCAAAGGCCCCACCCCACTCCTGGCCAAAAATGGGGAAACAATCATCAAGGACACTGAAGCTGTCAGAGCCCGCTGGAAGGAGCACTTTAATGATCTCCTCAATCGAGACTCTGCCTTTGACTCGAGTGTTCTCAACTCCATCCTGCAGCATGCTACCCGCCACCACCTCAGTGAAACCCCAACGCTGCACGAGGTAGGCAAAGCCATAAAACAGCTCAAGAATAACAAGGCTACGGGTGCGGATGGAATTCCTGCTGAGGCGCTAAAGTATGGCGGAGAGGCGCTGTTGGCGCGGATACATGACCTCATCTCTCTCATTTGGAGGGAGACGAGCCTGCCAGGAGATCTCAGAGATGCAGTGATCGTGACCATTTTTAAAAAGGGGGACAAGTCCGACTGCGGCAACTACAGGGGAATCTCCCTGCTATCAGCTACTGGGAAGGTTGTTGCTAGAGTTTTCCGCAACCGTCTTCTCTCTGTGGCCGAGGAGCTCCTCCCGGAATCACAGTGCAGATTTCATCCCCTACGGGGCACAACAGACATGATCTTTGCAGCGTGACAGCTGCAGGAAAAATGCAGGGAGCAGCGCCAGCCCTTCTACATGGCCTTTTTCGATCTTACAAAGGTCTTTGACACTGTCAACCATGAGGATCTATGGAGCGTCCTCCTCCGTTTTGGATGCCCCCAAAAGTTTGTCAACATCCTTCACTAACTCCATGATGACATGCAGGCCGCGATCCTTACCAGCGGATCCATTACAGACCCAATCCACGTCCGGACTGGGGTCAAACAGGGCTACGTCATTGCTCCAACACTCTTCTCAATCTTCCTCGCTGCTATGCTCCGCCTCACAGTCAACAAGCTCCCCGTTGGAGTGGAACTAAACTACAGAACCAGTGGGAAGCTGTTTAACCTTCGCCACCTCCAGGCCAGGTCCAAGATCACCCCAACCTCTGTCGTTGAGCTATAGTACACGGACGCTGCCTGTGTCTGCGCACATTCTGAGGCTGAACTCCAGGATATAGTCGATGTAATCACCGAGGCATATGAAAGCATGGGCCTTATGCTTAACATCCGTAAGACAAAGGTCCTCCACCAGCCTGTCCTCGCCGCATAGCACTGCCCCCCAGTCATCAAGATTCACGGCGCGGCCCTCGACAACGTGAACCACTTCCCATACCTCGGCAGCCTCTTATCAACAAAGGCAGACATTGATGTGGAGGTTCAACATTGCCTCCAGTGCGCCAGTGCAGCCTTCGACTGCCTTAGGAAAAGAGTGTTCGAAGACCAGGCCCTCAAATCTACCACCAAGCTCATGGTTTACAGGGCTGTCGTAATACAGGCCCTCCTGTATGGATCAGAGGCATGGACGATGTACAGAAGACACCTCAAGTCGCTGGCGATATAGCGCCAACAATGTCTCCGCAAGATCCTGCAAATCCCCTGGGAGGACAGACGCACCAACATCAGTGTCCTCGCCCAGGCTAACATCCCCAGCATTGAAGCACTGACCACACTCGATCGCATGCCAGACACGAGACTCCCTAAGCAATTGCTTTATGCGGAGCTCCTTCATGGCAAACGAGCCAAAGGTGGGCAGCGGAAACATTACAAGGACACCCTCAAAGCCTCCCTTGTAAAGTGCGACATCACCACTGACATCTGGGAGTCCCTGGCCGAAGACCGCCCTGGGTGGAGAAAGTGCATCCGGGAGGGCGATGAGCTCTTCAAATCTCAATGGCGCGAGCCTGAAGAGGTCAGGCGCAGGCAGCGGAAGGAGCATGCGGCAAATCAGTCCCACCTCCCCCCTTCCCCCGACGAATGTCTGTCCCACCTGTAACAGGGTCTGTGGCTCTCGTATTGGACTGTTCAGCCACCAAAGAACTCACTTTAGGAGTGGATTACGGGGGATTATCTATGATGATGATCTATCGATATCAAAAAAGAGCAGTGGTCCACTGTATACTTACCCCCAGACTGAAAACAATTGTTTACCTAACTCTGCTTTTTAACTTTTGGCAAATTTCAAATCCATGCTGCCACTGCCCCTTTAATCCCATGTGATTTATTTCTGCTATTAAGTCGATTAGGTTTGTAATCAGTAAATGTGCAACCTATATAATGGATTGAAATAAGCAATACACTTGAATGGAAACCGTATCAAAAGTCTGAATAGATCAGATGCACTATTGTTTGGGGTATAATCTTAAGCACCATACTAATATGATATAAGTGGAACTATGGCAATTAATATTCTAAACTAAGAAAATGTTGGGCCCTTTGTTGAACTACACATGGTGTACAGCAAAATCATTCATAAAATTTCCACAGTTGATATAAACAATGATTAGCCAAAAGGTAGATGCTTTGGTTACACTGACACAGATTATATTTACAGTTGTGACATTTATTTTTACAATGGCCACATCATTATAGAACCAACATGAAATTATAATTAAGGTCAATTTTACATCTAAAAACATAAAAGCCTTGCATAGCATAAGCTCACGTGGTCATCATGCTTTAGTGTCTTTTGAGTTAAACATCAGGACTGGCTGAAATGGCCACAATCTATTGAATGAATTATACAGATTAACTGAACTATCCCATGGATTAAATGTCGACCAAATGTGAATCAATCAAAAACCAGCTCCATTCACCAGACAATAAGAAAAGTTTCCAATCAGCAATAGGCAAGCCTCACAAAGTCACCCAATCAATTGACCCAATTTTTCTGAAATCCAGGAATCTGCAGTCAGTAAACAATCAAATTGCTCAAATGGTTTTTCCTTTTGGCTCCTATTTACTTTCTTCACTCAGGTTAGTACATACAGCTAAAAATAACATAATATAACAAAAACATTTTTAAAAACCTCTTAATTGTCACTAAAAGTTTTGTAATTTAATGTTGAAAATGTGTGCAAATAGTTTTTTCCCCCACACAGGCCTGCCCTTGCTTCTGAGTGCGAGGATTTGATTTCTGCTTTTGTCCCAGAGTTATAAATGTTGATGGGCCTTGAGTGTTGGGGATTTCCAGCTCTGGTTGACAAATTCTCTTCAATTCTGTTCTTGGAGAACTACAATGTTCAGAGTACAACCTGCGCCAAATCACAACCATGTGAAAAATGTACATATAACTGTGAGGGTCAAATGGCAGGGAAATATAACCGGTAAAAGATTTAATTTTGTCAGCATTTTCTTCAATTTAATCCACAAATAAAAATAGTGAGCTAAC
Organism: Pristiophorus japonicus; assembly: GCF_044704955.1. Classification (NCBI taxonomy): domain Eukaryota; kingdom Metazoa; phylum Chordata; class Chondrichthyes; family Pristiophoridae; genus Pristiophorus; species Pristiophorus japonicus. Next base: position 69,410,738 of record NC_091979.1, read on the forward strand.
TATATTGTTATGATTTCTTTTGTGTTGCTGAGACAACTTATATTTGCACTCAGGCCAGAGAAGGATGTTTATGAGGCACTTTGTTGTTGTACTCAGATATTGTGGTCCAAGTCCATTAGAATATGGAACCTGTTTGAGGTGCTGGTAATTGGACACTTGGGAGAGGAGGGTTTGATAATCAACTGCTGGCAGCCCAATTCTCGCCTAAAAAGAAGTCAGCAGTGCAAGTGGGGGATGAGTACCTCGGCCATCCAATTGACACCAGAGGTCCATGTGATAAACCAGAGGTTCAACATACCTGTCTGTTTCAGGCACAAACCTGCTTAAAATGCATATCTGTGTTCTACTCTGGTTGTCGGACAGGTACAAATGGGTGAGCCTGTGCTGTACATGCTCTCCGCATTTGTGCCTGCATTGAGCAACCTAACCAACATTCCTTAAAGTGGTTTAGTAGTTGAGCTGTATTTTTTGATCACAAAGGGTTGTGGAAGTGTTGGAATTCATCACTTCAAAATAAATAAAAATACATTTGGTGACCCTAGTGGGGGAAGCGCATAAAGATGAAATTGAGATGGAATAGCTTTGGTCAGAGCCTATCTGGAGTAATGCATTCAGTTTTGGGCACCAAACCTCAGGAATGATATATTGGTCTTGGAGTGAGTACAGTGCAGATTCACTAGAATTATACCAGAACTTAAAGGGTTAAATTATGAGGACAGGTTGCAAAAGCTTGGCCTGTATTCCCTGGCAGGATGATTCACTTGAGATGTTTAAATTGATAAAGAAATTTGAGAGGTTAGATACAGACAAACTCTCTTCTGGTGGGGAATCTAGAATGAGAGGGCATAATCTTAAAATTAGAGCTTGGCCATTTAGGAGTGAAATCATCAAGCACTTTTTCACACCAAGGGTAGTCGAAATCTGGAACTTGCAAAAGAACTTGCAAAATTTCAATGCTGGGCCAATTGAAATTTTCAAGACTGCGATCGATTCGATTTTTGTTGGGTAATGGTATCGAGGGATATGGAACAAAGGCAGGTGAATGTAGTTGAGGTACAGAACAGTCATTATCTGATTGACTGGTGGAACAGGCTTGAAGGACTGAATGACTATGTATATAGGGCAACCATTTCTTTGAAAATTCGTTGCACCTCTGCTCCTTCAGGCCCAACAACAATAAAGAGGAACTCGCCTTTCGGGTCCTCTTTAGCCTGGCCGTCAGCTGATTCAGAGCACGCTGCAGTGTACATGTCCTGGCCAGTTCTGCCCAAAAATGGCATTGGGTTCCTTGTTGATATCATAAGACCTCGATTTAAATATATCAAATCAGATGGATGCCTTCTTCGTTTGCCAGCTTAGGCCATCAACTGGGACAATGCTAAGAAATTGCTGACAGCCACTGCGACAGTGGCATCGAAGCAGTAAGTTCTTGCACTCCATTTTCAGGTCACTACCGCCCATTTTTGCCAACCTGGAGGCCTGGAAATCCAGCCCACGATATCTTTCCTCTTAATTAGTTTCAACTACAAAGAAATGAGTGCAATTTTGACAGCTGTAATTACCAATTGTGTTTTGCTGATAATAATTAGAATGTTTATATTTTCTTACAGCTATGTAAGAATGAGTGAGCGAAACCGAAATAGGCGGTGACATACATGTGCTGGAATCGATCACAAAGCACCAAATTCAGTGTTTACAGAAGATTCCTTAGAAATTCACAAACCAGTGCGCAGCTAAACATGGGATCCCTTCCAACAAATTCTCTCAAGCCATTCCCTACCTCTTCTCTACAGACACACCAGGAATCCACCTGTTGTGCCAAACCTTGGGTTCACCTTCTTCTGCAGTTCTGACAAACCCAAGATTTCCCCTCCACAGTGATGTTAGATCAAAGGACCACAAATGCTGCTAAACTCCATCAGCCCCACTGTCGTCCTGATGAACTCCAGGACTGTCAACTCCAGCATCACTGGTATTACAGCCCACAACCAACACCGATGTGACCACAAATTCAGCCCCCAATACACTAGCAAAAATCATTTTTTAAAGAGAATCTGACTTATGCACAGTAAATTAGTAATCCTGCTGTTTGTTAAGCCCTATGGTGGCATAGAAGCCTTATTGATGCAAAACAGTAAATCCTCTGACTCACCATGACCAATGCTGTGGGAGACCGACTAGTTTTACATTATATTTGGTATCTGGAATAGGTGTTTCATTGACAACTCACTAAGTAACGGAAATATCTGTTACTCCTGTAGGTTGCATGGTGATATATATTTTCAATGTTGAAGGTGTGCTGAATAGCTGCTATGTTATAGTGAGAGGATATCACTCTGTGCAATCTGATCACCAGGTTCCCAGAAATCTCTCAAATTGCTTTCCAAAACTTTTTTTCACTGCTATTCTTTTCTTCAGTAACTGAAATCTCTAATGTTCTAATTGAGGGTTTAAAAAATCAAGAAGACCCATTTCTCAATAATGGCATTAATTTTATCCATTAAATTGTCTTTTTATGTTTTTTAATATCTTAATTTAAGTTTTTACTTAAAGGCCTCAGCCTCTCCTAAAAGCCTGGGCCACGGTTGCCCTACACCCAGGGTTCCGTCACCACCTAAAAATTCTTTTAGATTCTGAGAACCCATCCTAGTACTGCTGGATCCAAGGATTGTCCCCAATGGTAGTAAGCCAATTTCTCTAATAATATTACTTTGCACAACACTGCTGTTCATATAAAATCTCTGAACCACCATAAGCAACACCTCAGGATATCTGCTGGTATATTAAATGATGTTGAGCTTCCTATTTGTCACACCTACTTTCTTTGTCACAATTTTGTCATGCCCTATATTGTGATTTTGTAATGCCTGTTACACCTTGTGTATTAACTAAGTATTACAGTGTATACTTACCTTACAGTCTTCCTAATGCTCGATGGTATGGCTGTTCCTAAAAGCTCCATCTCCCAGGCCAGTTGTTGCAAGTAAGGTTAGGTAAGTTTATTTAAATGTATCTATTTCAATTTAAAACTGTTTTACTTTAAGTATTCTTGAAACCTCACAGCACCTCAGTTTACTTGAAGTTGACTTTTTGTAGTAAATTTAATTTGTGTGATTTGAGGCCTCGGGGATCTCTGCTTCCTGCTCGCTAACTTCTGCGTATTGGATTTCTGGACGCCCTCACCCATCCACTTAACCAGTTCACCCGCCTATCTACCCAGTCACAAAGTTCCATTTTGCTACCCGCCTGCCAGCAATGCTGCACTCGGGCATTGATTTGGTTCCTCGCCACAGTGCATAATTTCACTTTTGACGAATGCTAGAAAACTGGGTTTGGGATCAACCTGTTGGGGGTGCAAGTTAGCAGCTGTAAGGGTTAAGGATGATGTGCAATGGAGTATGGAATGGGGCTGGGGGTGGATGTGAGAACCAAGATGAAGAGATGGGGAAAGGGATAGATAGTGGGGAAAGGGTGATTGATGGACAAATAAAGTTAAGTGCTTACATTAAGCAAGTTTAGTTTAGGAAACAAGGTTTCTCGAGTTTACAGTTCTTGTGTTCAATCTTCTTAAAAATCAGACAAAAGTTCAAGCTACTCCCAAGGGTCCTAACTGTTAGTTATAGAGCAAATGGAAGCATGAGAGATGTTTGCCTGTATGTCTGCTTGCGAATGGAATAGTTTCTGTTCTTTATATTAAAAGTAGAGGAGAAATACAGAATAATTTACCAAAAACCTTTGAATTCTTATTATGAAAGTTGACTTCCACACACGAAGTTGAGTGTGCACGTTTATCTTTTTTTTAAAAGTGGTGTAAATCTTTAGAAATCTACAATTTTTTTTAAGCAAGAGTTCCAAAAGTAGCATAATAAACATTTTTAACACCTAAAAGCAAGACAGGATTATGAGAGGCATACTTGTCTTTTTTTATTCATATCAATTCCTTTATCAATGAAACACTGTAGTCTTGGTCAAGATTTTATTTGAATCATTTCATGATCAGTTTACTAAATTTAACACAGACCGCGCTTGTAAGCTCGTTAGCCTTTTGAATAAGGCCGAGAGTGAATGAACAGTGGTTTCCTTGTTAATCCTTTCAAATTATTAGAGATATTTTGCACCTTATACTGTTTCACCCTTGTCATTCAAATACAGGAATGAACGAAACACTGTAAATTTAGAGTAAGGATATTTTGGGGTAGCAGTAAGTTTTTAATATTTGATATTTTCAGTTCAATCATTATAGCTCGGTAAAAGCCTATAAATCAGGATAGCATTCCTTAGGAGTTCCCTCACAGAATTGTTGCCTTGTGAGGTCGCTATTAATTTATGTGGCATTTTGGTTGTGCTTTTTATATTTATGCCCTAGTTAACTTTTGATGGTGTCATTTTATAAAAGGATTTTCTGGCTAGTGCTGCAGCCCTTCAGAGTCACTGAACAAATAATAATGGAGTGCATTATTTAATTTATGTGCAGGAAATAACTTTGGAACTTTCAAAATCCTTTCAGCATGCTGGCATAAAATACCCACTTGGCTAATGGTTTATGCGAGGCTGGGACAAAGCTTCTTTCCTTCTAACTGTCCTTCAACCCCATTGGCTTTGAAGTTCCATGCTGTAATCTTTTAACCTTCAATCATTTGTGGTGACATCTTCTGAAGATGAAATTAGCTTTACTTTCCGCTCATCACTCACAATATGCAAATCGATCTTTAAAAGTTACAGTATCCCATTTTGTGGAAGGTAGGCTTATAGTAAAATTAAAGGCTCAGAAGAGGCATCAAATAAAACTTGGATACTTCCTATAGGAAGGGAGGCAGTAAAGGAAAATTGAAAGGCACAGCATTTGGTCTGCTCTCATCAACCTTTTGGTTGCTAGTTAGAGAGCAGTATGCCAGAGACATGGAGTAGCATGACTGATCATTCGCACACAAAGAGATCATTGCTTCATGCACAGGAGACCTAAATAAGGGAGATAAAGTTTTAAAAATATATAAAAATATATATTTTTAATTGTCATATAATGCTTGTGGATTGTATTACAAGTGCATAAGTCAATGCAAAAGTCTCCTTTGTGCTGTGAAGCAGATTGTGCCCCTCCAACATCAGCATTCAATGAGTAATTTCAGGTAAGAGTTGTCAAAGATTCATTTCAGGTATGTCGAAGAATGGCTTCTTTAAACTCCTGTCCTTAAATGAACTTGAATTTAAAAAAAATCAACATTCAAATGAGCCTTAATTTATTGTTGTTGGTATTACAAAATAATGAATATTATTTCTGTTTCGTAACAATTTGCCAGACTTACTTTTTAAACTTTACACTCTTAAAGCTTTCATATTAAGTGCAGCGCATCAATCTTGCCATCCCATTAGTTTAGTATTTCTGGTGTTTTACGCTGGGAACGTTTTAAAAGCACTATCCTCAGCAAACATAATGCATTAAAATGAAAGTTTAAAAACGGTCAAGGCATTCTTCCTCTAAATTTCAATGTAATTTATTTATTGTATTTCTTGCATTTTGTAGATTTGCATTCTTATTCATTTTCTTTGTTTACATGTGTTGGTTGCTTAGTGTGTTGAACAATTTTCTCAGCTATTTACTGATTTAGCAAGAATTTAACTTAATGTTTTAAGAATGATTTTAAAAATACGTTGAATAGATTCTAGCAACTAATGAGAAATTTTAGCTTAATTTCTTCAACATGAGTATATACTTTTCCCTTGTATATTACAAAATACGCATGGTTTTCCTGACCGTGACTTTTCCACAACAAAATTAAAACTGTACACAGTGGTACAGAGGTATTTCTGTTTAAATCCATTTTTCCATGAGTCTGATACTGCTTTACTCTGACTGCTGGCTAATTACGGGTGTTTAGTGTAAGGCCCATGCTTTCGTACGCCTCGGTGAAGATGTTGACGATGGCTTGGAGTTCAGCTCTGAATGTATGCAGACGCAAGCGTTGTCCAAGTACTGTAGTTCGATGACCGAGGATGGGACGGTCTTGGATCTAGCCTGGAGGCGCCGAAGGTTGAACAGGTTCCCACTGGTTCTATAGTTTAGTTCCACTCCAGTGGGGAGCTTGTTGAGCATGAGATGGAGCATTGCAGCGAGGAAGATCGAGATGAGGGTTGGTGCAAAGACGCAGCCCTGCCTGACCCCGGTCCGGACATGGATTGGGTCTGTGGTGGATCCATTGGTCAAGATCACGGCTTGCATGTCGTCGTGGAGCAGGCGGAGGATGGCAACAAACTCTTGGGGGCTTCCGAAACGGAGGAGGACGCTCCATAGTCCCTCATGGTTAACAGTGTCAAAGGCTTTTATGAGGTCATAGAAGTCCATGTACAATGGTCGGTGCTGTTCCCTGCATTTCTCTTGCAGTTGTCCATAAGACAAACGTCCTCCACCAAGCTGATCTCGCCACACAGCACTGCCACCCGGTCATCAAATCCATGGCGTGGCCTTGGACAACGTGGACCACTTTCCATACCTCGGGAGCCTACTATCAGCAAGGGCAGACATCGGCGACCAAGTCCAATACCGCCTCCAGTGCGCCAGCACAGTCTTCGGTCACCTGGGGAAGAGAATGTTTGAAGACCAGGACCTCAAATCTGATACCAAGCTTATGGTCTATTGGGCTGTCGTGATACCCGCCCTCCTATATGGCTCACAGACATGGACCATATACAGTAGACACCTCAAATCGCTGGAGAAATACCACCAACGCTGTCTCCGTAAGATCCGACAAATCCCCTGGGAGGATAGACACACCAACATCAGTGTTCTCGATCAGGCCAACATCCCCAACATCGAAGCACTGACCACACTCGACCAGCTCCGTTGGACAGGCCACATTGTTCGCATGCCTGACACAAGACTCCCAAAGCAAGCGCTCTAATTGGAACTCCTACATGGCAAGCGATCCCTAGGTGGGCAGAGGAAACATTTCAAGGACACCCTCAAAGCCTCCTTGATAAAGTGCAACATCCCAACCGATACCTGGGAATCCCTGGCCAAAGACCACCCTAAATGGAGGAAGTGCATCCGGGAGGGCGCTGAGCACCTTGAGTCTCGTCGCCGAGAGCATGCAGAAAACAAGCGCAGGCAGTGGAAGGAGCATGAGACAAACCAGTTCCACCCACCATTTCCTTCAGGTGACTGTCTGTCCCACCTGTGACAGAGACTATAATTCCCATATTGAACTGTACAGTCACCTGAGAACTCACTTTTAGAGTGGAAGCAAGTCTTCCTCGATTTCGAGGGACTGCCTATGATGATGATGCTGGCTAATTCTACATTTGGACTGCTGTGCTGACTGTTGCCTATCTTAAACTCATACTGCACTGTTCGGACTGTTGGCTAACTGTTCATTCAGACTGCTGTGCTGACTGTCGGTTAACTGCGCTCAGCTCTGCTCTAACTGATGACTAATTGTACATAAAAACTGATTTCCTCTGACAACTTTTTAGCCAGTTACATTATTTGCACATGCATGTCTTCAGAAACTTTTCAAGTTGTTGCACAGTAAAGTCCTTTAACAGCATGAGCTGTGTTTCTGTTCCAATAGCAAAGCACAAAGAATTTGAATGACTGAACTATAACGATTTATAGCAGATAGGTTCTTAGATTCCTTGAAGTTATTTCTGTACTCGTGTTTAAGTTGAAGATGTAAACTATTACTATGCACTATTTAAAAGAAACAAAGATAGCACTTAAGTGATCCAAGGGCCTAAAAGATCATAAATTCAAAGAATGCTAAAGCATGGAAACTGTGTATTTGGCCGATCAAACCTGGGCTGATGTTGTTCCCCATGTGAGCCTTCGAGCCTAACCCTATTTTAAAAATGCTGCTTTTCAAAGTTAAATTTTTTAAATTGCACCAGTCACAGCTGTGCAGATGTAATTGAAAACGCTACGCAGCAGTAGGTGTGGCATTGTTAGGATAGTGTAGAAGGAGCTTTCCTCTTCATCATACCTGTCTCATTCCTCACCAAGCAGCAATCGATACTGACACTAGTTCAACTAAGTAAATTCTGCTTTTTCTGGCACAGGGCAAACTTTCTTCTTGATTGTATCTGTAGAGGTGAAACATAATATTGACAAATGTCTCTCATTTTAGGAATCTGATACAGTATTTTAACAAAGTCTAGTCTGTGCTTATGTTCTGATCTTCTAACAACAAAATCATTACGTGAATGAGACCTACCATGCCATTATAGTAAAGTACTGTACTACTGTAAATGGTTTAGTCTGTTCATGCAATCCTGTGTTAAACAGACCAAAAGTATTACTTCTGTGGCTTTTGTAAATGTATACTGAAATAAAATCCACTATTAGAAAAATAGTAATAGGGTCTATTCATAAATGTCAATGGATCGACAATGTAAAAATGTTCTTTTTTTTTTCATTACCCATTTTCTTTCCCCTAGAAGCACACTGCTATTCATATATACAATTACCATTCATTTGGATTTGGACTGGACAGTCTGGTTTTTCTGGTGTGAACTCAAAACCTGTTAGTTTATTCTACTTACTCCTGTGTCGGCTGACATATAGGTATTAGCTGTGATTTTCAAATAATTTCACTGTTATAACTCAAACCAGGCACCCAACCTTTCCCCATGCTTGCACTGCTCCACTTAGATTAGCCTATTTATGCAACTTGTTGGATAATATTTTCTAGTCCCTGTTCCTAAAAGGACCATTTGATTTGTCATTTTTTTTTCAGAAGATGTTTGTCCGCTTACTCTATTGCAGTTCCTGTAGTGATGTTGGTATAATTCGCAGTTAGTCAGCCATTCGGGGATTAGGATGCTGCAGCTGCTGGAGTTAAGTCTTGGAATATAAGAGAATCAGTTTTGTGCTTTGTTATTTAACTGGACAGAACCAACTCGTAGTCTTTTAGATTGTGACACAAAATTCCAAGGGCCATGTTCCCGCTAAATCCCTCCAGTGATTATGCAGGGTCAGAGGGGCACCTAATTAGCATGGGGCTGGTAGGTGCCCATATGACTAGTGGCACGTCTCAGGCACCCACCTTATGAATACGGGACCAGACAATCCGCAACATGCTCATTCTGGTGTTGCCAGATTTCTTCCCCCACCACCCCCTCCCGAAAACACTTGCATGACCTCAGTGATCTCTTTGCAAGGAGAGCATAGTTAAACAAATATTAAAACCTGTGCCTGAATTGATAGGTTTCAATGCCATGATTCCAGCTTGAACCTTCCTTCTTGGTGGGTCTCACTTGTGCCTTTCAAGAGGCTGGTATGACTCTTCTCATCAGCCTCCAAAGTTATGTCGCGTGTCTGAGGTTCGGAGCATGGGAATTCCTGACTTTTATAAGAAGCAATTTCAATTCTTGAGTGCTGACCAATGTTTATATAATCGGATTTTCACAGTGATCGGAGATCACTGAGGTCATGCAAGTGCTCAGGTGTGGACACTCTGAATGATTTTCCACTTCCTAATTTAGGCTAATTGTAGTTCCTCTCTGCTGTCCTGTCTAATACTGGATCCTCAATTGCCTTACCCCCACCCTCTCTCTGCAATCTACTCCAGCCTATATCGACCACCAAGTACTCAGTTCCTCCAACTTCTTGTGTATCTCTGTTTGCGCCCCCCCCCACCCATCTTCATCTGCCTGGGTCCTACTCTCTGAAATTCCCTGTCTAAACCCCTCCAATCTCCCACTCTCTCCCCTCCATTAAAAGTCTCCTCAAAACCTATCGATCTAACCAAGCTTTCAGTTACGTTGTTAATCTTTTGCCTACCCTTATTCTGGGAAGCATCTTGGGATTGATTTGCATTAAAGGTATAGGTACAACGTCTCAAATCCAGCTATCCAAAAATCGGAATTGTCCAAAAACCGGAAATCTTTGAGAATTCAGTAAAATAAAATCTGGAATTACTGTCCAAAAACTGGTGCACCAGACTAGTTAACGGCCGCCGCTGTGTTTTAAATGGCATGCGATCAGTCCAAGCCTTGCCAAATGACCCTCGACCCGGCCTGACCCGACCTGACCCATGCCATCATTAGTACTTTGTCTGTCTCACTCTTGATTTTTTTTTTCGAAAACGAGAAAAATACGAAAATCGATCCCGAGGTTGTCGGATTTGAGACGTTGTGCCTGTACTATAAAGAGCGAACTTGTTTTCTAAGCATTACATTTTACTGAAGAGCATTCCTGCTGTTATCCCTGTTTTCAGGGCAAAGAACCTATTGGGATTTTGGAATTATTAGAGTTATTAGTGTATCAATGTTCTGTAGTCTCCATGAGGTGGTATACTTAAAATGGTATTGGACCAGAATTTGCTGTCAAAATAACAGTGAGGCAAATAGCACTCGCCATTATTTATGTGCAAATGGTACAACAACCTCAGGTGAGGAGCAGATGCACAGTTAAACGGCAATGTCCAAAGGTTACTGTTTGAATTGCGCTGCTCCGCTGATAACTTTGTGAAACTGACGTTTCCCTGTCTGCCTCGCCATTTAAATGCATTGAACATTGTGAAGTTGCTGTTTTTGCGCACTAGATATGAACTAAACTCACCACAGAAAGTTAAATCTTGTCATTACAAGCGGAAGTATCCTTTAACAATGTCATAATCAACCTCGATGGTACTGAAAAATTAACTATTACAAGTGTGGAGTCCCATTCCTTCAGGTATTAATTACTGTTGGTGATTTTAAAACTGTTAAGTTTCACATTTTTTAAAAACTTATCATTTCTGTCTTTTTTTCTCTCTCTCATAATCCAATCATTATTTCCCTCACTTTCTTTGTTTCTCTTTCTGTATGTGATTTGACATTGAACTTACTCAATTTACTCTAATTTACACTTCCTTCCCAGTCCTTCTGTTTATTTCCACAATCTGATTGGTTAAAGAGATACACATAGAAACATAGAAAATAGGTGCAGGAGTAGGCCATTCGGCTCTTCGAGCCTACACCGCCATTCAATATGATCATGGCTGATCATGCAACTTCAGTACCCCACTCCCGCCTTCTCTCCTTACCCCTTGATCCCTTTAGCCATAAGGGCCACATCAAACTCCTCTTGAATATATCCATTGAACTGGACTCAACAACTTTCTGTGGTAGAGAATTCCACAGGTTCACCACTCTCTGGGTGAAAAAGTTTCTCCTCATCTCGGTCTTATATGGCTTACCCCTTATCCTTAGACTGTGACCCCTGGTTCTGGACTTCCCCAACATCGGGAACATTCTTCCTGCATCTAACCTGTCCAGTCCCGTCATAATTTTATATGTTTCTATGAGATCCCCTCTCATTCTTCTAAACTCCAGTGCATATAAGCCTGGCTGATCCAGTCTTAGAAACATAGAAACATAGAAAATAGGTGCAGGAGTAGGCCATTCAGCCCTTCTAGCCTGCACCGCCATTCAATGAGTTCATGGCTGAACATGCACTTCAGTACCCCCTTCCTGCTTTCTCGCCATACCCCTTGATCCCCCGAGTAGTAAGGACTTCATCTAACTCCCTTTTGAATATATTTAGTGAATTGGCCTCAACTATTTTCTGTAGTAGAGAATTCCACAGGTTCACCACTCTCTGGGTGAAGAAGTTTCTCCTCATCTCGGTCCTAAATGGCTTACCACTTATCCTTAGACTGTGACCCCTGGTTCTGGACTTCCCCAACATTGGGAACATTCTTCCTGCATCTAACCTGTCTAAACCCGTCAGAATTTTAAACGTTTCTATGAGGTCCCCTCTCATTCTTCTGAACTCCAGTGAATACAAGCCCAGTTGATCCAGTCTTTCTTGATATGTCAGTCCCACCATCCCGGGAATCAGTCTGGTGAATCTTCGCTGCACTCCCTCAATAGCAAGAATGTCCTTCCTCAAGTTAGGAGACCAAAACTGTACACAATACTCCTGGTGTGGCCTCACCAAGGCCCTGTACAACTGCAGTAAGACCTCCCTGCTCCGATACTCAAACCCTCTTGCTATGAAGGCCAGCATGCCATTTGCTTTCTTTACTGCCTGCTGTACCTGCATGCCTACCTTCAGTGACTGATGTACCATGACACCCAGGTCTCGTTGCACCTCCCCTTTTACTAATCTGTCACCATTCAGATAATAATCTGCCTTCCTGTTTTTGCCACCAAAGTGGATAACCTCACATTTATCCACATTGGGCAAATGCATGGCAGATGCAGTATATTCATCTAACCTATCCAAGGCCCCCTGCAGCCTCTTGGCATCCTCCTCACAGCTCACACTGAGACCCAGCTAAGTGTCATCTGCAAACTTGGAGATATTACACTCAATTCCTTTGTCTAAATCATTAATGTATATTGTAAATAGCTGGGGTCCCAGCACTGAACCTTGCGGCACCCCACTAGTCACTTCCTGCCATTCTGAAAAGGACCCTTTTATCCCGACTCTGCTTCCTGTCTGCCAACCAGTTCTCTATCCATGTCAGTACATTACCCCCAATAACATGTGCTTTAATTTTGCACAGTAATCTCTTGTGTGGGACCTTGTCAAAAGCCTTTTGAAAGTCCAAATACACCACATCCACTGGTTCTCCCTTATCCACTCTACTAGTTACATCCTCAAAAAACTCTACAAGATTTGTCAAGCATGATTTCCCTTTCATAAATCCATGCTGACTTGGACCGATCCTGTCACTACTTTCCAAATGCACTGCATATCTTTACATATCTTTACATAGAAACATAGAAACATAGAAAATAGGTGCAGGAGTAGGGCATTCGGCCCCTCGAGCCTGCACCACCATTCAGTAAGATCATGGCTGATCATTCACCTCAGTACCCCTTTCCTGCTTTCTCTCCATAATCCCTTGATCCCTTTAGCCGTAAGGGCCATATCTAACTCCTTCTTGAATATATCCAATGAACTGGCATCAACAACTCTCTGCGGTAGGGAATTCCACAGGTTAACAAGTCTCTCTGAGTGAAGAAGTTTCTCCTCATCTCAGTCCTAAATGGCTTACCCATTATCCTTAGACTGTGTCCTCTGGTTCTGGACTTCCCCAACATCAGGAACACTCTTCCTGCATCTAACCTGTCCAGTCCCATCAGAATTTTATATGTTTCTATGAAATCCCCTCTCATCCTTCTAAACTCCAGTGAATACAGGCCCAGTCGATCCAGTCTCTCCTCATATGTCAGTCCTGCCATCCCGGGAATCAGTCTGGTGAACCTTCGCTGCACTCCCTCAATAGCAAGAACGTCCTTCCTCCGATTAGGAGACCAAAACTGAACACAATATTCCAGGTGAGGCCTCACTAAGGCCCAGTACAACTGCAGTGAGACCTCCCTACTCCTATACTCATATCCCCTTGCTATGAAGGCCAACATACCATTTGCCTTCTTCACCGCCTGCTGTACCTATAATGCCAAATTTCAATGACTGATGTATCATGATACCCAGGTCTCATTGCACATCCCGTTTTCCTAATCTACTGCCATTCAGATAATCTGCCTTCCTGTTTTTGCCACCAAAGTGGATAACGTCACATTTATCCACATTATACTGCATCTGCCACTCGTTTGCCCACTCGCATAACCTGTCCAAGTCACCCTGCAGCCTTTTAGCGTCCTCCTCACAGCTCACACCACCACCCAGCTTAGTGTCATCTGCAAACTTGGAGATAATACACTCAATTCGCTCATCCAAATTATTAATGTATATTGTAAATAGCTGGGGTCCTAGCACTGAGGCCTGCGGCATCCCACTAGTCACTGCCTGCCATTCTGAAAAGGACCCGTTTATCCCGACTCTCTGCTTCCTGTCTGCCAACGAGTTCTCTATCCATGTCAGTAGATTACTCCCAATACCATGGGCTTTAATTTTGCACACCAATCTCTTGTGTGGGATCTTGTCAAAAGCCTTTTGAAAGTCCAAATACACCACATCCACCGGTTCTCCCTTGTCCACTCTACTAGTTACATCCTCAAAAAATTCTCGAAGATTTGTCAAGCAGGATTTCCCTTTCATAAAGCCATGCTGACTTGGACCGATCCCGTCACTGCTTTCCAAATGCGCTACTATGCTATTTCATCTTTAATAATTGATTCCAACATTTTCCCCGCTACTGATGTCAGGCTAACCGGTCTATAATTACCCGCCTTCTCTCTACCTCCATTCTTAAAAAGTGCTGTTACATTAGCTACCCTCCAGTCCATAGGAACTGATCCAGAGTTGATAGAATGTTAGAAAATGATCACCAATGCATCCACTATTTCCAGGGCTACTTCCTTAAGTACTCTGGGATGCAGACGATCAGGCCCTGGGGATTTATCGGCCTTCAATCCCATCAATTTCCCTAACACAATTTCCTAACTAATAAGGATTTCCTTCAGTTCCTCCTTCTCACTAGACCCTCGGTCCCTTAGTATTTCCGGAAGGTTATTTGTGTCTTCCTTCGTGAAGACAGAACCAAAGTATTTGTTTAACTGGTCTGCCATTTCTTTGTTCCCCATTATAAATTCACCTGAATCTGACTGCAGATTAGTGAAGACGTTTGTCTTCGCTCATCTTTTTCTCTTCACATATCTAGAGAAGCTTTTCCAGTCAGTTTTTATGTTCCCAGCAAGCTTCCTCTCATATTCTATTTTCCTTCTCCTAATTAAACCCTTTGTCCTCCTCTGCTGTATTATAACATTTTCCCAGTCCTCAGGTTTGCTGCTTTTTCTGGTCAATTTATATGTCGCTTCCTTGCATTTAACACTATCCTTAATTTCCCTTGTTAGCCACGGTTGAGCCACCTTCCCCTTTTTATTTTTACTCCAGTCAGGGATATACAATTGTTGAATTTCATCCATGTGATCTTTAAATGTCTGCCACTGCCTATCCACCGTCAACCTTTAAGTATCACTCGCCAGTCTATTCTAGCCAATTCATGTCTCATACCATCGCAGTTACCTTTCCTTAAGTTCAGGACCTTAGTCTCTGAATTAACTGTGTCACTCTCCATCTTAATAAAGAATTCTACCATATTATGGTCACTCTTCCCCAAGGGGCCTCGCACAACAAAATTGCTAATTAGTCCTTTCTCATTACACATCACCCAGTCTAGGATGGCCAGCCCTCTAGTTGGTTCCTCGACATATTGGTCTAGAAAACCATCCCTAATACACTCCAGGAAATCCTCCTCCACTGCATTGCTACCAGTTTCATTCGCCCAATCAATATGTAGATTAAAGTTGCCCATGATAACTGCTGTACCTTTATTGTACACATCCCTAATTTCTTGTTTGATGCTGTCCCCAACCTCACTAGTACTGTTTGGTGGTCTGTACACAACTCCCACTCACATTTTCTGCCCTTTGGTATTCCGTAGCTCCACCCATACCGATTCCACATCATCCAAGCTAATTTCCTTCCTTACTATTGCATTAATTTCCTCTTTAACTAGCAACGCCACCCCACCTCTTTTTTCTTTCTGTCTATCCTTCCTAAATGTTGAATACCCCTGGATGTTGAGTTCCCAGCCTTGGTCACCCTGGAGCCATGTCTCCGTAATCCCAATTACATCATATCCGTTAACAGTTAACTGCGCAGTTAATTCGTCCACTTTATTACGAATGCTCCTTGCATTGAGACTCAGAGCCTTCAGGCTTGTTTTTTTTAATACTCTTTTGTCCTTTTAGAATTATGTTGTAATGTGGCCCTTTTTGAATTTTGCCTTTGATTTCTCTGCCCTCCACTCTTGCTTTTCTCCTTCCTACTTTTGCTTCTGCTCCCTTTTTACTTCCCTCTGCCTTCTTGCATAGGTTCCCATCCCCCTGCGATATTAGTTTAATCCCTTCCCAACAGCACTAGCAAACACTCCGCCTCGGACATAGGTTCCAGTCCTGCCCAGGTGCAGATCGTCCGGTTTGTACTGGTCCCACCTCCCCCAGAACGGGTTGCAATGTCCCAGGAATTTGAATCCCTCCTCCTTGCACCATTCCTCAAGCCACATATTCATCTGAACTATCCTGCAATTCCTTCTCTGACTAGCACATGGCACTGGTAGCAATCCTGTGATTACTACCTTTGAGGTCCTACTTTTTAATTTAACTCCTAGCTCCCTAAATTCAGCTTGTAGGACCTCATCCAGTTTTTTACCTGTATTGTTGGTACCTATATGCACCCCCTCCCCCTCCAAAATGCATTGCAGCCACTCTGAGACAACCTTGACCCTTGCACCAGGGAGGCAACATACCATCCTGGAGTCTCAATTGCAGCCACAGAAACATCTATCTATTCCCCTTACAATAGAATCCCCTACCACTATAGCACTCCCACTGTTTTTCCTGCCCTCCTGAGCAGCAGAGCCACCCATGGTGCCATGAACTTGGCTGCTGCTGCCTTCCCCTGATGAGTCATCTCCCCCAACAGTACCCCAAATGGTGTATCTATTTTGGAGGGAGATGACCGCAGGGGACCCCTGCACTACCTTCCTTCCACTGCTCTGCTTGATGGTCACCCATTCCCTTTCTGCCTGAGTAACCTTTACCTGCGTTGTGACCAACTCTTTAAACGTGCTATTCACGACATCCTCAGAATCGTGGATGCTCCAGAGCGAGTCTATGTGCAGCTCCAGTGTCGCAATGCGGTCTGTCAGGAGCTGCAGCTGGACACACTTCCTGCACACATAGTCGTCAGGGACACTGGTTGCGCCCCTGATTTCCCACATAGGACAGGAGGAGCATCACATGGGTCTGGGCTCTCCTGCCATGACTTAACCTTTAGATTAACTTAATTTAGCAACAATGCCAAAGGTTTCCTACTGATAAGAGAAGAAGAAAAAGATCAAATACTCACCAATTCACCAGCCAATCACTTACCCACTTGGCTGTGACATCACACTTCAATTTCTTTTTACTTCTTTGTTTACCTTCTGCCCCTGCCCCTGCACCAACTAACTCCTCGAACTCCCGCTGGCTGCTCCTGTGCCGCTCCCTGCATGCCCTTTTATGGGCCGCTCCTTGAACTCCCGCTGGCTGCTCCTGTGCCGCTCCCTGCATGCCCTTTTATGGGCCGCTCCTTGAACTCCCGCTGGCTGCTCCTGTAGCCGCTCCCCAACGGTCGCACCCTTTTCCCTCTCACTTGCTCTGGTTCCCTCTCACTTTCAGCAACTTGCCATATTATAAGCTTGCACTTCCATCAACTTGCCACGCAAAAAATGTAAAAATCTAAATGTGCACAAATGAGTTTAACTAATGGCAGATGCCGTTGGATGCCCTGCAAGAGGAAAATGTGTGCCTTTAAGTTAAAGTAGCCTTATTTGTATTATTATAACAACTTACATTTAAGTAGCATCTTCAAAGTAATAAAACATCCCAAGGCGTCTCCCAGGAACATTTGTTGAACAAAATTTGACACCGATCCACATAAGGGATATTATTTCATAAAAGAGATCGGTTTTAAGGAGCATCTTAAAGGAGGAGAGAGATGTAGAGAGTCAGAGATGTTGAAGGAAGGAATTCCAGAGCTTAGTGCCTAGGCGGCTTAAGGCACGGCCGCCAATGGTGGGGTGAAGAACCTCAGAGAAGCGCAAGAGGCCAGAATTGGAGGAATGCGGAGATCTTGGTGTTGCAGGGCTGGTGGAGGTTACAGAGATGCGGAGATTACAGAGATGGGGCGGGCGGGGGGTGGAGGGGTGGGGGGGGTGGTGGCGGGGGCAAGGCCATGGAGGGATTTGAAAATGAGTATGAGAATTTTAAAGTTGAGGAGTTTCGGGACCGGGAGACAATACAGAACAGCGAGCACAGGGGTGTCGAGTGAATGGAACTAGGTGCGAGTTAGGGTACAGGCAGCAGAGTTTCGGTTGAGCTCAAGTTTACGGAGGGTGCAAAGTTGCCGGCCAGCCAGGAGAGTATTGGAACAGTCGGGTCCAGAGGTAATCGAGGTATGGATGAGGGTTTCAGCAGCAGTTGAGCTGAGGCAGAGGTGTAGATGGGCGATGTAATGGAGGTGGAAGTAGGTGGTCTTGGTGATGGAGAAGATATGGGGTTGGAAGCTCAGCTCAAGGTCAAATAGGACACCAAGGTTGCGAACAATCTGGTTCAGCCCCAGACAGTGGCCAGGGAGAGGAATGAAGTCCATGTTTGTAGCAGGGACCAAAGACAATGGTTTTGGTGTTTCCAATATGTAAGTGGAAGAAATTCCTTTTCATCCAATTGTGCATGTCGGGCAAGCAGCATGGCAAATTCAAGGCAGTGGAGAGGTAGAGAGAGTTGGTGGTCAGGTAGAGCTGGGTGTCATCAGCGTACACGTGGAACCTGATATTGTGCTTTTGGATGAAGTCGGCGAGAGGAAGAATGCAGATGAGAAATAGCAGGGAGCCAAATGTAGATACTTGGGGGACTCGAGAAGTAATGGTGCGGGAGCAGAAAGAGAATCCATTGCAGGCGATTCTCTGGATATGACTCAATCGATAGGAATGGAACCAGGGGAGGGCAGTCCTACCCAGTTAGAAACATAGAAACATAGAAACATAGAACATAGGTGCAGGAGTAGGCCATTCGGCCCTTCAAGCCTGCACCACCATTCAATAAGATCATGGCTGATCATTCACCTCAGTACTCCTTTCCTGCTTTCTCTCATTACCCCTTGATCCCTTTAGCCATCCGGGCCATATCTAACTCCCTCTTGAATATATCTAATGAACTGGCATCAACAACTCTCTGCAGTAGAGAATTCCACAGGTTAATAACTCTCTGAGTGAAGAAGTTTCTCCTCTTCTCGGTCCTATATGGCTTACCCCTTATCCTTAGATTGTGACCCCTGGTTCTGGACTTACCCAACATCGGGAACATTCTTCCTGCATCTAACCTGTCCAGTCCCATCATAATTTTATATGTTTCTATGAGATCCCCTCTCATTCTTCTAAACTCCAGTGAATACAAGCCCAGTCGATCCAGTCTTTCCTCATATGTCAGCCCCGCCATCCCAGGAATCAGTCTGGTAAACCTTCACTACACTCCCTCAATAGCAAGAACATCCATCCTCCGATTAGGAGACCAAAACTGCACACAATATTCCAGGTGAGGCCTTACCAAGGCCCTGTACAACTGCATTAAGACCTCCCCGCTCCTATACTCAAATCCCCTAGCTATGAAGGAGAGGTGTTGGAGGACGATGGTGTGGTTAAAACCATGTCCACAGATTGACCATGCAGACAGGTTGAGAAGGGTGCGGAGAGAGAGTTTATCACAGTCGCAGTCACATTTGTGACTTTGATAAGGGCTGTTTCAGTACTGTGGCAGGGGTGGAAACCAGATTGTAGGGGTTCAAATATGGAGTTGCAGGGAAGATGGGCATGGATTTGGGAGGCAACAACACATTCAGGGACTTTGAAGAGGCAATGGAGGTTAGAGATGGGGCATTAGTTTACAAAGACCGAGGTGTCAAGGATGGTTTTTTTGAGGAGGGGAGTAATGACGACACCCATGGGCTCCTCACACTTGTTGGAAGTGAGAGTGGAGGGGAGGGGGACAGAACCTGAGGAGAGGGAATCAATAAGAATACCCACTTTTATGGGGGCCAGGAAGGGAAGTTGAGTGGTCAACAGTTTGGTAGGAATAGGATTCAGGGAGCAGAAGACGGGTCCCATGGACAAGATGAGCTTGAAGAGACCATAAGTGAAGATAGAGGAACTAGATAAAAAAAAATGTTCAGAACTGGGGCAGGTGGAACCTCAGGGACAGGGGAATGGAGGGAGTTGGCAGAGGCAGCTGAACGAATGGTCTCAATCTTAGTGAAAAAGACACCCAAGAGTTCCTCACACTTGTTGGAAGTGAGGGTGGAGGGGACAGGGGCGAGGGGTTTAAGAAAATGGTTTGTACTGGAGTTGAGAAGCCATGAGTTATCTTTGCATTCAGGGATGAGCTTGCAATAATGAACAGTTTTGGCAGAGATGAGCAGGACCCAGTTGTGCTTTATGTGGTCCAGCCAGATCTGGCGATGAATGGCTAAACCAGTTGTCTACCATAAACGTTCAGTTCTGCTTATCATGTACGTAAGTGAGCAGAGATGGGGGCTGTAACAAGGTGTCATATATGTACATGTTGGTAGCCACCAGATGGCGGCATTGTTGGAGGCCACTGAGCAGCACGCACATGGTGCTGCTCTGGTATAAAAGTCCAGCCATTTTGTGAGTGAGTCACTTTGGGACTAAATAAAGCACAGGCAAGGTCATACCTTGCTTAGTTAAACAGTACTCACTTTGAACCTTTATTGCATACATAACATTTGGCGACGAGAATACAAGAAACTTTGTTTGCAAAATGAGCACGATTGGATTTTTAGAGCGATTCATGGAGGGAGAAGATTGGGCAGACTTTGTGAGTCATTTGAACCAGTACTTCGTGGCCAACAAAATTGTTATGTCTTTAATACTCTTATGAATGACTCCACGAGGTCTAGTATTGTACTTGAGCTGTTGTGACCTTAGTCCCATTTATTGTAACAAAGAGTGAGTCATAAGTATGATGGGCAGCCTTTTATACTGGGGCCTGCACACCTATGCAGGTGACCCTCAGGTCTCCCACTGCAGCACCCTCTGGTGGCACACCTTATGTGACTATATAGTTAGTATACATGGTCTACATACATGACATCACTTCCCCTCAAGTCTTTAATGCAAATTGACTCGTACATTGATGGTGACCTGGGCTTTGCTCTTCCTGGTTGACCATTGGAGGGTTGCTTCCAGCTTGGGTGAGTTGGTAGTGAGATTTGTTGCCAGTGGAGATCCCCATAGTTTCTGGTTGTGAGTCCATGACGACTCCATTCTCCCCCCGCCCCCCACCTCCACACAGAGATCATGCTAATGGCCCATTACATGCAAGTTGCATTTAAATTCATGACATGGATTTTACATTTACATCTTGGTACATTTGTTGGTTGGATTACAGTTGCGTTTCTTTTTGTGTGTTACATTTATATGATCAGTACAGGTATATCAGTACAGGTACATAAGGACAGTCTAGTTCCAGCACGGCCGGATGCGATCCGGGTCATCTGGTGGCGGTGCAGCGCCCCATGCTCGTGGATCTGTGAGCGAGGTGAGCTCATTTTGCTCGAGTTGCCGGAGCTCAGGGCTCTTGCCGTTACTCCTAGTGTCAGGCAGGCCCAAAGACAGCTGATGTGACTGTGACCTCCCTATCCTTTTCGTTTGCATAGTGTCGCTACTGCTCCCTGGGAAGCGGTCTGAGTGAGTGAGTGTTTCGTCTAAGCAATGGTGGGGCTGCCTCATCTTGTCTAGCAGTTCGCAGGGGACTGCTGACTCACTTTCCTTGAGGGCACCATTGTGAGCACTCTCTAGTTTGGGATCCTGGCTGGTCCAGGTCCCGTTCGGAGGAGCCATTGCGGGTGACCCTTCGCTCTTGGGCATTGCCGCGGTGGCAAGTGAGTTTGTGGGCTGCTCCTTTTCCACCCAGGTGGTGAGCAACGGTAGCCGACTGTGAGCATAGGCGCAGTTTACTGTTTCTGGCCCGTGGCGGTTCATGCCATCGGGTGCCTGCAATGTTAAACCGATCTGAAGCAGGGTATCGCGACCGGTACCTCTGTTCTCCGGGGATCGTTTACTCTGCTGTCTACTTCTGTCAGCTGTGGGGATACTTTATCATGCATCGTTCTGACCCCGGGGATGCAGGCTACAGCATTGGGTAGCCCGCTGGACCTGTATACGACTGTTAGGTGTTCACCTGCTACATTGGCTGATTGCAATTTACACCTGACATCGCTCAACAACATTTTGCTCGTTACAGCTGGACTTGTACATTGGTTACCAATTTAAAGCAGTTCATTCAAAATGGCAGGTTGCTGGCCTCCTTTAAGATGGCCTTACCACTTTTACCCTAATCATCTTCCTTGCGTGGAACCACGTGTCGTTGCTCCATTAGCGCTGCACCTCGTGGTTTGGACGGCATCTTTTCCCTGTCCATGATGTCGACTGCCACGATCTTCTTTCCCAGGGATTCTGCCACTGAAGCTGGGAAGGCGCCCTCGGATCCAATCTTCCTCCCCAGGAGTCCTGCCACTGAAACCGGGAAGATGCGTTCAGGTCGTCTCAGCCGGATCATCGCCACGCAGTCGTGATGATCGGTCTGTGCCTTGGGGACTGCGTGGAACTGCTCTCCGGTGCCTGGTCCAACCGAAGGTGGGGGCTTGCTCTGCCTTTGAGCACAGAGGATGTCAATCGCTGGAGGGATGAAGTCTTCCTAGTTCCAATGAATCTTCCCCATCCATCTTCTTCCAAGTAGCGTTGGTCCATCACCTGAAATAATCCACAATGGTAAATTGTGCACCGCGCCATCATGGGATACACTTACATCCACACTACCAACAACTGATATCAGTTCCTTGGTGTAGGTGTGCAGCTTTGCCTGAACCGGGACCAGCTTGGGTCATTCAACTTGATCATTCCATAGCGTCTCAAAGGCTTCCTACATTACTGACTGACTCGCTCCCATGTCCACTTCCATGAAGACTGGAATGTCATTTATCTCGACTTCCATTATCACTGGAGGACAATCTGTGGTGCAGGTATATACTCCATACACTTCGTCCTGGGACTGAGCTGACTCTGTAGCCATCGCCTCGTAATCCGCGCTGGATTCACAGCCATCTGCTGACTCCTCTTCCACATGGTGAGTCACAGTTCTTTTGCACATTCGCTGGAGGTGGTCCTTTGTGCTGCAGCCTTGGCACACAGTCTCTGAACCGACACTGATGAGCCCTGTGATTACCTCCGCAACACCAGCATGGCACTACTCGACTTATGTTTTTACCCCTCGGCGGACTCTGAGTTAAAGGACTCGGGGGGGACTGTACACTCTGCCCAGGGCAAATTCACAGTTCTGCCTGTGAAAGGCGCCATTCTATTTACAGTACTTGCCGGGTTTGAGTCCTGAGAGTGAGTCATCATTTGCTTGGAGCTGCAGCTTGAGGTCATGAATGCCTGGCTGATGCTGATGGCCTTCTGCAGAGTGACGGTGGTTTCGGCAGACAATAGCCTGTGAAGGAGGCCTCGTGACCGATGCCAATTACGAAGACATCCCGCAATGCATCGGTGAGGGATGCGGCGAATTCACACGGTCCTGCCAGCCTCCTGAGGTCAGCAGCGTACTTCGAGATTTCCTGGCCCTCTGGGCAGCGGTGTGTATAAAATTGATGCCTGGCCGTGAGGATGCGCTCCTTCGGTTTGAGTTTGTCCCGAATTAGCACCTTCAGCTCCTCGTATGACTTGGTCGTTGTTTTCTCTGGTGCAAGCAAGTCCCTGACGAGGCCATAGACCGCGACCCACAACTGGTCAACAGGATAGCTCTGCGCTTATCTTCCAGCGTGGCCGGATCATCGTCTACCAGGTCATTTGCGACAAAATATTGGTCTAGGCACTCCGTAAAGGCTTCCCAATCTTCACCCTCTGAGACCTTTTCTAATGCACCAACGTTAGTCATTTTTGTGTGAAAGTTTGTAATCTCGTCGCCAGTTGTTATGTCTTTAATACTCTTATGAATGACTCCACAAGCTGTGGTACTGTAATTGAACTATTGTGACCTTAGTCCCATTTATTGTAACTCCAGAGTGAAGCACAAGCATGGTGGGCAGCATTTTATACTGGGCCCTGCACACCTATGCAGGTGACCCTCAGGTCTCCCACCGCAGTGCCTTCTGGTGGCACACCTTATGTGACTATACAGTTAGTATACATACATGACAAAAATGAAGGGGGTCGACGATGCAGATCGGCGCCGGGCCGTGTTCCTCACTGTGTGCGGTTCAAAGATCTACGTTCTGATAAAGAATCTACTCCTGCCCAGTGATCCAACAGAGAAAACATACGCGGAGTTGTGTACATTGGTACGGGAGCACCTCAAGCCAGACGAAGGCATCATCATCTCGAGATACGGGTTTTATACACACGTTCGATCGGAGGGCCAGAGCGCGGCTGAATTTGTTGCCGACCTGCAACGTCTAGCGGGACCGTGCAAGTTCTGGACGGGGTTGGCAGACATGCTGCGGGACTTCTTTGTTATCGGTACTGTAAATGCGATTGATTCGGTGTTCGGCAGAGCGGCACATGGCAGGGCTTATCTGGCTGCGTTTGCGAAACCTGTGGCTGCCCAAAGTCCACCAGCGGGAATGTATCCGACTTCGCCGTGTTGGTGTTGTGGGGGAAATCACCGGCACCAGCAGTGTCGATTTGAGCAAAATAGTTGCAAAGGCTGTCTGAGAGTGGGGCATCTCCAGCACAAGTGTCCACAGATGAGCAAGCGAGCTGCGACACACCACGTGGACAATGAGAGCCAGACTAGCGCGGATCCGGATACGCAATCCGAGATACCAGAGGAGGAAGTGTATGGACTGTACTCTTTCATAACTAAGAGTAAACCAATTTTGATTAATGTGAAATTTAACGGGATACCGGTATCGATGGAACTGGACACGGGCGAGTCAATCGATCATGAACGAGAAGGCATTTAATAAGCTGTGGGATACTAAGACAGCGAGGCCCAGGCTGAGCCCTATTAACGCCAAGCTGCGCACGTACACCAAAGAACTGATAAAGGTGACTGGCAGTGCACAAATTAATGTGTCGTATCACGGTGCAGTTCATGAGTTACCACAGTGGATTGTTCCAGGCAATGGCCCGACGCTGCTCGGCAGGAGCTGGTTGGAGAAAATCAGATGCGACTGGAACGACTAAAGGCGTTGTCGTCGGAGGAAGATGCATGTGCCCAAGTATTGAGCAAGTTCCCCTCTCTGGTCGAACCGGGTATCGGCAACTTCACGGGAGCCAAGGTGCAGATCCATGTGGACTCAGATGCAAGACCCGTCCATCATAAAGCGCGGGCAGTGCCATATATGATGAGGGAGAAGGTCAAAATTGAACTGGACAGACTCCAGCGTGAAGGGATCATATGTAAGGGGTGGTCCCAGGGGTCAGGTTCACCTCTGACCTACTTGAACGGTTCGAATCACTCCCATTCCCTTGGGTTCTAGACTCTGGATTTATTTGGGGGAAGTGATAAAATGCAAAAGACCACTGGTTTGGTGCAAAAGAACTTTGTATTTCCTTATCCTTAATAAAATCAATGTCACACTTATAATTACACTAATAAAGAACAGTACATCACACATTCAAGGGGTTGCAGTTAAAATTACACCTCCCACCTCCCAAATACCTAATACTGGCTAGGTTAGACTCCAGGGCAGACAGGGACTATCCTTACCAATCCTTTCTGGTCAATTAGAGGTGGTTTGCGGTTTCGGGATTCGCTGGATTCTGTAGGTTCTGCCTGCCGTACCCCGAACGTCGGAGAGGGCTTCTTACTGCACAATCTTCAGTTGGGTTGAGTCCACTGATGCGGTAGGGTGCGTTTTGGATTTGTGGGGTAAGTACCCGTTTTCTTTCGTTAGAAATAGGTTTCAAAGTCCTTTTAGGTAGCGTTTTCACCTGTTGGTAGTCAGGCCTAGATTGTAGAGTGGAAACTTTCGATTCTTCGGTTTCTTCCTTGTGAAGTTTTGTTTCAAGGTTGGTTGATCGTGGTGGTTTTAGTGGTACCACGTTGGCTGTGGTCGGTTGCTGCCGCGATGGTGATGTTCTTCCTTCCTTTTCGACTTCAGGACGTCGAGGCTGGAGAAGTTAGTTTACAACTGTCGCGTTGGTTTCTCTCCCTTCTTGATGGCATAGGCGTAGTATGGCATACCCTTTGTTATAACAGGGGCCAGTTATACTGTCGAAGCTGTCCTAATCTTCGTGCCAAATCAGACCAAAATTCTTTGGTTAATTTTGGCGGGCTCGACATTTCTTTCTAATATTTTGGCAGGCTCGTTAAAAGTTAATTTATCTCGGGTGGGTTGATCTTTGAAATCTGTTTCTTGATGGAAATATTAGCTTGGTAATCGCAATGTTCTTTGTGCTTGGTTTTTGCATGCAGGCTGGAGTGGGCCTTTTGTTTTTATGCAAAGGCTGAAAATGGCTTTCCAGGTTCAGGTTGATGGCTGGCCATCTCTGAGTTAATTCTTGTAATGTTAATGTCTCTTGTGGAGAAAGATTTTCGAGTATCCATTTTCCAGACAATTTACTTTAGTCTCAATGCTCCAGACAGTTTCAATAATCAAACTGGCTTCTTTAGTTCTCTAGACCTGCCCACAGACTTAATTTGTCTTGTAGAATTCCAAATTCGATTAAAGTTCGTAGTTTCTTCCATGAGCATTTTAGGACTTCAAACTTTCTGGCAGATAGTTCCAACTTAAATTTCCTTTCCAATGAGTCCAAACACTGGGGGCGGGGGGTTCCCATGAATTTTGCCCTTCTCTTGCACATATCACCGGTTGAATTTAATGAATGGGCCAGCCCCATTGTTCCTGTGCTGAAAAGTGATGGCACAGGCAGAATCTGTGGAGACTGCAAGGCTACGATCAGCAGGGTTTCGAAAGAAGATCAGTACCCGTTACCGAAGGCTGATGACTTGTTTGCGACACTAGCCAGAGGGAAGTCGTTCACCCAGAGAGTGGTGAACCTGTGGAATGCTCTACTACAGAAAGTTGTTGAGGCCAATTCACTAAATATATTCAAAAAGGAGTTAGATGTAGTCCTTACTACTAGGGGGATCAAGGGGTATGGCGAGAAAGCAGGAATGGGGTAGTGAAGTTGCATGTTCAGCCATGAACTCACTGAATGGCGGTGCAGGCTCGAGGGGCCGAATGGCCTAATCCTGCACCTAGACATAGAAAAGACATAGAAAATAGGTGCAGGAGCAGGCCATTCAGCCCTTCTAGCCTGCACCGCCATTCAATGAGTTCATGGCTGAACATGCAACTTCACTACCCCATTCCTATGTTTCTATGTTTCTATGTTTCTAAAACTGGACTTGACGTCAGCCTATATGACGCAGGAGTCGGTCGAGACGTCGAAGAGTCTTACATGCATTAACACGCACAAAGGACTGTTTATCTACTACAGGTGCCCGTTTGGAATTCGCTTGGCCGCAGCAATATTCCAGGGGAATATGGAAAGTCTACTGAAGTCAGTTCCCAGAACCGTCGTGTTCCAAGATGACATCCTGATCACCGATGGTGACTCCAAGGAACATCTGAACAACCTGGAAGAGGTTCTACTGCGTTTGGACAGAATGGGACTCAGACTTAAACGCTCAAAGTTTGTCTTCATGGCACCGGAGATCGAATTCCTCGGGAGGAAAATCGCCGCTAATGGCATCAGACGTACTGATGTGAAAACCAAAGCCATCGAGAATGCACCCAAGCCGCAGAACGTGAAGGAGCTGTGTTCGTTCTAGGGTCTACTCAACTACTTTGGAACTTTCTTCCTAAATTGAGCACCTTACTTGAACCACTGCACATGCTATTGAGAAAAGGCGACAACTGGGTGTGGGGCGCATTGCAAGATAGAGCTTTCGAGAAAGCCACCAATCTGATTTGCTCGAACAAGCTGCTGGTACATTATGACCCATGTAAACGTTTAGTCTTGGCCTGTGACGCATCGTCATATGGAATTGGTTGCGTGTTACCACAAGCCAATGAGCCGGGGAAACTTCAACCTGTCGCGAATGCGTCCAAAAGTTTGTCTAAAGCAGAAAGAGCATACAGTATGGTAGAAAAAGAAGCTTTAGCGTGTGTGTACAGTGTTAAAAAGATGCATCAATACCTATTCAGTCTGAGGTTTGAATTAGAGACCGATCAGAAGCCGATCATTTTGTTGTTTTCAATACCAATGCTTCATCCTGCATCCAAAGGTGGGCCCTGACATTATCGCCTATGATTATGTCATTCGCCACAGACCTGGCACAGAGAATTGTGCCGATGCTTTGAGCCGGTTGCCATTGCTCACACCAGAGGTAGAAACGCCACAACCGGCAGATTTAATGTTAATCATGGATGCTTTTGAGAGTGAAGGCACCCCTGTCACAGCTTAACAAGTTAAGACCTGGACCAGCCAAGACCTGATATTATCGTTGGGAAAGGGTTGCATCCTCAAAGGGGATTGGTCTGCCATACCTAAACAAATGTTCGAGGAGAGCAAACCATACATTCGTCGCAAGGACGAACTGTCTATTCAAGCAGATTGCATATTGTGGGGCAATCATGTTGTAATGTCCAAGAAAGGGAGAGAGAAATTTGTACGTGAGTTACACAGCACACATCCTGGTATAGTGATGATGAAGGCCATCGCCAGGTCCCACGTATGGTGGCCAAGAATTGATTCTGAATTGGAAGCATGCATGCATCAGTGCAACACCTGCATGCAGCTCAGCGAAGCACCAGCAGAATCGCCGCTGAGTCTGTGGTCATGGCCATCCAAACCTTGGTCCAGGATCCATGTAGATCTTCCTGGGCAAGATATTTTTAGTGGTGGTGGATGCTTATTCGAAGTGGATAGAGTGTATAATCATGTCATCCAGTACGTCCACGGCAACCATAGAGAATCTCAATGTCATGTTTGCGACTCATGGTCTGTCTGACATAGTGGTGAGCGACAATGGGTCGTGCTTCACCAGTCAGGAGTTTCAGAAGTTTGTAAAACTTAACGGCATAAAACATGTAAGGTCAGCACCATTAAAGCGTATGTCCAACAGGCAAGCAGAACGTGCAGTACAAATTAGCAAGCAAAGCATGAGGAGAGTAACCCAAGGGTCACTGCAGACCCGCTTGTCCTGTAACTCAGCAGTATGCAAGACAAGATCCCACACACTCTCAGGGGTCTCGCCTGCTGAACTCATGATGAAAGAGGTCTTAAGACCAAGTTATCGTTTGTACACCTGGATTTAAGTAATCATGTTGAATACAGAAGACAGAATCAACAAGGGTACCACAATCGCGCGACTGTGTCACGTGAGATTTCTGTTAATGATCCTGTATATGTGTTGAATTATGGTCAGAGTTCCAAATGGATCGCTGGTATAGTCATGGCCAAGGTGGGCAATAGCGTATTTGTTATTAAGCTCTAAAATGGGCAAACGTGCAGGAACCACATGGATCAAACAAAGTTGAAGCACACAGACGAGTCAGAGCAGTCAGATGAAGAAACTGTCGCGACCAACCAACCTACCAGCAGCCTTCAGTGGAATCAAGGGTCATCAGTGAACCCGGAATTTCCATCACGGACTTGTTCAGTAAAAATGGACTTGTAATTCCTGACATGGCCACTGCCACCACTAACAAGTCAGCCATCTAGCCACCAGCCACAACAGACTCTGCACACTCACCCAATGCCGGAATTGAACTGAGATGGTCAACCCAGGAGCGTAAAGCACCGGACCATCTCAACCTGTGAAAGACTGTGATAAGATCTCAGAGGAGGGTATTGTCATGTAGGTACATGCTGTTGGTAGCCACCAGATGGCGTCATTGTTGGAGGCCACTGAGCAGCACATACATGGTGCTGCTCTGGTATAAAAGGCCAACCATTTTGTGATTGTGTCACTTTGGGACATATAAAGCACAGGCAAAGTCGTACCTTGCTTAGTTAAACAGTACTCAGTTTGAACCTTTATTGCATATGTAACACAAGGGGAATCACCAGGATGAGGGAGAGTAATAGTTTTAATGGGGACAAGGGTATCAAAGGTGAGGGTGTGATTGAGCTGCAGAGATTTGTGGCAAATGGAGGGCCAACAGTTGGGAATTTGAAACTGTCATTGCAAGGGACTTGGGGAAGAGTTGTTTCCAGGGCTGGACACAGAAGGAAGTGGGGTTGAGAGGGAAAGGGGAAGGAGCTGTGAGTGGAGAGAGATACAAGGAGTGATCAAAGATGGGCTTATCTGTGATTGACATGATGGGAGAGTCCATGTGAGATAGCAAGGTTGAGGGGGTGCCATGAACATGGGCAGGCGAGTTTATATGGAAATCGAGATTAAGGGAGCATATTACAGTATCCTTAATCCCACAAACTAAACTTGTTGTCATGTCCTGTTTACAAATGTAAGTATTACAGTACTTAAGTAGAAATTTGTGAGTATTTTCAACAAACAGCACACTTTCCTTAAAATTAGACTTTTCTTTTACTGTATACATGCAATGTTCCAGTGGCAAATAAACTGTTACTTCAGTAATATCATAATGGCCACAATAGTTCTGCAGTGCTCACAAAGCATCCTTTAACTCACTGAGATAATCAAGATGCTTCAGGGGCCTGCTTCAGCTGCCATGGGCGTGCTTCAAATGTAAATTTCACCAAATGGATTCTCAGTAAATTCCAGCCAATTAGAGTCCAGTGCTGCTGGTTTTATCTACAGAGCAGAGTTTTATGCTGGAGCAGCAAAATACTGGGCTCTTACCGTAATGTTGACTGTGTTTTAAAGTTAGTACAAACATAATGCATTCCTATTTAACTTTGAGAGGCCTGGATGTAATGCCATATTACAGAAACAAAAGCGGAATGTATTTGTTGGGGGTGTCAGTTTTCTATACTTGCCTTTCTAAACCCTGGAAGTTTGGCAGCTTGCCTGATGTGGTGGTGCATACAAATATTGACAGAACACTGTGGCATTTGTTGTACCCCACTTGGACAGCAAGTGATTAAAGGTCTGAGGGAAGAACTTGAACACTGTTTTTTTTTCAGCACTGGCATGACAGTTTTCACAAAAATTCTACGTATCGGATTCTTTATATTAAATTAAGCTTCTGATTCTGCAATGGATTTAGGTAAGTGTGTTTTTTAAAAAAACGCTGTTCTGTAATGTTTTGTTGCATTTTCGCAAGGCTGTTGTGATAATTGGAAGCTGTAATAATAAGTGAAACCAATTAGTCGTTATCAGCCCAATTAAAATTTTAGTGTACAAGATAAATTAAAATGTGACATCCAAATGTGCTAAATACAACTTCATCTTCTTCTATTATAATTAACAATTACTGATTCATGTTTTAACAACTAAATTTAATCCATTTAGATAAACACATTATCAAGTATATAAAGCTGATCCCAGTCTGACCAGACTAGTATTATCTTTCATATTTTTGCTCAAAATTATGTATTGATTTTTTTTTGGTTATGGATATTTCGTATATTTATACAACATAGGAAGCAAAACAATCATTTAGAGCACATTTGATTTAGCATATTTAGCTGTCTTCGTATAACAAAAAAGTTACACAAGATCCCTCTTCTCTTCATCATGCTCGAATCTTCCTCAATTGTGTTCACACTGTCTCCGAGGTGCAGGATGCTGTATGGCAGAAGATAGCCGATGCTTCTGTATGTGAAGATCACGTTAATACTGGCTGATAATTTTCTTGGCATTAAGTAGATCCTGATTGACGTTCCAAGTTTATTTTGATCAGATAATTGGAATTTTGAAATATTATAGCTACAAGTTTTAATTATCAAACTTATGCTAGATAAGGAAATGCCTGTCTTTATTCTGCCCATCGTGTCCATGCCGGTCAAAAAAGAGTTACCCAGCCAAATCCCACCTTCCAGCACTAGGTCCGTAGCCCTGTAGGTCATGGCTCTTTGGGCTAGAATTTCCCTAACCTGTTTACCTGGCGCCCTCACGCCAGGTGCGCCGCTTTTGTCCGCCTTCAAGCATGCCGAAAAAAGACTTCCGTATTCTAGCCGCTCCCCAGCCTTTCCATGGTCATGGCGCAGCATGGCCCAATGGATTGGGGGCGGAGCCAGGTCCCGGCGCTGAAAACAATGCCGGGACCTCAGCACGTGCGCGCTAGAGCCTGCGCGCATGTGCAGTAGCTCCTGGCAGGCCGTTTCTGCAAACGCGTGCTGCAGGCTGTGTGGGAGGGGCCCGAAGCATGCCGTCCCTAGCCCTGGCCAAATGGGTTCCCTCATCGGCAGCCAGAGTGTGCTCTGCAGGCTGTGTCATCTGATTGTTTTCTTCCTTTCGTGTCAAAAGATGATTAAATTCCTTTCAGCCTTGGATTCGGGGATTTACAGATTAGAAACACTTTAAGAAAATCAAGATGGAACTTTGGCCTGGGAGGGGCCCGTGGTGATGGTTCTTGAATCCACCAGTGGCGACACCTCTGACCTGATTGTAAAACTCCTGAAGAGTTTCTGGGGATCTGGGTTTGTAACTCTCGACCAGATGAACCGGGGATTCATGCGGGTGTTTGATGCCATGTCGGACATCAGTCTAGCCGTGCTTCGAGGACTCTGAAGGGATTTGTGGACCATTGTCATCAGCAAGTGGTCATCACCAAAGCCCTCCAAGATCAGTGCCCCAAATGTGAAGCCAGGCCCTCTGTGAGTGAGGACGGGAGTAACTGCGTCACGCAGGCAGCCCAGTAAGCGGCCCTGACAGCAGGAACAGATGCGCCTGGGCGGAGGGAAGGTCCACCGTATCTCGGGCAAACAAGATCCTCAGGATACTGAAGTCCAAGGGGTTGGCTCTAGACCTTCCACAGAATTTGTACCATTTGATCAAGAGGGTGCTTCTACCTCTTCCCCCCGCCCCCCTCACTCCTCTCCTCCCCCACTGTCCTCTCCCCCCCACCTCCTTTCTCCCCCCCCCTCCTAGCCCTGGCCGAATGGGCTCCCTCATCGGCGGCTCGCTGCGTTCCCTAAGGTAGTGTTATATACGAATAAAGAGTCTGACGAGATACTGTGAGCTCAAAGTAAAGTGTGACCTTAGTCTTTTATTGCAGGTCTCCAGAGTGCCTCTCCAGCCTGTGAGGCCTCCTTAAGTACCAGTGCTCCCAAGGGATAGTGGGATCCCTTGGGACTCCAGGGGATGAGCCCTCTGGTGGCTATAAAAGGTATATACAGATTTACATATATAACAACACTCCCCCCGCCCCCCCTCCTCCCCCCAAAGTCAATACTGTAACTATTTACAAGGTGAGTGGATTTGGGGCCTTTCTTTCCCTGGTTGATCGTCTCGGTACAAATGCTGGATTTGATGAATCGTCTGTTGGGCCCTCGCTGGACTACTGTGCAGCTGGCCTTGCTGGGCTGCCTGGTGTGGTGAGTCCTGCTGGGCTGCTGCAGGTGATGGGTTCTGCTTCGTGGTCAACCGCGGTGCCATTGGTGTGTATGTTGGGGGATCAAAGAAGGTAGGGTCCAATGTGGGTTGCTCTGGATAGTCCGTGAATCTGAGTTTGATTTGGTCCAAGTGTTTCCGGTGGATGAGTCCATTTGAAAGTTTGACCCAAAACACTCTACTCCCCTCTTTGGCCACAACAGTGCCGGGAAGCCACTTGGGACCTTGCCCATTGTTCAACACAAATACAGGATCATTGATTTCAATTTCACATGACACATTTGTGCTATCATGATATGTACTTTGTTGAAGCCACCTGCTCTCTACCTGTTCATGTAGATGAAGAATCTTGTCTTACGTGCTCTTTTCATGAGCAGCTCAGCAGGTGGGATTCCAGTGAGTGAGTGGGGTCTCGTGCGGTAGCTAAGCAGGACATGGGATAGGCGAGTCTGCAGTGGGCCTTCAGTTACTCTCTTCAAGCTCTGTTTGATGGTTTGCACTGCTCTCTCTGCCTGACCATTGGATGCTGGTTTGAACGGGGCAGATGTAACATGTTTGATCCCATTCCGGGTCATGAAATCTTTGAACTCGGCACCGGTGAAACATGGCCCGTGGTCGCTCACAAGGACATCAGGCAGGCCGTGCATGGCAAACATGGCCCAGAGGCTTTCAGTGGTGGCAGCAGACGTGCTTGCCAACATTATCTCACCTTCAATCCATTTGGAGTACGCATCTACAATCACTAGGAACATTTTACCCAAAAACGGGCCTGCATAGTCGACATGGACCCTGGACCACAGTTTGGAGGGCCAAGACCATAAACTTAGTGGCGCCTCCCTGGGTGCATTGTTTAACTGGGAGCATGTGTTACATTTCTGCACGCAGGACTCTAAGTCCGCATCGATACCAGGCCACCACACATGGGATCTAGCTATCGCTTTCATCATTACAATGCCTAGGTGAGTACTGTGGAGTTCACTGATGAAAGTGTCCCTGCCTTTCTTGGGGACCACTACCCAATTACCCCACAGAAGGCAGTTCGCTTGTCGAGACATTTCATCTTTGCGCCGCTGGTACGGCTTTATCTCTTCCTGCATTTCCACTGGGACACTGGACCAGCTACTGTGAAGCACACAATTTTTTACTAGGGACAGTGAGGGGTCCTGGCTCATCCAGGTTCTAATCTGTTGGGCTGTGACGGGTGATTGCTCACTTTCGAATGCTTCCATTAACATGACTAAATCTGCGAGCTGTGCCATTTCCACCCCCATGGTGGGCAATGGCAGCCGACTGAGAGCATTGGCACAGTTTTCTGTGCTTGGCCTGTGGTGAATGGCGTAGTTGTATGCGGACAACGTGAGCGCCCATCTCTGGATATGGGTCGATGCATTCGTATTTATCCCCTTATTTTTGGAAAAAAGGTATATCAGTGGCTTTTGGTCTGTTTAAAATTCAAATTTGAGCCCAACAGATATTGATGCATTTTCTTTACCCATAAACACACGCTAACGCTTCTTTTTCAATCATGCTGTAGGCTCTCTCAGCCTTAGACAGACTTCTGGATGCATAAGCAACCAGTTGCAATTTCCCAGATTCATTTGCTTGTTGCAATACACACCCGACCCCGTATGACGATGCATCACATGCTAGTTCCAAATGCTTACATGGATCATACAACACAAGCAATTTGTTAGAATATAACAATTTTCTAGCTTTTACAAAGGCATTTCTTGGCTTTTACCTCATACCCATTCATCTCCTTTATGCAGTAAGGCGTGCAGTGGTTCTAACAGTATGCTGAGACCCGATAAGAAGTTGCCAAAGTAGTTCAGGAGTCCTAGAAACGACCGCAGCTCCGTCACGTTCTGTGGCCTCGGTGCATTCTCGATTGCCTCCGTCTTTGAATCGGTGGGCCTGATGCCATCCGTCGCGATTCTTCTCCTCAGGAACTCCACTTCAGGCGCCAGGAAAACGTACTTCGAGCATTTTAACCTGAGCCCCATGTGGTTGAGTCGACTAAGAACCACCTCCAGGTTCTGCAGATGCTTGACTGTGTCCCGACCTGTAACCAAGATGTTGCCCTGGATGGCCACCGTGCGCGGGACCGACTTCAGTAAGCTTTCCATGTTTCTCTGGAATATTGCTGTGGCTGATCGAATTCCAAACAGGCATCTGTTGTAAATGAAGAGACCTTTGTGCATGTTGATGCAGGTGAGGCCCTTCGATGATTCCCAGCTCCTGCATCATGTAGACCGAGGTCAAGTCCAGCTTCGTAAACGTCTTTCCTCCCGCCAGAGTTGCAAAAAGGTCGTCAGCCTTTGTTAGTGGGTATTGATCCTGCAGGGAGAAACGATTGAAAGTTACTTTGTAATCACCACAGATTCTGACGGTGCTGTCTCCCTTGAGGACTAGAACAATCGGACTGGCCCACTCATTGAATTCGATCGGCGAAATGATGCCGTCTCGTTGCAGCCAGTCCAGCTCGATCTCCACCCTCTCTCTCATCATGTACGGTACTGCTCTCGCCTTGTGATGGATGGGTCACGCCCATGGAATTAGGTGAATCTGCACTTTTGCTCTTTGGAACTTCCCGATGCCTGGTTCGAACAGCGAGGGGAACTTGTTTAAGACCTGAGCACGCGAAGTGTCGTCAGCGGATGAGAGGGCTCGGACGTCGTCCCAGTTCCAATGTATCTTTCCCAGCCAGCTCCTGTCGAGCAGTGTGGGACCATCGCTCGGTACCACCCAGAGTGGTAGCTTGTGCACTGCTCCATCGTAGGCACTCTGGAGACCTTTACAGTAGCACTGCCAATTACGGAAATCAGTTCCTTTGTGTAAGTCCTCAGTTTAGTGCAAATGGGAGTCAGGACTGGCCTTGAGGCCTTGCTGCAACAGAATTTATTGAAAGTCTTTTTGCTCATAATGGACTGGCTCGTGCCCATGTCCAGCTCCATTGACACCGGGAGTCCATTTAATTCAACCTTCAGCATTATCGGGGGACACTTTGTGGTAAATGTGTGCACCCCATATACCTCTGCCTCCTCGGTTTGAGGCTCTGGTACGTCGTGATCCGCCGTGGAGCTGTCCTCCTCTGCAACATGGTAGTTTGCAGGATTAGCAGGGTTTGCAGCTCGCCTGCACATACATTGGAGGTGTCCCATTGTTCCACAGCCCTTGCAAACGTACCCTTTGAAGCAGAATGAATAAAAATGCTGATCACCCCCACAGCGCCAACAAGGTGTTAATGGCCTTGCATTCATCACCCTTGATGGTGGACTCTGAGACATCTGTGGACGTGCAGCTGCAGGCATGTGGGGCCTGCCCTGTACGTTGCGATTTGAAAACAACATCACGTTGTTCACAGTACCTGTAGCAGCACTCGTGTGCTGAGAGATTTTCTAAGTATTGTCACTAGTGGCAATGAACGCCTGGGCTATCGCTATGGCTTTAATCAAGGTTGGGGTCTCTACAGTCAAAAGTTTGCGAAGTATCACTTCATGGCCAATGCCAAATATGAAGAAGTCCCTGAGCATGTGCTCCAATTGTCCTTCAAATTCACAATGTCCTGCAAGACGTCTCAGCTCGGCGACATAGCTCGCCACTTCCTGGACTTCAGATCTTTTGTAGGTGTAGAACCGGTACCTTGCCATCGGAACGCTTT
The DNA here is from genome assembly GCF_044704955.1 of Pristiophorus japonicus. Classification (NCBI taxonomy): domain Eukaryota; kingdom Metazoa; phylum Chordata; class Chondrichthyes; family Pristiophoridae; genus Pristiophorus; species Pristiophorus japonicus. The sequence continues at coordinate 69,447,342 of NC_091979.1, forward strand.
CCTTCGGGTTCAGATGCTCCCGGACCAGTGTGCACAAATCATCATACGATTTCTCTGTGGGTTTCGCTGGAGCAAGCAGGTTTTTCATGAGGCCATACGTTGGTGCCCCGCAGACAGTAAGAAGAATCGCGCTTCGTTTTGCAACGTTCGCTTCTCCTTCCAGCTCGTTGGCCACGAAGTATTGGTCGAGTCGCTCCACGAAAATTTCCCAATCATCTCCCTCTGAAAATTTCTCCGGGATGCCCATTGTTCGCTGCATCGTTGGGTTTGTCATCTGTATCTCGTTGCCAGTTGTTATATATGAATAAAGAGTCTGACGGGATACTGCAAGCTCAAAGTAAAGTGTGACCGTAGTCTTTTATTGCAGGTCTCCAGAGTGCCTCTCCAGCCAGTGAGACCTCCTTATGTACCAGTGCTCCCTTGGGATTGTGGGATCCCTTGGGACTCCAGAGGATGAGCCCTCTGGAGGCTACACAAGGTATATACAGGTTTACATATATAACAGGTAGGACTTCTATTTTTTTTATTTACTGATTGATTTTGGTGCTTTAGGTGCAGGGTTCCTTCTCTTTTTTTTATTATTTATTGATTGCTTTTAACTTTGGTCTTGGTGCTTTAGGAGCAGGGTTCCTTCTATTTTTTTTATTTACTGATTGATTTTGGTGCTTTAGGGGCAGGGTTCCTTCTATTTTATTTGTTACTTAATTGCTTATTACTTTTTGTGCTTTGTTTGGTGCTTGGTGGTGCTTTAAATGTAGTTACTTGCGCCGATTCCTTAACTGTAAGTAAGGTCTTTCTGTGCGGACAAAAGTGGACACATACACTACCCTAAGTGAGCTTAGTACAACTTTTTTCTGGCCAAATTAGCATAAATGGTGTAAGTGGCTGGGAACGCAGCCTTTTGGGAAAAAAAACTGACCTAACAAAAAACCTAACTAACTCACTTATACTGGCGCAAATTAAATGGCCATATTTGCAACTAAAATGATACACCAGAAAAATCAAGTTGCACCCAAAAAAACGGTGCAACTCATGGGGAAATTTGGGCCCAGTAAGTGCACATCCAAGTACTTTTTAAATGTGGTGAGGGTTTCTGCCTCTATCACCCTTTCAAGCATTAAGTTCCAGACCCCCACCACCCTCGGTGAAAAAAAATGGCCCTAGCTCCCCTCTAATACTTCCACCAATAACTTTAAATCTATGCTCCCTGGTTATTGACCCCTCTGCTAAGGGAAACAGGTCATTCCTATCTACTCCATCTAGGCCCCTCATAATTTTATACACCTCAATTAAATTTCCCCTCAGCCTCCGAATCTTTGCTCCCAGCTAAAATTTTCCAGTCCTGGCAACATCCTTGTGAATCTGCTCTGCACCCTCTCTAGTGCAATCACATCTTTCCTGCAATGTGGTGACCAGAACCTTATGCAGTACTCAAGTTGTGGCCTAACTCATGTATACAATTCCAGCAGAACTTCCCTGCTCTTATATGCGATGCCTCGGCTAATAAAGGAAAGCATTCTGAATGCCTTGTTAACGACCTTATCAACCTGTCCTGCTACCTTTTAAGGATCTGTAGACATACACACCAAGGTCCCTCCGTTCCTCCAGATTCAAAATGTGGAAAACAAACATGTACCCAAAATCAAAAGAAGAAAAAGCCAAGGTGGCTGACTGGCTATGTACAAAGACAAATACGATGTAAGCAGAAATGTTTCTAAAAATTAAAATCATTTAATACTCAAATAAACAGGGTTGAATACAAGGAACAACTAAAGAAAACGAAAGCTGCTATTAGATCAGCAAAACATCTAATGGAAAAAAGGATTGTGGACAACTGTGGCAGTAATGGGAAGAGCTTTTTTAGTTATGTGAAGAGTTAGAGAACTATCAAAGACTGCATTGGGCCACCGAAGGGTATTCAAGGACAGGTTACAAAGGGCTCACTAAGTATGGCAGAAAAATTAAATGAGTACTTTGAATCAGTCATCACCCTTGAAGATGATACTCGAATATTAGAATTTAATAATACCAGTTAGTAACATTAACATAGATAAACATAGTGGGCTGAAAATTCCGGCCTCGCCGGGTCCGTATGGAATGCATACGGACCCAGCGAGGCCTCGCAAAATCCAGTTTTCAGGGCACGATGCGCACGTGCTAAGAACCGGCTTTTCCGATCTGTCAAGATTTCTCTTGACTGATCCTCTGCAGCCCCGGGAGAAGGAAATTTGCGCGGGAGAGAGTGGGCTATTTGCCGAACTCAAGCCAAGGCAGTGTTCTTCAAACTTTTACTCTTGGTAAAAACAGGCGTATAGCTTACTTTTACCAGCATAAGAATTTTAAAACATATAGGCCGCAATTTTCCCCAGTGATTTGCGCCGTTTTTTTTTGGCCTAAGTTTAAAAAATCCAAGTTTCTCCAATCTTTATGCGCCAGTGTAACTCAGTTAGTTACGATTTTTTTAGGTTAGTTTTTTTTTGCGTCATAGGGGGCAAACCTGACGTCTGCTCCAGTTTTTCTCAATTATGTAAGTTTGGCCAATTTAAATTTCTCCAATGACGGCGTATGTGACCACACCCGAAAAACCCGCTAGGAACTTAAGAAAAACCAGTGCACATCAAAAAATCGGCATGAAAGACGCTATTGTTTTTAGGCAAAGTTTTGGAGGGAGTCAAGAACACATAAATATGCATAATAAAACTTTTTTTAAAAACTTAAAACAGAGGAAATGGAAGTTTAATGGAATTCTTTAAGTTTTCAATTTTTTAAAAACTGACACGCCACTAAACAGGGCTCGAGGGTCGGAGCATTGGTCGGTAGAATCGGTCTCTCGCCCGGACACTGGCTCGGGGCTCAGCTTCAAAAGAAGTCCGGGGGAAAAGGTGGTGTTGGGGGGCAGGGGGTGGCTGTGGAAGGTATACGGAAGGCATCAGAAACTTGCACTATCCATCAAATGAAGCCCGGGGAGGTGGGGTGCTGTGGAAGGCATAGGGAAGACATCAGAAGCCTACACTACCTATCAAATGATGCTGGGCGGGTGGCTGTGAAAGGCAAATGGAATGTATCAGAAGCCTACACTATGCATCAAATGAAGCCCGGGGTGGGAGGGGTTCCCGATCACTGCGCATGCTCAGACCTGGGTGTGGCCCATACTAGACCTTGTGGGGAGAGAGAACAAAGAACCATGTCCTGCCTGCTGTTTTGAGCTTCTTGCAAAGGTACAATTTAATCACAGGGGAAATACTGACAATTTCATACCTCGTGCAATTCTTCTGCATGATGGTGTTGCGGAGGAGACAATTGATTCGACGTCATTGCATGAGGAACCTCAGAGCACAGAGGGTGATGGGCAGGAGGCCTTACCCTCGTCGGCTATATTGAGACAGGAGTTCGTACTGGCACCTGAGTGGTGCAGACTGTATCAGAAGGCTACGTTGCCACAAAAAAGTTGTAAGTGAGATCTGTGAGTAAGTAAAAGGAGACCTGTAACCTAGAAGCGTCAGGAGGACTGTTTTGGCAGTTGAAGTGAAGGTTACAGCTACACTTTCATTCTATGCATCTGGATCGTTCCAGGCTACAACTGGGGATGTGTGTGCCATTTCTCAACATGCAACACATATCTGTATTTGCCAGGTGACTGCTGCACTATATGCCCAGAGGAATGACTACATAAAGTTCCCCATGACTACTCAGGCAACGTGTAAAAGGACTGAGGGCTTCGCCAGGATTGCTGGCTTCCCAAAGGTACAGGGCTACATTGATTGTACCCACATCGCCTTGCGAGCACATTTGGAGGATGCTGAGATGTACAGGAACAGAAAAGGCTTCCACTCCGTAAATGTGCAACTCGTGCGTGATGACATGCATCGCATCATGTCAGTTGATGCAAGATACCCTGGGAGCACACATGATACGTTCATCCTACACGAGAGCGCTATGTCTGCCATGTTTCAGCAGCAACCAGAAGGGCAGAGCTGGCTACTGGGAAATAAAGGGTACGGCCTCGCCACCTGGCTCATGATGCCCCTACACCTAACCCGGACAGAAGCTGACCGGGAATACAACATGTTGCCCATTGCGACACGCAGCACAATAGAGAGGACCATTGGCAGCGTTTCTGATCCTGGACCATTTCAGAGGCTACTTGCAATACTCCCCTGAGATTGTCGGTCAGTTCACTGTTGTGTGCTGCATGCTGCATAACTTAGCCATCATGAGGCAGCAGCAGCTGGTAGTAGAAGACCCACCTTAGGTGAGAGTGGCTGATGATAATGAGGAAGATGCAGATGATGAGGAGGGGGATGAGGACGAGGAAGCCATGCAACTACCTGAACCGAGAGCACAACAGCGGAGGAGGGCTGGCTGTCGTGCCCCTTTTACGATTGCTCGAGCCTTGCGCCAGCAGCTCATCCGTGAACACTTTGCTGCCTGAAGGCTCAGCGGAAACTATTCCACATGGACCATGTTTACTGTTTGGACCTGTTCCATAATAAGAACATAATAGGAACAGGAGTAGGCCATACAGCCCCTCAAACCTGCTCCGCCATTCAAAAAGTTCATGGCTGATCTGATCATGGACTCAGCTCCACTTCCCCGCCCATTCCCCATAACCCCTTATTCACTTATCGTTTAAGAAACTGTCTATTTCTGTCTTAAATTTATTCAATGTCCCAGCTTCCACAGCTCTCTAAGGTAGCGAATTCTACAGATTTACAACCCTCAGAAGAAATTTCTCCTCATCTCTGCTTTAAGTGCGCAGCCCCTTATTCTAAGATTATGCCCTCTAGTTCTAGTCTCCCCCATCAGTGGAAACATCCTCTCTGCATCCACCTTGTCAAGCCCCCTCATAATCTTATACGTTTTGATAAGATCACCTCTCATTCTTCTGAATTCCAATGAGGAGAGGCCCAACCTACTCAACCTTTCCTCATAAGTCAACCCCCTCATCTCCGGAATCAACCTAGTGAACCTTCTCTGAACAGCCTCCAAAGCAAGTATATCCTCTCGTAAATATGGAAACCAAAACTGCATGCAGTTTTCCAGATGTGGCCTCACCAATACCCTGTATAACTGTAGCAAGACTTCCCTGCTTTTATACTCCATCCCCTTTGCAATAAAGGCCAAGATACCATTGGCCTTCCTGATCACTTGCTGTACCTGCATACTATCCTTTTTGTGTTTCATGCACAAGTACCCTCAGGTTCCACCCGGACAGAAGCTGACCGGGAATACAACATGTTGCCCATTGCGACACGCAGCACAATAGAGAGGACCATTGGCAGCGTTTCTGATCCTGGACCATTTCAGAGGCTACTTGCAATACTCCCCTGAGATTGTCGGTCAGTTCACTGTTGTGTGCTGCATGCTGCATACTTTGCAATCTTTCTCCATTTAAAGAATAACTTGCTCTTTGATTTTTTTTCTGCCAAAGTGCATGAACTCACACTTTCCAACATTATACTCCATCTGCCAAATTTTTGCCCACTCACTTAGCCTGTTTATGTTTAGAGATTTTGTGTGTCCTCCTCACACATTGCTTTTCCTCTCATCTTTGTATCATCAGCAAACTTGGCCACGTTACACTCAGTCCCTTCTTCCAATTTGTTAATGTAGATTGTAAATAGTTGGGGTAGCAGCACTGATCGCCTGCGGCACCCCACTAGTTACTGGTTGCCAACCAGAGAATGAACCATTTATCCCGACTCTCTGTTTTCTGTTAGTTAGCCAATCCTCTATCCATGCTAATATATTACACCTAGCTCCATGAATATCTTGTGCAGTAACCTCTTATGTGGCACCTTGTCAAATGCCTTCTGGAAGTCCAAATACACCAATCCACTGATTCCCCTTTATCCACCCTGCTCGTTACATCCTCAAAGAATTCCAACAAATTTGTCAAACATGACTTCGCCTTCATAAACCCATGCTGACTCTGCCTGACCAAATTTTGCTTTTCCAAATGTCCTGCTACTGCTTCTTTAATAATGGACTCCAACATTTTCCCAACCACAGATGTTAGGCTAACTGGTCTATAGTTTCCTGCTTTTTGTCTGCCTCCTTTTTTAAATAGGGGCGTTACATTTGCAGTTTTACAATCTGCTGGGAATTTTGGTAAATGACAACCAATGTATCCACAATCCCTGCCATTACTTCCCTTAAGACCCTAGGATGCAAGCCATCAGGTCCAGGGGATTTATCTGCCTTTAGTCCCATTATCTTACTGAGTACCACCTCCTTAGTGATTATGATTGTGTTAAGTTCCTCCCCCACCCATAATCCCTTGACTATCCACTGTTGGAATATTGTTAGTGTCCTCTACCATAAAGACTGATACAAAATAATTGTTCAGAGTTTCTGCCATCTCCATGTTCCCCATTACTAATTCCTCGGTCTCGTCCTCTAAGGGACCAACATTTACTTTAGTCACTCTTTGCCTTTTTATATACCTATAGAAACTCTTGCTATCTGTTTTTATATTTTGCGCTAGTTTACTTTCATAGTCTATCTTCCCTTTCTTAATCATTTTTTTTTGTCATTCTTTGCTGGCTTTTAAAAGCTTCCCAGTCTTCTGTCCTCCCACTAGTTTTGGCCACTTTGTATGCCCTTGTTTTTAATTGGATACCGTCCTTTATTTCTTCAGTTAGCCATGGATGGCTATCTTTTCTCTTACACCCATTCCTCCTCACTGGAATATATTTTTCTTAAGAGTTGTGAAATATTTCCTTACATGTACACCACTGTTCATCAACCTTCCTACACTTTAATCTATTTTCCCAGTCCACTTTAGCCAACTCATAATCTCCTTTATTTAAGCTTAGTACGCTGGTTAGAGGTCCAACTTTCTCACCCTCCAACTGAATTTAAAATTCAATCATGCTATGATCACTCATTCCAAGGGGATCCTTTACTAGGAGATTGTTTGTTTATTAATCTTTCTCATTACACAGGATCAGATCTAAGATATCCTGCCCCCTGGTTGGTTCTGTTACATACTGCTCAAGGAACCTGTCCCTTATGCACTCTATGAACTCCTCCTCAAGGCTGCCCTGTCCAATTTGATTTGTCCAATCAATATGGAGGTTAAAATCACCCATGATTGTGTAATCTTGTGCTGCGTTAATGGAACAAATGCTGGAAATGATTCAGTTATAATTTAGAATATATTTTATTCAAAAGTTTAACAAATATTTGTTTGTACTTAACTTAACTTTAATAAAAATATTCTTGTATCAAACTTTAAAGTTTTCAGTTACGATCACTTACAAACTTTAAGATCACTTACTAACTTTTCTACTTGCGTAACTTACAGAATTTACTTTAAATTTACGTAACTTACAATTTGAGAACAGTTACAACAGTAGCAACAATAATATTAACAACAACAGCAGCAAAGAAAGGCTGCACCCATCTCTCCTTCACTTTATTCTAAGACCACCTGCTGCACTTAGTCTTGGTCTTGGTGACTCCACCATCCCTGCCTGCAGGCGGTGGCGGAGTGTTTCTCGGGTCGGTACCAAGCCTATTTTTTTGAACATCTCGGGTAACGCGCACTTGTTGATCGGGGGAGGGGGGCAGCTGGTAATGTGAAAGGCCCAGCTTGGGCCTCGTCAGAGGCTGGTTTGGGGATTGGAGTGGGAGTGGCAGTTGATTCTGACAATGGGCGCGGGGTCTGGGCGTGTTCCCTTATTGCAGCACCTAACTCCGACATTCCCTCCCTGATGTGCCCTGACAGTGTGTCAATTACCTGTAACATTCCCTCCCTCATGTTCACTGACAGTGTTTGAACTACCTGAAGCATTCCCTCCCTCATGTTCCCGGACAGTGTTCCCATTTAACGTAAGAGTGTTGTTACTTCTCCCAACAGTCCCGATACCTCATCACCCATCCCACTGATGGTGTCCAGGAGTGGTCGGGTAAAGTCAATGCTCTCCGCACTCATTGCCATCATATGAACCACATCTGTTAGATCCTGCACCTCAGGAGAGCGCGGTCGAGCTCTCCTTCCCCCTCCTCACCCTGGGTGTGGCTCACTGCATCCCACTGCGATCCGCAGCCTCGGATCGTGGGGCCCTAAGTGTGCCTCGCTGCACCCCACTGGAACCCGCAGCCTCGACTGGTGAGGCCCTGGGTGTGCCTCGCTGCACCCTACTGAATCCCCAGCCTCGGACGGTAGGAAACCATGGAATGTCCCACCAACACTCAAACTACTAGTCAGGGAAGGGGCTGGCACCTCAATGGGCGGCACCTGCACCTCCTCCAGAGTACAACAGTGAGGGCTTCATCCATTCCCTCCCCTTCCCCCTCCCCTTTACTCCCATGCTCTTGGTCTTTAAGGTGGGATTGTATGATGTCCTTCTCTTCAGGCTCGTCCTCATCTGAATCTTCTTCTGCATCGTCAAGGTTGGCCTCAAGTTCTGCAAAATATAACAGAACAGACAAATATTTAGCAGCAGAGGAGGGGGCAGAGTGGGTGGTATGAGTAGGCTCACACAGCACAGGCAGCAAGCTCATTTGAAGGACCATGATGAATGATAGCATATTGCATCAACCGAAGCGTAGCTCACGGAGATGTCCCCATGAACCAAAGCATGGCTAGCCCACGCAGTACTTAACATGTAGCAAAGCCAGACTGTGGAATTTGCAGGACTTACCCTCGCCCTCGAGTGTGGGCCTAGCTTGTGCAGTGGTCATTGCTTTTCTCCAGGCCGAACCCATCAAAGCAGCAACCCTCTCTTCCAAGTGGGTGCAGATTTGCTGGGCCTCCTCCTGTTCTAGTTCTTTCCCTTTTGTTATGTGCCACTTCCCTCTGCAAAGATGAAAATATAACTTTTTAGAGAGGGTGTCTTTTTGTTGGGTGGGACATGTACAGATGGTCACATTTACAATTGCAATTCCAGTGAATAAATAAAAATATTATTTACACTAACTACTTGACCAAGGTCCTGCCACTTCTTTTTGCACTGGCCTCCAGACCTCCGGGTGGTCACCATTGCACAGTAATCTTCTGCAAGTTCCAGCATTTCTTCATTTCTTTTGGAAACTTTTATGTGACCTCTGCTGGTGTCCAACTCGTGTCATCTGCCCTCAATCACAGCCTCTACTTCATCCTATGAGAAATTCTAGGTCCTTGCGCCACAGTGCATCTTGTACTGCAGCTGTGATTTTTCCAATGAGAATTAAAGTTCTAACACACAACTGGCTCTTTAAAAATGGCCGATTGCAGACTGGGAGTTGTACTGGGCATGCCCCCATCGTAATTACGTCAAAAACGTCCTTTTTTTCGCACATGCACAGAAGGGGCAGCATCATTTTATCGGCGCAGACATTAGTCTCCCCGCCCCCTCCCCCCCCACCCCGAGGCAAAAGGACAGGCTGCGCTACCAATTTCAAAAAATAGAATGGGGAATCTTGCCACTTTTTTTTTGGAGCAGTTGGGGCCTAGAAAAGCGGGCGTAACTCTGGAAATATGCCAAAAAATGGCATTGGGGATAATTGAGCCCTTAAAAGTTAAATTTAAACACTTATTTTTATATTAGAAGCCTTGTACATTAAGGTAAGTTTATTTTTAACACTATTAAAACACATAGGAAAAAAATATATTTTTTGGAATAAAAAAAACATTTAATTACATTTAATTTCAATTCATTTTCAATATGTGAGGTGTGTTATTTATTTATTATGCTGTGCTTCGATGTTTTAGGGGGTTCTCTCATTGATAGTAATGAGAGTCCGTAGAAACAGAGCTCTAATTTTTATCAATGAGAATAGTGATTGGTGGTCCAGGCCCACGTGACTCCAGCTTGTATGTACATACCTGGAAGACATCTTCCCATGCACTGCACAGTGAATCCAGGCCTCTGACACGGTCCTATGTTCCTCCGAGACCACCAGGTACTTTTGTAGATTTTTTTCAGGTCTGAGGCGTTCGTACAAATGAAGCTTCCGACCGCAATTCCCCCCCATTGTTTTAGAAAGAATTAAGAACTTGAAAATAGATTGAGAAGCCGGACTGGATGATATCCACCCCAGGTCCTCTGGGAGATGGGACATGTGCTGTGCAAGCCCCTGACCTGTATTTTAACAGCTCACTGCACTCTGGAATGGTTTCAACAGATTGGAAGGCGGCTAATGTAGTCCCCATTTTAAATAAATGTGACAAGAGAGACCCAGGTAACTATAGGCCCATCAGTTTAACATCAATAATGGGTAAGATGCTTGAAGGAATCATAAGGGATGCAATATATGAATACTTAGATAGGGAGGGACATATTAGGGACACCCAACATGGTTTCATAAAAAAGAGATCATGTCTCAGAAATCTAATAGTATATTTTGAAAAAATTACAAAGTTGGTGGATGAGGGAAGCCCAGTAGACATTGTCTACTTTTAGATTTCCAAAAAGTTTTTGACAAAATACTGCACAAGAGGCTTCTCTATAAGATAGGAGCCTCTGGTATTAGTAGAAATATATTGACTTGGATTCAAAACTGGCTGGCAGAACGCCGGCAACGAGTACTTATAGATGGATTTGCATCTGTTTGGAGACCAGTCACCAGTGGTGTCCCACAGGGATCAGTATTGGGACTGTTGCTTTTTACTATTTTTATTAATGATCTGGATTTTGAGGTTAGGGGCACAATTTGCGAATTTGCAGATGATACCAAGATCTGTCGAAGATACTGTAGAAGTTGGGAGATTGGGCTCAAGACTGGAAAATTATGTATATCTTAGATAAATGCAGTGTTATGCATGTGGGCAGGGCAAATGCTTAACATTCATACACCCTCCAGGGAATGGCATTAAAGATGGTGGAGATAGAAAGGGATTTGGGTATTCTAGTGCATACATCCTTAAAGGTACATGAGCAATGCCATGCAGTGATAGAGCTAATAGGTTGTTGGGATGTATTCATAGGATAATTGGGTATAAGACGAGGTGTACTGACCCCCAACCTATTTAATTGTTCTGTCCTTGTACAAAACCTTAGTCAGGACGCACTTGGAACATTGTGTCCAGTTTTGGTCTCCTCACATGTTAGGTGATATTGAGGCTCTGGAAAGGTTGCAGAAGAGGGTCACTAGACTAATTCCAAGTCTAAAGCATCTTAGTTATCAATAAAGGCTAAAAGAGTTTGGACTCTACACCTTAGAGCAGCGTAGACTTGGGGGGATGGGGGTGGGGTGGGTGGGTGGAATCTGATTGAGGTTTATAAGATAATGAACAAATAGACGGTATTCCAGCTGACGGTTTATTTCAATTAAATAGGTTAGGTAGGACCAGGGGCCACAAATTTGAGTTGTAAACGGCTAGGTCTAAGCTAGACGTGAGGAGGTGGTTCTGTTCCCAGAGAATAGTAGACCTCTGGAACAAGCTGCCGTTTCATGTGGTTTCATGCATTTCAAGCGAAAGCTAGATTTGTTTCTGGCTGTGGCAGAGATCACCTCTTACAGAACGTAGGTACTGCAGGGAATTAAGGCTGATGATCTGAACAAGTTTTGATCGCCTCAATAGGTCGGAGAGGAACTACCCAGATTTTCCTTTCCAAAATTGGCCTGAGTTTTTTATCTGTTTTTTTGTCTCTCCCAGGTGATCACATGGTTTCGGGTGGGGTGAAGTTTATATGTTATGATACACGAGGTATCGCAATTGTGTGGGACAGGCTCGATGAACCAGATGGTCTTTGCCTATCTGTCATTGTTCATATGTTCGTACCTCTCAGTATCTTCCCATTTATTGTGTATTCCCTTGTCTTGTTGCCCCTCCCCAAATGCATTACCTCACACTTTTCCGGATTCAATTCCATTTTCCACTTTTCAGCCCAACTGACCAGTTCATTGATATCTTTCTGCAGTCGAGAGCTTTCCTTCTCACTGTCAACCACACGGCCAATTTTTGTATCATCTGTAAATCTCTTTATCACATTTAAGTCTAAATCATTAATATATACTACAAAAAGCAAGGGGCAAAGTACTAAGCCCTGTGGAACACCAGCCTTCCAGTCGCAAAAACACCCATCAACCATTACCCTTTGCTTCCTGCCACTGAGCCAATTTTGGATCGAATTTGCCACTCTCCTGTGGATCATATTGGCTTTTACTTTTTTGATCAGTCTGCCATGTGGGATCTTATCAAAAGCCTTGCTAAAAATCCATGCAGACTACATGAAATGCACTGCCTCATCGACCCTCCTTGTTACCTCCTCAAAAAATTCAATCAAGTTAGTTAGACATGACCTTCTTTTAACAAATTCATGCTGACTGTCTTTGATTAATCTGTATCTTTCTAAATGAAGCTTTATACTGTCCCTAAGAATTGATTCCAATAATTTGCCCACCACTGAGGTTAAATTAACTGGCCTGTAATTACTCAGCTTATCCCTTCCTCCTTTTTTTTTAAAGAATGGTATAACATTAGCAGTTCTCGAATTCTCTGGCACCACTCCTGTAGCCAGGGAGGATTGGAAAATGATGGTCAGTGTAATGTATACACCTGTGAATATGCTCACAGGTTTGTGGAGCTGTTGTATAGGGGGCACTTGTATATATATCTGTGGTTTTACTGCCCAAAAAATCCCCAAAAAACCCCACAAAAATCACCAAAAAAAACACAAAAAAAAGGGCACGTGAAAAGTGTTTGGAGTGTCCCCCAGATCGGGTGGCACTTGATCTAATGTTTATTTTGTTTCCCCCCCACCACCAAAAGAATTGTAGAGCTGTTCCTTGAAAAATGTTTGGAGTGTCCCCCAGATTGGGGGGCACTTGACTTAATGTTTATTTTGTCTCCTATCAAAAGAGTTGTAGAGCTGTTGTATAGGGGGCACTTGTATATATATCTGTAGTTTTACTGCCCAAAAAACCCCCAAAAAACCCCACAAAAATCACCAGAAAAAACAAAAAAGGCACGTGAAAAGTGTTTGGAATGTCCCCCAGATCAGGGGGCACTTGATTTAATGTTTAATTTTGTTTACCCCAAAAAGAGTTGTAGAGCTGTTGTATCAGGGGCACTTGTATATATATCTGTGGTTTTACTGCCCAAAAAAACCCCCAAAAAAACACAAAAATCACCAAAAAAACCCACAAAAAAAACAAATAAAATGGGCAGGTGAAAAGTGTTTGGCGTGTCCCCCAGATCGGGGGGCACTTGATTTAAATGTTTAATTTTGCTTCCCTAAAAGAGTTGTAGAGCTGTTGTTTTGGACATCCTGTGCAGAGGGGAGTGGGTAGGTCCGAGGGCCTCCTCGTAGGACTGCTCCTGGGCACGGCCAAGGGTGCCATCAGCCGGTCCAGGCAGCGGGTGGTCGAGGGGGTCGTTCATCCCGACTGCCTGTCTCTCTTCCGCGCGTACAGCCGGGCCAGGGTGTCCCTGGAGATGGAGCACGCGGTGTCCACCGGTACGCTCGCGGCCTTCCGCGAGAGGTGGGCGCCAGAGGGACTGGCGTGCATCATTACCCCCGGCAACCAAATTTTAATTTGATTTTATATGTTTTAAAGTCTAATTTGTTTTAATTGCCGGTTTTAGTATCCCCCTCCCCTTTTATAGGGGGCACTTGTATATATTTATGCTTTTAGTGCCCCAAAAAAAACAAAAAACCCACAGAAAACACCAAAAAAAAAAAGGGCATTGATATGTGGTTGGAGTGTCCCCCAGATTATGGGGCACTTGATTTAATTAATTATGGTTTTCTCCAAAAGAGTTGTAGAACTGTTGTTTTGGACATCCTGAGCGGAGGGGAGCAGGTAGGTCCGAGGGTCTCCTCATAGGACTGCTCTGGGCACGGCCAAGGGTGGCATCAGCCGGTCCAGGCAGCGGGCGGTCGAGGGGGTCGTTCAGCCCGACTGCCTGCCTCTCTTCCGCGCGTACATCCGGGCCAGGGTGTCCCTGGAGATGGAGCACGTGGTGTCCACCGGTACGCTCGCGGCCTTCCGCGAGAGGTGGGTGCCGGAGGGACTGGAGTGCATCATCACCCCCGGCAACCAAATTTTAATTTCATTTTATATGTTTTAAAGTTTAAATTGTTTTTATTGCCGGTTTTAGTGTCCCCCTCCCCTTTTATAGGGGGCACTTGTAAAATTTATGTTTTAGTGCCCAAAAAAAACACAAAAAAACTATTAAAAAAAAAACAAAAAACCCCCAAAAAAGCACAAAAAGAGCCTTGAAAAGTGTTTCGAATGTCCCCCAGATCAGAGGGCACTTGACTTAACTGTTTAATTTTGTTTTGCAACAAAAGAGTTGTAGAGCTGTTGTTTTGGACATCCTGTGCGGAGGGGAGCGGGCAGGTCAGAGGCCTCCTCGTAGGACTGCTCCTGGGCCTGGCCAAGATTGCCATTAACTGGTCCAGGCAGCGGGCGGTCGAGGGGGTTATTCAGCCCGACTGCCTGCCTCTCTTCCGCTGCTATGTTCATGCCAGGGTTTCCATGGAGATTGAGCATGCAGTGTCCACCGGTATGCTCGTGCCTTCCACGAGAGGTGGGCACTGGAGGGACTGGAGTGCATCATCACCCCGGCAACCAAATTTTAATTTGTCCGTAGTTGTTCAAAAGTTTTATTTGTTAATTTGTCGGTTTTAGTGCCCCTTTAATAAGGGGGCACTTAATTTATAGTTTACTTTTAAAATAGTTGTAGAGCTGCTGCATTGTGAGTGGCTTAGCCAGTCACGTGATGTTCACAAGATTCAATAAAACCCCAGTCAGTTTGATCTAGGTCATCCACAATGAGATATGCAGTTGTGAGCCTAGTGGATGAACTGGTAATGTGTAGTGTGATTGTTAAACCTTTGTTAATAAACCAATTAGTTCTAAATAGCAATGTGTTGCTTTGAATTCTTAAGCAAAGAATCCACAAAGCAAATACATTACAGTCAGAGCCTCTGCAATTTCATGCCTTGCTTCTTTTTATAGCCTAGGATATATTTCATCCGGTCATGGCGATTTATCTACTTTCAAAGATGCCAAACCCCTTAATACCTCCTCTCTTACTATGTTCATCCCAGACAATATTTCACTCTCTTCCTCCTTAACTTCAACATCAGCATCATCTCCCTCTTTTGTGAAGACAACTGCAAAGTATTCATTAAGTACCTTACCCACATCCTCTGCTTCCACACATAGATCACCATTTTGGTCCCTAATAGGATCTACTGTTTCCTTAGTTATCTTCTTGCTCTCTATAAAATTCTAAAAAATCTGTGAGTTTTCTTTGATTCTACTTGCCAGTATTTTTTCATGCCCTCGCTTTGCTTTCCTAATTTCTTTCTTAATTTCACCCGTACACTTTCTGTACTCTTCCAGGCTTTCTGCAGTATTGAGCTCTCGGTATCTGATATAAGCTTTGCTTTTTTGCCTTATCTTGCCCTGAATGCATCTTGTCATCCAGGGGGCTCTAGATTTGGCAGTTCTACCTTTTTTCTTTGTGGGAACATGTTTACCTTGAACTCCATGTATCTCCCTCTTTAATGCCTCCCTCTGCTCTGACACTGATTTACCTTCAAGTAGCTGTTCCCAGTCCACTTTTGCTAAATTACTTCTCAACCCAGTAAAATTGGCCTTCCTCCAATTTAGAATCTTTATTCCAGTTTATTCTTTGTCCTTATCCATAATTATGCTAAAACTGAATTATGATCACTACCACAAAAATTGTCAGAGTTAAACTATCTTCCCACAGCAAGGTTCAAAATGGAAATGAGGGTTGTACGAGGGAACCAGGCAATGTTGAATGATGTGGAAATTAGTCAAGATAAAGGGACATTGTTTTCTCTGCAAATTGAATTGTGCACTGTTGAAGCATTAACAGATACCCAGAACTCAGATGATATGTGGGCAAGTGTGCATTGGCAATCTGTGCAAATGTCCTTGTTTATTGTCCCCTTTGATTACAAGCGATTAACAAGCTGACTTTAAAAGGCCTTGTAGTGAATAAGAACTGCGGGATTCTCCTGTCGCGTTTAGTTCTGGCAAAAGATTTGAACTCCATAGTTATTTTCCACATACAAGATTACAGCTCAAAAGTCTCGCATGTGCTGGGGTAACGGACTTTGGCTGGGGGAGGGATGCACTTGCGCTGGGGTCTTCGGCTGGAACTTGGTGGCTTTTGGGGAGATCTATCCTCTGTGGCTTCTGAAGTCAAAATGGAATGAATTACAAATTGGAAAGTCAGTCAGAAATTGGGCTGGGCAGTTCCAGTTACACATTCCAAAGGAACTTAAGGGTGTGGCTTATTAGTCCCCTCAGAGAATCAGCAATAGGTCATGTGATAATGGATAGCCAATCAGAGAAATGGCTGACTTTCAGTTAGTACTAATAAACGCATCCGTATATTAACCCCCAGTGGACTGCTATATCTTTTGGTTTCAGTGTATTCTTTACCCTGCAAAAAAATCTAACCATACCATTTTCTGGATCTAATCGCAGGCTATTTTCTGCTTTTCTCCAATGATCATAGTTTAATTTTTAAAGTTACACCATCTAACCCATATACAGTATGACAGAAGATGCAACCTGTTTATGGAGCTTCCTTTTAACTTCAAACAAGACAAACGTTTTGGAGGAAGAAAAATATCTGAACATAATGGTTTTCACTAGTGCTTTTTAAATATATATTTTGGTGTTCTATTTAGCTGGTGTGAACTTTGCTATTAGTTAATTCAGCAGATTAGTTACAAAGTTTAAATATTAATAATAAAACACCAACTTTGAGAGCTTGAATTTCTTTGCAGAATTTGCACTTTTCAGAGCGTCATGATACTATAAATCAATTTTGTTCAGTGGTCTGAAGCAAAGGTTAGTTATGCTGAATCAATATTAAAAATTGAGTAAAATGTTTTATGTTGTCTCTTTGCACTACCACCATAATTTTGAGTGGGAAGAAGAGGTTGAAGTGCTGTTGGATATTGATGAACTGTAAAAGAATTACAAATTGCTGACTCTGCAGCTGCTTGTGTAGCATATTGGTGCAGTAACATGTTGAACCACAGAGCAGTGAGATGTAAGCTTGTCTCTGTAATTTCCCAACCCGGCATTTTCTCATTTCCACTGGTCTGTTGGAGAGGTGAAAAGCAGAAGTGAACCACTTGCTCACGTGGAGAGACAACAGAAATTAATCTCACCACTGCTGTATACCTCCTGGTGACTACTTACAGAGCAGCATTGGCACAGGTCTGACCTCTCAGTTGGGGAATGTGGTTCAGGGCAGACTGAGGATCTAAATAAAAAAAGTTTAAAAGAAAAAGTATACATACTTGTTTTTAGTTCCTGGAAACTGGTTCAATTCCTTTTGGAAACCCCTGCCAGTTGGGACTAGGATCTTGTCATTTTATTTTTTTCCAACCAGATTCTTATTGAGAATCACATTGTTGAGTGGTTTGAAGCAAAGATTTAGATGGTATAGTATTTTCACTGTAGCACTTCCAAGTGGCATTGCTATACTGAGGCATCAGTCCCACGCAGAATTTTTAAAAATTCCATTGATGACATTTCCCACATTGTTAATAGAAATGTGCCTGTTTTTAACAGTGTGGTATGATATCAACAGTCCAAAATGTAATTAATATTAATAACATGTTGCTAACATTGTGCTAGTGCCAAGAATCCTGCCACTAATACTACTTGTGTGTGGTTCAGTAAAATGTAATGCTATAAATTGGCCAAATTCCACTATCACCATTTTTGGCGCTAATCACATTTAACGTCTTTTTTCTAGGGCAGAAATAGCGTCAAAAAATAAACGCGCAAAATTGGCCAAACACTTTTTGTCGATCGCTATAGCAATAAAATGCATCATTTTTAAAAACATTTGTGCGCCGAAACTCATTTTTTCAGCGGTTAAAAAAAACACCCGTTCTGCGCATTAGCAAAAAAATGTTTTTTTTCCCAACGGTTTTTTTCCCCCCGATCCTTCTGGCACCTTCCAGGTCATGTGCACGGTGCGCCCGTGCATGCGCAGTACACCCAGGGCTGAATCAGCCATTTTTGAGAGGGGATTTAAACCTCAGCAGAGTTCATCACAGTTCATTAAAAATTTAAAATGCAGAGTGATTCAGCAAGGAAAAGGACCAGGAAATTCACTCAAGATGCAAATGAGGCCCTCATTACTGCTGTAGAAAGCAGATGCGGGGAGATCTCGAGGAAAGGTCATTGAAAACTACACCCATCTGCTATAAAACATGTGTGGGAATAGTGTGGCTGAGCAAGTTTCCTCAATGGACTCTATCGAGAGAGACCATGTCCAGTGCAGGAATAGGTGGAATGACCATTGCAGGGTCATCAGAGTAAGTAATAGTTTTATTTATGCTTTCGAATTACTTAAATTGTAAATGTGACACATGTTGGTATCGCTAGGCTTAGTGTTGCACCTTATTTGCCATGAATGATCGTCACACATTATAAAGACTGCTTTTTGACATCTTAAAAGATGTCTCTGCACTTCGATTTTTTCCTTTGAACCACATGCAACTACCAGGGCCATTAAACAGCGCACTGTATTACATACACACAGTATGGTATAAGTGCTTTGCTGACGATGTGTGCCACAAGAGCAGAAGGGCCCTCTGTTAAAAATTTGTGTGTCATCTTTGCTGGGAAATGTGCCACAATCGCAGAGAGCAGTGGAAAACAGGTGGAGGTCCAGCAAAACTGGCCCCACTCACCCACCTTTAAGGTTGCGTGGCAGGTCTGATGGGTTCCTCGCAGAGATCGACTACCCGTGGGGGTGCTGACCCCACGTTGGAGACTGAGGGTAAGTGCTTCAAAATCCATGGTCTGTGTTGGCTCAATGTTCTGTACTGTCTGTGAGCTAGGCTTCGGTTTATGTGATGTACTATCTGTGGGTTAGGCTTCGGTTTATGTGATTTACTATCTGTGGGCTAGGGTTCAATTAATGCAATGTACTGTCAGTCGTCGACATGTAATGCAATTAGTGGTGGTCCTTCAAATGAGCCTGCTCTATGTGGGCCTATTGATGTCACCCTGCCACCTCCCCTGCTCCTAACCAGTCATCTGTTGTTTTCTATTTTGCAGATGTGGATTCTGAGTCATCAAATGCAGCAGATGAAGCCCCCAGCTCGACGGATGCTATGGTCAAGGACACCGACCTCAGCCCTGCTGAGGAACCTCCACAGGAGGAGGCGCAGGAAGAGGAACAAAGTGTCATGGGGATGTGGCTGGGGGAGCCCACGCAAGCACGAATGGCTTCAGCTGCAGGCAGCAGTTCGTGGAGGAGGACTCCGTTACATTCCATGGTTATCCAGCATCCGAGTTCCCGATTCCCAGTGGGTTGCAGCAAAGCACACATAGGACAGAAGCCCGTATGCTGTCTGTTCGGAGGCTGAGTCGGCAAAGCCACTCTGCCGAAAGGCAGGCAAGCAAGCAAATGGATTTGGTGGGACCGTCTGGGGAGAGCATCCAGCTTAGCC
Source organism: Pristiophorus japonicus (assembly GCF_044704955.1). NCBI lineage: Eukaryota > Metazoa > Chordata > Chondrichthyes > Pristiophoridae > Pristiophorus > Pristiophorus japonicus. Next base: position 69,466,748 of record NC_091979.1, read on the forward strand.
ACAGCTCCTCAAGGTCATGGAAGGGACCTCGGGGAACTTTGCAGCACTATCTGTGGACATAATGGAGGGCATGTTGCAGCTAGTAGCTGCAACGCGGGAGAACACTGAGGCTGTCAATGCCCAGTGTCAATTGACGGTTTCGACTCATGACACTCCAGACCCCAGTGTCATGCCACCCAGACTGACAGCACCAGTGAGTGGTGAGGCTGAGCAACAGCCTTAGCACTCAGAATCTGGGCCTTCCACAACCCGGCTTCGAATGGCATCTCCTACATCTCTCCCCAAAAAACACCAGCGCGCTGTGTGCATTGCTGCAAAACATCTTGGACCCAACGTGGGCAAGGTCAAGTCAACAATCGACGCGGTGGTGGTAAAGATGAATGCAGCTGAAGGATGTTTAGTGCAGGGGTTGTTGTTTTGCTGTTATGTAAAGTTTACATTTAAAAAGTTTACATTTCAAAAGTTTTAACATTCAAAAATGTTATTGAAGTTACTAAATTAACATTTACAAAATTTCATTAATGTACAACTGTATAAATGTTAAATTTATATTTATTTTTTCACCTAAACCAAACTTGTGCAGTGTCTCATTTGCAGAATAATAGGGGGAAATAGTCAACATGGTGGGATAAAGTGGGCAGTCAATGATGAAACATGACGTTCAGCCTTCATGCAAAGCATTGAATTATCAGCTACTGACGTAAGGCTTTTGCAGTGGGGAAAGCTCCATGAGGCCTCCTCCCCTGTCATCGTGGGGGTGATGGTGGCATGGGTTCCTCTTCCTCCTCCTCCCCCCCGCCCCCTCTCCTGAAGTGGTTCTGCAATCCCCAGTGGCAAATCCCGTCCCCTCATGATGGCTAAGTTGTGTAGCATAGAGCACACGACAATGAACTTGGTAACCTGCTCAGGGTAGTATTGCAGGGAGCCTCCTGAGTGATCCAGGCATCGGAAGCACTGCTTCATGTGGCTGTATGGCTGTAAATGTAGCGATGCTCGGCTTGTGTCTGAGGGTTGCAGAGGGGGATCATGAGCCAGATGCGAGCCCGTAACCTTTGTCCCCCAGCATCCAACTCTGGCCTTGTGGCTGACGCTCAAACAGCTGTGAGACAGTGCTCTCACGCAAGATGAAAGCATCATGGACGCTCCCTGGAAATTGTACATTTATTGCCATGATACACTGAGTGTGGTTGCACACTATCTGTATGTTCAGTGCGTGGAATCCCTTTTTGTTTCGGTAAACCTCTGGATCTTCAAAAGGTGCTCGCAGGGCGAATGGCAGCCTGTACCTTCGGGAAGCCAACAATTTGTGCAAAGCCTATATCCCTCTCATTCTGTGCTTCCACGGTCATTGGGAAGTTTATGAAGTCCATGCTGCGTGCGTACAGTGCAGTAGTCACCTGGCGAATGCTGCAATGTGTAGCATGCTGCGAAATGGAGCGTATGTCCCCTGCTGATGCCTGAAAGGAGCCGGAAGCATAGAAGGCAAGTGCAGCAGTCACTTTTACCTCGACGGGCAGTGCAGTCCTCCTCATGCTTGTAGCCTGTATGTCTGCCTTTATGAGCTGGCATATCTCTGTGATCGCCTCTTTTCGAAAGCGCAGCTTTCTAACGTACTGTGCTTCAGATAGGTACAGTTATGAGCGCTGTTCCCTGAAAACTCGCAGAGGGGTAAGGCCTCCTCCCCATAAGTCCGTGAGCTCTTTGATTACCCTGATAATGCTGTTCACTAAGCCTTCTTCCAGGTCACTGCTCCATAGAAAAAGCAGCCAGCAATAATGGCAGAGATAGCATCGGCCCCATTCTTTTTAATGTCCTTAAAAACAAAGTATAAATTCACAAAAAACTCAAAGTGTAAAACACAGCCTTCTCTCCAAATGCTTTCATTAACTGAATTGTAGCTTCATTTTTCAAGATAGCGCCGTTAGCACTGGTTTCGTCGTGAATCCGACCTGGTAAGACTTGCATTTTTTGGGTGTTTCTTTTCGCGCTATTTAAAAATAACGGTATTAGCCAATTTTTCAGAAACGGCAGTATTGGACCATATGATGGCACAAAAATGGTCCAAAAAAAAGGCAGACAGTATTTTTTTACTGCCGGCAGTAAACTGCTGGCTGATATTGCAAAATGACTGGTAAAATTTTTAGCGGCAAAAACACACTTTTACTGTGAAAAAATGACGGTAAAACAGGCACAAACCTGGCCAATTTCTAGCCCTAAATGTGCTGTGAAAATAAATATTCGAACTCATTTAATGAATAAAATTTCACAACAATGAAATAAAAATAAATGACCACTGGTTCAAACTGAATTAAAATAACCTTTCATTAAACATTTAAAATAGAAATTTAATTTTTTGAAAAATAAATTGAAACATTTTAAAACATTTTTAAATAGTGTTAAATCCAAGGAAGAGGCATATAAATTGGCCAGAAAAAGCAACAAACCTGAGGACTGGGAGAAATTTAGAATTCAGCAGAGGAGGACAAAGGGTCTAATTAAGAGGGGGAAAATAGAGTATGCGAAAAAGCTTGCCGGGAACATAAAAACTGACTGCAAAAGCTTCTTATAGATATGTGAAGAGAAAAAGATTAGTGAAGACAAACGTAGGTCCCTTGCAGTTGGATTCAGGTGAATTTATAATGGGGAACAAAGAAATGGCAGACCAATTGAACAAATACTTTGGTTCTGTCTTCACGAAGGAAGACACAAATAACCTTCTGGAAGTACTGGGGGACCGAGGGTCTAGTGAGAAGGAGGAACTGAAGGATGTCGTTATTAGGCGGGAAATTGTGTTAGGGAAATTGATGGGATTGAAGGCTGATAAATCCCTGGGGCCTGATAGTCTGCATCCCAGAGTACTTAAGGAAGTGGCCATAGAAATAGTGGATGCACTGGTGACCATTTTCCAACAGTGTATCAGTTCCTATGGACTGGAGGGTAGCTAATGTAACCCCACTTTTTAAGAAAGGAGGGGGAGAGAAAACGGGTAATTATAGACCGGTTAGCCTGACGTCAGTAGTGGGGAAAATGTTGGAATCAATTATTAAGGATGAAATAGCAGCGCATTTGGAAAGCAGTGACAGGATCAGTCCAAGTCAGCATGGATTTATGAAGGGGAAATCATGCTTGAAAAATCTCCTAGAATTTTTTGAGGATGTAACTAGTAGAGTGGACAAGGGAGAATCAGTGGATGTGGTGTATTTGGACTTTCAAAAGGCTTTTGACAAGGTCCCACACAAGAGATTGGTGTGCAAAATCAAAGCACATGGTATTGGGGGTAATATACTGATGTGGATAGAGAACTGGTTGGCAGACAACAAGCAGAAAGTTGGGATAAACTGGTCCTTTTCAGAATGGCAGGCAGTGACTAGTGGAGTGCCACAGGGCTCAGTGCTGGGACCCCAGCTCTTTACAATATACATTAACGATTTGGATGAAGGAATTGAGTGTAATATCTCCAAGTTTGCAGATGACACTAAACTGGATGGCGATGTGAGCTGTGAGGAGGACGCTAGGAGGCTGCAGGGTGACTTGGACAGGTTAGGTGAGTGGGCAAATGCATGGCAGATGCAGTATAATGTGGATAACTGTGAGGTTATCCACTTTGGTGGTAAAAACGCGAAGTCAGAATATTATCTGAATGGCGGCAGATTACGAAAACGGGAGGTGCAACGAGACCTGAGTGTCATGGGTCATCAGTCATTGAAAGTTGGCATACAGGTACAGCAGGCGGTGAGGAAGGCAAATGGTATGTTGGCCTTCATAGCTAGGGGATTTGAGTATAGGAACAGGGAGGTCTTACTACAGTTGTACAGAGCCTTGGTGAGGCCTCACCTGGAATATTGTGTTCGGTTTTAGTCTCCAAATCTGAGGAAGGACGTTCTTGCTATTGAGGGAGTGCAGCGAAGGTTCACCAGACTGATTCCTGGGATGGCAGGACTGACATATGAGGAGAGACTGGATCAACTGGGCCTTTATACATTGGAGTTTAGAAGACTGAGAGGGGATTTCATAGAGACCTATAAGATTCTGACAGGACGGGACAGGTTAGATGAGGGTAGAATGTTCCCGATGTTGGGGAAGTCCAGAACCAGGGGACACAGTCTTAGGATAAGGGGTAGGCCATTTAGGACTGAGATGAGGAGAAACTTCTTCACTCAGAGAATTGTTAACCTGTGGAATTCCCTGCCGCAGAGAGTTGTTGATGCCAGTTCATTGGATATATTTAAGAGGGAGTTAGATATGGCCCTTACGGCTAAGGGGATCAAGGGGTATGGAGAGAAAGCAGGAAAGGGGTACTGAGGGAATGATCAAGCATGATCTTATTGACTGGTGGTGCAGGCTCAAAGGTCCGAATGGCCTACTCCTGCACTTATTTTCTATGTTTCTATGTTAGGACAAAATTAACCTAAACTAATTTATATGCAGTGAATTTTTAAATCATAAAAAAAACAATATTTGTACATTAATTTTAACCCATATGCTTGTAAGAGCAGGCATAATGCCTGCTTTTACCAGCCGTAAGAGTTTGGTGGGTAAATATTTGTACATTAATTTTAACCCATATGCTTGTAAAAGCAGGCATAATGCCTGCTTTTACCAGCCGTAATAGTTTGGTGGGTATTCGCTAGGCAGTAGCCTGACTCTGTGCCAGCAAAAGTGTATTTACAGTAGATGCGTACGATCTGTCACAGAGAAACTTGACCGATTGTCATAAGAACATAAGTCACCTGGCCTCTTGAGCCTGCTCCGCCATTTAATAAGATCATGGCTGATCTGATCATGGACTCAGCTCCACTTCCCTGCCCGCTCCCCATAACCCTTTACTCCCTTATTGTTCAAAAATCTGTCTATCTCCGCCTTAAATATATTCAATAACTCAGCCTCCACAGCTCTCTGAGGCAGAGAATTCCACAGATTTACAACCCTCCGAGAGAAGAAATTCCTCCTCATCTTAGTTTCAAATCGGCGGCCCCTTATTCTGAGACTATGTCCCCTAGTTTTAGTTTCCCCTATGAGTGGAAATATCCTCTCTGCATCCACCTTGTCTAGCCCCCTCATTATCTTATATGTTTCGATAAGATCACCTCTCATTCTTTTGAACACCAATGAGTATAGGCTCAACCTATCTTCATGTCAACTCCCTCATCTCCGGAATCAACCTAGTGAACGTTCTCTGAACAGCCTCCAATGCACGTATATCCTTTGTTAAATACGGAGACCAAAAATGTACGCAGTACTCCAGGTGTGGCCTCACCAATACCCCGTACAGTTGTAGCACGTCTTCTCTGCTTTTATACTCCATCCCCCTTGCAATAAAAGCCAACATTCCATTTGCCTTCCTGATTACTTTTTGTACCTGCATACTCACTTTTTGTGTTTCATGCACAAGGACCCCCCAGGTCCCTCCGTACTGCAACATTTTGCAATTTTTCACCATTTAAATTATAATTTGCTTTTCTATTATTTCTGCCAAAGTGGATAACCTCACATTTTCCCACATTATACTCCATCTGCCAAATTTTTGCCCACTCATTTAGCCTGTCTTTATCTCTTTGTAGATTTTTTGTGTCCTCCTCACAATTTGCTTTCCTACCCATCTTTGTATCATCAGCTAAGTTAGGTACATTACACTCGGTCCCTTCATCCAAGTCATTAATATAGATTGTAAATAGTTGAGGTCCCAGCACCAATCCCTGTGGCACCCCACTAGTTACTGTTTGCCAACCGGAAAATTACCCATTTATCCCGACTCTGTTTTCTGTTAGTTAGCCAATCCTCTATCCATGCCAAATTATTATCCCCAACTCCGTAACCTTTTATGTGGCATCTTATCGAATACCTTCTGGAAATCCAAATACACCACATCCACTGGTTCCCCCTTATTCACCCTGCTTGTTACATCCTCAAAGAACTCCAGCAAATTTGTCAAACATGATTTCCCTTTCATAAAACCATGCTGACTCTGCTTGATTGAATTATGCTTTTCCAAATACCCCGCTACTGTTTCCTTAATAATGGACTCCAGCATTTTCCCAATGACAGATGTTAGGCTAACTGGTCTATAGTTTCCCGCTTTCTGTCTGCCTCCTTTTTTAAATAGGGGCGTTACATTTGCGGTTCTCCAATCCATTGGGACCTCTCCAGAATGCAGGGAATTTTGGTAAATTACAACTAATGTATCCACTATCTCTGCATCCACTTCTTTTAAGACCCTAGGATGCAAGCCATCAGGTTCAGGGGACGTGTCCACCTTTAGTCCTATTATTTTACCAAGTACTACTTCTTTAGTGATAGTGATTATATTAAGTTCCTCCCTCCCTTTCGCCCCTTGATTATCCACTATTGGGATGTTTTTAGTGTCTTCTACCATGAAGACCGATACAAAATATTTGTTCAATGTCTCTGTCATTTCCCTGTTCTCCATTATTAATTCCCCAGTCTCATCTTCCAGGGGATCAACATTTACTCTTACTACCTGTTTTTATATTTCGTGCTAGTTTACTTTCCTAATCTATCTTCCATCTCTTTATCATTTTTTAGTCGTTATTCGCTGGCTTTTGAAAGTTTCCCAATCCTCTGGCATCCTACTAGTCTTGGCCACATTGTATGCCTTTGTTTTCAATTTGATACCGTCCCTTATTTCCTTGGATAGCCATGGATGATTATCCCTTATCTTGCAGGTTTTCCTTCTCATTGGGATATATTTTTGTTGCAAGTTATGAAATATCTCCTTAAATGTCTGCCACTGCTCATCAACCGGCCCATACTTTAATCTATTTTCCCAGTCCACTTTAGCCAACTCTGCCTTCATATCTTTGTAGTCTCCTTTATTTAAGCTTAGGACACTAGTTTGAGATCCAACTTTCTCACCCTCCAACTGAATTTGAAATTCAACCATGTTATGGTCACTCATTCCTAGAGGATCCTTGACTAGGAGATCATTCATTAATCCTGCCTCATTACACAGTACCAGATCGAAGATATCCTGCTCCCTGGTTGGTTCCACAACATACTGTTCAAGGAAACTATCCTGGATACACCCTGAACTCTTCCTCAAGGCTACTATGGACAATTTGCTTTGTCCAATCAAAATGAAGGTTAAAATTGCCCATGATTATTGTCATTCCTTTTTTACAAGCCTCCATTATTTCTTGATTTATACTCCGTCCAACAGTGTAGCTACTATGAGGGGGCCTATAGACTATGCCCACCAGCGACTTTTTCCCTTTATTATTCCTTATCTCCACCCAAACTGATTCAACGTCTTGATCTTCTGAGCCAATATTGTTTCTCACTAACGCAATGATCTCATCTTTTATTAACAGTGCTATCCCACCTCCTTTTCCTTTCTGTCTGTCCTTCCAAATTGTCAAATACCCCTGAATATTTAGTTCCCAGTCCAGGTCACCTTGCAACCACGTCTCTGTAATGGCTATCAGATCATACCCATTTGTATCTATTTGTGCCGTCAACTTATCCATTTTGTTATGAATGCTACGTGCATTCAGAAAAAGGGCTTTTAAATTTGTTTTTTTACCATTTTTCCCTGCTTTGACCCAATTTTCTGATTCGCCGTTATGTTTATACATTTTGTCTCTTCCTAGCAAGCGGGGTAGGCCACTTAGGACTGAGATGAGGAGAAACTTCTTCACTCAGAGAATTGTTAACCTGTGGAATTCCCTGCCGCAGAGAGTTGTTGATGCCAGTTCATTGAATATATTCAAGAGGGAGTTAAATATGGCCCTTACGGCTAAAGGGATCAAGGGGTATGGAGAGAAAGCAGGAAAGGGGTACTGAGGTGAATGATCAGCCATGATCTTATTGAATGGTGGTGCAGGCTCGAAGGGCCGAATGGCCTACTCCTGCACCTATTTTCTATGTTTCTATGTTTCGAAGCTCTGGTTTCTGGATTTTCATGCATGTGCTAACCCGGAATTTGCAAGGTCATTCACAACACCTACGACTGCGTATGCTGTGCATACGCCATCATAGGCTCTGTAAAATCCAGGCTAATGTAATTTTATAACAGTAAAAGTAGAACATTTCTGAAAGTTTCCTGATGAAATTCACCCCAGAACATCAGTAGCAATACAATAACTTCATAGCATTGCCAATTATATCTGCTTTTCTTTAACTTCTAAGTTACATTTTTAAAGTCTCAAGCAAAAATGTTACAGATTGAGTTTACCCATTAAAGGACACCTTTGTGAAAGTAAAGGGGTTTATAATTACAGCATTTTTCCTGGGGTTTCTGCAGCTCTTTGGGAAAGTTATGGCAGACAAGCGGGAGAAGCCCTGATGTAATTCACCCCAGAACATTAGGAACTTCATAGCATTGCCAATTATATCTGCTTTCATTGCTTTTCTTTAACTACTAAGTTAAATTTTTTAAGTCTTTGCTACATGCAAAGTTGTACATGGCAATCTAGAAGTAACATTTTTGGAATAGACAGCTGGTTTAAACTATGCATGCAAACTTTTCAACCAACAGCAACTGGAACAAATTAGTTCGAGGCTTATGATGGAATTAATGGCCCGGAAATTGCAGTCGGAGGCTTCCTTCGGACGAACGCCTGCGACCTGAAAAAAATCTACAAAAATACCGGTTGGTCCCTGAGGAATGTAGGATTCCGGTCGGAGGCCTTCATTCGCTACGCAGCGCATGGGAAGATGTCTTTGACGTACGAACGCATATGCTGGAACCACTAGGCCTGGACCATCAATCACTATCTAGTATTCTAATTGATAATAATGGGAACTCTGTTTGTACGAGCTCCCATTACTATCAATGTGAAAGCCCCTGCAAAACAAGAAACACAGCACAACAAATTTAAAAAAAAACACCTCACATATTTAAAATTAATTGAAATTGCATGTTTTAGAAAAAAATTTAGTTTTTTGATTGATTTTCTTTAACGTGTTTTAATAGGGTTAAACTTACCTTCATGGACAGGGTTTTTAATATAAAAATGAGTGATTAAATTTAATTTTTCTATGTTTTAAAACACTTACGTTGGTAAAATTAAGCTATGCGCCTGCTTTAATCAGGTGCAAGAGTTTGAAGGACATTTGCTGGGCAAGAGTTGGGCAAATAACCTTCTCCCGGGGATCCGTTGGAATTGCCTAAAGTCATTTTGACAGATCGGAAAAGCTGGTTTTCACCGCATGCACACCGCGCACTGTGAACTGGCTTTTGTGAGGCTTCGCCGGGTGCGTGTGCACTTCATACAGGCCTAGCGAGGCCGCAATTTTGGGCTCAATGTACCACATTGTAATGTTAGTGCTCTGCGATGAGAAAAGTCGGACAGCAAACATTTAGAAAAAGAGTTATTCGATATGTATATATGTATGTATGTGTATGTATATATACATATATATTATAATGAATATGTTGGGGTTCTGTTGAGTTTTATTAAGCAGCGAATATTGCAGGGGTGATGAATAAGCACAATTTTTGCGTAGTTTGATACCATTTTACCCCAGAACTTTTGAGTAGTTTTCTACATTATTGGAAGTGAATTTCCTTAGATGCTCCTTCATTCTGCCCCTGAAAGCTTAGAAACAGAGTATTTATGTGTGTAAATTCACCCCATTGTCTCTGTAATGGTACAGTGGGTTAGTCAGAGAACTTGACCAGAAGTTGAACCCAAGGCAATTAAAAATAAAAGTTAAATTATATATTTTAATTGTGTTTATAGAACTGGAAAAATAATTGCATTTTTACATTATTAAAAGTTGAGTCCTGTCTGTTGAGTATGGAGAAAGAGTCAGACTGAACACTGTGAGCTCAAAGTAAAGTGTGACCGTAGCTTTTTAATACAGGTCTCCAGAGTGCCTCTCCAACCTGTGAAGCCTCCTTAAATACCTGTGCTCCCAAGGGATTATGGGATCCTTTGGGACTCCAGGGGATGAGCCCTCTGGTGGCTGTACAGAGTAAATACAAGTATACATATATAACAACACTCCCCCACAAAGTCAATAGTGTAACTATTTGCAATGTGAGTCGATCTGGGGATCTTCTTGCCCTGTTTGATTGTCTCGATGTGAAAGCTGGTGTTGTTGAATCATTTGTTGGGCCCTCGCTGGGCTGCTGTGCAGCTGGCCTTGCTGGGCTGCCTGGTGTGTTGGGCCCTCCAGGGCTGCTGTGGATGATGCGTTCTGCTTCGTGGTCAACCGTGGTGCTGGTTGCTACTGATGTGTATGTTGGGGGAATAAAAAAACGTAGGATCCAAGGTGGGTTGCTCAGGATAGTCCATGAATCTGAGTTTGATTTGGTCCAATTGTTTCCAGTGAATGAGTCCATTTGAAAGTTTGACCCAAAACATCCTGCTACCCTCTTTGGCCATGACAGTGCTGGGAAGCCACTTGTGACCTTGTCCATAATTTAATACAAATACAGGATCATTGATTTCAATCTCACGTGACACATTTGCGCTATCATGGCATGCACTTTATTGAAGCCGCCTGCTCTCTACCTGTTCATGTAGATCAGGGTGAACTAACGAGAGCCTTGTCTTAAGTGCTCTTTTCAGGAGCAGTTCAGCGGGTGGGATCCCAGTGAGTAAGTGGGGTCTCGTGCGATAGCTAAGCAGGACTCGGGATAGGCGAGTCTGCAGTTACCCTCTTCAAGCCTTGCTGATGGTTTGCACTGCTCTCTCTGCCTGACCATTGGACGCTGGTTTAAACGGGACAGATGTGACATGTTTGATCCCGTTACGGGTCATGAATTCTTTGAACTCAGCACTGGTAAAACATGGCCCGTTTGGCCGTGTTTGGCAAACATGGCCCGCAGGTTTTCAGTAGTGGCAGCAGACGTGCCAGCCGACTTTATCTCACATTCAATCCACTTGGAGTACGCGTCTACAACCACAAGGAACATTTTACCCAAGAACGGACCTGCATAGTCGACGTGTACCCTAAACCACGGTTTGGAAGGCCAAGACCATAAACTTAGCGACGCCTCCCTGGGTACATTGCTTAACTGCGAACATGTATTATATCTTTGAACGCAGGACTCTAAGTCCGCATCGATACCGGGTCACCACACGTGGGATCTGGCTATCGCTTTCATGATTACGATGCCTGGGTGGGTACTGTGGAGGGTGGAGGTCATTGATGAAGGTGTCTCTGCCCTTCTTGGGGACCACTACTCGATTGCACCACAGAAGGCAGTCTGCCTGTATAGACATTTCATCTTTGCGCCGCTGGAATGGCTTTATCTCTTCCTGCATTTCCACTGGGACACTGGACCAGCTCCTGTGAAGCACACAGCTTTTGACTAGAGATAATAAGGGGTCCAGGTTTTGATCTGCCGGGCAGTGACGGGTGATTGCTCACTCTCAAATGCTTCCATAACCATGGCTAGATCTGCGGGCTGAGCCATTTCCACCCCCGTGGTGGGCAATGGCAGCCTACTGAGAGCATCGGCACAGTTTTCTGTGCCTGGCTTGTGGCAGATGGCATAGTTGTATGCGGACATCATGAGCGCCTATTTCTGGATGCGGGCCGATGCGTTGATATTTATCCCTTTACTCTCGGAAAACATGGAAATAAGTGGCTTATGGTCAGTTTCCAATTCTAATTCTAGCATTTTCTTTACCCCATAGACACACGCTAATGCTTCTTTCTCAATCATGCTGTATGCTCTCTCAGCCTTAGACAGACTCCTGGATGAATAAGCAACCAGTTGCAGTTTCCCAAAATCATTAGCTTGTTGCAATACACACCCGACGCCATATGACGACGCATCACATGCTAGTACCAAACGCTTACATGGATCATACAACACAAGCAATTTGTTTGAGCATAACAATTTTCTCGCTTTCACAAAGGCATTTTCTTGGCTTTTGCTCCAAACCCATTCATCCCCTTTTCATAGTAAGACATGCAGTGGTTCTAACAGTGTGCTGAGACCCAGTAAGAAGTTACCAAAGTAGTTCAGGCGTCCCAGAAACGACCGTAGCTCCGTCATGTTCTGAGGCATTGGTGCGTTCTATATTGCCTCCGTCTTTGCATTGGTGGGCCTGATGCCGTCCGCCGCAATCCTCCTTCCCAGGAACTCCACTTCAGGCGTCAGGAAATCGCACTTTGAGCGTTTTAATCTGAGCCCCACGTGGTTGAGTCGTCTAAGAACCTCCTCCAGGTTCTGCAGATGCTCGACTATGTTCCGACCTGTGAACAAAATGTCATCCTGGAAGACCACGGCATGCGGGACCGACTTCAGTAAGCTTTCCATGTTTCTCTGGAATATCGCCGCCACCAATCAGATTCCAAATGGGCATCTGTTATAAACAAAAAAGCTTTGTGCGTGTTGATTCCGGTTGAGGGCCTTTGATGATTCCTCCAGTTCCTGCGTCATTTAGGCTGAAGTCAGATCCAACTTCGTGAACGTCTTTCCTCCCGCCAGCATTGCAAAAGGGTCATCGGCCTTTGGTAGTGGGTATTGGTCCTGCAGGGAGAAACGATTGATAGTTACTTTGTAATTGCCACAGATTCTGACGGTGCCATCTCCCTTGAGGACTGGCACGATAGGACTGGCCCACTTGTTGAACTCGATCAGAGAAATGATGCCCTCTCTTTGCAGCCTGTCTAACTCGATCTCTACCCTTTCTCTCATCATGTACGGTACTAATCTCGCCTTGTGATGGATGGATCGCGCCCCCGGAATTAGGTGGATCTGCACTTTTTCTCCTTGGAATTTCCCGATGCCTGGTTTGAACAGCGAAGGAAATTTGATTAAAGACCTGAGCACACGAAATATCGTCAGTGGGCGATAGCGCTCTGATGTCCTCCCAGTTCCAGCGTATCTTCCCAGCCAGCTCCTGCCGAGCAGCATGGGACCATCACCCGGTACCACCCAGAGTGGTAACTTGTGCACCACTCCATCATAGGAGATCTTTATGGTAGCACTGCCGATGACAGTTATCAGTTCTTTCGTGTAAGTTCTTAGTTTCGTGCAAACTAAGTTAAGGCTGGCCTTGAGGCCTTGTTGCATCACGATCTTTCGAAAGTCTTTTTGCCCATGATGGACTGGCTCATATCCGTGTCCAGCTCCATTGACACCGGGAGTCCATTTAGTTCAACATTCATCATTATTGGGGGACAATTCGTGGTCAATGCGTGCATCCCATGTACCTCTGCCTCCTCGATCGGAGGCTCTGGTTCGTCATTATCCGCCGTGGATCTGTCCTCCTCTGCAACATGGTGGTTTGCAGGTTTAGCAGGCTTTGCAGCTCGCCTGCACACTCGTTGGAGGTGTCCCATTGTTCCACAGCCCTTGCAAACGTATCCTTTGAATCGACATGAATGGAAACGATGATCACCCCCGCAACGCCAACAAGGTGTTAATGGCCTTGCATTCATCACCCTTGATGGTGGACTCTGAGTCATTTACGGACGAGCAGCTGCAGGTATGTGTGACCTGCCCTGTACGTTACGATTTGAAAACAACATCACTTTGTTCACAGTACTTATAGCAGCACTTGTGTGCTGAGAGATTTGTTTCGTATTGTCACTGGTGGCAATGAACGCCTGGGCTATCGCTATGGCCTTATTCAAGGTTGGGGTCTCTACAGTCAAAAGTTTGCGAAGTATGGTTTCGTGGCCAATGCCAAGTATGAAAAAGTCTCTGAGCATGTGCTCCAAATGTCCTTCAAATTCGCAATGTCCTGCAAGGCGTCTTAGCTTGGCGACATAACTCGCCACTTCCTGGCCTTCAGACCTTTTGTAGGTGTAGAACTGGTACCTCGCCATCAGAACGTTTTCCTTCAGGTTCAAATGCTCTCAGACCAGTGTGCACAAATCATCGTACGATTTCTCCATGGATTTTACTGGAATGAGCAGATTCTTCATGAGGCCATACGTTGGTGCCCCACAGATGGTGAGGAGGATTACCCTCCGTTTGGCAGCACTCTCTTCCCCATCTAGCTCGTTGGCCACGAAGTATTGGTCGAGTCGCTCCACAAAAATTTCCCAATCACCTCCCTCCGAGGCTTTCACCAGGATGCCCACTGTTCTCTGCATCTTTGGGTTCGCTATCTGTATCTTGTCGCCAGTTGTAGTGTTTGCAGAAAGAGTGAGACTGAACACTGTGAGCTCAAAGTAAAGTGTGACCTTAGTCTGTTATTGCAGGTTTCCAGAGTGCCTCTCCAACCTGTGAAGCCTTCTTAAGTATCTGTGCTCCCAAGGGATTATGGGATTCCTTGGGACACCAGGGGATGAGCCTTCTGGTGGCTGTACAGAGTAAGTACAAGTATATATATATAAAACACTGTCCAGTTCCTAATTTTCAAAACAGAAATAATTTAAAATGGAACAATAGAAAATATAGCACAGAAGGTGGTCATTGAACCCTTTGTGCCGGCGCCATGCTAACTGCAACTGGAGCTGGCGACTTTAATCCCATTTTCCTGTGTTATTATTTAATTATTTTGCTTAGGTGCACGACTTTGAAATTCTCTTAAAAATTTAACAGTGAACCCCTTTAATTTTATTTTTCAGAAGCTAAAGCTGTATATCTAGCACAGTTCTCCAAAACATTCTTTACATATTAATGGTTTAGATCTCTATTGGTGGTGTAATGCTACATGCACCTACTTCATACTGATATGTGATTCGAGCAATGTAGAATTCATAGACCTGAGTTCGTCTACTGGCGTTGTGGCACTGTCTGGCCAGGAAAAACAATCATGCACAGATTTCCACCTACCCCATGTCCAAACTTTGCTAAATTGCAATATTAGTGAAGAATGTTATGATACTATAGGCTCTTTGGCTATATTAATCTGTTTTAAATGATGTTTAAAAAGCTTTTACAGCACCTGGGAATTTTTGATTGCTTCACAATAGTTGCCATCCTACTTTGTTTAGTTGCATGAATAACAAAGGAATACAAGCCCAGTTTATGCAACCTGTCCTCATAATTTAATCCTTTATACCTTGGTATCTTTCTGGTGAATCTGCCCTGTACTTCTTCCAAGGTCAAAATATATTTCCGGAGCTTTGGTGCCCAAAACTGAACGCAGTGTTCCAGATGGGACCTAACAAGGGTTCTGTACAACGAAAGCACCAATTCCTCACTTTTGAATTCCAACGCCCTTGAGATAAAGGCCGACATTCCATTTGCCATTTTGATTACTTTTTGTGCCTGTTTACTGGTTTTTAATGATTTGTTTACATGAACATCTAAATGCTTTTGCTCCTCCACAGCTCCTAGTCTCTCCCCATTATAAACATTTTTCAATTTGTCTGTCTTGTATCCAAAGTGGATGCCCTCATACTTGGGTCAATTACACACTTCAAATTGTGATAGCAACTGTGCAAACCTGAGTTCTCAAACTTGAGTAACAGCACAAGCTCGGCTTCTACACATACTGGTAAAACTAATTTGTCTATGTTAAAGCAGCTTCTAAGATGATTGAATTTAATTAAATGGCCACACATTTGCTTTGTGTAAACAGCTGTTGGAAATCCAACATTCCTGATGAATTACAGCAATTAAATGTAATTACATGTATTTTCAACCCTTTGTGTACATATTTACTTCTGTACATTCCCTAGGGTAAGAAGCTATTGTAAAGAAAGTTTTGTGCATGGAAAGCTATACTGTTAAAAATCTCTTTCAATATATTTGCCAATCAATTAGTCTGTTGATCCAGGTAGCCTTGATAGTGACTCAAACTTGTCTGGTTTAAATGCAGATGCAGCGGCTAATTACAAATAGTGACTAATGTAGACATTCTTACAGATATTTAGTGTAAGGCCTATGCTTTCGTATGCCTCAGTGAAGATGTTGACTATGATTTGGAGTTCAGTCTCTGAATGTGCGCAGATGCAAGCATCGTCCGCATACTGTAGTTTGACGACTTCACTGAGGGGTACGAAAGCATGGGCAGTACAGTAAACATCCGTAAGACAAAGGTTCTCCATCAACCTGACCCCGCCACACAGCACTGCCCCTAGTCATCAAGATTCACGGCGTGGCCCAGGACAACGTGGACCACTTTCCATACCTATTATCAGCAAGGGCAGACATTGACGGCGAGGTTCAACGCTGCCTCCAGTGCACCAGCGCAGCCTTCGGCCGCCTGAGGAAAAGAGTGTTCGAAGATCAGGCCTTCAAATTTACCACCAAGCTCATGGTCTACAGGGCTGTAGTAATACCTTCCCTCCTGTATGGCTCAGAGATGTGGACCATATACAGTAGACACCTCAAATCGCTGGAGAAATACCACCAATGTTGTTTCCGCAAGATCCTGCAAATCCCCTGGGAGGATAGATGCACCAACGTTAGCGTCCTCGATCAGGCCAACGTCCCCAGCATCGAAGCACTGACCACATTTGACCAGCTCCGTTGGGCAGGCTACATTGTTCACAAGACTCCCAAAGCAAGTGCTCTACTCGGAGCTCCATTCACGGCAAGCGAGCCTAAGGTGGGCAGGGGAAATGCTTCAAAGAGACCCTCAAAACCTCTTTGATAAAATGCAACATCCCCACCCGACACCTGGCCAAAAGACCACTCTAAGTGGAGGAAGTGCATCCGGGAGGGCGCGGAGCACCTCGAGTCTCGTCGTCGAGAGCATGCAGAAAACAAGCGCAGGCAGCGGAAGGAGCGTGCGGCAAACCAGTCCCACCCATCCTTTCCTTCAATGACTGTCTGTCCCACCTGTGACAGAGACTGTAATTCCCATATTGGACTGTTCAGTCACCTAAAAACTCACTTTTCGAGTGGAAGCAAGTCTTCCTCGATTTCGAGGGACTGCCTATGATGATGAGACATTCTAGATGTTTCATCAAATAATGTGAGAATCTCAGGGAATACAAAAGAGCTGCATTCTAAAAATGTTTCCTCCCTGCCTCTCCAGATGGAAATAACTTAATGAAGTGTAATTTCAGGAGGCCCATTTGTCTTCCAGTACCTTGCCATTCTTCATGTGTGAGCTTGGGTAATGAGCATGCTATTTTATCAAATGATTCACCACAAATGAGGCTCGCCATATCCTCACTTGATATTTGCAAATGTGCATTCTTCCTTAGACATCCACTGGACATCCATCACAATATTGACTAGGAGCAAGAACCCTGGACAGCCATCACAACAAATGTTTGTACAGTGCATTTAATGTAATAAAATGTCTCAATCAGCTTCAGATAGCAGAAAGCAGAATGAACAGTATTCGAAGAATTGACTAAAAATATGGTCAGAGATCATTTTTGAGGATTATGAAGGCAAGGAGAGAAGTGGCAAGACACAAAGGTTAACCGAGGGACGTCTGAGGGTAAAATCGTGATGACCAAATCTCTGATTAAATTGAAGAGTGCCAGGAGGGTGGGGAGATGCATGCGAGACTGGAGTCAGAGAATCATATGGCATGCCTAAGACATGGTGTTGGGGGACTCGAGGGGGACAAAACCTGGAGGGACTTGTAAATAAGGACCACAATTTTGAGTTTGTTTGCCTTAACTTTCAACTGTGACACGTTTACAAAAACGCCGATATCAGATCAGACGCCCATTATACACTCGCCCGACCTTTCAATTGGGGAGCATAACGGGCCTCCAATCAGATATCTTTGCCCCCACTGAAGTTGAAAGTTTTGCCCGGTTTGTTGGGGAGCTGGGAGGTTGATGTTGATGGAACATTGTATTTATTCACCTCTCTAGTGGAGGGGTGCTGAGGCTAATTGTAGCACCCCTGCTAATATAAGCTACCTCAACCGAGAAAAGGATGGAACCGAAGATTATTCATTCGCATCTAGATCCTTGCATTTACTAACTGAGTTGTAACAAAGCTTTTATGCATATTTTGAGAGAACCATTCGTGTGTGTACTGGGATACACCATTTAAAATCATGTCCTAAAAATCACTACCCTCTTATCTGCAAGATTTTCCCTTTCTGTTTTTTTTAAAGCATCATTAAAAATATGTTGAGACCATTTCTTGGAACACATTGGGCCAGAATTCGCTGCTATTACCTCTTTGAAACTGATCATAACTTCAAGATGTAGTGCACGCACATCCTAACGTGGAAATCCTGAAGTTGCGGTCAGTCATTCACTGCTCCGACACTGGCTGCGCTGTGACCCCACCCTCCCAAAAGCCGGCAATCAGTGTAATCCGCGAAATCAGTGAAACTGACGAACTTCGGCTCTTCTGTGGAAATACCGCTGTTAAATACCCCATTAAAAGTTAGACCCTATTTGATTACGTGTCACTGGGATTTTAACAGCATATTGACTGCTAAACAAAGGTTATGGCCCTTATGGAATTGTATGGGATTTTCTTTTTCAAATATCCACATCCACTATCTGTTTTTTTTTTGAGCCACAATTTTCAATAGCTCTATGGTACTTGAATAGCTGCAAGCATTTGGTCAATGAGTTTCTTCTATCGCAAGATCATATTCAAGAGCATGTCATTTTAAAATGAATTTTAATTTTGTGGTGTATCAAATTTATCAACTTTTAATAAAAATATTTTTTTTCAGTAACTTAAAAAAAATATATTTTTTAAAGTTTGTTTCTTTATTTCAGGATTGCCCTTTCCCCATGTGAAAGCCCAAATCATTGTTTTGCTCTCTCTAACATTTAAAAAAAGTTAGAATTAGAGGAGCTTACCCACTTCCTGGTTCGCTGTGAGATTTCTGCGTTTTGATTGGCTACTTAAAAACCTTGTTGACGACACAACACCTCTTTGCTGGGAATCCCCATTAACTCATTGATTTGAATTATGCGTCAGAAAAGCCGATCTTCTCGCCACCAAGATCGTGGGATCTTTGTGGGAAGCTTACTTTGGCGCCAGCGGCAAATGACTTTGCTTCACCGCTGACCACAAATTATGGGTCAATGACACAATTCTGTTAAAACTCTGATTGGTCCCCTTGGATGACAAGTCCTGATTACTGATTGGTCCCCTTGGAGATCGAGACACACCCATCAGTTTCTCTGGAATGTGTAATTAGATCCTCCCTGCCTACATATTGGTTACTTTGCAAAGTGTAATTCGAGCCATTCTGACTGCCAACTCCAGAGAGATCGGAGCTCACTTGGAACAGACAGGGCTCACCTGCACGGGTTAAGACTTTCTCCCACTCCCCAAACTACTTACTGCCTGCACCGCCCAAGTTCCTGACCTCCCCCCATCCAAGTTTCTGACATTTCCCCCACACATGTGTCTGACCACCCCGCCTTCCCCAGCCAAGTTCCTGACCTCTTCCCGCCAGACCCCCCTCCCCAGAGTACCTGACCTCCTTCCCCAGCCAAGTTCCTGACCTCTTCCCGCCAGCCCCCCCTCCCCTGAGTACCTGACCTCCTTTCCCTGCCCAAGCTCCTGACCTCTTCCCGCCAGCACCCCCCCCCCCTGAGTACCTGACCTCCTTTCCCTGCCCAAGTTCCTGACCTTCTCTCCCTGATCAAGTTCCTCACCTGCCCCCCCGACCCATGACCATCTCTCCACAACAAGTTCCTGCCCGACTCCCGCCCCCCGCCTCCAGTGTGTGTGGATCACAGATTATTAACAAGTTATTGGGTGTGAAGTGAATAGTGACAGTGTCGTGACTTCCGGATTTCGTCCAGTCCAATGATGTCACTTGCCACAGTCGCGCCAAGCTTCCTGAGAAATCAACCAGGTCTCAGAGGAGGAGAGGGAGAACGTGTAAAGGGATTGGGGTTGGAAGAACGTGATCTGCCTTACCATCTGGATCACACTCTCATTCCCCCCCTCTCCCTTTTAGACCTGGATCATGTTGTTCAACCATCACCACTGTGCTCTCCCACGAGTTCCTGACCTCCTCTCTCTCCCTCTGATACCCTCTCTCCCTCCGATTACCTCTCTCTCTCTCTCTCTCCCGCCGATTCTCTCACTCTCTCTCTTCTTCCCTCCAATTCACCCTCTCTCCCTCCCTCCGATTCCCCCTCTCTCTCTCCCTCCCTCTGATTCCCTCTCTCTCTCCCTCCCTCCAATTCCCCCGCGCTCTCCCTGCCTCCGATTGCCTCTCCCTCTCACCGATTCCCTCGCTCTCTCCCACCGATTCCCTCTCTCTCTTCCTCAGATTACCCCTCTCTCTCTCTACTCTCTCTCCCTCTGTCTGATTGCCTCTCTCTCTCCCTCCAATTCCCCCTTTCTCTTTCACTTCCTCTGATAACCCCCTCTCTCTCTCTGATTCTCTCTCTCTCCCTCCAATTCCCCCCTCTCTCTCTTTCTCTCTCTCTCCAATCCCCTCTCTCTCCCTCCCTCTGATTCTCCCTCTCTCTCTCTCTCCGTCCCTCCAATTCTCTCTCTCTTTCCCTCTCCGATTCCCCCTCTCTCTCCCCCTCTCCAATTCCCTCTCTTTCTCTCTCTCTCTCTCTTCCTCCCTCTGATTCCCTCTCTCTCTCTCTCTCCCCTTTTGATCCTCTCTTCTCCCCTTGACGCCTCCCCCCCCCGCCCCCCCAAGCATGGATCTAGTGTGACGGGCCTGCTGCCATGACGAGCTGAACAAAGCATGGCGCACACTGCACTGCAGCTGCAATTGTGGGACACTGCACATGCGCAGCCTTGGTGACCAAATACATATAAGGGGATTGGGTGCACCGACCACGCACACACGCAGAAGGACACAAAAATATTCATGTAGATAATCACTTTTAAAAAAACATTTGGATAATATGTATTTGAATTAGTTAGTCTCTCTGATGCGCATGTTCCTTGTCCAAAATGCAGCTTGGTTGGATAATACTTGCTAGAGGATATAAGACCAAGGTCTATTTAGTTCTACCATCCTGGTAGTCGCATGATACAATGAAAAGGGAGCAGCTTCGAAGAAACTCACAGTCGGCAGATAGGGCTCTATGATGCAAATAAGTGCCCACCTGTTGATCTTTACAGAAAGGTTGAAAGCTTCTGAAAACACTTTGAAGATTTTGGGCAATTCCGGGGTAAAATTCAACTTTGACAGGGAACAAAATGGGCATTGACATCAATGAAAAGGAAAATCAGGAGGGGTGTTTAACGGGTGGCCGATTTGCAACTGCCCTTTTTGTGCCCTTGCTGAAGTTGAAACCGCTTATTATTTTAGTTTCAGAAACTGTTTAAAGTGCTATATAGGTCAATCACTGTAATGTGAATTATCTGTCATGTATCTTTATCTTCTGTCTAATTATGCATCTTATAAATAAATGTGATTACTAGTTTTAGCCTGAATGACATTTTCGAATGTGTTGGTATACAACAACAACTTGCATTTATATAGTGCCTTTAACGTAGAAAAAACTCCCAATGTGCTTCACAGGAGTATTATGAGAGAAAAATAAATTGACACAGAGGCACCTGAGGAGAAATTAGGGCAGAGGACCAAAAGCTTGGTCAAAGAGGTAGATTTTAACAACAACAACTTGTATTTATATAGTGCCTTTAATGTAGTGAAACGTACCAAGGCGCTTCAAAGGAGTATTATGAGACAAACATTTTGACACTGAGTCATATAACATGAAATTAGGGCAGGTGACCAAAAGCTTGATCAAATAGGCAGGTTTTAAGGAGTGTCTTGAAGGAGGAAAGAAAGGTTTAGGCAGGGAATTCCCAAGCTTAGGGCCTAGGCAACAGAAGGCACGGCCAACAATAGTTGAGCGATTATAATCAGGGATGCTCAAGAGGGCAGATATCTCAGGGGACTGTGGGGTTAGAGAAGATTACAGAGATAGGGAGGGCGAGGCCATGGAGGGATTTGAAAACAAGGATGAGAATTTTTAAATCAAGGCGTTCCAATCACTGGGGATTTGACAAGGTTACCAAGATTTATCTAAAAGATATATTGTTTTAAATAAATTGATCCATTGCAAAATAGACATTTGAGGAATGCTAGTTTTAGTAACTCATGTTAAAGTATGTTTAGAACTATGATGGATATCTTTTTTTCTTAGGCAGTCCCTTGGAATCGAGGATGACTTGTTTCCACGCTAAAAATGAGTTTTCATGTGACTAATGAGTCCTATGTGGGACTTACAATTTCTGTCACAGTTGGGGTAGATGGTGGTTGAATGAACGGGTGGGTGGGGTGCTTGGGATGCCATGCGCTCCTTCGGCGTAGAGACTCGAGGTGTTTGGCGCCTTCCCGGATGTTTATTCTCCACTTTGTGCGGTCTTGGGCCAGGGATTCCCAGGTGTCAGTGGGGATGTTGCACTTTTTCAAGGAGGCTTTGAGGGTATACTTGAAGCGTTTCCCCTGCCCACCTAGGGCTCGTTTGCTGTGTCGGAGCTCCGAGTAGAGCGTGTGTTTTGGGAGTCTTGTGCCGGGCATGCGGATGACGTAGCTCACCCAACGGAGCTGATCGAGGGTGATCAGTGCCTCGATGCTGGGGATGTTGGCCTGAGCAAGAAGGCTGACATTGGTGTGCCTATCCTGCCAATGGATTTGCAGGATCTTGTGGAGGCAGCATTGGTGGTACTTCGCCAGTGCTTTGAGGTGTCTGCTGTACATAGTCCATGTCTCTGAGGCATATGGGACGGGAATCACTACTGCTCTGTAGACCATGAGCTTGGTGCCGGATTTGAGGTCCTGGTCTTCAAACATGCTTTTCCTCAGGTGACCGAAGGCTGCACTGGCACACTGAAGCCCTTGTTGACAGTAGGCTCCCAAGGTATGGAAAATGGTCCACGTTGTCCAAGGCCTCGTCGTGGATTTTGATAATCGGGTACAGATTGGTAGAGCACCTTTGTCTTACGGATGTTTCATGTAAGGCTGATGCTCTCGTATGCTTCGGTGAAGATGTTGACGATGGCTTCGAATTCGGCCGCTGAGAGTGCGCAGATGCAGGCATCGTCTGTGTATTGTCGTTTAATGACAGAGGAAGGATATGGCAGAAAACAATTATGACATTAAACTTCATTATGAAATGCTATAGAAGAGTTTAGTGAGGTCAGATAAACCTTGGGCTAGGAATTCGGCAGGTTTGCACCCGTTTAGCGCCATGATGAAACTGAAAAAGTAATTTTTTTTTTAGCACTAAACGAGTCGCATAAAATTTAGCGCCCGATTGGAAAAGTCAGCAGCGGTTTTGCGCTGGCGCTAAAAATTATTGCCGGACCATTTCTTTTCCTGTTTTTATGACGTCAATCGGCGTGCAACGCTGCGCTATCGCCGGAGCATAAAATTCGCCGTTATCGCCATTTTTATTGCCGGCCTAAAGACA
Source organism: Pristiophorus japonicus (assembly GCF_044704955.1). Classification (NCBI taxonomy): domain Eukaryota; kingdom Metazoa; phylum Chordata; class Chondrichthyes; family Pristiophoridae; genus Pristiophorus; species Pristiophorus japonicus. The sequence goes on from NC_091979.1 coordinate 69,489,917, forward strand.
CGCCCTAAAAAAATCAAGTCTTACCAGGTCAGATCCAGGGGGCACTCGGTGCTAACGGCACCATCTTGAAAAATGGAGCATTAAAGGATTTGGAGGGATGGCTGCGTTTTGCATAGTGAACTTTATGTTAGTTCATAGTTTATTTTTAAGGATATTTAAGGACATTTAAAAGAATGGGGGCTATAATATCTCTGCCATTATTCCTGGCTGCTTTTACTATGCAGCATTGAGTTGGAAGAAGGCTTATTCAAGAACATTTTGAGCTTAATCAAAGAGCTCGCAGGCATATGGGGAGGAGGCCTTGTACCCCCACGAGTTTACAGGGAATAGCGCTCATACCTGCAGCTGTCTGAGACATAGTGCGTTCAAAGGCTGCGTTTCCAAAAAGAAGTGGTCACAGAGATATGCCAGCTGATAAAGACAGACCCACAACCTACCAGCGGGAACAGGACTGCACTGCCCGTTGAGGTAAAGGTGACTGTGGCACTTACCTCTTATGCGTCCGGATCCTTTCAGGTATCAGTAGGGGGCATATGCCCCATCTCACAGTTCGCTACACATAGCTGCATTTGCCAGGTGACTACTGCACTGTACACATGCAAGATGGACTTTATAAAGTTCCCAATGACCAGGGAGGCAAAGAATGAGAGGGCTATAGGTTTTGCACGAATTGTTGGCTTCCCCAAGGTTCAGGGTGCCATTGACTGTACGCACATTGCCCTGCGAGCACCTTTAGTGGAGCCAGAGGTTTACCGAAACCGAAAGGGATTCCACTCCCTGAACGTACAGATCGTCTGCGACCATACTCAGCGCATCATGGCAGCAAATGCACAATTTCCAGGGAGCATCGATGATGCTTTCATCTTGCATGAGAGCAGTCAGCCACAAGGCCAGAGCTGGATGCAGGGGGACAAAGGTTACAGGCTCATGACCCCACTCTGGAACCTTCAGACACAAGCCGAGCATCGCTATAATGACAGCCATATAGCCACATGCAACATCGTCAAAAAGACAATTGGAGTGCTCAAGCAATAATACTGTCCTCAGCATGTCGCTGAGTTCATTGTGGTGTGCTGCACGCTACACAACTTAGTCATCATGAGCAGACAGGATCTTCCACAGGGGACTGCAGGACCACCTCAGGAGAGAGGGAGGGGGAGGGACGGAGGAGGAGGAGGACTATGAGGAGGATGAGGAGGAGCAAGATGAGGAGGTGGACGAGGAGCCTGGCAATTAACCCATCCCACCACCTCCACCACCACCACAGGGGAGGTCTCGTGGAGCTTTCGCCGCTGCAAAAGACTTACGTCAGCAGTTCATAATTCATCGCTATCCTTGAAAAGTGAACGGCATGTTTCATCTTTACCCGCCCACTCTATCCCATGTTGACTATTCCCCCCTTTATTCTGCAAATGAGACACGACACAGGAATGGTTAAGGTGAACAAAATAATTCATTTAACATACAGTAAGTTGAATAAGATTTATTAAACATTGTAAATGTAATTTGCAAACTGGAATAACATTTATTAAACATTGTGAACTTTTAATAATTTAACAGAATTGGGAAATTTTTTAAAACTTTTATAAAATAGCAACAACAAAACGAAAGAACAACCCTTGCATCAAACGTCTTTTACCGCGGCCCATCCTCGTCCCCCCCCCCCCTCCATCCTAACCCCCTCCCTTGCGACATGACCGTACCCAAGGTAGTACCAAGACATCGTCCAACAATGTGGCCAGAGTCCTCCTCTAAAAGGGAGATAGACAATGGCATGTGTGGATCCCCTGGAGAAGCTCGAGGTATGGAAGGCCCGTCTTCAGAGTGGCGAGCCTTCTGTGAGTCTGGGTGTTGTGACACTGGGGACTGCAGTGCCAAAGGTCAAGACCATCAACTGGGCGCAGTCATTGACAGTCGTGACAATCTGAGACATGCCCTCCCTCGTGTCCGCCGATAGTGCCGCCGCAATGCTTGTGGGAAAAGCAACCAAGACCTCCGGGAGCTATCGGCTGAGCGGGATGCTCTCTCTGGACAGTCCCACCATGTCCAGGTGTGCGTCTGCCTGTCTGTCAGCAGACCGGTTTTGCCGACTCACCCGCCGGAGAGATGGCATAAGGGATTCAACCCTGGGAGTGCGTGGCTGCATGCCACTTGGACCCGGGGCCTTGGATTGGGCAAAGCCCGAGAAAGTGACTTCCTGGTCAGAGCTATTGGCCGCAGGTAAAAGAGGTGTCGATTGCATCGGCCCACCGCGACTCCCCCGTCCCCCCCCCCCCCGCCCGGAATAGCTCGGAATAGCTTCCTGAGTTCCTTCCTCCCGTGGAGGTCCCTTGTCCTCGATGTCTTCGTGGTGCCCCTCCTGCACCCCCACACGATGGGCTGAGGTGGAGGCTTCCATTGGCGGATTTGGCACCTCCTCATCTGGAAATAGAAAACAACAGACAAGTGTTTAGCAGCAGGGGAGGGGACAGGGTGACATGAGTAAGGTCACATAACACAGGCTCATTTGAAGGACCGCACTACTGCATTATATGTAGCCCACAGACACGGCATCACATTGCCCCAACCCTAGCCCACAGACACTGCATCACATTGCCCCAACGCAGCCCAGGGATTTTGCAGGACCTACCCTCAGTTTCAAACAGGGGATGAGCACCCCCACCTCCCAGTGGCACCGATCAGAGCTGCCATGTGCTCCTTCAGGTCCGTTAAGGGCAGTGTCTGGGGCGGACCATCGCCTGTGCGCCGCTGCTCCCGGCGGTTGTGGGACAACTTTCCCTGCAAATATGACAATTGGAATGGTTACCAGAGGGCCTTTCTGCTCTTGTGACCATCAAAGCACTTATACCAAACTGTGTGCATTTAATACAGTCCTCTGTTTAATGGCCCTGGTAGTTGCATATGGTTCATGAGGAAGATATCGAAGTGCAGGAACATCTTTTAAATGTCAAAAAGCAGTCTTACTAATGTGTAATGATCATTCATGGCAAATAAGGTGCAATACTAAGCCTACCTATAACAATATGTGTCAGATTTACAATTTAAGTAATGAATGAGTGCATGAATAAAAATATTACTTCTCACGACCCTGAAATGGTCATTGAACATTTTCCTACATTGTTGATGGTCCCTCTTGGTATTATCAACTGAGGAAACCTCCTCAGCCAAGCTGGTCCACAGACACCTTTGCACAGCTGGGAGGGGTTTACCAGCACCTCTCCTATTAAATTCCTCCCACCCGGTTTGCACAGCTGCAATGAGGGCCTCCTTTGCTTCATAGCTAAACTTTTGGGCTCTCTGCCTGCTTCAGTCCCCTTCCATCGTGGCTGCTTGGTCTGTGAAAAATACCTGCTTCGGCCGTGGATGTACTGCGCATGCGTGGGCACACCCTGACAGCTGACCAAAATCATGGGAAGAAAAAAAAAATTGGAGAAAAAAAAAATTGCGCATGCGCAGAAGGTCCATTTTTTTCTTCTTGCAAAATTCAGCTCCGGTGCACAAATTCCACGTGGAAGGCCGAATTTAGTGCTATCGCTATCGCTGGTCACCGTTTGGTGAATTTTGCGACTTCCAGCAATAACGCTAACCTGGCACTAAAAAAAAATAACTTTACGATTATCGCCCAAAAATGGTCAAAATCTCTAACACCCAAATTTCTAGTCCCTTATGGGCAGGTTTTCACCCATTTACCACCATTTTACCACCATGGCAGGGTGGAAAGTGTGTTTTTTTTGGGTGGTAAATGTGGCACAAAAAATTTAGCGCCTCGGCGGAAAATTCGGCAGTGGTTTTGCGCCGGCGGTAAAAATTATCGCCCGCCCGTTTCTGTCACCATTTTTAGGACGTCAATTGGTGTGTAATTCCTCGCTATCACCGAGGCCAGGAAGTTCACCGGTACCGCAATTTTTACCGTCTGCCCAAAAACCTGCTGTGAAAACTCGTCTTACCTGTTCGGACCCACTACGCACCCGGCGCTAACGACACCATCTTGAAAAATGAAGCAGAAGTTTAGTGTATACAAGGATGTGGAGGGAGGGCTGCATTTTACACAGAGGTTTTTGTGAGTTTATAATTAGTTTTTAAGGCTATTTGAGGACATTTAAAAGAATGGGGGCTATAATATCGCTGCCATTATTCCTGGCTGCTTTTTCTATGCAGCATCGAGCTGGAAGGCTTAGTCAAGAGCATTATGAGTGTAATCAAAGAGCTCACATATTTTTGGGGAAGAGACCTTTCACCCCACAAGTTTACAGGGAACAGCGCTCATACCTGCAGCTGTCTGAGGCACATTGCGTTGGAAGGTTGCGCTTCCGAAAAGAGGTGGTCACCGAGATATAGCAGCTGATAAAGGCAGACTTACAGCCCACCAGCGGGAACAGGACTACACTGCCCATTGAGGTGAAGGGGACTGTGGCACTTGCCTTCTATGCCTCCGGCTCCTTTCAGGCTTCAATAGGGGACATAAGCTGCACCTCACAGTTCGCTGCATATAGCTGCATTCGCCAGGTGACTACTGCACTGTACACATGCAGGATGGAATTTATGAAGTTCCCAGGGAGGCACAGAATGAGAGGGCTATAGGTTTTGCACGGATTGCTGGCTTCCCCAAGGTTCAGGGTGTCATTGACTGTGTGCACATCGCTCTGCGAGCACCTTTAGAGGAGCCAGAGGTTTACCGAAACCGAAAGGGATCCCATTCCCTGAATATACAGATCGTGTGCGATCATAGTGCATCATGACAGTCAATGACCAGTTTCCAGGGAGCATCCATGATGCTTTCATCTTGTGTGAGAGCACAGTCTCATACCTGTTCGAGCGTCAGCCAGAAGGCCAGTGCTGGATGCTGGGGGACAAAGGTTACAGGCTCGCCACCTGGCTCATGACGCCCCTCTGGAACCCTCAGACAAAAGCCGAGCATCGCTATAATGATAGCCATATAGCCACACGCAACATCGTCGAAAAGACAATTGCAGTGCTCAAGCAGCACTTCCGATGCCTGGACCACTCTGGAGGCAGCCTGCAATACTCCCCATAACAGGTCGTTGAGTTCATTGTGGTGTGCTGCATGCTACACAACTTAGCCATCATGACGGGACAGGAATTTCCACTGGGGACTGCAGGACCACCACAGGAAAGTGAAGAAGAGGAGGAGGAGGATTAGGAGGAGCCTGGCCTCCACGACCACTACAGGGGAGGCCTCGTGGAGCTTTAGCCACTGTAAAAGTCTTGTGTTAGCAGCTTCTAAATCAACGCTTTGCTTGAACATAGAAACATAGAAAATAGGTGCAGGAATAGGCCATTCGGCCCTTCGAGCCTGCACCACCATTCAATATGATCATGGCTGATCATGCAACTTCAGTACCCCATTCCTGCTTTCTCTCCATACTCCTTGTTCCCTTTAGCTGCAAGGGCCACATCTAACTCCCTTTTCAATATATCTAACGAACTGGCCTCAACAACTTTCCACAGGTTCACAATTCTCTGAGTGAAGAAGTTTCTCCTCATCTCAGTCTGAAATGGCTTACCCCTTATCCTTGTGACACCTGGTTCTGGACTTCCCAACATCGGGAAGATTGTTCCTGCATCTAACCTGTCCAATCCCGTCAGAATTTTATATGTTTCTATGAGACCTCCTCTCATTCTTCTAAATTCCAGTGAATATAAGCCTAGTCGATCCAGTTTTTCTTCATATGTCAGTCCTGCCATCCTGGGAATCAGTCTGGTGAACCTTCGCTGCACTCCCTCAATAGCAAGAATGTCCTTCCTCAGATGATGAGACCAAAACTGTACACAATATTCAAGGTGTGGCCTCACCAAGGCCCTGTACAACTGTAGTAAGACGTCCCTGCTCCTATACTCAATTCCTCTCGCTATGAAGGCCAATATGCCATTTTCCGTCTTCACCGCCTGCTCTACCTGCATGCCAACTTTCAATGACTGATGTACCATGACACCCAGGTCTCGTTGCAGCTCCCCTTTTCCTAATCCGTCACCATTCAGATAATATTCTGCCTTCCTGTTTTTGCCACCAAAGTGGATAACCTCACATTTATCTACATTTACTGCATCTGCCATGCATTTGCCCACTCACCTAACCTATCCAAGTCACCCTGCAGCCTCTTAGCATCCTCCTTGTAGCTCACACTGCCACCCAGCTTAGTGTCATCTGCAAACTTGGAGATATTACATTCGATTCCTTTGTCTAAATCATTAATGTATATTGTAAATAGTTGGGGTCCCAGCACTGAACCTTGCAATACCCCACTAGTCACTGCTTGCCATTCTGAAAAGGACCCGTTTATTCCTACTCTTTGCTTCCTGTCTGCCAACCAGTTCTCTATCCACATCAATAGATTACCCCAATACCATGTGCTTTAATTTTGCACAATAATCTCTTATGTGGGACCTTGTCAAAAGCCCTTTAAAAGTCTAAATACACCACATCCACTGGTTCTCCCTTGTCCAATCTATAGTTACATCCTCAAAAAATTCTAGAAGATTTGTCAAGCATGATTTCCCTTTCACAAATCCATGCTGACTTAGACCAATCCTGTCACTGCTCTCCAAATGCGCTGCTATTTCATCTTTAATAATTGATTCCAACATTTTCCTCACTACTGATGTCAGGCTAACCGGTCGATAATTCCCTGTTTTCTCTCTCCCTCCTTTTTTAAAAAGTGGCATTACATTAGCTACCCTCCAATCCATAGGAACCAATCCAGAGTCTATAGAATGTTGGAAAATGACCACCAATGCATCCACTATTTCTAGGACTACTTCCTTAAATACTCTGGGATGCAGACTATCCAGCCCTGGGGATTTATCGGCCTTCAATCCCATCAATTTCTCCAACACAATTTCCTGACTAATAAGGATTTCCTTCAGTTCCTTCTTCTCGCTAGACCCTCGGTCCCCTAGTATTTCCGGAAGGTTATTTGTGTCTTCCTTAGTGAAGACAGAACCAAAGTAATTGTTCAATTGGTCTGCCATTTCTTTGTTCCCCATTATAAATTCACCTGATTCTGACTGCAAGTGACCTACATTTGTCTTCAGTAAGCTTTTTCTCTTCACATATCTATAGAAGCTTTTGCAGTCAGTTTTTATGTTCCCTGCAAGCTTACTCTCATACTCTATTTTACCCCTCTTAATTGAACCCTTTGTCCTCTTCTGCTGAATTCTAAATTTCTCCTAGTCCTCAGGTTTGCTGCTTTTTCTGACCAATTTGTATGCCTCTTCCTTGGATTTAACACTATCCCTAATTTCCTTTGTTAGCCACAGTTGAGCCACCTTCCCTGTTTTATTTTTTTGCCAGACAGGGATGTACAATTGTTGAAGTTCATCCATATGATCTTTAAACGTCTGCCATTGCCTATCCACCATCAACCCTTTAAGTATTATTCGCCAGTCTATCCTAGCCAATTCATGTCTCATACCATCGAAGTTACCTTTCTTTAAGTTCAGGACCTTAGTCTTTGAATTAACTGTGTAACTCTCCATCTTAATGAAGAATTCTACCATATTATTGTCACTCTTCCCCAAGGGGCCTCGCACAACAAGATTGCTAATTAATCCTCTCTCATTACACAACATCCAGTCTAGGATGAGCATCCCTCTGGTTGCTTCCTCGACATATTGGTCTAGAAAACCATCCCTTATACACTCCAGGAAATCCTCCTCCACCGTATTGCTACCAGTTTGGTTAGCCCAATCTATATGTAGATTAAAGTCACTCATGATAACTGCTGTACCTTTATTGCACAGATCCCTAATTTCCTGTTTGATGCCATCCCCAACCTCACTGCTCCTGTTTGGTGGTCTGTACACAACTCCCACTAGCGTTTTCTGCCCTTTGGTGTTCCGCAGCTCTACCCATACAGATTCCACATCATCCAAGCTAATGTCCTTCCTTACCATTGCGTTAATCTCCTCTTTAACCAGCAATGCTACCCCACCTCCTTTTCCTTTTTGTCTATCCTTCCTGAATATTGAATACCCCTGGATGTTGATGATAAGTCCTTACTATACAGTATAAATGCACACGAGGCCCATACTTGAGAGAAGGTCACTCTGTGACCAGTTACCTTTATTACCAAGACCTCAAGTGATGAAGGTGGGTGGAACTTCCCCTTTTATACCTGAAAGTCCAGGTTAGGAGTGTCTCCCACAAGTTCGCCCCTTGTGGTCAATGTTCTCAAGGTGTACAACTTAGGTCAGCTTATATATGGGTTACAATGTTCGTTGAATACATGGCAGTTGAGCTCCCAGCCTTGGTCACAGTGAAAGGCACGTTTCACCTTTGCCTGCCCACTCTATCCCACCATGTTGACCATTCCCCCTCTTATTTTACAAATGAGACACTGCACAAGAATGGTTAAGGTGAACAAAAAAATGTATAAAACATTTGTAAATTTATAAGAGTTGTACATTCTTGAAAACTTTAATTTTGAAACTTAAATACATTTTGAACTTGAACACAAATTTGTAAAACTTTTGTAAAATAACCAAAACAGGGAAACTACAGCCAAACAGCAACAAAACAACAATAACAACCCCTGCACCGAACGTCGTTTAACTGTGGCCACCTTCCCCCTATCCCGCCCTGATCTTAACACCCCCTCTTGCTTCTTGCCCCTATCCGCGTTGGGACCAAGACGGTGTGCAAGAAGGCGGGCAGGGCGCTGCTGTTGTTGGGGGAGAGACAATGGAGACGCCATTGGACCCCCTAGAGAAGCTAGGGTTATGGAAGGCCCGGCTTCTGTGTCGGAATGCCCTTGCTTGGCCTCCCCATTTACAGGTGCTGATGGTCTGGGTGATATGACACTGGGGATTGCAGTGCCAAAAGTCGAGACTATCAATTGCCACAGGGCATCGACAGCCTCGGTGTTGTCCCAGATCGCAGCTGCAATTTGTGACGTGTCCGCAGATTTTGTCACAGATTATGCTGCGATATTACCTGAAATGCTACCCAGGGCCTGGAGGAGCTCTCGACTGAGTTCGACGCTCTCCCTTGACAGTCCCACCATATCCAAGTGTGTATCTGCCTGTCTTTTAGCAAACCGGCTTTGCCGACTCAACCTCCGAAGTGACAGCATGCAGGGCTCAACCCTGGAGGTGCACACGACTTGGACCTACTGCCTCGGATGGAACAAAGCCTGTGAACGTGGCTTCACCCAAGGAACTTGTGGTCGCAGATAAAAGACGTGCTGACTGCATCGCCCCCTCTACCCCTACCACCACGCCCCCCCACCCCCCCCCGCAACAGCTTCATGATGTTGTTCCTCCCATGGAGGATTCTTAGCGCGTTCCTCATCTTCCTCCTCGACCCACACATGATGGGCTGAGGTGGAGGCTTGCATAGGACGATGTGGCGCCTCAGAATCCTCATCTGCGAAATAGAAAACAACAGACGAGTGGTTAGCAAGAGGGGAGGGGGCAGGGTGATATGAGTAAGGTCACATAGCGCAGGCTTATTTGAAGGACCAGCACTACTGCATTATATGTCGTCGAGAGACACTGCATCACGTTACCCGAATCCGAGTCCACAGACACTGCATCACATGACTCCAACCCAGCCCGGGATATTCGCAGGACTTACCCTCAGTTCCAACCATGGGCTCAGCACCCGCATGGGTAGCTGATCTCCCGGAGGCACCAATTCAGCCAGCCATGTGCTCCTCCAGGTCTGTTAAGGGATGCGTATTGGCCAGACCACTGCCTGTCCGTCGCTGCTCGTGGCGATTGTGCGACAACTTTTTCTTCAAAAACGACAATAGAAATGGTTACCAGAGTGCCCTTCTGCTCTTGTGGCTCACATAGATAGCCATCAAAGCACTTACACCATCTTGTGTGCATTTAATACATCCGTCTGTTTAATGGTTCATAAGGAAGACATCGACGTGCAGAAGCATCTTTTAATGTCAAAAGCAATCTTAATAATGTGTAACGATCATTCATGGCAAATAAGGTGCAACACTCAGCCTACCTACAGCAACATGTGTCAGGTTTACAATTTAAGTAATCAAGGAGTGCAAGAATACGAAAATTACTTACTCTTACAACCCTGCAATGGTCATTCCATCTTTTTCTGCATTGCTAGTTTTGCAGTGCAACAGCTGCAGGAAAATTGCGGGGATCAGCACCAGCCCTTATACATGGCCTTCTTCGACCTTACAAAGGCCTTTGCAACCGCGAGGGTCTATGGAGTGTCCTCCTCCATTTCGGTTGCCCCCAAAAGTTCGTCACCATCCTCTGCCTGCTCTAAGTCGACATGCAGGCTGTGATCCTTACCAACGGATCCATCACAGACCCAATCCACGTGCAGACCGGAGTCAAACAGGACTGCGTCATCGTCCCAACCCTCTTCTCAATCTTCTAGCTGCCATGCTCCACCTCACAGTCAACAAGCTCCCCGCTGAAGTGGAACTGAACTACAGAACCAGTGGGAACCTGTTCAACCTGCGCCGTCTCCAGGCCAGGTCCAAAACCACCCCAATCTCTGTCATCGAGTTACAGTATGCAGATGACGCCTGCATCTGCGCACATACAGAGGCTGAACTCCAGGACATAGTCGACGCATTTACTGAGGCGTACAAAAGCATGGGCCTTACACTAAACATCCGTAAGACAAAGGTCCTCCACCAACCTGTCTTCGCCATACAGCACTGCCCCCCCAGTCATCAAGATTAACGGCGTGGCCCTGGACAACGTGGACCATTTCCCATACCTCGGGAGCCTCTTATCAACAAGAGCAGGCATTGACGACGAGATTCAACACCGCCTCCAGTAAGCCAGTGCAGCCTTCGGCTGCCTGAGGAAAAGAGTGTTTGAAGACCAGACCCTCAAAACTGCCACCAAGCTCATGGTTTACAGGGCCGTAGTAATACCCGCCCTCCTGTATGGCTCAGAGACATGGACCATGTACAGCAGACATCTCAAGTTGCTGGAGAGATACCACTAAAATCCAACAAATCACCTGGGAGGACAGACTCACCAACATCAGCGTCCTCAGCCAGGCCAACATCCCCAGCATTGAAGCACTGACCACACTTGATCAGCTCTGCTGGGCAGGCCACATTGTTCGCATGCCTGACACAAGACTCCCAAAGCAAGCGCTCTACTCGGAACTCCTTCACGGCAAACGAGCCAAAGGTAGGCAGAGGAAACGTTACAAGGACAGCCTCAAAGCTTCCCTGATAAAGTGCAACATCCCCACTGACATCTGGGAGTCCCTGGCCAAAGACCGCCCTAAATGGAGGAAGTGCATCTGGGAGGGTGCTGAGCACCTCGAGTCACATCGCCAAGAGCATGCAGAAAAAAAGCACAGGCAAACCAATCCCACCCACCCCTTCCCTCAACAACTATCTGCCCCACCTGTGACAGAGTCTGTGGTTCTCGTATTGGACTGTTCAGCCACCTAAGAGCTCATTTTAAGAATGGAAGCAAGCCCTCCTCGATTCCGAGGGACTGCCTATGATGATAATGATGATGTGTGCTAGACCCATGCTGCAGAGCTTGGTCTCCAATTGTCTTGGGTCCCCTTGCCATTGGACCAAGATCTTGCTCTGGTAAGTTTGTGTGGTAGCTGGTGTGCAACGGCCGCCCCACGTTAAATGAATTCATGCACAGGCATCTTCTACCCTCTAAAATGAAATTCAGGACTTGGAAGGTCAAGACCCTCACTGCTACAGATCCCGCATTGGACTCATCAGCCACCTTAGAACTTATGTGAGTGTGGAAGCAAGTCATCCTCGACTCTGAGGGACTGCCTAAAAAGAAGCAGCATTGCTAGTGGTCCATGGAAATGTTATCTACTGAGGAGACCTCCTCAGCAACAGAGGTCCAAAATCTCCTCACAACGGGTGGGGTGGGGGTTTTACTTCGACCCCTCCTATTAAACTCCTCCCATCTACTCTCAATTGCTGTTATAAGTGCCTCATTCACATCGGCACTAGATTTCCTGGCCCTCTGCCTGCTATGATCATCCTGCTGCATCTTCTGCTGTCTCTGAAAAATGGCAGATTGAGAGCTGGGTGTACTGCGCATGCTTGACACCTGACTAGAATCGCAGGGGAAAAAAATCTGAAGAAAAAAATAGCCAAAAAATAAAAGTTGCGCATGCACAGAAGGTCCGTTTTTTTCCAGATCGCTGAATTCGGCACCAGCCCACAAATTCCATCGTGCAAGATTGGATTTTACTGCTACCACTATCATTTGCCGAATTTTGCGGCCTCCAGCCATAGCGGTATTCCAGCAGTTAAAAAAAAATCAAAATCATCGATTACCACCCAACAACCGGTCATAGTGCTATTTTCCAAATTTCTAGCCCAAAAACTTTAACATACCTTTTATGGAGCCAACGTTTCTCTGGCGCGTGGCCTTCACTGGGTGCTGGGTGGGTGCAGCCTATTGGAACAGGGGAGGGGACCCTGGGAAAAAGGTACTCTAAAGAAAGAAAAAACAAAACATTTACATTGTTTGTTGTAGGGTATAAGATCCAGATTTATAGCTCTCCACCACTTTGATAATTTTTTTAATGTTTTTGTAGTCTGTACTTTCCTGACAGATTTACGAAGTCTCCCGTTGTATACTTACTCTCCTTTGTCTGGCTTGATCCTTTAATGTAGCAATGGTATTTGGGAAAAATAACTTCATGGAACAGCTGACTGCTGAGTGGACTGGAAGTAAAGATGGAAAGTAATCGTGAATGATAATAGGCTATCAAAGCTCTGATTGGCAAGAGCGGGGATCGGCTAGTGGGAAAATAGCAAGGATAGGGAGCAGTGATTGCAGACAATGCAAGAGGATAAAGGTCTGCTGGAAACATAAAGGAAAAAAGGATGACTTTGAATGAGGAGTGCAACTTTCAAAGTCTGGGTCAGCAGCTGGAGGTGGGTGGGCAATGCACAGCAGAGCAGGAGGCCCAGCAGTAAGGAAGAGCAGAGGCCAATGGAACAACCAGGAACATGAGCATGAAATAAGTGCACCTTCTCTCTTACTATAAGCAATTTAAAAAAATTAACTTAAGCCACCTTACTCCTTCCTAACACTATGGGCTCTATTTTTCCGACCGAAGTGGGGAGAGAGACGGGAGACGTCCGAGGTGAGCTGTGACCCAGCTTCTGGCTCCATGTCAGCTGATCTTATCGAACGTATAAGATTATGAGGGTGGATGCAGAGAGGATGTTTCCACTGATAGGGGAGACTAGAACTAGAGGGCATAATCTTAGAATAAGGGGCCGTCCAGTTAAAACAGAGATGAGGAGAAATTTCTTCTCTGAGGATTGTGGATCTGGGGAATTTACTGCCTCAGAGAGCTGTGGAAGCTGGGACATTGAATAAATTTAAGACAGAAATAGACAGTTTCTTAAACAATAAGGGAATAAGGGGTTATGGGGAACGGGCAGGGAAGTGGACCTGAGTCCATGATCGGATCAACCATGATCGTATTAAATGGCAGAGCAGGCTCGAAGGGCCGTATGGCCTTCTACTGCTCCTATTTCTTATGTTCTTATGTACCCCACAACTTTCCCTAGATTGGGCTTGTAAAACATGCCCTGCGAGGTTCCTGGCCAATTAAAAGGAAATGGGTCTGATAACAACATTTGATGATGTGCCATCAGCCGGTTTCCTTAAAGGGACCATGCCCACATACATTTTGACAATTGTGCTGTCAGTGTTCTGCAGCATTGAGGTGCTGCAAACGCTGACAACCTTTGCACAAAGGTGCACTGCTGCACCCAAGCTTTCCCATGACTCCCTCCAAATGCTTATGGAGGGAGTCACAGCACATGGGAAAGTTCTCTTCCCTTCCATTGGGCAGAAGAGACCTCCCCAGAACACCAATGCAGCCTGGTTGCACATTGTTCCGGAGGGTACTAGCAGGAATGTTGTCAAGAGGACCAGGCTGCAGTTGCACAAACCTTTCAATGATCTCAGTAGATCACGAAACGTTACTGCAAAGCCACACTCAAACTCATCCTGCTGTGCAACTCATCACATCCCCATCACACTGATGCTGCTGGAATAGATGGCAGCTAAAGCTGAGATGACAGAAGCGATCTGTCACTGGTAAGAGAGGTTACTCCAAGGAGGTGACACAGGATAGAGAGTTCCTTGCAAACACTTCAAACCTCCATAAAGCTGAAAAGTGTATTCAAAATCCTGAAGGCGCCAGCTTCTTTGATTTGAAATTGAACAGCTGTGAAATGGCAGCTTTTACACCACTTCTGCAGCTGTCAACCAGTCAAACCAATCGAAAGTTTTTGAGAACCCGACACACTTACCTGACGTGATACCCGAGGGATGGGAACCTCGTAAAAAAACTTGGTAAAATGATTAGGACCTGGAAAAATGCTTCTTCAATGGCTTTAAACAGTTTCTTAACTATCTCAATTGCCTGACACGTCACTTAGTGCCGGGTCTGCAAACTGCAGGCAGAGCCAGCACTTGGAAAATTCACAAGGATGCGGGTTCAGAGTGGACTTCCGCCTCACTGTCAATCACGGCCATTTTGATAGCGGACCACCTCCAAACTTGCACTTGCAGGGCTGGTACGATTCTGGCGAATGTTTCCCCTAGCTGACTAAACATGCCTTTCTTTCATTTGGAGAAGGGGATATGGGGATAATGTGGGAAGGTGACGTTGAGGTAGAAGATCAGCCATGATCTTATTGAATCGCGAAGCAGACTCAAGGGGCCAAATGGCGTACTCCTGCTCCTGTTTCTTACGTTATGTTCTTAAATAATGCTTCGGATAAATAAAAGGGTAGTTCTGCTGGAATATTAATAATATCTGAAAGATTTGTCTAAATGACATTAATAACACTTGCTGGATTAACTGTAGATTCTGTATAAAAGAAGCTGAAATGCCAATCCACTGGAATTATTTTTCAATTACTTCTGTACCCTACAATGTATGGATCAGTTATCAATAGCTGCTACGGGATTTGAACTGCTTCTATTGTCATCCATCTTTCAGCAATTTAAAGAAGTGATTTCTGTTGTGTAACCGTACACTCCTGATTTAGATTGGTTATCTTATACTACTGTTAATCACATTTCTAACCTTACTGGTACTGCTACATAAGAATTGTTATATTGTTTTTCATTTTATAGTACATAAAGTTGTGTAAAGTTCTTGTTTTTTTGGTTACATCTTCTGTGAGATGCATTTGGATGTTTTTCTGTTTGAGGCAGTATATAAATGCAAGTGGTTATTGTTTTTAACTGAATTAAGGAAAAACTGATAATGCATATCAGAGCTGCAATATTATCATGTTAACTGCTAACTGACCATTCATTTTATTTGGATTGTTTCCACATTGGGACAACTCAACTTAACATATTTGATGTGACAATATAGCTAATCCCAGCCACAAATCCAAATTGATCATTCTCAGAGTGCTATCTACTAATGGCTATAGCGTGCTTCACTGGAATGTAAAACCTTGGATGGATTAAACTGCTTATCTAGTGCCTGCTGCTTTGATCATTTCTTTCTACCTTATTCCAGCTTGGAACCTCTGAGTTCATAGGGAAAATAGACTTCGGGATGTGAGTATCATTAAGTCTATATCTGAAGGCATCATTGAGACTATTTTGTTTTATTGATGTTGCTTTGCTGTGACACCGAGACAGATTCTGTATCAATGTACAAATATTAACTATGTTTTAAGGTTATTGTGGTAACATTTTGCCAAGTGTTTCACGCTATTTTAAAAATCTATCATTTAAATTTCAAAATCAGGATTGATAGAATTTTTGTTAGGCAAAGGCATTAAAGGGCAATGGAATCAAGGTGGGTAAATGGAGTTAAGATACAGATTAACCATGATCTAATTGAATGGTGGAATAGGTTCGAAGGACTGAATAGCCTAATCCTGTTCCCATGCTAGGAGTGTGACCATGTTGGAAAATGCACCAAAAAAATGTCAAAAAACAAAGGCTTGGAAACTCCTAGGGCCAAGTATTTATTGTTCACATTGTTAAAAAAAATTAAAAATAACTTATGCACACTTATCTGTATGCTAAATATTTTTTTCTAAACTCCATTGTCCATATACTGCCTCAAACAGAAAAACATCCAAATGCATCTCACAGAAAATGTAACCAAAAAAACAAGAACTTTACACAACTTTATGTACTATAAAATGAAAAACAATATAACAATTCTTATGTAGCAGTACCAGTAAGGTTAGAAATGTGATTAACAGTAGTATAAGATAACCAATCTAAATCAGGAGTGTACGGTTACACAACAGAAATCACTTCTTTAAATTGCTGAAAGATGGATGACAATAGAAGCATGGATGAATTACAACAATTGTACATTCCTGTCTGGCGTAAAAATAAAAAAGGGAAGGTGGCTCAACCGTGGCTATCTAGGGAAATCAGGGATAGTATTAAAGCCAAGGAAATGGCATACACATTGGCCAGAAATAGCAGCGAACCTGGGGACTGGGAGAAATTTAGAACTCAGCAGAGAAGGACAAAGGGTTTGATTAGGGCAGGGAAAATGGAGTATGAGAAGAAGCTTGCAGGGAACATTAAGGCGGATTGCAAAAGTTTCTATAGGTATGTAAAGAGAAAAAGGTTAGTAAAGACAAACGTAGATCCCCTGCAGTCAGAATCAGGGGAAGTCATAACGGGGAACAAAGAAATGGCAGACCAATTGAACAAGTACTTTGGTTCAGTATTCACTAAGGAGGACACAAACAACCTTCCGGATATAAAAGTGGTCAGAGGGTCTAGTAAGGAGGAGGAACTGAGGGAAATCTTTATTAGTCGGGAAATTGTGTTGGGGAAATTGATGGGATTGAAGGCCGATAAATCCCCAGGGCCTGATGGACTGCATCCCAGAGTACTTAAGGAGGTGGCCTTGGAAATAGCGGATGCATTGACAGTCATTTTCCAACATTCCATTGACTCT
Source organism: Pristiophorus japonicus (assembly GCF_044704955.1). Lineage (NCBI taxonomy): Eukaryota > Metazoa > Chordata > Chondrichthyes > Pristiophoridae > Pristiophorus > Pristiophorus japonicus. The sequence goes on from NC_091979.1 coordinate 69,506,844, forward strand.
GGATCAGTTCCTATCGAGTGGAGGGTAGCCAATGTAACCCCACTTTTTAAAAAAGGAGGGAGAGAGAAAGCAGGGAATTATAGACCGGTCAGCCTGACCTCAGTAGTGGGTAAAATGATGGAATCAATTATTAAGGATGTCATAGCAGCGCATTTGGAAAATGGTGACATGATAGGTCCAAGTCAGCATGGATTTGTGAAATCTTCTGGAATTTTTTGAGGATGTTTCCAATAAAGTGGACAAAGGAGTACCAGTTGATGTGGTATATTTGGACTTTCAGAAAGCTTTCGACAAGGTCCCACACAGGAGATTAATGTGCAAAGTTAAAGCACATGGGATTGGGGGTAGTGTGCTGATGTGGATTGAGAACTGGTTGGCAGACAAGAAGCAAAGAGTAGGAGTAAATGGGTACTTTTCGGAATGGCAGGCAGTGACTAGTGGGGTACCGCAGGGTTCTGTGCTGGGGCCCCAGCTGTTTACATTGTACATTAATGATTTAGACGAGGGGATTAAATGTAGTATCTCCAAATTTGCGGATGACACTAAGTTGGGTGGCAGTGTGAGCTGCGAGGAGGATGCTATGAGGCTACAGAGTGACTTGGATAGGTTAGGTGAGTGGGCAAATGTGTGGCAGATGAAGTATAATGTGGATAAATGTGAGGTTATCCACTTTGGTGGTAAAAACAGAGAGACAGACTATTATTGAATGGTGACAGATTAGGAAAAGGGAAGGTGCAACGAGACCTGGGTGTCATGGTACATCAGTCATTGAAGGTTGGCATGCAGGTACAGCAGGCGGTTAAGAAAGCTAATGGCATGTTGGCCTTCATAGCGAGGGTATTTGAGTACAGGGGCAGGGAGGTGTTGCTACAGTTGTACAGGGCCTTGGTGAGGCCACACCTGGAGTATTGTGTACAGTTTTGGTCTCCTAACTTGAGGAAGGACATTCTTGCTATTGAGGGAGTGCAGCGAAGATTCACCAGACTGATTCCCGGGATGGTGGGACTGACCTATCAAGAAAGACTGGATCAACTGGGCTTGTATTCACTGGAGTTCAGAAGAGTGAGAGGGGACCTCATAGAAACGTTTAAAATTCTGACGGGTTTGGACAGGTTGGATGCAGGAAGAATGTTCCCAATGTTGGGGAAGTCCAGAACCAGGGGTCACAGTCTAAGGATAAGGGGTAAGCCATTTAGGACCGAGATAAGGAGAAACTTCTTCACCCAGAGAGTGGTGAACCTGTGGAATTCTCTACCACAGGAAGTAGTTGAGGCCAATTCACTAAATATATTCAAAAGGGAGTTAGATGAAGTCCTTACTACTCGGGGGATCAAGGGGTATGGCGTGAAAGCAGGAAGGGGGTACTGAAGTTTCATGTTCAGCCATGAACTCATTGAATGGCGGTGCAGGCTAGAAGGGCTGAATGGCCTGCTCCTGCACCTATTTTCTATGTTTCTATCTGTCTTTAAACAGTATCAGTGGTTTTAATTTTTTTTTTAATTGTCAGTTGCTCCTTGGTGCACAGTGCTACCGCTTAAAGTTGAAAGTTCTAGCATAAAGGAATTCTCCTTCATTAAAAATCCTCACTTGGTTTCTCACTGGATGTAGTTGACTGACTAACATTTCATTCATTGGCAGACGAAACCCAAAATGTGAAATAAGTCTGCAACTTCCTGGCTGCTGTACTACTGGGGTTAACTGGCAACCTACTGGAAATAACAGTCCATGTCTTCACTCACTTTGAAATTCCTAACATTTGGTGTTATTTATTTAAAACAAAAGAATCTGTGTGGTTTCCTTTTATTTAGAGCGAAATAATGCCTTGGGGTTTTGCAAGTTGCTTCATAATTTTCCTTCTGTTTGGACTCTTGCCCACAAAAAACTGAATTAAATCCATCCAGAATCATTTCACTTGGGCTTTTTACAGTGGTTCAGAGAGAGGACTACAGTCTCATTAGTTTGGGGTTGCATCAGATTCTGATCACAGATGTGAAAGGACAGTGCTCCAATACATTGCACCACTCACTCCCTTATTCAACTTCAGCTTACAATACCAGCAGTAAAACTACTTGTTCACATTTATTTACATGTGAAATCATGCTTAGATACAATAAACCATAGTAAGATACTAAACGAATGCAAAAATCAACAACCGTTTACAGTTCTATAATGTTCTTCATGCACAGTAAGACATTTCAACGCTTAACCGAGCACTTAAAGAATGAACTCGCATTTATATAGCGCCTTTCACAATTTCAGTCCCAAAGCGCTTTACAGCCAATTAAGTACTTTTAAAGTATAATCACCGTTGTAACTGTTGACAACAAGTGGGAAGGAGGGAGAGAAGGTTGAGATGGGTTGCAGAAGAGTGGAAAGTACAATAAATAGAAGTACCTTTAGGAATTTTTTGAAAGTAAGGAGAAATTTGATGAGCTGGAGGAGATGTTGAGGGAGGGAATTCCCAACATCTAGTTGAGGGCAAGTAAAGAATAGTGCTAATGGTCGGGCAAAGTGGGTGGGCTGAGGAGTAAATCAATGTCGGAGGAGCTAAACATGTGAGCAGGGATGTCTGGAGGAAGGAGGTCACTGAGTGGAATGAGACCATGGAGTGATTCACGTAGAAACACGATGATTTTGAAGTCTATTTGTTGGGGAACAGGGAACCAATGGACCCTACTGAGGGGGGAGGTGGGGTGTGGGTGCGGGGTGTATGGTCTGTTATGAAGTGCAGGTTAACATCATCATGGAATAGCATGAAATACTACATTGGACTATAATACTGAACTTCAATGTATGTGTTTTTCACTAATTTAGATCAAATCCCAGCCTTCAATATTTTAAACCTATTTTGTTCAGAAATAGCCAATTAATTATTGTTACAATGTCTTAGTGGACAAAACCTCAAGTCCTCTCTTGTATTATTCTGAAATGCTGCGACATAGGCTTTTTGGTTTACCTTAATTATTCATCAGAAAAGAACCTATTGGTATTTCTGTTCCAGAATTTAAGTAATTATTGAAACTTGCAGTATTATGGAATAAATTAGTATAGACTACAGGTATTTTACATATCATTCATGCTGTGAATGCAAACTGGATGTTGCCACAATCAGGAGGAGAAGAATGGTCAAAGACACTGCTCTTGAAGGAAAACCATGTTCTGAGTGGTGAGCTGACCTTTCTCCAGTCCGCTGTATAAAGGCACATTCTATACTGCATCTTCAGTTGTTTTCAGCACCTGTCAGCAGTAGATTGCATTTCTATTCCACACCTGAAAAAGTTTGCAATTTTTGGTTTTATTTGTTGAAAAGTACTTCAAGATTTCTTTTGACAGTTTCTTGAGTTTTCTGAAATTGATACTGCAGTTTAATTCCACAGGGTTCTTCTGTCCGTTCTTAATAGCACCTTGAGTAGAGGCCATTTGCAGCCTGCACTGATCACGCTGACCTTGGCCACCAGCTATAGCTGGCTCCTTTCTTTAAGATTTGAGTTGAGTGCAACAAATCCTTCCCATTGGTTGACACCTGCCTGTGCTCTCTTCCATCATATCAAGATATGTTTATTCTAGACTTGATGCAAATACTGGATCTGGCCATCTTATTCTCTGGAAGGCAATCTTGCTTACAAGAATGTCAAGCTTGATTATTTCAATGCAGAGAGATTAGGGAATCCAGCCCAGCAGCATTTCTCCACTCTTGTTCGTAACATGGAAACGGGTAATTCGGCCCAATCAGTCCCTGTTGGTGTTTAACCCTCCACGAGTCCTAATCCCATATTGCCACTCTATTCCGTATCCCTTTGTTCCTTTTTCTTTCAACTACCTATCTTACCTACTCTTAAATGTTCACATCGTCTCTGCTTCAATCACTAACTCAAGGAGTGCACTTCATAGTCTCACAAGCTTCTCTGTAGAAAAAAACAAGTTTTTCCCTGTGCTCTGTCCTAAATCTATTAGATGTAATCTTATCTATGTCTCTTGATTCTAGCCTCCTCAATTATTAGATGCAGCCTGAACTCACTGACTGGAAGGGTGGTAGAGGCAGAAACACATTAAAAAAGTACTTGGATGTGCACGTGAAGTGCCATAACTTACAGGGTTACGGCTCTCAAGCTGAAAAGTGGGATTAGGCTAGATAGCTTCATGTTGGCCGGCGTGGACACGATGGGCCGAAATGGCCTCCTTCCATGCTGTACACTTCTATCTACTGTGTCCCATTCCTTCATAATTTTAAGAACTTCTATTAAGTCGCCGCTTATTCTCTGGAGAACGGTAAGGCTCATCTCACAGGCTGTACTGGCCTCTAGTACTATACCGGGTGCTGACTGAACTGGGGAAGTGGGAACTCCTGGTGTCGCAAGCCCTCCCTTGCTGCAACCCCCATTTAAATTTCCCTTGTGGTGAGTGTGTAGAGGTTCCATCCCTTTCACAGTTGGACCCAAAATCCCAGAAACAGCGGATACCTGGCACAACTGGTTTCCTGGCATTTCCCAATCTCCACCAATCTCACACCGGAGTTTGTAAGACTGCAACAAATATTCCTTTATTGAAACGTAGACATTTACATACATGGTGGGCAAACATCGCAGCAGATTGGAAAACTGCAAATGTAATACCCCTATTTAAAAAAAGGAGGCAAACAAAAAGCAGGAAACTATAGACCAGTTAGCCTAACATCTGTGGTTGGGAAAATGTTGGAGTCCATTATTAAAGAAGCAGTAGCAGGACATTTGGAAAAGCAAAATTCGGTCAGGCAGAGTCAGCAAGGATTTATGAAGGGGGAGTCATGTTTTACCAATTTGCTGGAGTTCTTTGAGGATGTAACGAACAGGGTGGATAAAGGGGAACCAGTGGATGTGGTGTATTTGGACTTCCAAAAGGCATTTGACAAGGTGCCACATAAAAGGTTACTGCACAAGATAAAAGTTCACGGGGTTGGGGGTAATATATTAGCATGGATAGAGGATTGGCTAACTAACAGAGAACAGAGAGTTGGGATAAATGGTTCATTCTCTGGTTGGCAATCAGTAACTCGTGGGGTGCCGCAGGGATCAGTGCTGGGACCCCAACTGTTATATATGCAGACTATAGATATACTTGCTGTATAGTCACTGTATAGTTGCATAAGATGGAGACTTGTTTACCTGATGTACTATCAATAAGGTTTACAATGTGTATATACTATGCTGGCACCACTAGAGGGTGCAACTGGTGGAGACCGGGGTTTCCTGCCCTGGTGGCAGGGGTTGTATAAAAGGGTAGCCACCGTGCGGCTGCATCACTCTGGAGTTACGAATAAAGGACCAAGGTCACTACAGTTTGAGTACAACACATTGCCTCGAGGAGTCATTCATAAGTACATTACAGACATAATAACTAGCGACATGTGTACGGACTTTCACACGATTATGGCTGCCTTTGGCACACTAAAAGACCGCAGAGGGTGATGATTGGGTTGCCTTCACAGAAAGGCTTGAGCAATATTTTGTGGCAAACGATCTGGCAAGGGAGACAGACACATTGGCGGAGAAGCGCAAGGCTATACTGCTGACCAGCTGTGTGCCCAAGGTCTACTGCCTCATCAGGGACTTGCTGACACCCACGAAGGCCAAGGATAAGACATACGATGAGCTAACTGAATGAATTCGTGACCAACTAAAACCAAAAGAGAGCATCCTCATGGCCAGGCACAGATTGTACACTCACCGCAGACCTGAGGGCTAGGAGATTGCAAAATATGTTGCCGACCTCAGGAGACTTGCAGCACCGTGTGATTTTGGCACGCAACTCAACGAAGTATTGCGAGACATCTTCATTATGGGAATTGGCAATGAGGGCCTCCTTCACAAGCTGCCGACACCACGGTCAACCTGCAGAAGGCCATCAGCATCAGTCAGGCATTCATGACCTCGATCTGCAGCACCAAGCAAATTATTCATCCTGTGGACTCAAGCCCGGCAAGTACTGTACACAGAATGGTGCCTTACAGGCAAGACTGTAGAACATGGCTCTGCCCAGGCAGAGAGCACAGACCTCAGGGTTCCAGAACTCAGAGTCCGCCGAGCGGTGCTAATCGAGTAGCACCATGCTGACGTTGCAGAGGAAACCACAGGGCTCAGCAGTGTCAGTTTGCTGAGTACGTATGCAAAGCCTGTACACGAAGGGCCACCTCCAGCATATGTGTAAAAGAAATACAACTCACCGTCTAGCAGAGGAGTTGGTAGATGACTTTGAATCCAGTGGGGAGTATAATGATTTGGGCAGAGAGGCAGCTCAGCCCCAAGAAGAAGTGTATGGAGTGTATACTGCACCACCGATTGTCCTCCAGTGAAGATGGAAGTCGAGATAAACGGCGTTCCAGTCTTCATGGAAGTGGACATGGGAGCGAGCCAGTCAGTGATGGGTCAGGATGCCTTTGAGAGGCTATGGAACGAAAAACGACCCTAGCTGGTTCCAGTACAGGAAAAGTTGCGCACCTACACCAAAGAGCTGATCCCAGTCCTTGGTAGTGCGGATGTAAGTGTAATCCATAATGGCGTGGTGCACAAGTTACCTCTGTGGATTGTTGCAGGTGATGGTCCAACGCTACTCGGAAGAAGGTGGATGGGGAAGATCCAGTGGAAATGGGAAGACAGCTTCACTCCTGCAATCGATGTCCCCCATGCTCAGAGGCAGAGCAAAACCTCACCTTCACTTGGGCCAGGCACCAGAGAACAGACCAGCACAGCACCTGAGGCACAGACCATCCATCACAACTGCGTGGCAATGATCCGACCAGAACGACCTAAAAATACCTTCCCGGCTCCAGTGGCAGGACTCCTGGGGAGGAAGATCGAATTCACAGGCACTCTTCCAGCTTTTGTGACAGAATCACGGGAGAGAAGGATCAAGGCAGTCGACCTCGAGGACCGAGGCAAGATGGCATCCCTGCTGCAGCGAGGTGCAGCGTGGCTGGAAAAAAAATGGCCGCAGCCATATCACGAGGTACAACGCTGAGGGACCAACACGTGGTGAATAACAAAGTATTTGATTGGGGTAAAGCCAGCAGGGTTCTCTTAAAGGAGACCTGCAACCAACTGAACTTAAAGAGACATTGTATGCATGGCAATCAATGTAACAAACCGATTAAGATTGTGAACAAAATGTTGTTGCGAGATGTCGGTAATATTCCTAATGTAAAGAACAAAATGTTGTTGCGAGATGTCGGGAATAGAATGTGCCCAAAAGTAGCAAGCGAGCGAATTCGGGAAGGTAAAGGCGCTGATCCTGATGCCCTGCCCCAGGTGTCCCCACAAGTTATAGACCAGCGACCTCAGGAGGGTGAAGGCACTGATCCTGATACCCTGCCCCAGGTCTATCCCACGCTGCAGGCACCGATGGCACTATTCGCCACGGACCTGGAAACGAAAACAGTGGCTATACACACAGTCAGCCGCCATTGCCCACCACTCGGGTGGAGACGGTGCAGCCCCCAGACCCAGTCGCTACCTCGGCCATGTCCAGGAGTGAAAGGTCAGAACCAACGAGTTCCCCAAACGGGACGTGGAACAGCCAGGTTTCCAACATCGTTAGAGAGCAGGCAGAAGATTCTGCAGCCCTCAAAGGAGGACAGGGAGCCCACGCACATCTGTGGCTCTGCCCACCACTAGGCAACAGCAAAGGCCCTGAGACCTGGCAAGGTGAGCGAACCAAGCCCACCCCACTCGCAGGGGGCACAGCGCTGCCATCAGATGACTAGTACCCATCCGGTTGCTCTGGAACTAGCATCCTTGTATACCTCAGTACAGATCATGACTGAACCATGAATGCAATCTACCCAATCCTGGCACACGACCGTAAAACGTAACGAATGTAAGTCACTGAACCAAGGTCTCACAATACAAACTTTCTTTGTACTTGCACTGTGTCTGATCTTGTATGTTAATGTAACGGGCCAGCTGCATGATCTTGCTGTGAGGCGGGGGTGGGGAGAATGGATGTATGTAGCCATGGACACACTCATGAATTACACCCAGAACCCACTGGAACCTCCACTGCATCATCGAACTATCCAAACTGGTAACCACTACCCAACGTCGTGGCAAAAGGACTTGGGGGTTAACAGGGAGAGAACCAAGCCAAAGCACAGCCAAGGTGCAAGGGCTATTAGCACTTAAGTCTGGGGACAGCTAAGCCAGAGCACATAGTGCAAAGGTAATTGGCACAAAGGTCTTGGGGGCGAGTGATGTAATATATGCAGACTATAGATATACTCTCTGTGTAGTCACTGTATAATTGCATAAGATGGAGACTTGTTTACCTGATGTACTATCAATAAGGTTTATATGTGTTTATACTATGCTGGCACCATTAGAGGGTTCAACTAGTGGAGACCGGGGTTTCCTGCCCTGGTGGCAGGGGCTGTATAAAAGGGTAGCCAACATGCGGCTGCGTCATTCTGGAATTATGAGTAAAGGACCAAGGTCACTACAGTTTGAGTACAACACATTGCCTCATGGAATCATTCATAAGTATATTGCAGACATAACACCAACTTTTTACAATCTATATTAACGACTTGGAAGAAAGAACTGAATGTAATGTAGCCAAGTTCGCTGGCGATACAAAGATAGGAGGAAAAGCAACGTGAGGAGGACACAAAAAATCTGCAAAAGGACATAGACAGGCTAAGTGAGTGAGCAAAAATTTGGCAGATGGAGTATAGTGTTGGAAAGTGTGAGGTCATGCACTTTGACAGAAAAAAATCAAAGAGCAAGTTATTATTTAAATGGAGAAAGATTGCAAAATACCGCAGTACAGCGGGACCTGGAAGTACTTGTGCATGAAACACAAAAGAATAGTATGCAGGTACAGCAAGTGATCAGGAAGGCCAATGGAATCTTGGCCTTTTTTTTGCAAAGGGGATGGAGTATAAAAGCAGGGAAGTCTTACTACAGTTATATAAGGTATTGGTGAGGCCACACCTGGAATACTGCGTGCAGTTTCGGTTTCCATATTTACAAAAGGACATACTTGCTTTGGAGGCAGTTCAGAGAAGGTTCATTAGGTTGATTCCAGGGATGAGAGGGTTGACTTATGAGGAAAGGTTGAGTAGGTTGGGCTTCTATTCATTGGAATTCAGAAGAATGAGAGGTGATCTTATCGAAACGTATAAGATTATGAGGGGGCTTGACAAGGTAGATGCAGAGAGGATGTTTCCACTGATGGGGGAGAATAGAACTAGAGGGCACGATCTTAGAATAAGGGGCCGCCCATTTAAAACTGAAATGAGGAGAAATTTGTTCTCTGAGGATTGCAAATCTGGAATTTGCTGCCTCAGAGAGCTGTGGAAGCTGGGACATTGAATAAATTTAAGACAGAAATAGACAGTTTCTTAAATGATAAGAGGATAAGGGGAGCGGGGAATTGGAGCTGAGTCTATGATCAGATCAGCCATGATCTTATTGAATGATGGAGCAGGCTTGAGGGGCCATATGGCCTACTCCTGTTCCTATTTCTTATGTTCTTAAAAGGTAAAATGGCTGTAACACGTGAGGTAGGCTGCTGCAGTCAAAGTGAATGGTGACTTGCTCAGTTGCCAAGAGAATCAAGGGGTTAATTTCCAATCGCTGACCATGGCTAGAATTAACTCTCGTGTGAGTGTCTTTGCTTTCTAATCACTAAGGAAATAGGCAATTTCTAACTGTTCAGAAGTACTTTAACAGGATTGGTTGGTGCGGGCTAATAATTATAAATGATTGTGCATTTGATGCGATCATGATTGCTTGTATTTCTTTCGACTATTCTAAGTAAAAATAACCACAGGATAGGGGTGAGACAAGAAATATCCTGAGTCTGTATTGTTTTTGTTTCATAAGTCCAAACTCTGAAAAGTGTAGAAAAAAGACATAAATCTTACAGGTTAAAACTTGTTTTATTAAGATAAGTCTTACAAGTTAGAGCTGGAGACCTGAAAAACCCCTGCGATTGTCAGGGCCCAAGTACCAACCTCCATCCAAGTACATCGAGCCTATCATCTTGGTATCCTGGACTTTAAAAAAATTAGATAAAAATTAAGTATGCGGGTAAGGTGACCTATAATAAGCATTAAGGCCACTGATTCACAGTCATCATAAAAAGATGTACAGCATCATGGAACTCAAAGTCTAAAATAATACTGTTTCACAGTCAGCCAGCTTAAATCTGATAATGCTACAGAGATATATCACCCTGTTTTACTAAAACAAGATATCTCTGACTTAGTGTAAATCTGTGCGAGATCTATTTGTGTATATAATATCGTTTGAGCCCTACACATTTAAGATGTTATACTTCAAAGTGACAAAATATATGATTTGAAATTGTTGAACTCAATGTTGAGGCCGGAAGGCTGTAAAGTGGCTAATCTAAAGATGAGGTGCTGTTCCTCAAGCTTCTAATGAGCTTCATGTGGGAAAGATTCTGACGGGACGGGGCGGGTTGGGTGGGGGTGGGGGGGGGGAGTGTTCCCGGTGTTGGATGGGTCCAGAGCCGGTGGGGGGACACGCTCTTGGGATGGGGGGTGGGCTGTTTGGGGCTGGGATTGGGAGAGACTTCTTCACTCGGGGAGTTGTTGGCCTGTGGGGTTCCCTGCCGCGGAGAGTTGTTGATGCCGGTTCATTGGATGTGTTCGGGAGGGAGTTGGATGTGGTCCTTGCAGCTGGGGGGGGGGGGGGTCAGGGGGCTGTGGAGGGGGAGTGGGTGGGAGGTGCTGGGGTGGGTGATCAGCCATGATCTTGTTGAATGGCGGTGCAGGCTCGAAGGGCCGAATGGCCTACTCCTGCACCTATTTTCTATGTTTCTATGTTTCATCAGAACAGTGTAGGAGGCCAGGGTCGGAGTGGGGTGGAGAATTAAAATGACAGGCGACCAGAAGCTCAGGGTCACGCTTGTGGACTGAACAAAGGTGTTCCGCAAAACGATCACCCAATCTGCGTTTAGTCTTCCCAATGTATAAGCTCGGGTTGTCAGTGGCCTGGAGGAGCACTGACTACATTTCAAAAGTGGATGTAAAGTACTTTGGGATGTCACGAAAGGAGTTATATTAATACAAATCTTTTTCTTTCTTCCTTTTCAACTTATTGTAATATAGGAAACATGGCAGTCAATTTGCACACAGCAGGGTCTCACAAGCAGGAATAAGACAAATGGCTAGATAATCTGTTTTAATTATGTTGGGTAAGGGATAAATATTGGCCAGGACACCGGAAGAACTCACCTGTTCTTCAACTATTGCCATGGGGTGTTTTATATCCACCGAGAGGACAGACAAGGCCTCAGTTTAAAGATGGCACCTTTGACCATGCAGCACTCTCTCGGTATTGCACTGAAGTGTCAGCCTAGGTTATGTGCTCAAGTCTCTGGGGTTTGAATTCGCAACTTCTGACTCATAGGTGATCCCAAATCAGAAGTAAATAAATATCCATTCTACATATTAACAGCAAGCTAGCTGATCCACCATGTTATTGCTCAATTAATAAAAATCCAAAGGTAAATTTCAAGCACACTGTTGACATTGTCAGAGTCCAGATGGTCACATCCATGGGAATAATAGGGCACCTGGGTGAGTTCCATTGTGACCAAGTGACTTTTGGAGTGTATGTGGAGTGGCGAGAAATGTTTTTCACCACAAATAGTGTCATCGAAGTCCCCGATGAAAACCGTAACCGAGTGGTGTTAGAAAGAAAATGGGCTATTTTATTGACTGAAGCAGGCCCCGAGGTGTATGGAACCTGAAAAATGTTCTTGTTCCCATCAAGCTAAAAGGAAAGGCCACTGACAGAGGTTCTAACCAAGTTAGAGCAGCATTACAGTCCTGAGCCCTGGAAATTGCTGAAAGTTATCCTTTTGGAATAAGAGATCAATTCACAGTGAGCATAGCTATCCATTTACTGTCATTTCAGAAACTTTCAGGACCGAGCATTGCACGACTGCTTTGTTTGTGGGATGAAAAATGAAGAAATCAGAAGAAAGTTGTTGACAACCCCCTAACTTGAATTTTGATTTAGCTTGTCAGACAGCTATATCGATGGATATGGCCGGCCAATACTCCTGAGAATTTTGAGCTATTTCCAGTCATCAGACAACCGAAGTGAATCGCTTGCAGGTTAAAAGTAAACCGCAGTTGGGCCCCAAGGCCTCCGCAACTGGCCACGGTAACAGTGCATTGAAGTTGTGCTGGGACAACACCTCGCTCAAAGTTGTCCATTTGTGAAGGCAGAGTGTTTCTTCTGCAGGAAGACTGGGCATCTTGCGAAGGCATGCTGAATGAAGAGTAAACCAAATTTCAAGGCTGTAAGTAGAAATCACCAGAGAACACATAGCATGGAAGAGAACAACAGGACAAGGCGGTTTTGAAGATACATGTCATCAGGAGCACGAGGGTATCTAACAATGATTCGCTTTCATCATCCAAATAGACGTTGCAAAAACCAGGATACTGGTGCATCTGTGAGTGTAGTACCGGAATCGCTATATCTCGACAAGTTGAGTGATTTTCCACTGGAGAAGTCGAAGATAGAGCTGCGACACTACTCAGGAGAGCAAATCCCAGTGGTAGGACGTACCGGTGAAATACAAGGATCAGTTTCAGAGCTTGCTTCTCTTAGTAGTGTCAGGAGACAAGCCTGCCCTAATTAGGTAGAAATTGGTTGGGATCACTGAAGCTGGATTGGAATGAGATTTTGTGTGTTGAAACGAGATTTGCATTGAAGGATGATATCATCAAGCAATATCCGAAGGTGTTCCACTAAACATACAGTGCGTTCCAAGGCTTCAAGGTGAGTGTCAGAGTACAGAAGGATGCTAGACCAGTTTACTGCAAGCCACGTCCCATACTATATGCATTCAAGGATAAAGTTGGGCAAGAACTGAAAAGACTAGAAACTGAGAACATTATCTCTAAGATAGATCTAAGTCATTGGGCTACACCCATTGTTGTTGTATCTAAGTCAGATGGTAATGCTGATGCTATGTCCAGGTTGCCATCCCCATCACAAGTTACACCCAATAGGGAAGAAGTGTTCTATTTTTCATACATTGATGAACTGCCAGTCAAGCTGAAGTGATTGGTAGAGCAACCAAATGTGACCCAGTTATTTCAAAGGTATATGATTATATAGCAAATGGCTGGCCAACTCTGGTATCAGAAAAAGATATTCATCGATACTTCATTCGTAGAAATGAATTATCAGTGGATAAAGATTGTATCATGTGGGGCGCAATATCAGTTATTCCAAATAAATTCAGGTCCAAATTATTAGGAGATCTTCATGACCAGCACCTGGGAATGTGCTTGAATAAGAGTTTTGCTGCAGTTACTTATGGTGGCCAGGTCTAGATAAAGATATAGAGTACATCAGTAAGAAAAAAAAACACCATCAGTACCATTACGCCATGGAAATGGACTCCCAGGGTGTGGCAAAGGTTACTGAGCTGGTAGGACAACAATTATTCATCGTGATTGATAGCCATTTGAAGTGGGTGGAGGTGTTTCCGATGCGGAAAACAAGTAAAACACTAGACAATTTGCGAAGATGGTTTTCTTCATATGGCCTCCGAGAAGCAACTGCGTCTGATAATGGGCCGCAATTTTGCTCAGAAGAATTTGCACAGTTCATGAGCAGAAATGGTGTGAAAATTCCACCATGCCACCCTGCTTCAAATGGTGCAGCAGAGCGATCAGTACAAATTGTTAAATGTGCTCTCATCAAGCAAATATTGGATCCAAATCCAAAGAAACGACAGTTGTCATTAGACCACAAATTGGCAAATTTTCTGATCACTCATCGTAATACTCCTCATACAACTACTGGTAGAACACCAGCAGAGTTGTTTCTCTAATGACTTCGACACATCAGGGAGGGGGAGAGTTACTTGGATGCTGTGTTTCATAGAAACATGGAAAATAGATGCAGGAGCAGGCCATTCGGCTCTTCGAGCCTGCAGCACCATTTAATATGATCATGGCTGATCATGCAACTTCAGTACCCCACTCCTGCCTTCGCTCCACACCCCCTGATTCCTTTAGCCGCAAGGGCCACATCTAACTCCCTTTTGAATATATCCGACGAACTGGATTAGGAAAAGGGGAGGTGCAACAAAACATGGGTGTCATGGTTCAGTCACTGAAAGTGGGCATGCAAGTACAGCAGGCGGTGAAGAAGGCAAATGGTATGTTGGCCTTCACAGCGAGGGGATTTGAGTACAGGAGCAGGGAGGTCTTGCTGCAGTTGTACAGGGCCTTAGTGAGGCCTCACCTGGAATATTGTGTTCAGTTTTGGTCTCCTAATCTAAGTAAGGACATTCTTGCTATTGAGGGAATGCAGCGAAAGTTCACCAGACTGATTCCAGGAATGGCTGGACTGTCATAGGAGGAGAGACTGGATCAACTCTGCCTCTATTCACTGGAGTTTAGAAGGATGAGAGGAGATCTCATAGAAACATATAAGATTCCGACGGGACTGGACAGGTTAGATGTGGGAAGAATGTTCCCGATTTTGGGGAAGTCCAGAACCAGGGGACATAGTCTTAGGATAAGGGGTAGCCCATTTAGGATTGAGATGAGGAGAAACTTCTTCACACAGAGAGTTGTTAACCTATGGAATTCCCTGCCGCAGAGAGTTGTTGATGCCAGTTCATTGGATATATTCAAGAGGGAGTTAGATATGGCCCTTACAGCTAAGGGGATCAAGAGGTATGGAGAGAAAGCAGGAAAGGGGTACTGAGGGAATGATCAGCCATGATCTTATTGAATGGCAGTGCAAGCTCGAGGGGCCGAATGGCTTACTCCTGCACCTATCTTCTATGTTTCTATGTTTCTATGACTCAACAACTTTCTGTGGTAGAGAATTCCCTAGGTTCACAATTTTCTCAGTCCTAGATGGCTTACCTCTTATCGTTAGACTGTGACCCCTGGTTCTGGACATCCCCTACATCTAACCTGTCCAATCCCGTCAGAATTTTACATGTTTCTATGAGATCCCCCCTCATTCTTCTAAATTCAAGTGAATATAAGCCTAGTCGATCCAGTCTTTCTTCATATGTCAGTCCTGCCATCCCGGGAATCAGTCTGGTGAACTTTCGCTGCACTCCCTCAATAGCAAGAATGTCCTTCCTCAGATTAGGAGACCAAAACTGCACACAATACTCGAGGTGTAGTCTTACCAAGGCCCTGTACAACTGCAGTAAGACCTCAGCAGAGAGTTACACCCCTTAAGTTAAATAATTCAAATTTGGTCCATGGTCAGGGACAGGAGGGTGTGACTATGAGTGAGGCAGGTATATAGTAATGGAAGAGCCTCAGCCCTTGCAATTGTCCAACAGGTATGAGGTTTTTCTCCATGTGGACGAGAGCAAGAACTGATTAAAGGATGAGCAAACTGACCACAGCACTGTGGTACAGGGGGCCATTCAAGTTGGGGGAGTAAAAAGAAATGTGATAGTGGTAGGGGACAGTATATTAGGGGGATACTGTTCTCTGCAGACGAGAGCATGAGTCCCAAAGGCTGTGTTGCCTGCCTAGTGCCAGGGTTAAGAACATCTCCTCTGGGCTGGAGAGGAACTTGGAGTGGGAGGGGGAAGATCCAGTTGTTGTGGTCCCTGTAGGTACCAGTGACATAGGTAGGACAAAGAATGAGGTTCTGCTGAGGGAGTATGAGCAGCTAGGGGCTAAATTAAAAAGCAGAACCACAAAGGTAATAATATCTGGATTACTACCTGAGCCACGAGCAAATTTGCATTGGGTAAATAGGATCAGGGAGATGAATGCATGGCTCAAAGATTAGTGTGGGAGGAATGGGTTTCAATTCATGGGGCACTGGCATTAGTACTGGGATAAGTGGGAGCTGTTCCGTTGGGATGGGCTTCACATGAACTAGGTTGGGGCCAGTGCCCTGGCGAATCGAATAACTAGGGCTGTAGATAGGGCTTTAAAGTAAATAGTGGAGTGGACGGATCTGGTGAGTGGAAATTTAAAAAGTCAAAGCGAAAGAAGAAGGCAAAAATGCAGGGCAGCGATAGGAGTAATGATAACCAGAGTGTGACAGGAAGGGACAGAGCGTATACACACAAGACAAAAATAAAAGCTCTATATCTGAACGCATGCAGCATTCGTAACAAGATAGATGAGTTGACAGCACAAATAGAAATAAATGGGTATGATCTAATTGCCATTAGAGACGTGGTTGCAAGGGTATTCAAGGGTATTTTCCATTTCATAAGGATAGGCAGAAAGGAAAAAGGAGGTGGGGTAGCTCTGTTAATAAGGAGTGAGATCAGTGCAGTAGTGAGAAATTATATTGGCTCAGAAGATCAAGATGTAAAATCAATTTGGGTGGAGATGAGAAATAATAAGGGAAAGAAGTCATTGGTGGGAGTGGTCTACAGGCCCCCAAACAGTAGCCAATCTGTAGGACAGAGTATAAATCAAGAAATAATGGAGGCTTGTAAGAAAGGCACGGCAATAATCATGGGCGATTTTAATCTTCATATTGATTGGATAAATCAAATTGGCAAAGGTAGCCTTGAGGAAGAGTTCATTAGAATGTATGTGGGATGGTTTCTTGGAACAATACATTGTGGAACCAACCAGGGAGCAGACTATTTTAGATCTGGTATTATGTAACAAGTCTGAATTAATTAAAGATCTCGTAGTGAAGAATTCTCTTGGGATGAGTGATCATACCATGGTAGAATTTCAAATTCAGTTTGAGAGTGAGAAAGCTACGTCTCAAACTAGTGTCCTGAACTTAAATAAAGGAAATTACAAAGGTATGAGGGCAGAGTTGGTCAAAGTGGACTGGGAAAATATATTAAAGGGCAAGACTGTAGAAAAGCAATGGCAAACATTTAAGGAGATATTTCATAACTCTCAGTTATATTCCAGAGAGAAAGAAAAACTCCAAAAGAGGGCTGGACCATCCATGACTAACTAAGGAAGTAAAGGATGGTATCAAATTGAAAATAAAGGCATACAATGTTGAAGAACAGTGGAAGGCCAGAGGATTGGAAAATTTTTAGAAACCAGCAAAGAATGACTAAAAACATGATAAAGCGAGAGAAGATAGCTTGAGAATAAACTAGCAAGAAATATCAAAACAGACAGTAAGAGCTTTAACAGGTATATAAAAAGGAAGCGAGTAGGTAAAGTAAACATTGATCCCTTAGTGGATGAGACTGGGGAATTAATAATGGGAAACAGGAAAATGGCGGAGACTTTGAACAAATATTTTGTATCGGTCTTCATGGTCGAAGATACTAAAAGCATCCCAATAAGAGAATCAAGGGGCTTTTTGGGGGGAGGGGGGGAGAGATTTAAAACAATCACTATCACTAATGAAAAAGTACTAGGCAAACTTATGGGGCTAACGGTAGACTATTCCCTTGGACCTGATGGCATGTATCGTCGGGTCTTAAGAGGTGGCTCAGAGATAGTGGATGCATTGGTTATAATCTACCAAAATTCCTGGATTCTGGAGCGGTACCAGTGGACTAGAAAACCACAAATGTAATGCCCCTCTTTAACAAAGGAGGGAGACAGAAAGCAGAAAACTATAGACCAGTGAGCCTAACATCTGTCATTGGAAAATTGCTGGAGTCTATCATTAAAAAAGTAATAGCAGGACATTTAGAAAATCATAATGCAGTCAAGCAGAGTCAGCATCGATTTATGAAAGGGAAATCGTGTTTGACAAATTTGCTTGAGTTCTTTGAGGATGTAACAAGCAACAAGCAGGGTGGATAAAGGGAACCAGTAGATGTTGTGTATTTGGATTTTCAGGAAACATTAGATAAGGTACCACAAAGAAGGTTACTGCACAAGATAAGAGCTCATGGGGTTGGGGGCAATATATTAGCGTGGATAGAGGATTGGCTAACTAACAGAAAACAGAGTCAGGATAAATGGGTCATTTTCAGGTTGGCAAACTGTAACTAGTGGGGTGCCACAGGGATCAGTGCTGGGGCCTCAACTATTTACAATTATATTAATGACTTGGATAAAAAGACAGTGTAATGTAGCCAAATTTGCTGATGATAAAGATAGGTGATAAAACAAGTTGTGAGGAGGACGCAAATAATCTACAAAGGGAAATAGAGAGGTTAAGTGAGTGGGCAAAGATGTGGGAAAATGTGAGTTTATCCACTTTGTTAGGAAAAATAAAAAAATGTAATTATTTAAACAGGGAGAGATTATAAAATGCTGTGGTACAGCGGGATCTGGAGGTCCTTGTACATGAATCACAAAAGGTTAGCATGCAGGTACAGCAAGTAATTAGGAAGTCAAATTGAATGTTGGCCTTTATTGCAAGGGGATGGAATCATCATCATAGGCAGTTCCTCAAAATCGAGGAAAACTTGCTTCCACTCCAAAAGTGAGTTCTTAGGTGACTGAACAGTCCAATATGGGAATTACCGTCTCTGTCACAGTGCAACAGACAGTCGTTAAAGGAAAGGGTGGATGGGGAGTCTGGTTTACCGCACGCTCCTTCCACTGCCTGCGCTTGCTTTATGCATGCTCTAGACGACGAGACTCGAGGTGCTCAGCGCCCTCCCGGATGCTCTTCCTCCACTTAGGGCGGTCTTTGGCCAGGGACTCCCAGGTGTCGTTGGGGATGTTGCATTTTAACAAGGAGGCTTTGAGGGTGTCCTTAAAATGTTTCCTCTACCCACCTGGAGTTTGCTTGCCATATAGGAGTTCCGAGTAGAACACTTGCTTTGGGAGTCTTATGTCAGGCATGCGAACAATGTGGCCCGCCCAACGGAGCTGGTCAAGTGTGGTCAGTATTTTGATGCTGGGGATGTTGACGAGGACACTAACGTTGGTGCGTCAGTCTACCCAGAGGATTTGCAGGATCTTGCGGAGACAGCGTTGGTGGTATTTCTCCAGCGATTTGAGGTGTCTACTGTATATGGTCCACGTCGCTGAGCCATACAGGAGGTCAGGTATCACTACAGCCCTATAGACCATGAGCTTAGTGCCAGATTTGAGGGCCTGATCATCGAATATTCTCTTCCTCAGGCGGCCGAATGCTGTGCTGGCGCACTGGAGGCAGTGTTGAACCTAGTCATCGATGTCTGTCCTTGCTGATAATAGGCTCCCGAGGTATGGAAAGTGGTCCACGTTGTCAGGGCTGTGCCATTGATCCTGATGACTCGGGAGGAGTGCTATGTGGCGGGGTCAAGTTGGTTGAGGACCTTTATCTTACAAATGTTTAGTGTAAGGCCTATGCTTTCATTTGACTCAGTGAAGATGTTGACTATGACTTGGAGTTCTGTCTCTGAATGTGCCTTTGTTACAAGGGGGATGGAGTAAGAAAGTAGGGAAGTCCTGCTACAACTGTACAGGGCATTGGTAAGACCCACCTGGAGTACTGCATTCAGTTTTCGTCTCCTTATTTAAGAAAGGATATACTTGCATTGGAGGCAGTTCAGAGAAGGTTCATGAGATTGATTCCTGAGATGAAGGGGTTGACATATGAAGATAGGTTGAGTAGGTTGGGCCTATACACATTGGAGTACAGAAGAAGGTTGTGATATGAAGGCGATCTTATTGAAACATACAAGATACTGAGGGTGCTCAACAGGGTTGATACAGAGAGGATGTTTCTCCTCGTGGAGGAATCTAGAACCGTGTTCGGGCGAGGGACTGATTCTGCCAGCTGACGCTCTGACCCTCGAGCCTGGTTTGGAGACATTCGGTGGTGGCGTGTCAGTTTTAACAAAATGAAAACTTACAGAATTCCATTAAACTTCCATTTCCTGAGTTTTAAGTTTTAAAAATTTAAGGTTGATTGTGGATATTTGTGTTCTTGACTCCCTCCAAAATTTTGCATGAAAACCACGCCGTCTTTTTGCACCAACTTTTTAATGTGCGCTGGTTTCTCTTAAGTGCCCAGAAGGTTTTGAGAGTGGTCACATATGTCGTCCTAGGAGAAATTTAAATTGGCCAAACTTCCATAATTGTGAAAAACTGACGCAGACACCAAGTTACACAGCCTATGACGCAAAAAAAACAAACCTAAAAAAATCGTAACTAACCGAGTTACGCTGGCACAAAGATTGGAGAAACTTGAATTTTAAAATTTAGGCCAAAAAAAGCAGCGCGTGCCAAAAAAACCATCGCAAATTACTGGGGAAAATTGAGCCCCATATCTTTTGTTATGTATAACCATGCAAGTTATGTATGATTATTTGTTATGATTACTTCTTCATTAAAGGAGGGAGTAGTGTAATATACCTCCACCTAGTGGACTACTGTGGTAATGCAACTGCTGCTGTAAATACAATAAAAGAAAGTTCCAGATTGGAGCCATCTTGAGTGTGTATGCTTTTGTGATGTTGTAAAGAAAATATCACACCTCCTCCCCCTTCCTCTACATGCTTAAAAACTGTTACATCTCTTACTTTTTCCAATTCGACCTGAAACATTAATTCTGTTTTGCTCTCCCCAGATGCTGCCTGACCTGCTGAGTAATTCCAGCATTTTCTGTTTTTATTTCAGATATCCAGTATCTGTAGTATTTTGCTCTTGTACCCCTCCTGTTCTTCCTCTACCTCTCTCAGGATCTACCTGCAAGCTGGCTCCATGTCTGAGCTGGCCAGTTTTGTGAATGTCCTGACCTGCGAACCGTATTGGGATGCACGACTGTCACCCGCAGTTTTCTGGTTTTATGGAACTGAAGCTCGAGGTTCTGCTTGGAGCAAGCCTCAGGACAACATCTGCAGGAGAGCTCATTCACGGCACACTGCCCACTTAGCGATGGTCTCCGGCGCCAAACCAAGTTCTTGGCCTGACTGTCTTTTATCGCCACTGCTTTTCTGAAGTACTTTCTTGATATCTTTTTGCAGGTACTGTAGACTATTTTTGGGATGTATGTTCACTTGCAAAGAACTTGAAGCCCAGTCTTTCCAATAATCCAAATGAGAAGTTAGGCTTTTAAGTAACCACCACAGAAATTATTTCCCATAGTTATAAGTTCTGCTGCAAGGAACATACTTTCTATAGACAATGATTGAATAAAGATTCCTCAGTAAACAGCTGTCCATGTGATGTTGCTGAGGAATTCCTCAGTTGCAGTTATTAATAGAGTAAAATACAACGGTCGTGAGTACTACATTGCTGTATTTCAGAAATCAGAATGGCACAGGAGTTTCTCTGAAGATCCTCTTAACTGAAACTAAAATAAGTAGCCTGAGACAATTTTCTTCCAGTCTTCTTTCAGCTAGTTTTGTTGAGTTCCATGCTTCACAGACAATTATTGGATCGAGGGGAGTGTGCACAAGGATTCATTCATTTGATGTTTCCCAGTTTTATCATGTGAACAAGTAGATTTTCATGCAGGAAAGCAGAAAGTAAGTTACGAGGCTATGTTTTGAAAATATTAACTAATCACCATCATCATAGGCAGTCCCTCAAAATGAGGATGACTTGTTTCCATGCCAAAAAAGGATGAGTTCACAGGTATTTCAATGATGGACCTAATATTCCAGGTCCTGAACTACATCCTGAAGTGTGGAAAATGCCTGTGCGTGGATTTTTTTTTAACGTGTGGTGGCCGTTGCACACCAGCCATGACACGGGCTTGACAGAGCCAGGTTTTGGTCCAGTGGCAAGGGTTATCCAAGACAACTGGAGACCTGCTCTGCTGCACAGACCTAGTGCGCACACATGTTGCAGTGTGGGCTGGCCCGTGCTGCCCCAGGGCCCTGAACTCACACCTCTCCTGGGCCCCGAACCAATATTAATATGTTCACGCATTGATTGAAATGTAATCAGTACTTCAAAAGGAGTATACATTTGTAAAATACGCTTTTTAATCCTTGAATGCTTGCAAAGATCATGTCTGTGCTTGCAGAAAATCAATTGATAATGTCCTGAGTACTCTCTTTTTTTGCCATGTATGAAATAAGGATGATACACAGCAGTGTTGCAGTGCTCTCTGTATATAAACTGCCTCAATAAATCACGCTATTATGTAAGTAATAAGAGGTGGATAAACCTGTTTATTTACATGATTGTAGCAACCTCACATAGTTGTGGCATACATTACTGTCAACAATTGAAAGCTGCTGTGTTGGCATCCTGTACTAGACATCAGTAAACAATTTAGCTTGTGTGTCTGCTTAACTTGACTTCCAATGGATAAATGTTCCGTTTGGAATTTGATTGAAACTCTTTTGAGTTTATCTGTGAAAACATAAAACATTAAACGGTGCCACCCGACCTGGGTGACACTCCAGACATTTACAAGGCCCTTTTTTTTCCCCCTTTTTTGTGTTTTTTTTTTTTTTTTTGTGTTTTTTCTTTTTTTTTTGTTTTTTTTTTGGGCACTAAAATCACAATTTTTCCCCAGTGCCCCCTATAAAAGGGAAGGGGACACTAAAAGCACCGGCAATTAAAACAAATTAACTTTAAAACGTAAAATCAAATTAAAATTTGGTTGCCGGGCGTGATGATGCACTCCAGTCCCTCCGGTGCCCACCTCTCGCGGAAGGCCGCGAGCGTACCGGTGGACACCGCGTGCTCCATCTCCAAGGACACCCTGGACCGGATGTAAGAGCGGAAGAGAGGCAGGCAGTCAGGTTGAATGACCCCCTCGACCGCCCGCTGCCTGGACCGGCTGATGGCACCCTTGGCCGTGCCCAGGAGCAGTCCTACGAGGAGGCCTTCGGACCTACCCGCTCCCCTCCGCACAGGGTGCCCAAAGATCAGGAGAGTGGGACTGAAGTGCAGCCAGAATTTCAGGAGCAGCCCCTTCAAATAATGGAACAGGGGCTGCAACCTTGTGCACTCAATAAAAACATGGAACACGGACTCCTCCAGACCGCAGAAATTGCAGGCGGCCTGGGAGTCCGTGAACCGGCTTAAAAATTTGTTGCACGGCACTGCTCCGTGCACCACCCTCCAGGCCAAGTCCCCGATGAATAGTGGGAGGACCCCTGCGTAGAGTGCCCTCCATCGGGGACCCCCGCCTCCTCCGGACGGCAAGATGGTGCGCCATGGCGTGTCCGGACGGCCGGCGAGGATGGCAAAGTTGAGGGTGTGCAGGAGCAGCCCGTACAGGAAACCCCTCCGCGCGGAACTGAAAGGCACGGAGGGGATTTCCCCGAGGCGGCTCAAGTTGTGAGGCGCCGGCATGGAATTTGATTGAATGGAGCTCATCAGTGCTGCAGCTGTATAGCATTTTTGTTATCCTCAAGTGATAGCAGTTTCTTGATTGCTTTGGTGTTTAGTGATTTCAGAGATTTCTGTTACCATTTATTAACTGAGAATTCCTCTTTGAAATTCAGTGCTGCTTCCCCGATACCTCTGGTTAAATGGGAAAACCATGCCAATTTCAGGGCTAAGGAGTTTCAAAACCAGCTGCAGTCAGTAGATCTTTTGAATTCATAGCAAATCACCAAAAGTGGAACAAAAGTTTGAACAGTGCATTTGATAGAGTCACTGGTTGGTAAAGCGCTTGCAGATTTTCTCATCCTTCCAGTGGCCAATACGAAACTGTAAAATGTGCCAAGAAAAAAAAACTGACCTGAAGCACTTCGGCAAATATTTGAGAATCAGTCACACCATCCATCCATGTGAGACCGCTGTAAACTCACCAAATGTTACTAAGGTGGGCTTCATTGGCTTGAAGCTTTCGACCTACTCATCATTGGATTTTGCTGGCAATAGAGAGAATTCAGTTTAGAAAAAAGTAGCTAATTAAAGTGGTACACATTTTTTTGGAGACAGCAACAGCAAAGTGCAACAATGAGTTTGGAAGGGGCCGCCTGAGGAAAGTCAGCAACAGGAACGGCCTCCAAGTTTAAGATGCATTGGTTGTTGTCTTACTTGTTGAAATAAGGGCAAGAAGGGAATGCCTCCTGGGGACTGAGGAGAGGAGGCCTCGTAAGAGGATGGTGTAGAAATTATGGAGGGAGGAGGCTGAGGCAGTCATTGCAACCTCCACCACCCTACATATTGCCACACAGTGCAGGGGAGGTTTAATGACCTCCGAAGGGCAGTCAAAGTAAATAAATGCTCGTTTCCTCATGTTCGACCTGCAAGAATGATGGAGCAATGACTCACCTCTGTACTTGTCATGCCTTCACTGGGTCAAAGGAAAATTGCACTAATGACCAGAAACTGCTGGAACCACGACTTAATTTTTAAAAACATCCATACCATAAAAAAACAAAAGATAAGGTAGTCCAAGCAACTGCAAAAGAAATGCAAGAGGAGGAGGAACAGCTACTCTAAGAAGTTTGCATGTGCACACGGAAGACACATAGAAGATGCATTGGGAGATGGAGAATTAGGAAGTGAGCTGTCGAGAGGTTGGTTAATGCAAGGAAAGGGAATAGCATAGTTGGCTTCAGCTTTAGGTGGAATTTCAAGGTATATAGATAGGCGATGACTCTGCTGCATTTTTTCCAAAGAGACATGTGTGTGTCTACACAGCTAAACCAATGATTTTCTTTTATTCGTTCATGGGATGGAGGTGTCGCTGGCAAAGCCAGCATTTATTGCCTATCCCTAATTGTCCATGAGAAGGTGGTGGTGAGCTGCCTTCTTGGACCGCTGCAGTCCGTGTGGGGAAGGTACTCCCACAGTGCTGTTAGGGAGGGAGTTCTAAGACTCAGTGACGATGAAGGAATGGTGTTGATTTCCAAGTCAGGATGGTGTGAGACTTTGAGGGGAACTTTGAGGTGGTGGCGTTCCCATGCGCCTGCTGCCCTTGTCCTTCTAGGTGGTAAAGGTCGTGGGTTTGGGAGGTGCTGCCGAAGAAGCCTTGGTGAGTACTTTTGTTCAGTCTTGTAAGGAATTACATACTGCAAGAAGGGAACTGGTCAAAAGAAGTGTATAAGGATTTCAATAAACTAAATTTAAAAAGAATGGGGCAAGGCAGGAAAGTGGCCTAATGGATTTCTCTTTCAGAGAGCTGCTACAGTGATGCAGGCCGTGATCCTTACCAACGGATCCATTACAGACCCAATCCACGTCCGGACCGGGGTCAAGCAGGGCTGCATCATTGCACCAACCCTCTTCTCAATCTTCCTCGCTGCAATCTCCACTTCACACTCAACAAGCTCCCCGCTGGAGTGGAACTAAACTACAGAACCAGTGGGAACCTGTGCAAGCTTTGTCGTCTCCAGGCCAGGTCCAAGACCACCCCAACCTCTGTCGTCGAGCTACAGTACGCGGACGATGCCTGCGTCTGCGCACAGAGGCTGACCTCCAAGCCATAGTCAACGTATTCACTGAGGCATACAAAAGCATAGGCCTTACACTAAACATCCGTAAGACAAAGGTCCTCCACCAATCTGTCCCCGCCGCACAGCACTGCCACCCAGTCATCAAGATCCACGGTGTGACTCTGAACAACATGGACCATTTCCCATCCCTCGGAAGCCTCTTATCAACAAGAGCAGACATTGACGACGAGATTCAACGGGAGGGCGCTGAGCTCCGAGTCTCATCACTGAAAGCATGCAGAAATCAAGCGCAGGCAGCGGAAAGTGCGTGCGGCAAACCAGTCCCACCCATCCTTTCCCTCAGTGACTATCTTTCCCACCTGTGACAGGAGTTGTGGTTCTCGTATTGGACTGTTCAGTCACCTAAGGACTTATATTTTTAGAATGGAAGCAAGTCTTCCTCAATTCCGAGGGACTGTCTATGATGATGATGATGATGACAGGGATGGTGGCCAAATGATTTCCTTCTGTGTTAGAATCAGAGCATTTTACATCATTCTACCTCATATTACTGAGCCATATAGGCAAAGCATGTCCTAGGTTTGATGCCCAACCTATGCTCAATGAGTTGTTAATAGCTAAATAATAATGTTGTGGTTGGCATCGGTGCTCTTACGTTAGCAAGGGTTGTTGCTTCAAATCCCTGTCAAGACATCTCCTGAAACATGGGCATGTGTGGACACAAAGATCAAATCAGAATGGTGGTGACTTTCACTGTCACTCTGAGGGTGAATGTCTGTAGGATTTATCCTGGTGCAACCTCGGTGGAAAAGCTGAAGAAACCCCTGAAAATGGCGTGAGGGGCATTTGCCCTGTTTGTTCCAGATTTTTGCAGAACCCCTGTGGAAATTCACCCCCATAGTGCATTGCAAATGGTTGACGCTGATGCAGATCTTTGTGGAGAGGTGGCACACCTCATGACAGCCTCCTTAGTGAGTTGGAGCCTCCTCAGGTGCTGCTCCTCTACCATGACTAGATAGATGGCTCTGTTTCAGTACATCAGCTGCCTGGGGTAAGACCACCTATTTCCACCTCCGTAACATCGCCTGACTCCACCTCTGCATCAGGTCATCTGCTACTGAAACCCTCATCCATGCCTTTGTTACCTCTAGACTTGACTATTTCAAAGTGCAGCTGTCCAGCCTCCCATCTTCTACCCTCCGTAAACTTGAGGTCATCTAAAACTCGGCTGCCCGTGTCCTAACTTGCACCAAGTCCTGCTCACCCATCACCCCAGTGATTGCTGATCTACATTGGCTCCTGGTGAAGCAATGCCTCTCTTAAAATTCTTTCTCATCCTTGTTTTTAAATCCCTCCATGGCCTTGCCCCTCCCTATCTCTAATCTCCTTCAGCCCTACAACCCTTCGAGTTACCTGCACTACTCCAATTCAACCTCGCGCAGTCCCGATTTAAATCACTCCATCATTGGCGGCCGTGCCTTTAGCTGTCAAGGCCCTGGAATTGTCTCCCTAAACCTCTCTGCCTCTCTTTCCTCCTTTAAGACGCTCCTTAAAACCTACCTGTCAACTGCTCTAATATTTCTTTGTGGCTCAGTTTGTCTGTCAACGCTTCTGTGAAGCACCTTGAGACCTTTTATTCTTTAAAAAGATGCTATATAAATACAAGTTACTATTGTAGTAGTACTTGTTATGAGCCACCTGCCTCTTATGTCCTCTATTGTTCTGAGCTCTCCTGTCCTCCCTACTCCAATCTTGCATTCCTGTCAACGGCTGCAGCAAACTTGCTCGCAGACAGGAAACTCCTACGTACCACTCATTTATCTCACTGCTATGGGGACATTTTGTAATCCTCCTATTCTGTCCAGCTCACTAACTCCAGTTATAACTTGGAGTGAAATAATCAGTTTTCTGTGTGACGGCAGTTGTAGAATCTGGCATTGTTAATAATCTTTAACTTGTCCTTCAGCTAAATTGGCCTATTTTATCTCAGATTTTATGCTGCTTCTTTTTGAGGCAGT
Organism: Pristiophorus japonicus; assembly: GCF_044704955.1. Lineage (NCBI taxonomy): Eukaryota > Metazoa > Chordata > Chondrichthyes > Pristiophoridae > Pristiophorus > Pristiophorus japonicus. The sequence continues at coordinate 69,534,071 of NC_091979.1, forward strand.
GTTATACAAAGATGAATTACCCATTACAGTTTTTTCAAAGCCTTCTGTCACTCTTTGCCCGTGTCTAATTCTTTTGCTAAGATTAGTGAAGCTTGAAATGTTGGCCCCTCTGTGATAAAAACAAGTATGATCTATGGCAGCTTGAACCACATAAGTTTATAAATATGAGTACTTTCAGCCATTCTCCTTCCTTTTCACATTTATTGACTCTGGTGGAACCTTGATTAACTGCTGTAATGAACGGCACTCCTCCAGTGCTTAATGGAAATTGGTGGCCTAAGGAGGTTCAACTGTAAAGGCTAATATCTAGAGTACATTTTATTTACATTTAACATAAAGTGCACCAACACTAGCACAAAAAAATAGGTTCGTAACATTAAATCAAAACTTAATATTTCTTGAGTGATGAATTGGATTTCATTTTAGAACTTAAATTAAATAGTTAGTGAAAACGAGGAGTCGTGTATTAGCTATTCCAGCGTAGGACTAGTGTAGATATTCAGAGGCTTTTCTTTACACAGTGCTGTTAATACTTGTTATCGAGCACATCAGCTTGTGTGGTGAGGGAAGATTTGCTGCAACAATTCTAAAAGGGGCTGGATAAGTTCCTTGCTATGGCTACTATCACTGCATGGTCACTGTGCTCTCCTGGAACTTGTTTGGACTGCCTTTGGGGGTCACAGAGCAATGTACTCATTCCCCCCTGCATTGGCCTAGGTTTTTATTAATCTGTTTTTTTTCCTGCATTTCCAAGGAGAGTACATGACACTAAGTGGGAAGGTACACTGGGAGTCATGGATATTGAACAAAGATATTGAGGCCGATTTTCCTTTGCCCTACTGTGAATTGGTCAGTGTGCTTTTGGAGCTACCTGGCTTGAAAACACCCGAACCCATCTGCATTTCTGGGTTCAGGCCATTAATATGTTGTGGACGAATGCTAGGCAACCCTATTGCCTGGTTTGGGCAGTTGCCTAATAATGGGAGGAAATTTGTTGTGCAGCTGCTTAAAGTGGCAATCACTGTTTTCAATATTGGTTGCAGAAAGTAGCTGTGTGTCTGACAACATGAGTGGCAGCCGGAAGGGATCAGCAGGAGGATATTTAAATCTCATTGCAATAATATATCTCAGGAGGGACCTTCTCTTTCTCGGAGATGTGTGCAGGAAAATAAAATGGCAGGACAAAGTGTCGTATATGTAAACTTGTATTTACTCTGTACAGCCACCAGAGGGTTCATCCCCTAGAGTCCCAAGGGATCCCATAATCCCTTGGGAGCACAGGTATTTAAGGAGGCCTCACAGGTTGGAGAGGCATTCTGGAGACCTACAATAAAAGACTAAGGTCATACTTTACTTTGAACTCTCAGTGTTCAGTCTGAATCTTCCTCCATACACTACAACTGGCGACAAGATACAGATAGTGAACCCAAAGATGCAGAGAACAGTGGGCATCCTGGAGAAATTCTCAGAGGGAGATGATTGGGAAACTTTTGTGGAGCGACGCGACCAATACTTCATGGCTAATGAGCTAGATGGGGAAGAGAGCGCTGCTAAACGAAGGGCAATCCTCCTCACCGTCTGTGGGGCACCAACGTATGGCCTCAAGCATTTTCTCACTCCAGCGAAACACACGGAGAAATCATACAACGATTTGTGCACACTGGTCCGAGAGAATTTGAACCCGAAGGAAAGCGTTCTGATGACGAGGTACCGGTTCTACAACTACAAAAGATCTGAAGGCCAGGAAGTGGCGAGTTATGTTGCCGAGCTAAGATGCTTTACAGAACATTGTGAATTTGAAGGACATTTGGAACACATGCTCAGACTTTTTCGTACTGGGCATTGGCCATGAAACCATACTTCGCAAGCTTTTGACTGTAGAGACCCCAACCTTGAGTAAGGCCATAGCGATAGCCCAGGCGTTCATTGCCACCAGTGACAATACGTAGCAAATCTCTCAGCACACAAGTGCGGCTACAAGTACTGTGAACAAAGTGATGTTGTTTTTGAATCGCAACGTACAGGGCAGGTCACACATACCTGCAGCTGCACGTCCGCAGATGTCTCAGAATCCACCATCAAGGGTGATGAATGCAAGGCCATTAACACCTTGTTGGCGCTGCGGGGGTGATCATCGTTTCCATTCATGTCGATTCAAAAGGTTTGTTTGCAAGGGCTGTGGAACAATGGGACATCTTCAAGTGTGTAGGCGAGCTGCAAAGCCTGTTAAACCAGCAAACAACCATGTTGCAGAGGAGGACAGATCCACGGAGGATCACGATGAACCAGAGCCTCCGATCGAGGAGGCAGAGGTACATGGGATGCACACATTCACCATGAATTGTCCCCCGATAATGCTGAATGTTGAACTGAATGGACTCCCGGTGTCACTGGAACTAGGCACAGGCACGAGCCAGTCCATCATGGGCAAAAAGACTTTTGAAAGGTTGTGGTGCAACAAGGTCTCAAGGCCAGTCTTAACTCCAGTTCGCACCAAACTAAGAACTTACACAAAAGAACTGATTCCTGTAATCGGCAGTGCTACCGTAAAGGTCTCCTACGATGCAGCGATACACAAGCTACCACTCTGGCTGGTACCGGACGATGGTCCCACGCTGCTCGGCAGGAGCTGGCTGGGCAAGATACGCTGGAACTAGGATGACGTCCGAGCGCTATCGCCTGCTGATGACACTTCATGTGCCCAGGTCTTAAACAAATTTCCTTCACTGTTCGAACCAGGTATCAGGAAATTCCAAGGAGCAAAAGTGCAGATCCACCTAATTCAGGGGGCGCGACCCATCCATCACAAGGTGAGAGCAGTACCGTACATGATGAGAGAGAGAGGGTGGAGATCGAGCTGGACTGGCTGCAATGAGAGGGCATCATTTCCCCGATCGAGTTCAGCGAGTAGGCCAGTCCTATTGTCCCAGTCCTCAAGGGAGACAGCACCATTAGAATCTGTGGCGATTACAAAGTAACTATCAATCGTTTCTCCCTGCAGGACCGATACCTACCACCAAAGGCCGACAACCTCTTTGCAACGCTTGCGCGAGGAAAGATGTTCATGAAGCTGGATCTGACTTCAGCCGACATGATGCAGGAACTGGAGGAATCATCGAAGGCCCTCACCTGCATCAACACGCACAAAGGTCATTTTGTTTATACCAGATGCCCATTTGGAATCCGATCGGTGGCAGCGATGTTCCAGAGAAACATGGAAAGCTTACTGAAGTCGGTCCCGCACACCGTGGTCTTCCAGGACGGCATCTTGGTCACAGGTCAGAACACAGTCGAGCATCTGCAGAATCTGGAGGAGGTTCTTGGTCAACTCAACCGCGTGGGGCTCAGGTTAAAATGCTCAAAGTTTTCCTGGTGCCTGAAGTGGAGTTTCTGGGAAGGAGGATTGCGGCGGACGGCATCAGGTCCACCAACGCGAAGCTGGAGGCAATCGAGAACGCACCGAGGCCACAGAATGTGACGGAGCTGCAGTCGTTTCTGGGACTCTTGAACTACTTTGGTAACTTTTTACTGGGTCTCAGCACAGAACCACTGCATGTCTTACTACGAAAAGGGAACGAATGGGTTTAGGGCAAAAGCCAAGAAAATGCCTTTGTAAAAGCGAGAAAATTGTTACGCTCAAACAAATTGCTTGTGTTGTATGCTCCATGTAAGCGTTTGGTACTAGCATGTGATGCATCGTCATATGGCGTCGGGTGTGTATTGCAACAAGCTAATGATTTCAGGAAACTGCAACCGGTTGCTTATGTATCCAGGAGTCTGTCTAAGGCTGAGAGGGCCTACAGCATGATTGAGAAAAAAGCATTAGCGTGTGTCTATGGGGCATCAATACCTGTTTGGGCTAAAATTCGAATTGGAAACTGACCATAAGCCACTTATATCCCTGTTTTCTGAGAGTAAAGGGATAAATACCAACGCATTGGCCCACATCCAGAGATGGGCGCTCACGTTGTCTGCATACAACTACGCCATCCGCCACAGGTCAGGCACAGAAAACTGCGCTGATGCTCTCAGTAGGCTCCCATTGCCCACCACGGGGATGGAAATGGCACAGCCCACAGATCCAGCTATGGTTATGGAAGCATGCGAGAGTGAGCAATCACCCGTCACTGCCCTGCAGATCAAAACCTGGACCAGCCAGAGCCCCTTATTATCTCTAGTCAAAAGCTGTGTGCTTCACGGGAGCTGGTCCAGTGTCCCAGTGGAAATGCAGGAAAAGATAAAGCTGTTCCAGCGGCGCAAAGATGAAATGACTTTACAGACAGACTGCCTTCTGTGGGGCAATCGAGTAGTCGTCCAAGAAAGGCAGAGACACCTTCATCAATGACCTCCACAGTACCCACCCAGGCATCGTAATGATGAAAGCGATAGCCAGATCCCACATGTGGTGGCCCGGTATCGATGTGGACTTAGAGTACTGCGTTCACAGATGTAATACATGCTCGCAGTTAAGCAATGTACCCAGGGAGGCGCCGCTAAGTTTATGGTCTTGGCCCTCCAAACCGTGGTCTAAGGTACACATCGACTATGCAGGCCTGTTCTTGGGTAAAATGTTCCTTGTGGTTGTAGACGCGTACTCCAAGTGGATTGAATGTGAGATAATGTCGGCTAGCACGTCCGCTGCCACTACTGAAAGCCTGCGGGCCATGTTTGCCATTCACAGTTTACCCGATATCCTGCTGAGCGACAACGGGCTATGTTTTACCAGTGCTGAGTTCAAAGAATTCATGACCCGTAACGGGATCAAACATGTCACATCTGCCCCGTTTAAACCAGCGTCCAATGGTCAGGCAGAGAGAGCAGTGGAAATCATCAAGCAAGGCTTGAAGAGGGTAACTGAAGGCTCACTGCAGACTCGCCTATCCCGAGTCTTGCTTAGCTACCGCACGAGACCCCACTCACTCACTGGGATCCCACCTGCTGAACTGCTCATGAAAAGAGCACTTAAGACAAGGCTCTCGTTAGTTCACCCTGATCTACATGAACAGGTAGAGAGCAGGCAGCTTCAACAAAGTACATACCATGACAGCGCAAATGTGTCATGCGAGATTGAAATCAATGATCCTGTATTTGTATTAAATTGTGGACAAGGTCCCAAGTGGCTTCCCTGCACTGTCGTGGCCAAAGAAGGGAACAGGGTGTTTCGGGTCAAACTTTCAAATGGACTCATTCACCGGAAACACTTGGACCAAATCAAACTCAGATTCACGGACTATCCTGAGCAACCCACCTTGGACCCTACCTTTTTTGATCCCCCAACATACACACCAGTGGCAACTGGCACCACGGTTGACCACGAAGCAGAACCCATCATTCACAGCAGCTCTGCAGGGCCCAACACACTAGGCAGCCCAGCAAGGCCAGCTGCACAGCAGCCCATGGAGGGTCCAACAAATGATTCAACAACACCAGCTTTCACACCGAGACGATCAACCAGGGCAAGAAGGGCTCCAGATCAACTCACATTGTAAATAGTTACACTATTGACTTTGGCAGGGTCGAGGGGGAAGGAGTGTTTATATATGTAAACTTGTATTTACTCTGTACAGCCACCAAAGGGCTCATCCCCTGGAGTCCCAAGGGATCCCATAATCCCTTGGCAGCACAGGTATTTAAGGAGGCTTCACAGGTTGGAGAGGCACTCTGGAGACTTGCAATAAAAGACTAAGGTCACACCCTACTTTGAGCTCACAGTGTTCAGTCTGACCCCTTCTCCATACACTACACAAAGAGCTCGGCAGGAGGTGGTAGATTCCATCAATGTTGAGGGGAGGTTTAGAGGAGATATGAGGGGAAATTTCTTCACCCAGAGGGTGGTGGGAGTCTGAAACTCACTGTCTGAAAGGGTGGTAGAGGCAGAAATCCTCACCCCATTTAAAAGATACTTGGATGTGTACTTAAAGTGCCGTAACCTACAGGGCTACGGACCAAGAGCTGGAAAGTGGGGTTAGGCTGGATAGCTTTTGGGTGGCTGGCACGGGCACAATCGGCCAAAATGACCTCCTTCCGTGCTGTAAATTTCTATGATTCTAAGCAGTACTGTACAGTGTTAGAATTTCAATGATGTCACTGGAAAGAGCAAGGTAGGGGACTGCAACACGATCTCATAATTATGCACTCTGCTCTACTTGATACTGATCCACCCCAGATTGCCAGAAGTACAGTGGTAAGTCTTACCTGTAGTGAATATTGAGTTGCTGCGGTCCTTTGAAAGGAAACATGCCAAGTTTGTGAGAGAAGAGGACATTTCCAGTTATAAGAGATTGTGATTATGAGCCATGGGCACTCGTGGTTTCCTGGAGCTTAGCTTGATTGTCTTGGGGAGTGACAGAGGAATTTCCCAGAGATTTTCTTGAATTGGCTGGAAGTTATTTTTGGCTTTCCCAGGAGATAGTGTGGTTAGTGGGTGGGTCCATAGTGTACCACGTTGTACTGTTGACTGGATGGGGTAGGCTTGTGCATACTGACCTGCACTGGCTCCTGGCCCAACAATGCCACAATTTAAAAATTCTCATCCTGGTTTTCAAATCCCTTCATGGACTCACCCCTCCCTATCTCTAATCTCCTCCAGCTCTGCAACATTCAGATCTGCGCTCCAATTTTGGCCTGTTGGGCATCTCCAATTTTAATTCCTCCATCATTGGCAGCCATGCCTTCAGCTGCCAAAGCCTTGAGCTCTCAAATTCCCTCCCTAAACCTCTCCACCTCTTAAGGCGCTCCTTAAAACCTACCTCTCATCTGCTCTAATATCTCATGTGGCTCAGTGTCAAGTTCTGTTCGATAACGCTCCTGTGATGTGCCTTGGGATGTTGTGCTATGTTAAAAGTGCTATATAAATACAAGTTGTTGTCAATGGTCTGTTCTTGCCCTTTGCTTATGTCTGTATAGTTAAGTTTATGTGTTGTCATGGCCATATATATGGGATGGTTAGGCAGTTTTTGTACTAAAGAAAGTATCTTTATGTCTGAAATTGTTCAATTATAAATTTCATTAACAAAGGTCAGATCATCTTAGTAGTTTTGAAATGGTCACAATTTTCTGGCCTTCGTTGTATGGCATCCCATTTATTGACACAGGTCAAGCATTTAACTCCTGCTCACTGAGCAGGAAAATTTTAATATTTTCAACTAACATTTGAATGGGCATCTTCATTACTGCCAGCAATAAGTGAGGACAATGGAGGTAAAATTCAACTTTGGCTTCAATGGAAAGGTAAATCAGGCCGGATGTACATCCAACGGCAACAGCACTGTATTAGAAGAAAAGGCAAAAAATAATTACATTCCTTACACTTGAATAATAGGCTTGATATAATTTATAGTACTGATGCAATTGTCATCAATTGAAGATTATAATTTGAAAAGCTGAAGTGAAAATTCTTTCAAATTAGTAATTGGTACTAAAGCAAATAAATAATTTCTCTTGATTGCATTACTTTTTTTCCATAGGAACTGACCTGATCTTTAGCATTTATTTTATTGCTGCCTTACCCAAGAGTTGTTCAAGTAAGTCACAACTGAATGAGGAAAACCAGAACCATTAGCCATCCTCACAAGTGGTCATTTATATTCAAAATTTTGTTGCTAAAAATTAAAGTCTTAACCATACAAAATTTGACATTGTAGTTTGCAAAAGATTTAATCATATTTATTCTACCTTTTTTTCAAAAAATTTTCATTGATATAATACACTCAGGACTAAATAATTCTCACTTTGCTATGTGCTGAAAAGTAATTATATTTTATACAATCTCATTCCAGCGAGTTGTGTGTTGGCAGTACAACATTAATAAAACTGGAATGTTTATTTGACCAGAAGGAAATTAAAATTACCATAATCTGATAAAGGCTGGAATATTTACATGTTTAGAATATTATCCTCATTTAATTAAATGGGTGTCTTACTGTGCAAAGTCTGTTTTCATACCCATTATTAACAATTTTGTTTCCCTCAGAGGCTGCCCATCTTTGTAAACAACAGGTTCCCACACATTTAGAGGTGAGTTCTGATCAGTGTCATAAAATCATAATTAATAACATCTCATGGGCTGAAGCAACAAACTGATGTTTGAGTTAATTAAAAACATGAAAAGTTAAAGGCTGGGACAATGTAACTGCATTCCTTAATTTACTGTTTTTACTCTGTTGATTGTTGTTGAGTCTAAATACATCTTCACCAAGGATTGGTGGATTTATTTTGCAGTTTGGAGAGCAGATGTTGATTAGCTATTACATCAGTGTGGAACTGTGCCCCAGATTGTAGTGTATTAGGTGGAAGATACAAATTGCACTTGGCATGCAGTACTTGTGTGGCGGCTCTCTCTGGGTTGGAAGAGAATACTATGCATATAAGTGGCTGTGAAATAGAAAAGGCAATATGGGGGCCGGAGTATAAGGAAATTAGATAGATAAATAACAGATGGCAAACAAACAAATTATTTAATTATTAAACTTGCTGGATTTAAAATAAACTTGTCAAATATTTGTTTAATTTTGACAAAAAAAAATCATGTTGGGACTATGTTGTTTGGATAAGTATACATCTATCTATCTATCTCCGTCGTGACTTTCATTAAAAGTCTTGGATGAACATATTCCTATGGACATTCTCATGTTAAAGGTGTCCATACCAACTTGTTATACTTACTTACAACCATTTCTCATATTACAATAGGTAGCACTAGGATTTGCACTGTTAGTCTAAGCACTGAACGATCATGCTGGATCTGTCACAGAGCAATAGTAAGAAACTGCTTTGAGTGTGCTTGCAGTTGCAGGCTCTGGCCACTGGTTGGACAGTCTTACCTTTCCTCCACAAATCATCCAAAATGCTTTCTGAAAGTTTTTTTTATCTGCCATTTTTCCCAGTAACTAAAATTTCGATGAACACACAAAAATAATGCACAGGAAAAGACCAGCTCATCCAATGAGTCTGCTACACACATATTGCAACTGAGCATCATTATCTTCAATGGTCCCAACCTAGCAGCCGGAATCACCTGTAACTCCTGGGAAACAAAACAGATTTTTAAAAACCCTCGGCCAATTCATGGGAAACAAATCTGGGAAATTCTTCTCTGACCCCTGAAGGCCATCAAAACATGTTACAGGACATCACAGTGACCATGAGGCACACCATCCAATACCCCAGCTATATTTTGTATGCTGTGATATTAGACAGAGCAAGGAACTCATCCTAACTCATCAAGCTAACTTTTGAATACTTGCAGTGAATCCGCACTCAATGCAGAAGCTGGCAACTTATTCCAGTGGTTGATGACCCCCTGTGAAAAACCTCCCGACATGTAACCCGGCCCAATACTGACAGATTCTGGCAAGTATAAATGCTCATAAACCACCTTTCCAGTTCTGATGGATCACAGAACACCCCCACCCCCCAGACTTCCTCGCCTTCCCCACTCCCAGTTGCTAGAAATTTTTTGACTACATCCTTAATGCTCCCAGGCCCTGAGAAACACCTTCCCAATACAACTCTCCCAGTGATTCAAGATCCCAGGACATGGCCTAATGTTTCTAGAACTTTTCTCCAGTACACCAAAAGCCTTAGGACGCCACCTCCTCCTGCTGACTGTGCTCTCAGAGTGTGGGATGCCTCTAACATACAACTGAGACCATACTGCAGGACATCCCCCAATGCTGATAAGTCAATGTTCCTGATGCTAGTCCTTAGAATAATACTTCTCTTATAAAATCTCCAACTCATCACGAGATCTGCTACTTTTAAAGAATGAAATCATTGAATCATAGAATCATAGAACTTTACAGCACGGAAAGAGGCCATTTCGGCCCATCATGTCCACGCCGGTCAACAAGAGGCTATCCAGCCAAATCCCACTTTCCAGCTTTAGACCTGTAACCCTGCAGGTTATGGCACTTCACGTGCATATCCAAGTACTTTTTAAATATGTGGTGAGGGTTTCTGCCTCTACCACCATTTCAAGCAGTGAGTTCCAGATCACCACAATCCTCTGCGTGAAGAAATTTCCCCTCAAAGCCCCTCTAAACCTTCTACCAATTACTTTAAATTTATGCCCCCTGGTTGTTGACTCCTCTAAGGGAAATAGTCCCTTTCTATCCACTATATCTGGGCCCCTCATAATTTTATACACCTCAATGAGGTCTCCCCTCAGCCTCCTCTGTTCCAAGGAAAACAAACCCAGCCTATCCAATCTGTCCTCATAGCCAAGATTCTTCAGTTCCGGCAACATCCTCGTAAATCTCAAGTGCAATCACGCCCTTCCTGTAATGCGGTGACCAGAACTGCATGCAGTACTCCAGCTGTGGCCTAACCAGTGTTTTAACAGTTCAAGCATAAACTCCCCCCTCCGCTCTTATATTCCATGCCTCAGCTAATAAAGGCAAGCATTCTTATCCACCTTATTTGCTACCTTCAGGGATCTGTGGACATGTACTCCCAGGTTCCTTTGTTCCTCTACACTTCAGTGTCCTATCATTTAATGTGTATTCCCTTTCCTTGTTAGCCCTCCCCAAATGCATTACCTCACTTTTCAGGATTAAATTACATTTGCCACTGTTCTGCCCACCTGACCAGTTGATTGACATCTTCCTGCAGTCCACAACTTTCTTCTTCATTATCAACCACACAGTCTGTTTTTGTATCATCTGCAAACTTCTTAAATCATACCCCCTATTTTCATGTCTAGATCATTGATGTATACCGCAAAAAACAAGGGACCCAGTACTGAGCCCTTTGGAACCCCACTGGAAACCTCCTTCCAGTCACAAAAACACCCATCAACTATACCCTTTGCCTCCTGCCTCAGCCAATTTTGGATCCAACTTGCCACTTTGCCCTGGATCCCATGGGCTTTTACTTTCATGACCAATCTGCCATGTGGGACCTTATCAAAAGCTTTTCTAAAATCCATATACACTGCATCATATACACTGCCCTCATCAAACCTCCTGGTTAGTGCCTCGAAAAATTACAATCAAGTTAGTCAGACACGACCTTCCCTTAACAAATCTGTGATTAATCCATGTCTTTCTAAAATGTAGATTTATCCTGTCCTTCATGATTTTTTCCAATATTTTTCCCACTACTGAGGTTAGGCTGACTGGCCTATAATTACTCGGTCTATCCCTTTCTCCCTTCTTAAACAAAGGTGCCACATTAGCAGTCCTTCTGTCCTCTGGCACCACAACTGAAGCCAGAGGAGATTGGAAAATGGTCAAAGCCTCTGCTATTTCCTCTTTTGCTTCGCTTAACAGCCTGGGATACATTTCATCCGGGCCTGGGGACTTAACCACTTTCAAAGCTGCGAAACCCCTTAATACCTCCTCTCTCTCTGTTTATTTCATCTAATATTTCACACTTCTCCTCGATAGCAGTGTTTGCATCGCCCCTCTCTTGTGAAAACAGACGCAGCGTATTCATTAAGAAGCATACCCACATCTTCCGCCTCCACACACAAATTACCCTCATGGTCTCCAATAGGCTCTACCCTTTCTTTAGTTATCCTCTTGCTCTTAATATATTTATAGAACATCTTTGGGTTTTCCATGATTTTACTTGTCAAGAATTTTTCATGCTTTCTCTTTGCTTTCCTAAGATCCCTTTTGATTTCACCCCTGGACTTTCTATACTCAGAGATTCTGCAGTATTTAGCCCTCGGTATCTGTCATAAGCTTCCCTTTTTTTCTTTATCCTACCCTATATGTCCCTAGACATCCAGGGGGCTCTAGATTTGCTAGTCCCACCCTTTTTCTTCAAAGGCACATATTTGGTCTGAACCCTGCGGATCGCCTCCTGCTCTGACACTGACTATATCCAGATAAAACAGATGACAGAATATACAGTGAGATTTACTAAAAACAAATATGCTTACATGTCTCAGTGTCTGACAAACTGAGATGGCTACAATCTGAAAATCTCCATTTTGTTTTTAGCATTTCCTTTGAAGAAAACAAATATTTATCAGCAGATAAAAACCAAGTGCTAAATTGTTCCGCAAACATTGATATTCAATATTTAGTAGTCGCAGAAGTGTTGCGGTGGAAATGAATGTGCGATTAATACATATTTTGATTTTTTAAATAAATGACTTGTCAGTAGGCTTGTTGGGATATTTTTTCCTACAGTTGATTTTGTATTGTTTTAAATTATAAACAATTTATGACGAGTTGAGAGTTTTTTTAGACTGTGCTCATTTACAGTATTCAAATAATAATTCAGTCAGAAGAGGGCATTGCTGATTTAGGCCAGAGATGTTGCTATTGAGTTGCAATCTATACTTATCTGTGTTTTGAAGGGATTACGAAAAGGGGAAAGACGACAGAAGTGAGAAAATAAATGGTTTTTGCTTCCACTAGAAAGATTTAAGTGATATTTCATTTTGGCTTGTATTATACAACCAATTTATTTTCACTACAACATTGGACTTTATTAGCCAGCTTACAAGTATATTTATGCAATACTTGCAGTATCACAACAATTCTGCTTACTACTGCAACAATAATTGTTCACAATCCCAATATAATTGTTCACAATCCTAGTATTAATAATTGTGCACTATTCCAGTATTAATATAAGTGTACACTACCCCAGTATTAATATAATTGGGAAAGAAAAGAAACATAGAACTTGTATTTATATAACCACCTTATTAGGGGCTGAAATTTCCCCATGAGTTGCACGTTCTTTTTGTTGGTGTAACTTGATTTTTCTGGTTATCTTTTTAGTTGCAAATATGGCCATTTAATTTGTGCCAGTGTAAATGAGTTAGTTAGGTTTTTTGTTAGGTCAGTTTTTTTTCCAAAAGGGGGCGTTCCCAGTCACTTACACCATTTATGCCAATTTGGCCAGAAAAAAGTTGTACTAAACTAACTTAGGGCAGCGTATGTGTCCACTTTTGTCCGTACAGAAAGACCTTACTTACAGTTAAGGAATCGGCCCAAGTAACTACATGTAAAGCACCAAGCACCAAACAAAGCACAAAAAGTAATAAGCAATGAATTAACAAATAAAATATAAGGAGCCCTGCCTCGAAAGCACCAAGACCAAAGTAATAAGCAATCAATAAATAACAAAAAAAAAGAGAAGGAACCCTGCACCTAAAGCACCAAAATCAATCAGTAAATAACAGAAAATGGAAGAAGTCCTACCTTAGGGAACACTGCGGGCCATCGATGAGGGAGCCCATTTGGCCATGTCTGGGGGGGGGGGGTGGTGGGGAGAGAGGAGGAGGAGGGGGGAGGGAGGAGGAGAAAGGAAGTGGGGTGGGGGGGGGGGGGTTGGAAGTATCCTCTTGCGAAGCACGTCTAGACTCATGTCCGGCATGGCATCAAACACCTGCATGAATCCCCAGTTCATCTGGTCGAAAATTACAAACCCAGAGCCCCAGAAACACTTCAGGAGTTTTACAATCAGGTCAGAGGCATTGCCACTGGTGGATTCAAGAACCATCCTCCCAGGCCAAAGTTCCATTTTGATTTTCTTAATGTTTCTAATCTGTAAATCCCCTAATCCAAGGCTGAAAGGAATTAAATCATCTTTTGACATGAAGGTAAGAAAACAATCAGATGACACAGCCTGCAAAGCACACTCTGGCCGCCGATGAGGGAGGCCATTTGGCCAGGGCTAGGAATGGCGTGCCTTGGGCTCCTCCCACACAGCCTGCAGTACGCATTTGCAGAAACGGTCTGCCAGGAGCTACTGCACTTGCGTGCCGACTCTAGCGTGCATGTGCAGAGATCCCGGCACTGTTTTCAGCGGCACCATGCCTGAATCCAAAGAGGACTGGAAAATGATGGTCAAAGTCTCTGCTATTTCCTCTCTTGCTTTGCTCAACAGCCTGGGATGCATTTCATCCGGGCCTGGGGACTTATCCACTTTCAAAGCTGCCAAATACCCCAATACCTCTTCTCACTGTATTTCGTCCAGAATTTCACACTCCTCCGAGATAGCAGTATCTACATTGCCCTTTTCCTTTGTGAAAGCAGATGCAAAGTATTAATTAAGAAGCATACCCACATCTTCCGGCTCCACAAACAGATTACCCTCATGGTCTCCAATAGGCCCTATCCTTTCTTTAGTTTTCCTCTTGCTCTTAGTAGATTTATTAGAACATCTTTGGGTTTTTCTTGATTTTACTTGCCAAGAATTATTCATGTTCTGAGCATTCCAAATATCCTTTTTAATTACACCTCAACTTCCTATATTCCTCCAGAGATGCTACAGTATTTAGCTGTCTGTATGTGACATAAGCATCCCTTTTTTTCTTTATCCTCCCCTGTACGTCTCTAGACATCTTCAGTGATTCAAAATTAGAGGTTGTATGTAGTAAACCGAGGAGTGTTTGTCATCCAGTTCAAAACGGTTATTAAACTGCACGATTGTATCTTAACATATGCAAAATATTGGGCATCTTAAATATTTCTACACATTAAAGTTTGCAGCAAGTGGGGCAATCACTTAACAATGCCAACTGCTGTCAAAACAGATGTTAGAGGTCCCTTAAAAGGAAACTCCTTCGCAGCATCCAATTATGGAGTGCACAAAAGATTAACAGATGTTTTGCCTTCACCCTGATTAAATTTAATCAATCATTTAATTTGCTTTTTTTCAGGCACTTAAGTGTGCCCTATACATATATTTGAAATGTGCACATATAGTAACCTTCACTTAAGATTAAATCTGAAAAGGATCTGGTTCTGCTTAAAATTAACTATCTTCAACGCAAGACTATTTTTCTTTACTCAGTTTAATATTATTTTCTGATGTGTAGTATTGCCTGCTAGATGTGTAAGGTAAAATTCAAACACTTAATTATACACAAGAGCAAGTTTGTCTGTGATGGATTTTTTCAGTTAAATTTGCTTGAATAAAAACACCAAAATGTCTGTTTTACATTTGGGATGTATAGATATATTGAAAAAGTTAGCGGTTGTTCTATTTTTGGGACAGATTTTTATGAGATAAGAGCACCAATGGATAATAATCAAAGGATGGTAAATGGAGCATGAAGTACAGATTAGCCATGATCTGATTGAATGGTGAAACAGGCTCGAGGGGCTCCTGTTCCTATGCTGCCAGGTTAATGTCAGTGCAAATGGATTTCCACTGTGCACTGATGCTAAACTTGCAATGTAACTGGAGAGAAAAAGCACAACCTGACCTCCGTGAAGTGGTGCGAGGTTCCCTGGAGGAGGTAGGCTCAAATTGCTTCTGTTGAGGTTGTATATAGTGTAAATTGAGTGCAGTATTAAACCGGGTTTAAAATTTGTTCAGGGGTCCATTGAACCCCCGCGGCATTTGTAAATCTTGCTTCCCTCAAATTAAATTTCTAATTGTTGGAAGAAAGCAATGTTGTACAGGGGTCCGTGTAGAGAGCCATTTCCTAAACAGAACAGTTTAGCTGCTTCATCAATGGCCTTTCCTCTGTCGTAAGGTCAGGAGTGAGTATTTCTTCAATCTCTCTGAAGGTGGACCAAGCAAACAATTGCTGCAATAAGGCTGGAGATGAATCAATAAACTGCTTTATTTCAAAATCAGGTGAGCATACAGAGCAACAGTTATAATCAGTTTTACTTATTTCAATCAACGCAACTTGTTTCCACATAATATAAAATAACACGCTATAATCTCCCATATCAGTAGGCTGCCTTAATTTACCAGAATAACTCCTCTACATTCTGGCCTACAGCTCAGAGCAGAAACATCTCTCCTTGAAGTGTCCTGTCTTTTTCTGAGCCTGCCCTTTATGGGACATTTCTGCCCTGCTCCTTCGCTGTTATCAAAGACTTGACAGCCCTTGCAGCTTTAAAATCCCAAAAGCCCCACAATGCACTGGTGTTTTGAGTGCATTGCAGTGACCTTAAAGGCCTTTGACACTGTTCATCGTGAGGGACTATGAAGTATCTTCCTCCATTTCGGCTGTCCCCAAAAGTTTATCGCCATCCTCTGCCTGCTCCATGATGACATGCAAGCCATGATCCTGACCAAAGGATCCACCACAGACACAATCCACGTCCAAACCGGGGTCAAGCAGGGCTGAGTCATTGTGCCAACCCTCTTCTCGATCTTCCTCACTGCAATGCTCCACCTCACACTCAACAAGCTCCCTGCTGGAGTGGAACTAAACCATAGAACCAGTGGGAACCTGTTCAACCTTCATCACCTCCAGGCTAGATCCAAGACTGTCCCATCCTCATGTCGAGCAGCAGTATGCGGACAACACTTGCGTCTGCGCACAGAGGCTGAACTCCAAGTCACCGTCAACATCTTCACCGAAGTGTACGAAAGCATGGGCCTTACATAAGAAACAGGAACAGGATTAGGCCACACGGTCCCTCGAGCCTCCTCCGCCATTCAATAAGATCATCACTGATCTGATCCTGGACTCAGCTCCACTTCCCTGCCCGCTCCCCATAACTCCTTATCATTTAAGAAACTGAATAAATTTAAGACAGAAATAGACAATGTCCCAGTTCCCACAGCTCTCTGAAGCAGCGAATTCCAGAGCTTTACAACCCTAAGAAATTTCTCCTCATCTCAGTTTTAAATGGACATCCCCCTATTCTAAGGAGCTGCGAGTAGATTCACTCTGGAGCATGCACGATGCTGAGAATGACGTGAATAGCACGTTTAGCGAGTTGGTTTCACTGCAGGTAAAGGGTACACATCCAGGTAGTAAATGGGTGACCAGCAGGAAGAGCAGTGCAAGGAAGGTAGTGCAGGGATCCCCTGCGGTCATCCCCCTGCAAAACAGATACACCGCTTTGGGTACTGTTGAGGGGGATGACGCATCAGGGGGGAGCAGCAGCAGCCAAGTTCATGGCAACGTGGGTGGCTCTGCTGCACAGATGGGCAGGATAAAGAGTGGGAGAGCTATAGTGATAGGGGATTCGATTGTAAGGGTAATAGATAGGCGTTTCTGCGGCCACAACCGCGATTCCAGGATGGTATGTTGCCTCCCTGGTGCAAGGGTCAAGGATGTCTCGGAGCGGGTGCAGGACATTCTGAAAAGGGAGGATGAACAGCCAATTGTTGTGGTGTATATAGGTACCAACGATATAGGTAAAAAAAAACAGGATGAGGTCCTACGAGATGAATTTAGGGAACTAGGAGCTAAATTAAAAAGTAGGACCTCAAAAAGGTAATAATCTCAGGATTGCTACCAGTGCCATGTGCTAGTCAGAGTAGGAATCGCAGGATAGCTCAGATGAATATGTGGCTTGAGGAGTGGTGCAAGAGGGAGGGATTCAAATTCGTGGGACATTGGAACCGGTTCTGGGGGAGGTGGGACCAGTACAAATCGGACGGTCTGCACCTGGGCAGGACCGGAACCAATGTCCTAGGGGGAATGTTTGCTCGTGCTGTTGGGGAGGAGTTAAACTAACATGGCATGAGGATGGGAACCTATGCAGGGGGACAGAGGGAAATAAAATGGAGGCAGAAACAAAAGATAGAAAGGAGAATAGTAAAAGTGGAGGGCAGAGAAACCCAAGGCGAAAAACAAAAAGGGCCACATTACAGAAAAATTCTAAAGGGGCAAAGTGTGTTAAAAAGACAAGCCTGAAGGCTCTGTGCCTCAATGCGAGGAGTATTCCGAATAAGGTGGACGAATTAACTGCGCAGACAGCAGTTAATGGATATGATGTAATTGGCATCACGGAGACATGGCTCCAGGGTGACCAAGGCTGGGAACTCAACATCCAAGGGTAGTCAACATTTAGGAAGGATAGACAGAGAGGAAAAGGAGGTGGGGTGGCGTTGTTGGTTAAAGAGGAAATTAATGCAATAGTAAGAAGGAAATTAGCCTGGATGATGTGGAATCTGTATGGGTGGAGCTGCGGAATTCCAAAGGGCAGAAAACTTTATTTGGGGGTTGTGTACAGACCACCAAACAGTAGTAGTGAGGTTGGGGACAGCATCAAACAAGAAATAAGGTATGTGTGCAATAAAGGTACAGCAGTTATCATGGGCGACTTTAATCTACATATTGATTGGGCTAACCAAACTGGTAGCAATGCGGTGGAGGAGGATTTCCTGGAGTCTATTAGGAATGGTTTTCTAGACCAATATGTCGAGGAACCAACTAGAGAGCTGGCCATCCTAGACTGGGTGATGTGTCATGAGAAAGGACTAATTAGCAATCTTGTTGTGTGAGGACCCTTTGGGAAGAGTGACCATAATATGGTAGAATTCTTTATTAAGATGAAGAGTGACACAGTTAATTCGGAAACGAGAGTCCTGAACTTAAGGAAAGCTAACTTCGATGGTATGAGGCGTGAATTGGCTAGAATAGACTGGCAAAGGATACTTAAAGGGTTGACGGTGGATAAGCAATGGCAAACATTTAAAGATCACATGGATGAACTTCAGCAATTGTACATCCTTGTCTGGAGTAAAAATAAAATGGGGAAGGTGGCTCAACCATGGCTAACATGGGAAATTAAGGATAGTGTTAAAGCCAAGGAAGAGGCATATAAATTGGCTCGAAAAAGTAACAAACCTGAGGACTGGGAGAAATTTAGAATTCAACAGAGGAGGACTAAGGGTTTAATTAAGAGGGGGGGGAAATAGAGTACGAGAGGAAGCTTGCAGGGAACATAAAAACTGACTGCAAAAGCTTCTATAAATATGTGGAGAAAAAGATTAGTGAAGACAAACGTAGGTCCCTTGCAGTCGGATTCAGGTGAATTTATAATGGGGAACAAAGAAATGGCAGACCAATTGAACAAATACTTCAGTTCTGTCTTCACGAAGGAAGACACAAATAACTTTCCGAATGTCCCAGGGGACAATGGGTCTAGTGAGAAGGAGGAACTGAAGGATATCCTCATTGCGCAGGAAATTGAGTTAGGCAAATTGATGGAATTGAAGGCCGATAAGTCCCCGGGACCTGATCGTCTGCATCCCAGAGTACTTAAGGAAGTGGCCCTAAAAATAGTGGATGCATTGGTGATCATTTTCCAACAGTCTATCGACTCTGGATCAGTTCCTATGGACTGGCGAGAATAGACTGGCAAAGGATACTTAAAGGGTTGACGGTGGATAAGCAATGGCAAACATTTGAAGATCACATGGATGAACTTCAGCAATTGTACATCCTTGTCTGGAGTAAAAATAAAATGGGGAAGGTGGCTCAACCGTGGCTAACATGGGAAATTAAGGATAGCGTTAAAGCCAAGGAAGAGGCATATGAATTGGCTAGAAAAAGTAACAAACCTGTATGTAACACCATTTTAAAAGGAGGGAGAGAGAAAACGGGTAATTATAGACCGGTTATCCTGACATCAGTAGTGAGGAAAATGTTGGAATCAATCATTAAGGATGAAATAGCAATGCATTTGGAAAGCAGTGACAGGATCGGACCAAGTCAGCATGGATTTATGAAAGGGAAATCATGCTTGACGAATCTTCTGGAATTTTGTGAGGATGTAACTAGCAGAGTGGACAAGGGAGAACCAGTGGATGTGGTATATTTGGACTTTCAAAAGGCTTTTGACAAGGTCCCGCACAAGAGATTGGTGTGCAAAATCAAAGCGCATGGTATTGGGGGTAATGTACTGACGTGGATAGAGAACTGGTTGGCAGACAGGAAGCAGAGAGTTGGGATGGCAGGCAGTGACTAGTGGAGTGCCACAGGGCTTAGTGCTGGGACCCCAGCTCTTTAAAATATACATTAACAATTTAGATGAAGGAATTGAGTGTAATATCTCCAAGTTTGCAGATGACACTAAACTGGGTGGCGGTGAGAGCATTGAGGAGGACACTAAGAGGCTGCAGGGTGATTTGGACAGGTTAGATGAGTGGGCAAATACATGGCAAATGCAGTATAATGTGGACAAATGTGAGGTTATCCATTTTGGGGGCAAAAATACGCAGGCAGATTATCTGAATGGCGGCAGATTAGGAAAAGGAGAGGTGCAATGAGACCTGGGTGTCATGGTTCATAAGAACATAAGAACATAAGAATTAGGAACAGGAGTAGGCCATCTAGCCCCTCAAGCCTGCTCCGCCATTCAATAAGATCATGGCTGATCTGGCCGTGGACTCAGCTCCACTTACCCGCCCTCTCCCCGTAACCCTTAATTCCCTTAATGGTTAAAAATCTATCTATCTGTGATTTGAATACATTCAATGAGCTAGCCTCAACTGCTTCCTTGGGCAGAGAATTCCACAGATTCACAACCCTTTGGGAGAAGAAATTCCTTCCCAACTCGGTTTTAAATTGGCTCCCCCGTATTTTGAGGCTGTGCCCCCTAGTTCTAGTCTCCCCTACCAGTGGAAACAACCTCTCTGCCTCTATCTTGTCGATCCCTTTCATTATTTTAAATGTTTCTATAAGATCACCCCTCATCCTTCTGAACTCCAACGAGTAAAGACCCAGTCTACTCAATCTATCATCTTAAGGTAACCCCCTCATCTCCGGAATCAGCCTAGTGAATCGTCTCTGTACCCCCTCCAAAGCCAGTATATCCTTCCTTAAGTAAGGTGACCAAAACTGCACGCAGTACTCCAGGTGCAGCCTCACCAATACCCTATACAGTTGCAGCAGGACCTCCCTGCTTTTGTACTCCATCCCTCTTGCAACGAAGGCCAACATTACATTCGCCTTCTGATTGATTACCTGCTGCACCTGCAAACTAACTTTTTTTTTGGGATTCATGCACAAGGAAATTTGATTTTACGTTTTAAAGTTTAATTTGTTTTAATTGCCGGTGCTTTTAGTGTCCCCTTCCCTTTTATAGGGGGCACTGGAAAAATCTGATTTTAGCGCCCCCAAAAAAAAACCCAAAAAATGATAAACACAAAAAAAAAACAAAAAAAGGAAAAAAGGGCCTTGTAAATGTCTGGTGTGTCACCCAGGTCGGGTGGCACCGTTTAATGTTTTATGTTTTTGCAGGTGAACTCCAAAAAGAGTTTCATGCACAAGGACGCCTGCAATTTCTGCGGTCTGGAGGAGTCCGTGTTCCATGTTTTTATTGAGTGCACAAGGTTGCAGCCCCTGTTCCATTATTTGAAGGGGCTGCTCCTGAAATTCTGGCTGCACTTCAGTCCCACTCTCCTGATCTTTGGGCACCCTGTGCGGAGGGGAGCGGGTAGGTCCGAAGGCCTCCTCGTAGGACTGCTCCTGGGCACGGCCAAGGGTGCCATCAGCCGGTCCAGGCAGCGGGCGGTCGAGGGGGTCGTTCAACCTGACTGCCTGCCTCTCTTCCGCTCTTACATCCGGTCCAGGGTGTCCTTGGAGATGGAGCACGCGGTGTCCACCGGTACGCTCGCGGCCTTCCGCGAGAGGTGGGCACCGGAGGGACTGGAGTGCATCATCACGCCCGGCAACCAAATTTTAATTTGATTTTACGTTTTAAAGTTTAATTTGTTTTAATTGCCGGTGCTTTTAGTGTCCCCTTCCCTTTTATAGGGGGCACCGGAAAAAATTTGATTTTAGCGCCCAAAAAAAAAACCAAAAAAAAGAAAAAAAGGGGCCTTGTAAATGTCTGCTGTGTCATCCAGGGCGGGTGGCACGGTTTAATGTTTTATGTTTTACAGATAAACTCTAAAAGAGTTTCATGCACAAGGACGCCTGCAATTTCTGCGGTCTGGAGGAGTCCGTGTTCCATGTTTTTATTGAGTGCACGAGGTTGCAGCCCCTGTTTCATTATTTAAAGGGGCTGCTCCTGAAATTCTGGCTGCACTTCAGTCCCACTCTCCTGATCTTTGGGCACCCTGTGCGAAGGGGAGCGGGTAGGTCCGAGGGCCTCCTCGTAGGACTGCTCCTGGGCACGGCCAAGGGTGCCATCAGCCGGTCCAGGCAGCGGGCGGTCGAGGGGGTCGTTCAACCTGACTGCCTGCCTCTCTTCCGCTCTTACATCCGGTCCAGGGTGTCCTTGGAGATGGAGCACGCAGTGTCCACCGGTACGCTCGCGGCCTTCCGCGAGAGGTGGGCACCGGAGGGACTGGAGTGCATCATCACGCCCGGCAACCAAATTTTAATTTGATTTTACATTTTAAAGTTTAATTTGTTTTAATTGCTGGTGCTTTTAGTGTCCCCCTCCCCTTTTATAGGGGGCACTGGAGGAAAAAAAAAAATTAATTTTAGTGCCCAAAAAAAAACCAAAGAAAAAAAGAAAAACACAAAAAAAAAACACAAAAAAGAAAAAAAAAGGGCCTTGTAAATGTCTGGTGTGTCATACAGGTCGGGTGGCACGGATTAATGTTTTATGTTTTTCAGATAAACTCCAAAAAGAGTTTCATGCACAAGGACTCCCAGGTCCCTCTGCACCTCAGCATGTTGTAATTTCTCCCCATTCAAATAATATTCCCTTTTACTGTTTTTTTCCCGAAGGTGGATGACCTCACACTTTCCGACATTGTATTCCATCTGCCAAACCTTAGCCCATTCGCTAAAATCTATCCAAATCTCTTTGCAGCCTCTCTGTGTCCTCTACACAACCCGCTTTCCCACTAATCTTTGTGTCATGCACTAATCTTTGTGTCACGCACTAATCTTTGTGTTCATCAGTCACTGAAAATGGGCATGCAGGTACAGCAGGCGGTGAAGGCGGCAAATGGCATGTTGGCCTTCATAGCTAGGGGATTTGAGTATAGGAGCAGAGAGGTCGTACTGCAGTTGTACAGGGCCTTGGTGAAGCCTCACCTGGAATATTGTGTTCAGTTTTGGTCTCCTAATCTGAGGAAGGACGTTCTTGCTACTAAGGGAGTGCAGCAAAGGTTCACCAGACTGATTCCGGGATGGCTAGGCTGTCATGAGAGAGTGGATCAACTTGGCCTTTATTCACTGGAGTTTAGAAGGATGAGAGGGGATCTCATAGAAACGTATAAGATTCTGACGGGACGGGACAGGTTAGATGCGGGAAGAATGTTCCTGATGTTGGGGAAGTTCAGAACCAGGGGACATAGTCTTAGGCCAAGGGGTAGGCCATTTAGGACTGACATGAGGAGAAACTTCTTCACTCAGAGTTGTTAACCTATGGAATTCCCTGCCGCAGAGAGTTGTTGATGCCAGTTCATTGGATATATTCAAGAGGGAGTTAGATATGGCCCTTACGGCTAAGGGGATCAAGGGGTATGGAGAGAAAGTAGGAAAGGAGTACTGAGGGAATGATCAGCCATGATCTTATTGAATGG
This sequence comes from Pristiophorus japonicus, assembly GCF_044704955.1. Lineage (NCBI taxonomy): Eukaryota > Metazoa > Chordata > Chondrichthyes > Pristiophoridae > Pristiophorus > Pristiophorus japonicus. The sequence continues at coordinate 69,557,225 of NC_091979.1, forward strand.
CAGTGCAGGCTCGAAGGGCCGAATGGCCTACTCCTGCACCTATTTTCTATGTTTCTATGTTTCTATCATGCCCTCTAGTTCTGATCTCCTCCATCAGTGGAAACATCCTCTCTGCATCCACCTTGTCAAGCCCCCTCAATCTTATCCGTTTCAATAAGATCATCTCTTTCTTCTGAATGCCAATGAGTAGAGGCCCAACCTACTCAACCTTTCCTCATAAGTCAACCCCCTCATGTCCGGAATCAACTATGTGAACCTTGTCTGAATTTACACTAAACATCCGTAACACAAAGGTCCTCCACCAACCTGACCCTGCCACACAGCACTGCCCCCCAGTCATCAAGATTCACAGTGCGGCCCTGGACAACTCCTTGGGAGTGTATTATCAGCAAGCACAGACATCGACGAGGTTCAACACTGCTTCCAGTGCACCAGCCCAGCCTTCGGTCACCTGAGAGAGTGTCTGAAGATCAGGCCCTCAAATCTGGCACCAAGCTTTATGGTCTACAGGGCTGTAGTGATGCCCACCCTCCTATATGGCTGAGAGACGTGGACCACATACAGACACCTCAAATTGCTGGAGAAATACCACCAATGATGTCTCCGCAAGATCCTGCAAATCCCCTGAGAGGACAGACGCACCATCAGTGTTCTCGATCAGGCCAACATCCCCAGCATCGAAGCACTGACCACACTCGACCAGCTCCGTTGGCGGGCCACATGTGTGTCGGGCATGCGAACAGACTCCCAAAACAAGCGCTCTTCTCGGAACTCCTACACACCAAGAAAGCCCCAGGTGGGCAGAGGAAACATTTCAAGGACACCCTCAAAGCCTCCTTGATAAAGTGCAATATCCCCACCGACACCTGGGAGTCCCTGGCCAAAGCCCGCCCTAAGTGGAGGAAGAGCATCCGGGAGGGCGCTGTGCACCTCGACTCGTCGCCGAAAACAAGCGCAGGCAGTGGAAGGAGCATGTAGCAAACCAAACTCCCCACCCACTCTTTCCTCCAATGACTGACTGCCTGTGACAGAGACTTTAATTCCCATATCAGACTGTTCAGTCACCTGGAGAACTCACTTTTGGAGTTGAAGCAATCTTCCTCGATTGAGGGACTGCTTATGATGAGGCGTGGCATATTCTGTACACATTGACAGTAAGCACAGGCTTTTGGCTTGTGCTTGATTTGTGGAATAATTCAAGGCCACAAGGTACAACGTTGTGCTAACATCTTCATCCCATCATCTGGCAGAACAAGGATCTGAAACTTTGTAGGAATTAGGACACTTATTTCCCATTTTAGACATCTTTTGCATAGTGCAAGTTCAGCTTTGGGAATAACATGGTTCTAACACAATATTCACATTGAATTTAAATTCCGATTTTCCCTTTATAATAGAATCCAAAACTTACTCTGGAATATGTGGTGGTTTCTTAATTCTGTGCACTTCATTGGCTGAAATAAAATGCAGCAGTTGTGCCAGCCTAATCATTGACGTGGAAATTGCCATAACTTCGGCAAAAGATTGGCGAACTCCCTGGTGACACAGCTGAAAATGGTTGTGTTTTGCAGCTCTTTAGGATTCCTGCTGGTTTTCTGCTGGAAATATGGCAGGTGGTCGCACCATAGAATTGCAGGTGCATTGGGGGGAAAAATTTAGCTTGCAGCCACCCTTGTGTGCCAATTGATTTGCAGGATTTTGCAGAGGCAGTGTTGGTGGTACTTCAGCAGTGCTTTGAGGTGCCTATTGTACATTGTCCATGTCTCTGAAGGAGAGTGGTTATCATTACTGCTCTGTAGACCATGAGCTTGGTGCTGGGTTTGAGATCTTGGTCTTCAAACATTCTTTTCCTCAGGTGACCGAAGGCTGCACTGACACTCTGAAGGCAGTGTTGGATTTGGTCACTGATGTCTGTCCTTGATGATAGAAGGCTCCCAAGGTATGGAAAGTGGTCCACGCTATGCAAGGCCTCGTCATGAATCTTGATAATCGGGGGGGAGCAGTACTGGGTGGTGGGCGCAGATTGCTAGAGAACCTTTGTCTTACGAATGTTTAATGTAAGGCCCAGTCTCATACGCTTCAGTAAAGTGTCAACGATGGTTTGGAGTTCGGCCTCCAAGTGTGCACAAACACAGGCATCATCTGCATACTGTAATTTAATGATAGAGGTTGAAACAACCTTGGTTCTGGACTGGAGGCGACTGAGGTTGAACAATTTCCCATTCATCCTGTAGATTAGCTCCACTCCAATGGGATGCTTGTTAAAGGCGAGATGAAGCATTGCAGCGAAAAAGATTGAGAAGAGCATTGGTGCAAAGACACAGCCTTGCTTGACCCCAATCTGTATTGAATCTGTGGTGGATCCGTTGGTAAGGATCATGGCTTACATGTCATCGTGAAGCAGAAGGAGGATGGTGACAAATTTGAGAACAGCCGAATTTGAAAAGGACGCTCCATAATCCCTCTCGGTTGACAGAATCGAAGGTCTTTGTGAGGTCAATGAAAGCCACGTACAGAAGTTGATGCTGCTCCCTGCATTTTTCTTGGATTTGTTGCGCCGCCCCAACTCTTCAGCCACTGGGAGGCGACAATTGAGGAGCATTCTTGCGATATTTTTCCTTGTGGCTGACAGCAGGGAAACTCCTCTGTAATTACCACAAACGGACTGGTCACCTTTCTTGAAGATGGTCACAATTACAGCGTCTCTGCAATCCCTTGGCATGCTCTCCTCCTTCCAGATGAGAGATGAGGGCATGGATGCGTGCCAAGAGTACTTCAGTTGTGATTCCATCTGCTCGAGACTTTGTTGTATTTCAGCTGTCGGATGGCCTTTTCAACGTCCTTCCGGGCTGGTATTGTGCCGATGCTGTGGGATGGAGTCGAGGACAGTCACGTCAATGACAGAGTCTTGGTGAAGGAAATCTTCAAAGTGCTCTTTCTAGCAACACTGACTGCTTCTGTCCTTGATGAGCACCTCTTTATTCTTAGCTCTGTGGGTTGGGACCTGGAGTGCTTGGGCCGAGGTGGTCATGACTGCACTAAAAAAGTCCACACACGTCATGCAGGTCAGCAAGCATTGGAATGATGGGTGAACAGGACTTGGTGCAGATTAGGATGTGGGTAGCAGAGCTTTGGGTGAGGTTTACGGAGGGTGAAGGACGGGATGCCGGCCAGGAGAGCATTGGATACTCGAGTCTGGAATTGAATGGAAATGTGATAAGGCAGATGTGGAGGTGGGCGATACTATGGAGGTGATAGTAGGCGATATTTGTGATAGAGAAGATATGGTATCAGAAGCTCAATGGAGGGTTGTGAACAGTCTAGTTCCGCTTGAAACGATGGCCAGGGAGGGGGAAGAGAATTGGTAACAAGGGCATGGCATTTGTGGCAGAGGCGAAGAATAGCAGACAACCATTTCTCCATGATGGTCACCACCACATAGACCAACCTGCATCATGTTCTGGTTCATCATGAAGTATCTTCCATTGTCAGTTACCCTTTCATGCTTTTCAGACCAGGAGGCCACTTTGGGGCATTCAGTCATCATCTTGGTAACATTAGCTGGCAAGTTCTTGGTGAGCTAGCACAAACAGGGAGATGACATGTAGGTTGTCATCAGCTCCCTTGGTCTCCCTGTGTGTGCTAGTTCATCAAGAACTTGTCAGCTAATGTCATCATGTCATCAAGACGACGACCAAATGCCCCAAAGCGGCCTCCCGGTCTGAAAAGCATGAAAGCATCGAGCATGTCAACCAAAAGATCCCTTTCAGAACAAACCAACCAAGATAATTGGCCCAGCCCTCTGCATTTGTTAACTCAAAGTGTGAAGTCTTGTCAGGGAAACTTAGAATGCAAATGATTGCTGCTCTTGTCCTCCAAGAAATCCACCTACCTGAACACAACCCATACCGGATCCAGATCCATGGATTCCACATGATAGCATGCCAATACCTCGTGAAATATGGTATCGCCACATACGTCCGGTCCAACCTAATTATCGAAGCTGAAGAAATCACACACAGCAGACAGCTCAGCGTTTTCCATCAGAATCAGAGTGGGTAAGCTGACTATTGTGAATGTCTACAAGCCACCAACAGAGACATGCCAACTGCTGATCACCCAGCCATGTACATCAACAAGCTCCCCACTGGAACTAAACTAAACTACAGAACCAGTGGGAAGCTGGTTAACCTACGCCGCCTCCAAGCCAGGTCCAAGATCATCCCAATCTCTGTCGTTGAGCTGAAGTATGCAGACGACGCCTGCGTCTGTGCACAGAGGCTGAACTCCAGGATATAGTCAATGTATTCACTGGGGTACATGAAAGCATGGGCCTTACGCTTAACATCCGTAAGACAAAGGTCCTCCACCGGCCTGTCACCGCTGCACAGCACTGCCCTCCAATCATCAAGATCCACGGCGCGGCCCTGGACAACGTGGACCATTTCCCATATCTCGGGAGCCTCTTATCAACAAAGGCAGACATTGATGGAGATTCAGCATCATCTCCAGTGCGCCAGCGCAGCCTTCGGCCATCTGAGGAAAAGTGTGTTTGAAGACCAGGCCCTCAAATCTACCACCAAGCTCATGGTCTACAGGGCTGTAGTAATACCCGCCCTCCTGTATGGATCTGAGGCATGGACGATGTATAGAAGGCACCTCAAGTCGCTGGAGATATATCACCAACGATGTCTCCGCAAGATCCTGCAAATCCCCTTAGAGGACAGGCGCATCAAAATCAGTGTCCTCGACCAGGCTAATATCCCCAGTACTGACCACACTCGATCAGCTTCGCTGGGCAAGCCACAGTTCGCATGCCAGATACGAGACTCCCTAAGCAAATGCTTTATGCGGAGCTCCTTCACGGTAAGCAAGCCAAAGGAGAACAGCAGAAATGTTATAAGGACACCTTCAAAGCCTCGCTGGTAATGTGCGACATCACCACTGATACCTGGGAGATCCTGGCCGCAGACCACCCGAGGTGGAGAAAGTCCATCCGGGAGGGCGTTGAGCTCTTCGAGTCTCAAAGCAAAAAGGGCATGGAGAGGCCAAGCGCAGGCAGCGTAAGGAGCACGCGGCAAACCAGCCCCACTGACCCCTTCCCTCGACAAATGTCTGTCCCACCTGTAACAGGGTGTGTATTGTTTTTGGACTGTTTAGCCATCAAAGAACGCACTTTGGGAGTGGAAGCAAGTCCTCCTCGATTCTGAGGGACTGCCGATGATGATGATGATGATGGCATCAGCAATTTCAACAGCCACCATTACCAAAAAGACTGAACGGGTGAACAACTGGAAGACTGGGTGCTGGCCTTTCGATATCCATCTCCTCTACGATGCCAAACAGCCAGGCACCTTTTTTTCTGCCTGCTGGTGGAAGGACTCCTTATCGGATCTCTTTCACAACGAAAGACAGCAAAGGACGGCCACTCACCTGCTCCTGGAAGATTCTTAAGAACTTCCTCCGCTCAGAACACCGATCCAGCAGCGTACATGTACGGATCGAGGTGCCAATAATCGTCTCAGTCCCGAAACCAAGATGGAACTTCTGTAAGGCTTCATGGTCTACCTTCACGAGCATTGTTGAGGAAACATTCCGGAGAATCCCGCTGTCCCCAAACAACTACACCCGTTTTGCTCGACAGCTGAAAGTTGGTGTCACCAGAAACATCCTGCACAGCCATGCTGGTCCCAGGAAAGCGGCAGACTGCTGGCACAGTTCAATGCCACTCAAGACCCGGACACAGCAACAACACTTATGGATTCGCTTGATGCAAGCAGACTAGTGCGATAACAAGAAACCACCGAAAACCTGGAATTATCACGCTCCAGCAGGAAACTCTGGGACCTTCTCCACCAGCTTGGCGCAGCCTCACTGCCCCCATGCGAGGTGCCAAAGATTAGTGCAGGTGCCATTACGGCCCGCCTCCTAACCAACTCAAAATAACGACTATCACCGAAAACAAATGCAGAGTGAAAAAGCTGCTTAAGCTCTTTGCACAGAACCGCTACGCACACCGCCTTTTTGGTAGCTTTTACCACCCAAGAGGTGGACACAGCGGTGACAGCCACCAAGTCTGGGATCACTGCCGGCATCGATGGCATCTACCCAGAATTTCTCAAGAACCAGGGCCAAAATGGACGGATGTGGCCTCCTACATCCTTGACACTGGGATAATCCCAGAAGTTTGGCCGCATTGCATAGTCATTGCCATCCTAAAGCAAGGAAAACCAGCCAACAATCCCAAAAGCTGCCGCCCCATTGCACTTCTGTCTATGTTCTACAAAGTGGTCGAATGGCTGATCCTTAATCGGATAAAACCGGCTTCAGAAGCCTCCCTCCCAAATGAGCAGGCGTACTTCGGAGAGGCAAGAAGTTGCTCATACCAAGTCCTTGCACTCACTACTAAAGAGGCAAGGCTCCAGAAGCAGCTGAAGACTGGAGCTGCCTTCATAGACTGGTCATCGGCATATGACCTGTTTGGCATGAAGGTCTGCTACTGAAGCTTTCAACAATCATCCAATGCTGCAAGATCCTCACCCTAATGAGCAACCGCAAGTTCCACACCTCTCTTAGTGACAAGACCAGCTGAACACAGACGCTCAGCAATGGTCTGCCACAGGGGCCAGTACTCATACCAACATTTTCAACATCTATGCGGTGGACATGTCCTGCATCAAATATCAGAATTTCATAAATGCCGATGACATAGCACTGCTGACGCAAGCATCAATGCTAGAGAATGCAAATAGGACACTCGCAAGCAACCTGGATCTACTGGAGCTCTACTTTTGGACCTGATGCCTCCAGCTCAATCCAGGGAAGACAGTTGTGTTGGCATTCCATCTGAACAACAACGCTACTGGGAAAGAATTCAACATTTCATTCTGGGGAAGGAGACTTATCCATGAACCCCACCCAAAATACCTGGGCATCACCCTGGACTGGGCATCACCCTGGACAGGTCTCTCACCTATTGGCCTCTTCTCACCGGCCAAAACGTAAAAACCAGGGTGAACCTGGTCTGCAAACTCACTGGAAAGTCATGGGGGCGCACAGCCAGAACACTTCGCTCCGCAACAGTGGCCCTAGTCTATCCACTGCAGAATACTGCTCTGCCTCATGGTCCTACAGCCGCAAAGATGGTGAGCAACCAACTAAATGCCGCCATGAGGACGGTGTCAGAGACGCTCAAGTCCACTCTAACTGAATTGCTCCCAGTGCTGTCCCGCATTGCCCCGCCCGTCATTCACCAAGATGCCACCGTGCTCCGTGAGATGGAAAAAAAGATACACTGATCTTCCCATTCACAAAGACTTGAAAATCCCACATCGAAAGCGCTTAAAATTGCACCAGCCTTCAAGGGAAACAGCAGCTAATATTCACGCAGTTGGTATCGACCCACTATCCAGATGGACGGAATCGTGGGATTCCTGCAACATAAAGAACCAACACCCCATCACTGACCCAACAGCAGAGGTCCCTGGCTCCGTCCTTCCTCGAAGACAGTGGACAGCGTTCAACTGAATCCAAACAGGGCATGGACGATGCGGCCACCTGTTCCACAAATGGAAGATGAGGGACAACCCGAAATGCAACTGTGGCCATGAGTCTCAGACCATGGAACACATCACATCAACCTGCCCAGTAAGATCTTTCTCCACTCTGCATCTCAGGAGGCCATTGAATGGATAGTCAAACTAGACATCCCATTATAAGCTTTTCCCGTCATACGAAACAACAACAGCTATCCTCAAGGAGTTGGAATCACAAAATAATTCAATAGCACCACCAAATACACTGAACCTTTGCCTAGCAGTAGTTTACCCTTCTTGAGCTTCCAATTTTGTCTCCTCTTCACCTGCAGCCCATGACTCGCCCTGCTTTCCCTCCTCAAACTCACTAATAATCTCGCAAGTATGTATCTCTGACCTAGTGCCTGCTTCAAGTAGTATGGGTGATGCAGGATGTAGCAGTGCCCATAATCGAGGTACTGGCTTCCCAACCTCGGCTTGTAGCTTCTGTGAATAGAGCAGAAGGCATGTGATGCGCACATAGGCAAAGCACAATGCATGTTCCCTAGAGTACATGTTTCATTGCAGGGAAAAAAGTTGTTGAGAACTTAATGAATGCCAATATCAGTAGCAGTCAACATATGTGATTGGTATTTCACAACAGACCAAAAGTGTAACCTTCACAAATTTCAGTGTCTTCCAGGTCTTTTAAGGCCTACCAGTCTATATTGATCATGATGGGCTTCTCATAGCAGGAACTATGCTTTCAACATCTGGATTGATGCTCTAGACAATATTTGTACGAGTTATGTGTCTACGTATTCAGCAATATTATTGCAAATGTGTTCTGATTGGGACTTCATTTGCTTTAGTTGTAATGCATCCACTCTTGCAGAAAATGCTGAGTAAAGTTATCCTGCAAATTGATTAACTCTCAGTGGGCTAAGTGGAAATTCACCTCCAGGCGTAGTATTTAATGAATATTCAACTCTTTACAAGGGATATATTTTTACTGTCTCGATTCCCGATTTTAACCTAACCAATCTAGTGGGAATATAAGAACATAAGAAATAGGAACAGGAGTAGGCCATACGGCCCCTCGAGCCTGCTCCGCCATTCAATAAGATCATGGCTGATCTAATCATGGACTCAGCTCCACTTCTCCACCCGCTCCCCATAACCCCTTATCGTTTAAGAAACTGTCTATTTCTGTCTTAAATGTATTCAATGTCCCAGAGAACTCTCTGAGGCAGCGAATTCCACAGATTTACAACCCTCAGAAAAAATTTCTCCTCCTCATCTCTGTTTTAAATGGGCAGCCCCTTATTCTAAAATCATGCCCTCTAGTTCTAGTCTCCCCCATCAGTGGAAGCATCCTCTCTGCATCCACTTTGTCAAGCCCCCTCATAAACGAAGACATTGGAGAGTAAAATCAAGAGAGGTGTAAAACGAGCACGCAACATGAACCCTCCCCAGTCCTACCGGGAGGGTTAGGTTAAAAATCAGGGCTTTGGGACCTTAAAAAACCCACACTTTTCTCCACAAGAAGTTTGAGTTTGAAGTGAATGTGAAAAAATACAATTTTTTACTGGCATAAATCCAACCAGGATCACTTTAAATGTAAATTGTGTGTATTTAGAGGAGAGAGAGAGAGGAGAGAGAGAATAGTGTGATTTTTTTTTCGCCATCTTGAAGTAAAGTGTAAGAATGTTGGGATAAAAGAAAACTAGACTGTATAAAGACATGCGTATTTAAGGAATTTGTGATTCACCTGCAATCAACTTGTCAAATCCCCAAATACAGGACCTAAAAGAAACCTCGGTGCACTGATTTACTGAACCTCAAGATTTGGCATGCCTGTGCAAACCCTATTGCATCATGTCCTGGCATGCACCAAAAATAAATAGGTGGGTGGAATCCAAAGAAACTGGTTTTGAAACCACTATTGCTTGCATTCATCTGAATCATGTTCAGCGAGAAGGGTGCAGGTATGTTTATAGAGACTATATATACCAAAGTTAGTGAAGTTCTTTTCTCAAGTTTTGTTTTTGTTGCTCCTCACTTCTCCTGAAGGCAAGACTCTTTGTGGGGTATGTTTCCACAGGTCACTGCAATACCTCATTCACATGGCCATTCTTGCTACGTGAGCCGAGACAGTGAGGCTAGGCAAAGTGTATTTGTGCCAGCTGCTGCAAGATCATCTCATTAGTGGTGTAAACTCAGCAAAATTGTTCCACCTCTAAAAACAAAAAGGGGCTTAAAGATTCAAATTGGGGAGAATCAGACAATTGCATAATTTCAATTAACTAATCTATAGAAGTGCTAAAGTAAAGCCTTAATGAGCAATTGCTTCAAGTGTGCAGTTTGGGACTCTGTTTTTGATTGCTATTCCATTCCCCAATGGCTCACATGTTTACAGGCCAGTAAGCAAAAACAAAAATACATCACCAGCCTTTACACATTAGTAAGATGGAAGATAAATGCTGGCAGTGGCAATGCTGAAAGACACTTCTTTAGGTGGAGGTCCAAGAACATTGCTGCCTTCAGTATCTTGAGGCACTGCTGTAAAAGTCATTGTAACCGTGAATGCAGCATAACTGTCAAAAAGCAGTGTAAAAACATAACGTTGAGAAGTATTTTTCCTTCAATGCAACAAGTTTTTAAAAAAATATACCTGTACTTGCATTTTTATAGTTTTCATATCAAAATGTCTGAAAGCATTTCACAAATTAATTTTTGATGTGCAGTGATTGTTAAGTAGGCAAATTTACTAAATTCTGATAAATTGCCTGTGCAAATCACACTATGCATGACTCAATGGTGAATCAGTATTTTGGGGCTCAAAGATCATTTGGGGGTACAGTTGCAGCCAGTAAATTCCCAATTCTGACCAAGACTGCTTCTTGCATGTAGTTTCAATTGGAAGTACACAATTGGGCAACACAGTTAGGAACAATGTATTATGCATTTTGTAAGGATTTAATGAAATACTGCTCTCAAAAGTGCTATGTAACATTGTTTTACAGATAGATATGAATTGACACTCGAGCACATCAACTGCAAATTATACAAATTTTAATTGAGTCTTTGCCTAACCTTCAGGTAGACTGCTTCTTCAAATTGGCTTAATTGCTTAGGGAGGGGGAAGAGAAACAGACTTGGTTCAAAACACCATACGAGGACTTGCTTTCAACTGGGCTGAATACACAGTGGCATTGTGCATGTTATGGGGAATTCCATGACTTATAATGCCATACCCATGTAGCTGAAGGAGAATGTAGACACACAAATATGGAACTATCTAGGACAGGGGTTCCTATCCTTTTGCATCTGGGGCAACCCCTCCCATGTTATAAAAATTCCACGGACCCCCTGAAACACTAGCACCAAATTCACGCACGAGAAGATCCCACAACAGAAAATCAGATGGACCATCATATATAATAGCACCTAAGCTCCAAGTTCATTTCATAATGCAAAATATAGAGAGACTACATGACTTGGACAGATTAGGTGAGTGGGCAAATACATGGCAGATGCAGTATAATGTGGATAAATGTGAGGTTATCCATTTTGGGGGCAAAAACACGAAGGCAGAATATTATCTGAATGGCGGCAGACTAGAAAAAGGAGAAGTGCAACGAGACCTGGGTGTCATGGTTCATCAGTCACTGAAAGTGGGCACGCAGGTACAGCAGGCGGTAAAGAAGGCAAATGGTATGTTGGCCTTCATTGCTAGGGGATTTGAATATAGGTGCAGGGAGGTCTTACTGCAGTTGCACAGGGCCTTAGTGAGGCCTCACCTGGAATATTGTGTTCAGTTTTGGTCTCCCAGTCTGAGGAAGGATGTACTTGCTATTGAGGGAGTGCAGCGAAGGTTCACCAGACTGATTCCAGGGATGACTGGGCTGTCATATGAGGAGCGATTGGATCAACTGGGCCTTTATTCACTGGTGTTTAGAAGGATGAGAGGGGATCTCATAGAAACATATAAGATTCTGATGGGACTGGACAGGTTAGATGCGGGAAGCATGTTCTTGATGTTGGGGATGTCCAGAACCAGGGACATAGTCTTCAGATAAGGGGTAGGCCATTTAGGACTGAGATGAGGAGAAACTTCTTCACTCAGAGAGTTGTTGAACTGTGGAATTCCCTGCTGCAGAGAGTTGTTGATGCCAGCTCATTTGATATATTCAAGAGGGAGTTAGACATGGCCCTTACGGTTAATGGGATCAAGGGGTATGGGGAGAAAGCAGGGAAGGGATAGTGAAGGAATGATCAGCCATGATCTTATTGAATGGCGGTGCAGGCTCGAAGGGCCAAATGGCCGACTCCTGCAATATTTTCTATGTTTCTAAGCAGCGGTGAGCCGCATAAAGAGGGAAAGGTGAATTCAGCCGAACATTCCCTAACGCTTTGGCTAATGCTTGGTCCATTACCCCACAAAACGGACGTCAAATCCCGCTGACCTGGTGCTCCAATTTAAAGATGGCGGACAGAAGAGCGCCGCTCTGCAGCTTGCCGGGAAAATAACTCGCTGCCAACTGTCATTAACGGATCTGGGGTACGCGAGGCTGGCGAAAATGTTCCCTTTAAGTTGTGCAACTCCCGCATAGCCGGCTCACCGGCTTTTAAATGGGGGAAAAACCACGCATGCGCGATATTTTGAATGAGCCACGCATTCCCCAGTTAAAGGGAATGTGAGTGGCAGGATCTCCTGGTGGCGCCGCGGCTTATCGGCAAAACCTCACATCTGTGCACTGAATTAAACTCTCCCTGTTTTTTTTTATGGAGGTAGATTAAAAAAAATTTAGCCTATTTCGAAGTTTCATTCTTAATAATAAACGGGGCACCACTGACATTGGTAGTGATCAGTCTCGCTCTTTTTTTAATCCTGGTGGCAGAATGGGAGTTTAAAAAAATATGTTATTCTTGAAGGTTCCTGATTTGGCAGACCCCTTGCAACCTTCTCACGAACCCCCAGGGGGCCGTGGACCCCCGGTTGTGAACCCCAATCTAGAACAACAGCTTTGAATTTTTACAGTGCCTTTAACGCAGTAAAACGTCCCTTGGCACTTCACAGGGGCGTTATCAAATAAAATATGGCACAAGCCACATCAGGAGAAATTAGGGCAGATCAAAGAGGTAGGTTTTGAGGAGCATATTAAAGGAGGAAAGAGAGATGGAGAGATTTAGGGAGCGTATTCCAGAGTTTAGGGCCTTGGTAGCTGAAGGCATGGTCACCAATGGTGGGGCGATTAAAATCAGGGATGCTCAAGAGACCAGAATTAGAGAAGTGCAGATTGTAGGTGGAGATTGGAGATAGTAAGGGGAAAAAGTCACTGGTGGGTGTAGTTTATAGGCCCCCAAATAATAACTTCACGGTGGGGAGGGCAATAATCAAGGGAATAATGGAGGCATGTGAAAAAGGAACGGCAGTAATCATGGGGGATTTTAACCTACATATCGATTGGTCAAATCAAATCGCATGGGATAGCCTGGAGGAGGAATTCATAGAATGCATATGGGATTGTTTCTAAGAACAGTATGTTACAGAACCTACAAGGGAGCAAGCTATCTTAGATCTGGTCCTGTTTAATGAGGCAGGAATAATAAACGATCTCCTAGTAAAAGATCCTCTTGGAATGAGTGATCACAGTATGGTTGAATTTGTAATACAGATTGAGGTTGAGGAAGTAGTGTCTCAAACGAGCGTACTATGCTTAAACAAAGGGGACTACAGTGGGATGAGGGCAGAGTTGGCTAAAGTAGACTGGAAACACAGACTAAACGGTGGCACAATTGAGGAACAGTGGAGGACTTTTAAGGAGCTCTTTCATAGTGCTCAACAAAAATATATTCCAGTGAAAAAGAAGGGCGGTAAGAGAAGGGATAACCAGCCGTGGATAACCAAGGAAATAAAGGAGAGTATCAATTAAAAAACCAATGCGTATAAGGTGGCCAAGGTTAGTGGGAAAATAGAAGAGTGGGAAAATTTTAAACAACAGCAAAGAATGACGAAGAAAGCAATAAAGAAAGGAAAGATAGATTACGAAGGTAAACTTGTGCAAAACTTAAAAACGGATAGTAAAAGCTTTTACAGATATATAAAACGGAAAAGAGTGACTAAAGTAAATGTTGGTCCCTTAGAAGATGAGAAGGGGGATTTAATAATGGGAAATGTGGAAATGGCTGAGACCTTAAACAATTATTTTGCTTCGGTCTTCACAAAAACCATGCCAAAAATTGCTGGTCACAGGAATGTGGGAAGGGAGGACATTGAGACAATCACTATCACTAGGGGGTTAGTGCTGGACAGGCTAATGGGACTCAAAGTAGACAAGTCCCCTGGTCCTGATGAAATGCATCCCAGGGTATTAAAAGAGATGGCGGAAGTTATAGCAGATGCATTCGTTATAATCTACCAAAATTCTCTGGACTCTGGGGAGGTACCAGCAGATTGAAAAGCAGCTAATGTAACGCCTCTGTTTAAAAAAGGGGGCAGACAAAAGGCAGGTAACTATAGGCCGGTTAGTTTAACATCTGTAGTGGGGAAAATGCTTGAAACTATCATTAATGAAGAAATAGCAGGACATCTAGATAGGAATAGTGCAATCAAGCAGACGCAGCATGGATTCATGAAGGGGAAATCATGTTTATCTAATTTACTGGAATTCTTTGAGGATATAACAAGCATGGTGGATAGAGGTGTACCGATGGATGTGGTGTATTTAGATTTTCAAAAGGCATTCGATAAGGTGCCACACAAAAGGTTACTGCAGAAGATAAAGGTACGCGGAGTCAGAGGAAATGTATTAGCATGGATAGAGAATTGGCTGGCGAACAGAAAGCAGAGAGTCGAGATAAATGAGTCCTTTTCGGGTTGGAAATCGGTGGTTAGTGGTGTGCCACAGGGATCGGTGCTGGGACCACAACTGTTTACAATATATATAAATGACCTGGAAGAGGGGACAGAGTGTAGTGTAACAAAATTTGCAGATGACACAAAGATTAGTGGGAAAGTGGGTTGTGTAGAGGACACAGAGAGGCTGCAAAGAGATTTAGATAGGTTAAGCGAATGGGCTAAGGTTTCGCAGATGGAATACAATGTCGGAAAGTGTGTGGTCATCCACCTTAGAAAAAAAAACAGTAAAAGGGAATATTATTTGAATGGGGAGAAATTACAACATGCTGCGGTGCAGAGGGACCTGGGGGTCCTTGTGCATGAATCCCAAAAAGTTAGTTTGCAGGTGCAGCAGGTAATCAGGAAGGCGAATGGAATGTTGGCCTTCATTGCGAGAGGGTGGAGTACAAAAGCAGGGAGGTCCTGCTGCAACTGTGTAGGGTATTGGTGAGGCCGCACCTGGAGTACTGCGTGCAGTTTTGGTCACCTTACTTAAGGAAGGATATACTAGCTTTGGAGGGGGTACAGAGACCAATCACGAGGCTGATTCCGAAGATGAGAGGGTTACCTTATGATGATAGATTGAGTAGACTGGGTCTTTACTCTTTGGAGTTCAGAAGGATGAGGGGTGATCTTATCGAAACATTTAAAATAATGAAAGGGATAAACAAGATAGAGGCAGAGAGGTTGTTTCCATTGGTCGGGGAGACTAGAACTGGGGGGCACAGCCTCAAAATACGTGGGAGCCAATTTAAAACTGAGTTGAGAAGGAATTTCTTCTCCCAGAGGGTTGTGAATCTGTGGAATTCTCTGCCCAAGGAAGCAGTTGAGGCTAGCTCATTGAATGTATTCAAGTCACAGATAGATAGATTTTTAACCAATAAGGGAATTAAGGGTTACTGGGAGCGGGCGGATAAGTGGAGCTGAGTCCACGGCCAGATCAGCCAAGATCTTGTTAAATGGCGGAGCAGCCTCAAGGGACTAGATGGCCTATTCCTGTTCCAAATTCTTATGTTCTTATGTTCTTATCTCAGAGGTTGTAGGGCTGGAGGAGATTACAGAGATAGGGAGGGGCGAGGCCTTGGAGAGACTTGAAAACAAGGATGAGAATTTTAAAATCGAGGCGTTGCTTAACTGGGAACCTATATAGGTCAGCAAGCACAGGGGTTATGATGATGATGATGATGACATGGGTGAAAGGGACTTGGTGTGAGTTAGGACACAGCTGTCAGAGTTTTGGATAACCTCAAGTTTACCTAGGGTAGAACGTGGGAGACCAGTCAGGAGTGCATTAGAGTAGACAAATCTAGAGGTAATAAAGGCATGAATGAGGATTTCAGCAGCAGATGAGCTGAGGCAGGGGAGTAGTCGGGCAATGTTATAGAGGAGGACATAGGGTCAAATATGACACCAAGGTTGCGAACAGTCTCGTTCAGTCTCAGACAGATGCTAGGGAGAGGGATGGACTCAGTGGCTATGGAACGGAGTTTGTGGTGGGGACCAATAATAATGGCTTCTGTCTTCCCAATATTTAGTTGGAGGAAATTTCTGCTCATCCAGTACTGGATGTCGGACAAGTTATCTGATAATTTAGAGACCGTGGAGGGATCACAAGAAGTGGTGGTGAGGTAGAGCATACATGTGGAAAATGACGCTGTGTTTTTGGATGATGTCACCGAGGAACAGCATCTAGAACCAATGAATCAAATTAGAAATAACTCGAGTCGTGCCTTGCAATGTAACTTTGCCTATACGGTAATATATTTCCTCACCAAAAAGAAAACACTACAACAGATCTCTCACTTAGCTAACTTCCTTGATGGCTCATTTGGTGAAGACTGTGTGTTGTTATGCAATATGTACCAAAATGTCTTGAGTTTAATTGCAGGTCAATGCACCAGCTTAGATGTATTCACCCAGCAGAAATTAGATACTAACAATGAGGGAATGGCACCAGATGATTCACAGAGCATGAAGGAGCTGGAGGAGTAGGGAGTGGGTGAGAATGTGCCACCTGACCAGTGTAGGCCAAGGAGAAGGTGGCCCATGACTCTGGAGTCATGGCACCCAGATCTCATTGGTACTTGCCTGAAAAGAAGGATGTTTCGGGATCTAATATCATTTTCCCATGATGGTGGCAACTTGAAAGTATGATTCCGGAGTGCACAGCCCTCATGGAAACTTTGCCTTCATCGTAAGCATCAATGGAACATGTGGGAACTTCATTGTAATCTGCGACAATTCCTCACCTCCGAAGTGGTCAGAGATGAGTTGGTGCCTCCTCCTCCACAGAAGCACAGAGTGCAGTTTTAGGTAACAGTAGGAGACAGAGTAGACAGCATTACATGTAGAGGCTTTCAGATCCAAGGCCTGGGATGTAGGCTGCTGTCTCTCTGGGCTTTCAGGATACTGACTCTCAGGTTGCACTAAGCTGAAGGAGAAAGAAAGGCATGTTTAGTCACCCAGGTTGAATTGCAGTATGAGGAAAAAGCAGATTATGTTATTGTGACCAAATGAGCTTATTGCATAAAAGCTGAGTGTGGTGGACGGGTAGCCACTTTCACAGTCATAAGTTGAGGCAATGGGGCAAATGAGAGCCACCGCAGGTCTTCATGCAGTAGCTGACACAGCTTCCCTCATGCTTTTTTGGTGGCATTCATTTATCTAAAACAGACCTCCTCACTTAGGTCTTTATAGAATCAGTGTGGCTTGAAAATTCTTTGGGAGGGGTTGGGCCCAGGGGATAATATTTTATAGGGCATTGTCTCCTCAAGTGCCCTCCTTTCCTCCATCCTGCACTGTGCCTCAATTTCCTCCTTCTCTATTATAATTGCATACAAGGGAATTCCTATTGGAATTCCCATATCTAGTACTCAGAACCTCTTGCTGTGGGTGGGGCAAAATATTCCCAGTGATCTCTGGGGCTCTCAAAGCTGTTAGTGGCAAGTCAGCTCATTCAGGAATGGTATCTCTTAATAGTTTCTTCAGGCTGCATGCTCCAAGTAACGCACTACTGCCAGTTTCAAGCTGTTACTGGAAACAGATAAGCCTCTTTTAATACATTCTAAATTACCGTTGATACAATGGGATTTGGGGACTCCAATGTCATTGGTGCTTATATTAATTGATGCTAATAAGCTCTCAGCAGTATCGGCAAGTACATAAATGAAGGCTTCAGATCAGGTTGGGAACTACAGCGTAGCCATTACGTGATGAACACCTGGCAGAAACCGATTCTGCCTCAGAATCAGCCGACCAAATTGTCAATTTTTATGCCAGAAACTTGATAAAACTGAGCAAATTCTGGGCAAATGTTTTGGATTGTAAAGAGTATCGGGATACCTTGTAACCTGTGTTCAGTTTTGAAGTGCAAATAGTTTGGAGAAATGAGTCAGTTTAGAGACATTTAATGTCTGCAAATTATTTCGGGTTGTGACAAAAACTTTTTAGTTCTGCACATTTTTTTTTAATTATAATTCACAAAAGCTCCTTACGCTGTTTAAAGGAAGTGAGTATTCAAAATATTGTCCTAACTCCAAATTACATTTGTGCTTCGTGAACCATGAATATTTTTAATAGCTAAATAAGTATAATTTAAATGCATCCAACTGAATCATACAAAGGCATTTCTTTTTAAATGAACAGAAGTAGTATAGATTGTCAATCAGCATTGCTCATAGTCATGTCACAGCAAAGGGTGATGCTTAACATCTAATGTCGAATGCTGCAGGCAGAGTTAAAAGATATAAATCTCAAGTCATGCAAATGGCAATAATGAGCCTTTCCCATTGAATGATTTATTATAACCACACCTTTTTTTTGTTCCTATTGACGAAGCATTTTTCTGTATTCCTAATGAAAAGTTCAACTTTTTATCGCAGCAAACAGTCTGCTTGCAAGTCAATGAGTGACGTGAAGTTCTCGAAATTCTTTTGTGTGATCCGTAACTTGTATTGTACATAAAAGTTTGTATCTGGGATGCAGGGAGATCGTCAGGTATTGATCTGAACTCCGATTTCTGCTGCCCATAATTTTGCATAATAAGCTATTTCTGTGCTCTGTTGACCGATTCTAATAGTATTTTTTTAATTTGGGAAAAAAGCATTTTAATTTTTTTTTACTTTTTAAAAGCTAAGGGAATGAACTTTCTCCTGGCAATATTTTTAGCTGGCTGTTCTGTTAAAATTGTCATGGGATAATTTCACCTGTTAAATATTGTTTTACTGCAGGATCACATGAAGTAGTTTCACCTTTGGGCCTTACTTTGTGATCATAAAGTTGTCAGTTCCCCACCCAATAAATTGTTACAGGTATGTCAATAAGGTTTCCAGAAGTGTGGCAGTAAGGAATATCAAATTCCAACAGTAGTAATTTACTGACGTACCATAAATAGTTTTTGAAACTTTGTAAAAGGTACTCTTTGCACTTTAGCATTTCACCAACTGTAAATAACCTGCTCACCCTGTTACTGGAAATGACGGGCTCGCAGGTTTTTTGTCAGTGTAGGAGTGGTGTGACGAGCAGAGATTTTTTTAATTCTACAGATGTCTGATTGGTTGTACACTGATCCCATTTACCAATTCTGTTCGGAACATAATAGGAAAACAGAGGTCAAGACAAAGATAATGCGGACCATATCAACAGTTAGATGATGCTCCGAGCAGCTACATTTCCTTTCTTATTTCTGGTTGCAAAAAAGGTACAGCAGTCCACAAATCCACAAATAAATCAGTTCAGAGGATGAAACATTTAAAAATCTTCAGACTAAGGGAATTTCACGAATGAATTAAAAGCATCATTCAACAGTTCTAGTTAGACTTTCCTGGTGATTCTAGGCACAGGATGGAATATGCAGAAGACCAATCAGAAAGTAAATGAGCTAGTCCATTGCCAGAAGTGTGCAAGAAGGAAATAAGAAACTGTCAAAGCGTCTGTCTCATTGCAGCGGTCTTATGGTGAGTAATTTAAAATTGTATTTTAAATATCAAACATAAACTACCTTGGTTTTACTGTAGCTTATAATGCAACAACATTCAAAATAGTAAAGGAATAATTGATCTAAGTCTTTGCGTTACTCTAATACCTTGTCGAATTTACGACAATACCTTGCTGAATTTCAAAATTATCCTTTGACTTGCTAGAGAATATCGAGGCAGCACAACTACCTTTAATGTATTGGTTTTCTGTTTGGTTTCTGTGGTCAGTTGGACAGGTTTATGTTTGAAGTCATTATCACGATTGATAGCAATTTAATCATGCTGAGTAAATTCTGTCCAATTAGATTCAAAAGTAACACCAAAACTGTAGCGAATAATTTTGGTGTATCTCTTTTAACCATTCTATACCCTACGGAACCTTGATTCTAGTCATTGAAATTAATTTGAATGTGATTTTTTTTAAGATGTAATTTTTATCGTATTTTATGAATGTAACATGATGTCTACAAATTACTAGTTTCTTTGTGATACTGATGGAAAGATCCATCTGTCTTATTCCCAGTTAAAACTGGCAGATTGTCATTAGTCTCATTTGCAGCAGTTTTAAACTGTTACCAGGTGACAAGAGTTTGTACTTCAATTTCACAGGGCACTTTGATTCAGTCGGCCAATAAATTCAGAATAAATTTGTATTTTGACTATAATATAAACAGAGGGTTCAATTTTGGCCAAAGCCGTTTTCTGGCGTATTGCTAGAGTTACGCCCGTTTTCCTAGGCCAGAAATACTCCAAAAATATTTGTGCCAAGTTTCCCTGCTGTATTTTTCAAAATTAGCACCGCGCAGCCTGTGCAGTTATCTTGGGCCCAAGTTTCCACATGATTCGCGCCTGATTTTTAGGAGCAACTGGTGGAGAACGGACTATTTTAGAAATCGCAATTCTCCACATTTTTTTTTCTGCAGTTCTAGTCAGGTCGAACAGTTCTAGTTTAGAACAGAATTTTTTCTTCAAAAGGGGGCGTGTCCGGCCACTGACGCCTGATTTGAAAGTTTCCACAGTGAAAATGTACTCCAAACTAAAGTAGAATGGCGCCAGTGAAGATTTTTGTAGAACTGAAAAAACCTGTTCTACACATTAAAAAATCAGGCGCAGGTTACAAATTAGGCGTCCAGAACGAGGTGAGGGGAAGGGAAGTCATTAAATTTGACAATAAATCCTTATTTATACTTCTACAAATATTATACAAATAAATCCAACCTGAATAAACATTTATAAGCCAAGAAAAGATTAAATAAACCATCTTCCTACCTGTGTGAAAGTGCTTCAGCCAGGGAGAATTCTGCAGCCGTTCGTGCCACTGAGCGAGAGAGGGAGGGAGAGAGAGAGAGGGAGGGAGAGAGAGAAGGGGAGAGGGAGAGAGGGAGAGGAGGGGGGGGTGAGGGGGGAGGGGGGGGAGGGGAAGAGAGAGGGGGGCGGAGAGAGGGGGGGAAGAGAGGGGGGGGTCGGGGAACAGGAGCGGGTGTCGGGTCAGGGGGGGGGAGAGCGGGTGTCGGGTCGGGGGGGGGGAGAGCGGGTGTCGGGTCGGGGGGGGGGAGAGCGGGTGTCGGGTCGGGAGGAGAGCGGGTGTCGGGTCGGGGGGGGGGGAGAGCGGGTGTCGGGTCGGGGGGGGGAGAGCGGGTGTCGGGTCGGGAGGAGAGCGGGTGTCGGGTCGGGGGGGGGGGGGGAGAGCGGGTGTCGGGTCGGGGGGGGGGGAGAGCGGGCCTCGGGTCGGGGGGGGGAGAGCGGGTGTCGGGTCGGGGGGGGGGAGAGCGGGTGTCGGGTCGGGAGGAGAGCGGGTGTCGGGTCGGGGGGGGGGAGAGCGGGTGTCGGGTCGGGGGGGGGAGAGCGGGTGTCGGGTCGGGAGGAGAGCGGGTGTCGGGTCGGGGGGGGGGGGAGAGCGGGTGTCGGGTCGGTGGGGGGGAGAGCGGGCCTCGGGTCGGGGGGGGGGGAGAGCGGGTGTCGGGTCGGGGGAAGAGCGGGTGTCGGGTCGGGGCGGGGAGCGGGTCTCGGGTCGGGTCGGGGGGAGCGGGCCTCGGGTCGGGGCGGGAGAGCGGGTGTCGGGGGGCGGGGGAGCGGGTCTCGGGTCTGGGGCGGGGGTGGGGGAGCGGGTGTCGGGTCTCGGTCGGGGCGGGGGGAGCGGGTGTCGGGTCGGGTCTGGTCGGGGGGGGGGGGGTGGGGAGTGAGTGTCGGGTCTGGTCGGGCGGGGAGCAGGAGCTGGCCGTGGGAGGAGCCTCATTCACGCAGCCCCAGTGAGGCCATTGGGCCTGGAGCTACTGCACTTGCGTGCCGACTGTAGCGCGCATGTGCAGAGGTCCCGGCACTGTTTTCAGCGCAGGGACCTGACTCCGCCCCCCCCACAGCTCGTGCCAGCTGCGCCGAGTGCCACAGGACCTGTAAGTCTGTGGAGAATACCGAGGATTTTTTTAGGCGCCGTTTTAGGCGCGAAAAACGGGCACCCAGCTCGGAGGGGCGCCCGTTTTTTTTCTTGTGGAAACTTGGGCCCTTTGGGGGGTAGAACCTGCTATCTGTGCTGAAAAAACGATGTCGCACCTTCTGCGCATGCGTGGGAAAAAAAGGACGTTTTTGATGTTATTCCTATGGGCGCACATGTGCAGCACAGCTCCTGGTCTGCAATCGGCCATGTTTAAAGAGCCAGCTATGTGTGTGAGAACGTTGAGTACTGTGTGAGAATATTGGAAAAATCGGAGCTGCAATACAAGATGCAACGCGGTGCAAGGACCAAGAATTTCTTACAGGATGAAGTGGAGGCACGAGTTACTGTGATTGAGGCCAGATGGCAAGAGCTGGACATCAGCAGAAGTCACACAAAAGTTCCAATCAAAGAAACGAAGAAACGCTGGAACCAACTAGCAGAAGATTACTGTGCAATGGTGACCACCCTGCGATCTGGGGGCCAGTGCAAAAAGAAGTGGTAGGACCTTGGTCAAGTAGTTAGTGTAAGTAATATTTTCATTTATCCAATGCAATTGCAATTGTAATGTAAATGTGACCATCTGTATATGTCCCACCCAGCAGAAAGATACCCTCTCTAAAAAGTTGTATTTTCATCTTTGCAGAGGAAAGTGGCACATAACAAAAGGGCAAGAACTCACAGTAGGAGGCCCAGCAAATCTGCACCCACTGGCACCCTTGGAAGAGAGGGTTGCTGCTTTGATGGGTGCTGCCTGGAGAACAGCAAAGACCATTGCACAAGCTGGGCCCACACTCGAGGGAGAGCGTAAGTCCTGCAAATTCCACAGTCTGGCTTTGCTAAATGTTAAGTACTGCGCGGGCTAGCCATGCTTCAGTTCATGGGGATGTCTCCGTCAGCTACGCTTCGGTTGATGCAATGTGCTATCATTCATCATGGTCTTTCAAATCAGCCTGCTGCCTGCACTGTGTGAGCCTACTCATACCACCCATCCTGCCCCCTCCTCTGCTGCTAATCATTTGTCTGTTCTGTTATATTTTGCAGAATTTGAGGCCAACCCTGATTAGGCAGAAGAAGATTCAGACGAGGACGAGCCTGGAGGAGAACATCTTCCAATCCCACCCTCCAGAACAAGAGCATGGGGGGGGGGGGGGAAGGGGTGGGGATGGATGAAGCCCCCACTGCTGTGCTCACTTTGGAGGAGGTGCAGGTGCTACCCATTGAGGTGCCAGCCCCTTCCCTGACTAATGGTTTGAGTGATGGAGAGACATTCCATGGTTTCCCACTGTCTGAGGCTGTGGGTACCAGTGGGATGCAGCGAGGCACATCCAGGGCCCCACCGTCCCAGGCTGTGGATCCCACTGGGATGCAGCAAGGCATACCCAGGGTGAGGAGGTGGTTCTCATGATGTCAATGAGTACAGAGAGCATTGACCTTACGCGATCACTCCTGGACACCATCAGTGGGATGGGTGATGAGGTATTGGGACTGTCGGAAGAAGTAATAACACTCTCATGAGAAATGGGAACGATGTCTGTGACCATGAGTGAGGGAATATCTGTCAGCTGAAACCATGTCAGTGAACATGAGGGAGGGAATGTCACAGATAGTTCAAACACTCTCAGTGAGCATGAGGGAGGGAATGTTGCAAGTAGTTCTGACACTTTTGCGCAACTTGAGGGAGGGAATGTTGGAGGTCATTGATACACTGTCAGGGTGCATGAGGGAGGGAATTTTGGAGTTAGCTGCTACAATAATGAAACACGCCCAGACCCCGCTCCCATTGACAGAATCAACTGCCACTCCCACTCTAATCCCCAGACCAGCCTCTGAAGAGCCCCAAGTCAGGCCCTCCACATTGTCGCCTGACCCCCCTGCCCTCCCCCCTCATCATGTGCACATTACCCGAGATGTTAGAAAGAATAAGCTTGGTACAAACCCCAGAAATACTGCGCCACCGCCTGCGGGCAGGGATGGTGGAGTCACCAAGATGAAGCGCGGCGGGCGGTCTTAGAATAAGGTGGAGGAGAGATGGGTGCAGCCTTTCTTTGCTGCTGCTGTTGTTGTTATTATTGTTAGTACTGTTGTAACTGTTCTCAAATTAAAAGATTTTTTCTAAGTTAAATACATTTAAAGTTTAAAGTTTGTAAGTGATAAAGTTTGTAAGTGATCTTAACTGAAAACTTTAATTAAAATATTCTCTTATCAAACTTTAAAGTTAAGTTAAGTACAAATGTTAAATTTTT
This sequence comes from Pristiophorus japonicus, assembly GCF_044704955.1. Taxonomy (NCBI): domain Eukaryota; kingdom Metazoa; phylum Chordata; class Chondrichthyes; family Pristiophoridae; genus Pristiophorus; species Pristiophorus japonicus. The sequence goes on from NC_091979.1 coordinate 69,581,296, forward strand.
GAATAAAAGATATTTTACATTATAATTGAATAATTTACATTATTTGTTCCATTATTAACTCAACTTTTGAAGTAAACAAGAATCATTTCCATCATTTGTTCCGTAATGTTGTGTTGTGTTAATGGAACAGGTCCAAACATGATCCATGTGGAATAGTTGCCGCTGAGCCTTCAGGCAGCAAAACGTACACGGCTGGTGCAAGGCTCGAGCAATCGTTAAAGGGGCCCAATGGCCCGACTTCCTCCGCCGTCGTGCTCTGGGTTCAGATATTTACATGGCTTCCTCGCCCTTGCCCTCCTGCTCGTCATCAGTATCTTCCTCATCATTATCATCAGCCACTCTCACCGCAGGTGGGTCTTCTACTACCAGCTGCTGCTGCCTCATGATAGCTAAGTTATGGAGCATGCAGCACACAACAGTGAACATGACCGACAGTCTCAGGGGAGTAGTGCAAGTAGCCTCCGGAATGGTCCAGGCATCGGAAACACTGTTTCAAGATGCCAATGCTCCTCTCTGATGCTGCGCGTTGCAATGTGCGACATGTTGTATTCCCGGTCAGCTTCCGTCTGGGTTATGCGCAGGAGTTTCATGAGCCAGGTAGCGAGGCCATACTCTTTGTCTCCCAGTAAACAGCTCTGCCCTTCTGGTTACTGCTGAAACATGGTAGATACAACGCTCTCACGCAGGATGAATGCATCATGGGTGCTGCCAGGGTATCTTGCATCGACTGACATGATGCGATGCATGTCGTTACACACGAGCTGTACATTAATGGAATAGAAGCCTTTTCTGTTCCTGTACATCTCGGAATCCTCCAAAGGTGCTCGCAAGGTGATGTGGGTACAATCAATGCAGCCCTGTACCTTTGGGAGCCAGCTTTCCTGGAGAAGCCCACAGCCCTGTCATGCATCGCCTGGGCGGTCCTGGGGAACTTTATGTAGTCATTCCTCCGGGCGTACAGTGCAGCAGTCACCTGCTAAATGCAGATATGTGTTGCATTGTGAGAAATGGTGCACACAACCCCAGTTGTGGCCGGGAACGATCCAGATGCATAGAATGAAAGTGCAGCTGTAACCTTCATTACAACTGACAAAGCCGTCCTCCTGACACTTCTAGGTTGCGGGTCTGCTTTTACTAACTCACAGATCTCAGTTACAACTTCTTTGCAGAAACGCAGCCTTCTGACACAGCCTGCATCACTCAGGTGCAGGTACGAACGTCTGTCTCGATATACCTGATGTGCGTAAGGCCTCTTGCCTAGCACCCTACAGGCTCTGAGGTTCCTCATGCGATGAGTTCGAATCAATTGTCCCCTCCGCAGCACCGCGATGCAGAAGGCTCGCACAAGGTATGGCATTGTCAGTATTGCCCCCAACTTTTGCAAGAAATTCAAATCGGCAGGAAGGCAGGACAGGTTCATTGTTCTCGCTCCCCAAGCTTTGTATGGACCACACCCAGGTCTGAGCAAGCACAGCAATCGGGAACCCCAATCCCCTGGACTCATTGCGGTCTTGTGACTTCGCCCGATCGCGTTCAACAGCACCTTCTCCCCCCAACCCCCTGGGTTCATTGCAGTCTTGTGATTTCTTCCGATCGTGTGCAACAGCACCTCTGCCCCCCAACACCCCACCCCCCCAGGCCCCAGGCGCATTGCAGTCTTGTGATTTCTTCTGATCGGGTTCAAGAGCACCTCCGCCCACGCCCCCCGCTCAACCCCCCCAGGCTCAATGCAGTCTTGTGACTTCTACCGATCGCGTTCAGCAGCACCTTCTCCCCCCAACCCCCCCCCCCCCCCCCCCCCGGGTTCATTGCAGTCTTGTGATTTCTTCCGATCATGTTCAACGGCAACTTCCAAACCCCCTGGGCTCATTTGATGCCAGTGCAGTTTTCCGATCACCCCCCCCCCCCCCCGCACTGCCAACCCCCCACCCGCCTTCAACAGCTTGTTTTGCAGCCAAGCCCGGAGCCCCTGTGTCCGGGTGCGAAGCTGATTCTGCCAGCCGACGCTGTGACCCTCCAGTCCTGTTTGACTACGTTCGGTGGTGGCATGTGAGTTTAAAAAAAAATTAAAGTTCAGAATTCCATTAAACTTCCATCTACTCTGTTGAAAGGTAAAAAAATTGAATCTTTATTATGCATATTTAAAGTGTTCTTATCTCTCTCTCTAAAACTTCAATGAAAAACAATGACGTCTTTCTGCACCGATTTTTCAATATGCTCTGCTTTCTCTTAACACACCAGAAGGTTTTTCGGAAGTGTCCAGATACGCCGACCAAGGAGAAATTTTTGGGGGGCAAACTTTGAAAAATGATAAAAAACTGGCGCAGACATGACATCAAAAAAATTAACCTAAGAAATCATGACTAACTTATTGTGTTCTTAACACAGATGAGGCTGCACACAGGGAGATTAAAGTAACAGTGACCTCAGTTTTTATTAAGACACTCCAGAGTGAGGAACAGGCCTTAGGAGCCGGCTTATATACAGTGCTCCCAAAGGATGCTGGGATCCCTTGGGACTTCAGGGGATGAGCTCCCTGGTGGCGGAACATGGGAGTGCATGCTTTACAGATACACAACATTACTCCCCCCGCCAAAGTCAAAGTGAAAACTATTTACAAGGTGAGGCAGTCGGGAGCCTTTCTTTCTCTGGTGGACCGCCTCGGTACAAATGTCTGTTCTGGTGCGTTGGCTGTGCCCTCGCTGGGCTGGCGTGTTGTTGACCCTGCAGGGCTGCTAGGTGAGCCTGGCCTTGCTGGGCTGTTGCGCGTGATGGGTTCAATTTCCTGGTCCGGTGTGGTGTTGATCCTTTGGGTGTGTTTTGTGGGCTCGAAAAAGGTGGTGTCTGCTGTGGGTTGTTCAGTGTAGTCTGTGAACCGCAGCCTCGTTTGGTCCAGGTGCTTTCTGAAAATTTGTCCATTGTCTAGTTTGATGACAAACACCCTACTCCCTTCTTTAGCTATCACCGTGCCTGCGATCCACTTGGGACCATGTCCATAGTTTAGCACATACACAGGGTCATTCGGATCAATTTCCCGTGACACAGTGGCGCGACCATTGTTTACATTTTGTTGCTGCCGCCTGCTCTCTACCTGATCATGCGGTTGGGGTGAACCAGCGAGAGTCTGGTTTTAAGTGTCCTTTTCATGAGTAGCTCAGCTGGGGGCATCCCTGTGAGCGAGTGGGGTCTCGTGCGGTAGCTGATCAGTACTCAGGACAGGCGGGTTTGGAGTGAGCCTTCTGTGACTCGTTTAAGGCTCTGTTTGATTGTTTGTACTGCTCGCTCTGCCTGCTCATTGGAGGCTGGTTTAAATGGGGCCGAGGTGACATGTTTGATCCTATTGTGGGTCATGAATTCTTTAAATTCGGCACTGGTGAAACATGGCCCGTTGTCACTGACCAGTATGTCAGGCAGGCCGTGGGTGGCAAACGTGGCCCTCAGGCTTTCAGTGGTGGCGGTGCTTCCCGACATTATTTCACATTCAATCCATTTTGAAAAAGCATCCACCACCACCAAGAAACGGGCTCGCATAGTCGACATGGATCCTTGACCATGGTCTGGAGGGTCAGGACCACAAACTTAGTGGTGCCTCTCGGCGCGTTGCTGAACTGAGCACATACGCTGCATTACCGTACACAGGACTCGAAGTCAGAGTCGATACTGGACCACCACACGTGGGATCTGGCTATTGCTTTCATCATTACTATACCCGGGTGTGTGCAGTGGAGATCCGAGATGAACGTCTCCCTGCCCTTTTTTGATAGCACTACGCAGTTACCCCATAACAGGCAGTCTGCCTGAATGGACAGCTTGTCCTTTCGCCGCTGGAACGGCTTGATTAGCTCTTGCATTTCAACGGGGATGCTGGCCCAGCTCCCATGCAGTACACAGTTTTTTACTAGGGACAGCAGAGGATCTTGGCTGGTCCAAGTCCTAATCTGGCGGGCCGTGACAGGTGATCGATCATTTTCAAATACTTCCATGGCCATTAACAAGTCTGCGGGCTGCGCCACCATCAACAAGTTTGCAGGCTGCGCCATTTCCACCCCCGTGGTGGGCAATGGTAGCCGACTGAGTGCATCCGCACAGTTCTCGGTGCCTGGCCTGTGGCAGATGGTATAGTTATATGCTGATAGCGCGAGTGCCCACCTTTGTATGAGGGCTGAGGCATTAGTATTTATCCCCTTGTTTTCAGCAAACAGGGATGTGTTGGCTTGTGATCGGTTTCCAGCTCAAATTTGAGGCCAAACAGGTACTGATGCATTTTCTTTACCCCGAACACACACGCTAATGCTTCTTTCTCAATCATGCTGTAGGCCCTCTCGGCATTAGACAAGCTCCTGGAAGCATAGGCAACAGGTGCAACTTCTCCGCAACATTAGCTTGTAATACACACCTGACTCTGTACGACGACGCATCACATGCTAGCACAAGTCTTTTACACGGGTTATACAATACAAGCAGCTTTTTGGAGCATAAAATGTTTCTGGTTTTCTCAAAAGCAACTTGTTTTTTTCCCCATACCCAGTTCTCACCTTTGCGCAATAACACATGTAGGGGCTCTAAAAGGGTGCTTAACCCTGGTAGGAAGTTACCAAAATAGTTGAGGAATCCCAGGAACGACCGCAGCTCCGTGACGTTCTGTGGCCTGGGCGCGTTCCTGATAGCCTCTGTCTTGGCGTCTGTGGGCCGAATACTGTCCGCCGTGATCTTTCTCCCCAAAAACTCAATTTCTGTTGCCATGAAGACGCATTTCAACCTCTTCAGCTGCAGCCCTATGCGATCCAGTCACTGCAGGACCTCCTCCAGGTTTTGTAGGTGCTCGGCAGTGTCCTGACCCATGACCAATATGTCGTCCTGAAAGACCACCATGAGCGGTACCAACTTGAGTAGGCTCTCCATGTTTCTCTGGAAGATCGCTGCAGCCGACCGAATTCCAAACGGGCATCTGTTGTAGATGAACAGTCCCTTGTGCGTGTTGATGCAGGTGTGGCCCTTCGAAGACTCCTCCAGCTCCTGCATCATGTAGGCCAAAGTCAGGTCGACCTTGGTGAACGTCTTGCCTCCTGCCAGCGTCACAAATAGGTCGTCTGCCTCAGGTACGGATATTGGTCCTGTAGCGAGAAACGATTAATAGTTACTTTATAATCGCCGCAAATCCTGACCGTGCCATCAGTTTTGAGTACTGGAACAATTGAGTTGGCCCACTTGCTGAATTCCACTGGGGAGATGATGCCCTCGCGTTGCAGCCTATTCAGCTTGATTTCCACTCTCCCTCATCATGTGAGGTATCACTCGCGCCTTGTGGTGAATGGGTCATGCCTCTGGGACCAAGTGGATCCGTATCTTTGCCCCGGAAAAGTTTCCAATGCCTGACTGAAAAAGGGAAGGAAATTTGTTAAGAACCTGGATATATGAGGCCTCATCAACATGTGATAGCGCTCGGATGTCATCCCAGTTCCAGCGGATTTTGCCCAGCCAGCTCCTTCCAAGCAGTGTGGGGCCATTGCTTGGGACAATCCAGAGGTGCAGTTTGTGCACCGTGCCCTCGTAGGTGACCTTGACCATGGCGCTGCCCAGGACAGTGATAAGCTCTTTGGTGTACGTTCTCAGTTTCGTGTGGATGGGGCTCAGGGCTGGTCTGAATGCCTTGTTGCACCACAGTCTCTCAAACATCTTTTTACTCATGATGGATTGGCTAGCACCAGTGTCCAGTTCCATGGCTATGGGTAAGCTATTCAATTTTACATTTAGCATTATAGGTGGATATTTCATCGAAAATGTGTGCATCCCATATATTTCAGCATCTGTCTCCCCTCTCTCAGGCTCGAAATTGGTTTGATCCACCATGGACCGATCTTCCTCTGCCACGTGGTGGTTAGCAGGTTTTGCAGAGCTTGCAGCTCGTTTGCACACTCGTTGGAGGTGCCCCATTGTTCCACAGCTCTTGCAAACATACACTTTGAAGCGGCATGAATAGGCTGAATGGAAGCCTCCACAACGCCAGCAAGGTGTGAATTGCCTTGCATTCATCCTTTGTTGGGGACTCTGAGTCATCTGGGTCATCTGAGGCCTGCTGGCAGTTGCAGACTCGTGGGATCTGCCCTGTACATTTCTGCTCGCAAACACAGTTAGTTAATTTATGAACATTGCAAGCACTCGTGTGCTGAGAAATTTGTTTGGTGTTATCACTGGTGGACATAAACGCCTGTGCTATTGCAATGGCCTTACTGAGGGTCGGTGTCTCTACAGTCAAAAGTTTTCATAGGATGGTCTCGTGGCCAATGCCCAGTACAAAATAGTCTCTGAGCATTTGCTCCAGGTAGCCATTAAACTCACATTGTCCTGCAAGTCGCCTTAGCTCGGCGACGTAGCTCGCCACTTCCTGACCTTCAGATCGCTGGCACGTGTAGAACCGATACCTCGCCATCAGCACGTTCTCCCTCGGGTTAAGATGCTCCCGAACCAGTGAACACAGCTCCTCATTTGACTTATCTATGGGTTTCACCAGAGCCAGAAGGTTCTTCATGAGGCTGTAGGTCGGTGCCCCGCAACTGTGAGGAGGACCGCTCTCCTTTTTGCAGCGCTTCCTTTTCCGTCCAGCTCGTTGGATAAAAAGTACTCGTCGAGCCGTTCGACATGGGCTTTCCAGTCCTCACCCTCCAAGAACTTCTCCAGGATGCCCACAGTTTGCAGCATCTTTGCGTTGTATTCATATTCTCGTCGCCAGTTATTGTGTTCCTAACACAGATGAGGCTGCACACAGGGAGGTTAAAGTAACAGTGACATCAGTCTTTAATAAGACACTCCAGAGTGAGGAACAGGCCTTAGAGGTCGGCTTATATACAGTGCTCCCAAGGGATGCTGGGATACCTTGGGACTTCAGGGGATGAGATCCCTGGTGGTGGAACATGGGAGTGCATGCTTTACAGATACACAACATAACTCAGTTATGTTGGCGCAAAATCCTTGGGGAAACTTTCATTTAAAAACTTACACCAAAAAAAGTGGCGCGCGCCAAAAAAACGGCGCAAATGACCGGGGAAAATTAAACCGAGTGTGTTGATTATTTTTGTCCTCATCCATTCAAGCTTCACGTAAATAAGTAGTCCACCATCGAACTAGGATAAAGTCTTTTTTTAAAGAAAAATAGATTGATTCTTTACTCTTTTGGCCATCTAGTTCTGCTGTGTAGTATGATTATTTTTCTCACCCGCACCTCAATTTTTCTTCTGTCATCAGCAGTAGTTACTACTATTGTTTCTGCACACGGAAAAAGTTCACCTCGTTAGTTTTCTTGGTGCGTTAATAGCTAATTTCATGTTAGATTATTCTTTGGTGGAAAGTTTTCTATGATGCTTTACAGTCTTATTTAGTCTTTAGTTTTTAAATTTACTGATGCTGCAGTTGATTGAATAATTTCTCTGCCTCTGAATTCCACGTTCACCAATCGAGGCTTTTTATTGGCAAGAATTCCCCTTCCTCTTCAGCTTTATCAGGCCAGAAGTTTGGGAAAATTTTAGAAATCAGCAAAGGATGACTTAATCTATTTTCTCCCTCTTTATATTTTTTTTATGAAAGTAAACTAGCAAGAAATATAAAAACAGACAGAGCTTCTACAAGTATATAAAAAGGCAGAGAGTAGCTAAAGTAAGTGTTGATCCCTTAGAAGATTAGACTGGGAATTAATAATGGAAATAAGGAAATGGCAGAAACTTTGAACAAATATTTTATATCTGTCTTCATGGTAGAAAACTTTAAAAGCATCCCAATAATAGAAAATCAAGGGGTAAGAGGGAGGTAAACAATTAAAACAATCATTATCACTCGAGACAAAGTACTCGGCAAACAAGTGGGACTAAAGGCTGACCTAATAACCTGCATCCTAGGGTCTTAAAAGAATGGGCTGCAGAGATAGTGGATGTATTGATTGTAATCTACCAAAATTCCCTAGATTCTGGAAACATAAGAACATAAGAAATAGGAGCAGGAGTAGGCCACATGGCCCCTCGAGCCCGCTAGGCCACCCAATACGATCATGGCTGATCCAATCATGGACTCAGGTGCCTGCTCCCCATAACCCCTTAATCCCTTATCAGTTAAGAAACTATCTATCTCTGTCTTAAATTTTTTCAATGTCCCAGCTTCCACAGCTCTCTGAGGCAGCGAATTCCACAGATTTACAACCTTCTGAGAGAAGAAATTCCTCCTCATCACAATTTTAAATGGGTGGCCCCTTATTCTAAGATTATGCCCTCTCGTTCTAGTCTCCCCCATCAGTGGAAACATCCTCTCTGCCTTCAGCTTGTCAAGCCCCCTCATAATCTTATACGTTTCGATAAGATCACCTCTCATTCTTCTGAATTCCAATGAGTAGAGGCCCAACCTAATCAACCTTTGCTCATAAGTCAAACCCCTCATCTCTGGAATTAACCTTGTGAACCTTCTCTGAACTGCCTCCAAAGCAAGCATATCCATTCGTAAATATGGAAATCAAAACTGTACGCAGTATTCCAGGTGTGGCCTCACCAATACCCTGTATAGCTGTAGCAAGACTTCCCTGCTTTTATACTCCACCCCCTTTGCAGAAAAAGGCCAAGATTCCATTGGCCTTCCTGATCACTTGCTGTACCTGCATACTGACCTTTTGTTTCATGCACTAGTACTCCCCAGGTCCCGCTGTACTACAGCACTTTGCAATTTTTCTCCATTTAAATAATAAATTGCTCTTTGATTTTTTTCTGCCAAAGTGCATGACCTCACACTTTCCAACATTATACTCCATCTGCCAGATTTTTGCCCAATCACTTAGCCGGTCTATGTCCTTTTGCAGATTTTTTGTGTCCTCCTCACACATTGCTTTTCCTCCCACTTTGTATCGTCAGCAAACTTGGCTACGTTTTTCTTCCAAGTTGTAAATATCATCATCATAGGCAATCCCTCGGAATCGAGGAAGACTTGCTTCCACTCCTGAAGTGAGTTCATTGGTGGCTGAACAGTCCAATACGAGAGCCACAGACTCTGTCACAGGTGGGACAGATAGTCGTTGGGGGACGGGGTGGGTGGGACTGGTTTGCCGCACGGTCTTTCCGCCGCCTGCGCTTGATTACTGCGCACTCAGCATTGAGACTCGAAGTGCTCAGCGCCCTCCTGGATGCACTTTCTTCACTTAGGGCAGTCTTTGGCCAGGGACTCCCAGGTGTCAGTGGGGATGCCGCACTTTATCAGGGAGGCTTTGAGGGTGTCCTTGTAACATTTCTGCTGCCCACCTTTGGCTCATTTGCCATGAAGGAGCTCTGCATCGAGCACTTGCTTTAGGAGTTTCGTGTCTAGCATTCGAACTATGTGGCCTGCCCAGCCGAGCTGATTGAGTGTGGTCAGAGCTTCAAGGTTGGGGATGTTGGCCTGGACAAGGACGCTGATGTTGGTGCGCCTGTCCTCCAAGGGGATTTATAGGATCTTGTGGAGACATCGTTGGTGATATTTCTCCAGCGACTTGAGGTGTCTACTGTACATGGTCCACGTCTCTGAGCCATATGGGAGGGTGGGTATTACTACAGCCCTGTAGATCATGAGCTTGGTGGCAGTTTTGAGGGCCTGGTCTTCAAACACTATTTTCCTTAGGTGGCCGAAGTCGTTACTATAGGTTGTAAACAGTTGGGGTCCCAGCACTGATCCCTGCGGCACCCCACTAGTTACTGATTGCCAACCTGAGAATGAACCATTTATCCTGACTCACTGTTTTCTGTTAGTTAGCCAATCCTCTATCCATGCTGATATATTACCCCCAACCCCATGAACTTTTATCTTGTGTAATAACCTTTTATGTGGCACCTTGTCAAATGCCTTCTGGAAGTCCAAATACACCACCTCCACTGGTTTCGCTTTATCCACCCTGTTCGATACATCCTCAAAGAATTCCAGCAAATTTGTCAAACATTACTTCTCCTTCATAAATCCATGCTGACTCTGCCTGACCAAATTATGCTTTTACAAATGTCCTGCTACTGCTTCCTTAATAATGGACTCCAACATTTTCCCAACAACAGATGTTAGGCTAACTGGTCTATAGTTTCCTGCTTTCTGTCTGCGTCCTTTTTTAAATAGGGGCGTTACATTTGCGGTTTTCCAATCCGCTGGGACCTCCCCAGAATATAGGGAATTTTGGTAGATTACAACCAATGTATCCACTATCTCTGCAGCCACTTCTTTTAAGACCCTAGGATGCAAGCCATCAGGTCCAGGGGACGTCCACCTTTAGTCCCATTATTTTGCTGAATACTTTTTCTTTAATGATAGCGATTGTTTTAATTTCCTCCCTCCTTCGAAGAATGATGGGTGATCTTATTGAAACATATAAGATTCTGAGGGGGCTTGACACAGTAGATGCTGAGAGAATGTTTCCCCTTGTGGAGAAATCTAGAACTCGGGACATAGTTTCAGAATAAGGGATCACCCATTTAAGACAGAGGGCCTCTGAGGGTCGTGAATCTTTGGAATGCTCTACCCCAGAGAACCTGGAGGCTGAGTTATTGAATATATTCAAGGCTGAGATAGACAGATTCTTAAATTATGGGGAACAGGCAGGAAAGTGGAGTTGAGGCCAAGATCCGATCCGTCCTGATCTTATTGAATGGTGGAGCAGGCTCAATGGGCTGTATGGCCTACTCCTGCTCCTTTTATCTTTTTACCTCCTACTCTTCTGAATGTGCTAACTTATTCTGAGATTATAGTTATGTAGACACTGGCTCAGGTACCATAATCAAATATCGACAATTATTCATGTCTGAACCTGTTCAACAAGTTTTCCCAGGCTTATTAGAGCATCCGATTAGAAGGGAGGTGGCACATCAGTGTCATGACTGATTCTGTATCCCAACCTGCACTTTGCAGAACAGATCATTGAACAGGGATCAAGAATGACACTGTGGTTAATTTTGCTCCTCGCTCGACCAGGGGCACAGTCAATTATAGCACCTCTACTGCTACTAACCAAACTGAGATCAGTTAGTTTAGGGATCAAATCTGGGACTTTCAGTATGACTCAGTTAGACATGGCTGAGTCACCCAGAGGGAAGGGTTTAATCAGATTTTTATCTTATTGACTCACCTTAATTCTGATGCCAGCAGCTAGTTTTAAGCCTTGTAGCATTTGTGGATCTTTTTCCATAACTTTCTTTTTGTTGCCTGCTGATACTGTACTATTCTAATTCAAAATTACATGCAGATCCCATGGTTGATGACAAGAGCCATTGTTGGTGCACTTTGCAGAAAAAGGCTTTATTTTTTCTTCAGTGCAGGTAATTAGCAGCAGTCTGAACCTGGATATGGTGCAATGGTTAGAGTAGATAAAGTGTTTGCACATGGTGCAGCTGAGAGTACAATGGAACAAAAGGTTATGGGAGTACATGGAAGGAAGACATGGAAATATGTAGAGACATAGGCGGAAGTGTGAATGGCATAAAGTGGAAGTAGCTTATGAATATACAAAAACGGCAGGAAAAGACTAACTGGTCCATCGAGCCTGTCTCATATTGTCATTTTGCAACTTAACACCATTGCCCCCTTTCCCCACCAGCCACAGAGAGGCAGAAAGACAGAGAGAAAAAAACCTGAGACCAATTTAGGCAAACAAAATCTGGAAAATTTCTCTCTGACCCCAAAGATGATCAAACAAGTTCCAGGAGACCATGGTGACCAGGAGCTACATCACCCATGACAGCCATCAGAAGGAACTCATCAGCTCCTTTTCTGAATGCTTGCAGCAAATCTGCACTCACTACATGAACCAACAGTTTGATCAAAGGTCGATGACCCTCTGTGACAAGAAAAATCTACTGATATGTATCTTGGACCACTCTAACCTATCTAATTCAAATAGCCTATCCACATGGACGGAAACTAATCCTCTTGTTATTTTAAGTCTGTAATCAAGTTTCTTTGAAGTCTGAAGTTTTCGAGAGCAAAATGCCCCAGCTTTCAGCATATCATGGTAACTAAAGGCCTTTCAACTAGACTATCAATTTAGGGACCTCCTCTAAACCTTTTCCAGGCCTCTATATCATTCACCATTCGAGGGGACTATAGATGCAGTATTCTAACCAAGATCTAAAAGGACAGTACAGTGTTATTTGTTTTGTATCAGATTGTTCTGCTGGTATATGCTCATACTCTATTTGATTTTGCTTTAGCCTTGCAGCACTGGTTGTGAAGCTTAAGAAATTGGTGTACAACAACAACAACAACAACTTGTATTTATATAGTGCCTTTAATGTAGTGAAACATACCAAGCCGCTTTACAGGAGTATTATGAGATAAAACAATTTGACACCGAACCATATAAGTAGAAATTAGCGTAGGTGACCAAAAGCTTGTCAAAGAAGTAGGTTTTAAGGAACATCTTGAAGGAGGGTAAAGAGGTAGAGAGGTTTAGGCAGGGAGTTCCAGACCTTGGTGCCTAGACAAAAGAAGTCATAGCCACCAATGTTTGAGCGATCATAATTAGGATGCTCAAGAGGGCAAAATTAGAGGAGCGCAGACATCTCGGGGGCTGGAGGAGATTGCAGGGATGGCAGGGCAGCTCAGTCCTGTGGATTGCACATCCTGTGGTATGTGGGAAGTTCTGGGTGCTTCACGCAGCTGGGGCGACCACGTGTGCAGGAGGTGTCTCCAGCTGCACCAACTCAAGCTCCGTGTTTTGGAGCTTGAGCGGCAGCTGGGGTCACTGCGGTGCATCCGAGAGAATGAGAGCAACGTGGATAGCACGTTTCTAGAGGCGGTCACCCCACAGCTTGAGTGTGCAGGCAGAGAGGGAGTGGGTGACCGCCAGACAGAAGAGGAGGATTAGACAGGTAGTGCAGGAGTCCACTGAGTCCATCTTGCTCTCCAACTGGTACTCTGTTCTGAGTACTGGTGGGGACGATGGTGGCTCTGGGGAGTGCAGCCAGAGCCAAGTCCACGGCACCGCGGGTGGCTCAGCTGCACAGCGGGGGAGGAAGAAGAATGGAAGAGCTATAGTGATAGGGGATTCAATAGTCAGGGAAGCAGACAGGCATTTCTGCGGCTGCAGACATGACTCCAGGATGGTATATTGCCTCCCTGGTCTCAGGGTCAAGGATGTCACTGAGCGGCTGCAGAGGGAGAGGTAAACAGCCAGAGGTCATGGTCCACATAGGTACCAATTACAAAGGTAGAAAGAGGGATGTGGTCCTGCAGGCAGAGTTTAGGGAGCTTTGAGAGAGATTTAAAAAGCAGGACCTCAAAGGTAGTAATCTCCGGATTACTCCCAGTGTCACAAGCTAGTGAATACAGAAATAGGAGGATAGAGCAGATGAATACGTGGCTCGAGAGATAGTGCAAGCAGGAGGGCTTTAGTTTCCTGAGGCATTGGGACCACTTTTGGGGGAGGTGGGACCTGTACAAGCCGGACGGGTTGCACCTTAACAGAGCCTGGTCCAATATCCTGCCGTGGAGGTTTGCTAGTGCTATTGGGGAGGGTTTAAACTAGCTTGGCAGGGGGATGGGAACCTGAAACTAGGGAGGGGAGTAAGCTGGAATTAGAAAACAAAAATAAAGAAAATTAGTTTGAAGGAGAGAGGAAACAAGTAGGAAAAAAAAGAATAAAAAAACAAACTTAAAGGCATTTTGTCTAAATGCACGTAGCATTTGTAACAAAATAGATGAGTTGACGGCACAAATTGAGACAAATGGGTATGATCTGATCGCCATTACAGAGACGTGGTTGCAAGGTGACCAGGACTGGGAATTAAATATTCAGGAGTACTTGACAATCCGGAAGGACAGACAGAAAGGAAAAGGAGGTGGGGTAGCTCTAGTGATAAAGGATGGAATCACTGCAGTAGTAAGAAACGATCTTGGCTCAAATGATAAGGATGTTGAAACAGTTTGGGTGGAGGTAAGGAACAATAAGGGGAAAAAGTCACTGGTGAACATCTGCTATAGGCTCCCCAACAGTAGCAACTCTGTTGATCCGAGCATAAACCAGCAAACAGTGGGGGCTTGTAAAAAGGGAACAGCAATAATCATGGGTTATTTTAACCTCCATATTGATTGGACAAATCAAATTGGTCAGGGTAGCCTTGCGGAGGAATTCATAGAGTGTGTAAGGGACGGGTTCCTTGAGCAGTATGTAACGGAACCAACCAGGGGGCAGGCTATCTTAGATCTGGTCCTGTGTAATGAGACAGGATTAATAAACAATCTCCAAGTAAAGGATCCCCTCGGAATGAGTGATCATAGCATCATTGAATTTCAAATTCAGATGGAGGATGAGAAAGTTGGATCTCTAACCAGCGTACTAAACTTAAATAAAGGAGGCTATGAAGGTATGACGGCAGAGTTGGATAAAGTGGACTGGGAAAATAGATTAAAGTGTAGGACGGTTGATGAACAGTGGTGTACATTTAAGGAGATATTTCACAACTCTCAAGAAAAATCTATTCCAGTGAGGAGGAAAGTGTGTAAGAGAAAAGATAGCCATCCGTGGCTAACTAAAGAAATAAAGGACGGTATCCAATTAAGAACAAGGGCATACAGAGTGGCCAAAACTAGTGGGAGGACAGAAGACTGGAAAGCTTTTAAAAGCCAGCAAAGAACGACTAAAAAAATTATTAAGAAAGGGAAGATAGACTATGAAAGTAAACTAGCACAAAATATAAAAACAGATAGCAAGAGTTTCTATAGGTATATAAAAAGTAAAAGGGTGGCTAAAGTAAATGTTGGTCCCTTAGAGGACGTGACCAGGGAATTAGTAATGGGGAACATGGAGATGGCAGAAACTCTGAACAAATATTTTGTATCAGTCTTTACGGTAGAGGTCACTAACAGTGAATAGTCTAGGGGCTATGGGGTCGGGGGGAGGAACTTAACACAGTCGCAATCATTAAGGAGGTGGTACTCAGTAAGATATTGGGACTAAAGGCAGATAAATCCCCTGGGCTTGATGGCTTGCATCCTAGGGTCTTAAAAGAAGTAGCGGCAGGGATTGTGGATGCATTGGTTGTAATTTACCAAAATTCCCTGGATTCTGGGGAGGTCCCAGCAGATTGGAAAACTGCAAATGTGATGCCCCTATTTTAAAAAGGAGGCAGACAAAAAGCAGGAAACTATAGACCAGTTAGCCTAAAATCTGTGGCTGGGAAAATGTTGGAGTCCATTATTAAAGAAGCAGTAGCAGGACATTTGGAAAAGTAAAATTCGGTCAGGCAGAGTCAGCATGGATTTATTAAGGGGAAGTCATGTTTAGCAAATTTGCTGGAGTTCTTTGAGGATGTAATGAACAGGGTGGATAAGAACATAAGAATTAGGAACAGGAGTAGGCCATCTAGCCCCTCGAGCCTGCTCCGCCATTCAACAAGATCATGGCTGATCTGGCCGTGGACTCAGCTCCACTTACCCGCCCGCCCGCTCCCCATAACCCTTAATTCCCTTATTGGTTAAAAATCTATCTATCTGTGATTTGAATACATTCAATGAGCTAGCCTCAACTGCTTCCTTGGGCAGAGAATTCCACAGATTCACAACCCTCTGGGAGAAGAAATTCCTTCTCAACTCGGTTTTAAATTGGCTCCCCCGTATTTTGAGGCTGTGCCCTCTAGTTCTAGTCTCCCCGACCAGTGGAAACAACCTCTCTGCTTCTATCTTGTCTATCCCTTTCATTATTTTAAATGTTTCGATAAGATCACCCCTCGTCATTTCTGAACGCCAACGAGTAAAGACCCAGTCTACTCAATCTATCATCATAAGGTAACCCCCTCATCTCCGGTATCAGCCAAGTGAATCGTCTCTGTACCCCCTCCAAAGCTAGTATATCCTTCCTTAAGTAAGGTGACCAAAACTGCATGCAGTACTCCAGGTGCAGCCTCACCAATACCCTGTAAAGTTGCAACAGGACCTCCCTGCTTTTGTACTCCATCCCCCTCGCAATGAAGGCCAAAATTCCATTTGCCTTCCTGATTACCTGCTGCACCTGCAAACTAACTTTTTGGGATTCATGCACAAGGAACCAATGGTAGAGCAGTGGAGGCGTGTCCTGCTCAGTTGGAGCTGTGAGCAGTGAGGAGAGCAGCTAGCAACCTTTGCTCCTGCCTGGAGAGCCCTGAGACCAGCCCAGGAAGACGGGGTCAAGAGCTACACTCACCCCACAATGAGCATCGAGGAGTGCGTGCGGGCGATGGCTGGGGTAGTCGGCCCCTCGGCCATTGTCGCAGCCTCCAAGATGTCTGGGAAGGCTGTGTTCTTCCTGGGGTCGGAGCGAGCGGTGTCCCTGGCCCTCGAAAGGGGGCTCACGGTGGGCGGGACGTTCCTGCCGGTGGATCCTCTCGAGGCCACCGTGCAGAGGGTCATCGTGTCGAACGTCCCGCCCTTTGTTCCCGCTGAGCTCCTCCTCCCTCACCTACAACAACTGGGGGAGGTAAGGTCGGGGATCAACCCCATACCGCTCGGCCTCAGGGAGAACAGCCTGCGCCACGTGTTCTCCTTCCGCCGCCAGCTCTTTGTCCGGCTGGCGCGGGAGGACACGACGGAGGGAAGTTTTAATGTGGTGCACGAGGGGACTGCCTATCGCGTCTTCTGGACGTCGGACGGCGTGCGGTGCCATGCCTGCAAGGAGGTGGGGCACGTTCGCAAGAACTGCCCCGCCTCCAAGGCCGCCAAACCACCGAAGGCGGCCAAGGCTGGCGCCGCCGCCACCCCTCCCCCTAGTTGCGTCCGCGTGCCGGGAGCCGTAGGTGCATGGGCATTGTCGGAGGCCTTTGTTTTCAGGGCCTCCGGCGGGGGGGAGGGAGAGCGTCCGACCGGAAAGAAGGCGCCGAAGAAGACGAGACATCTAGAGGCGGGTCCCCTCGGTGCGCCAGACAATTTGTTTACCGCGCTCGGCCCAACCCAGTCACCGGCGAGCGCGGGGTGCCCCGAGCCCGTGCCCGGGCCCTTGAATACCACCACAGAGGGGCCCAGGCGCGGGCAAGAAAAGGAAAAGGGGGGGGCGGAGCGGGAGGCCTCGGCAGATATGGGGGTCTCCCTGCCTCCGCGCGCCCCCAGGAACAAAAAGAGGCACCGCCCCAATGAGGCGGAGGGGGAACAACATCCCTCCGCGGAGGAAGCGGTGCCCGCCGCGTGTCCCGCGTCCCCCACCAGCGCCCCCAAGCAGCGCCGTAGGCGGGAGGAGTCTGTCCCCGGGGAGGGTGAGACAGTCGAGGCTGCCCAGCCTCTGCCTCCCGGGGATGGCATGGAAGATCTGCCTGTCGTGGGGGGCGTGGGGATCGCGGAGGAATGCATTGCCGCCGGGCCGGGCGTCCCGGGGACTGAGGCGGGCGGGGCCGAAAAGGCCGAACTTGAGCCCGCCCAGCCAATACACAACTTCCCCCGGGAGTCGCTCGACCCGGCAGAAACACAATTTATTGATTTTAATGAAACTGTAGATGCTGGGCCGGGGGGTGGCAGCGGGGAGGGGGAGGAACACCCACCCTCGCCTCTTGCTGTGGAGCTGGAGCACTTGGAGAGCCTGGGGATTTCCTATGGCCGGGTCTCTCCTTGTTCCCCGGTTCCTGGGGCGGAGGGGGAACCCCTTCCGCTGTCATTTCCCGACCCAGCACCATTTTTAAAAGAGCCCAGTGGGGACTCCTCTGCCGACGATCCTGGGGGTGGGATCGGGGCAGAGCCAGGGCCGGTTGGAGCGGCCGGTTCATTTGCCGTACCTTGTGCGGTCGATGGGCCGGCTGCTGGCGGCCACCTCCCGGAGGACGGGGACTCGGTGGGGGACGCGGGTGAAGACCTAGAGACCACCGCCAGCGAGGCGGTGGATCTGCTCGCGGCCGCCGCCGAGGCCATCCTCATTCCTGCAAAGGAACTCCGGGACTTTTTGGCCCAGAGCCGGGGTCGCTGCAACCAAGCCCGACTGGCCCTGGAAAAATGGTCCGAGCCGGAGCTGATCAAGGGGTCCGTCCGCGCCGCCGTCAAAACCTTGGCCGCGGGCGGGCCCTTGACAAAGGCGCAACACCTTGAGCTGCGCGAGCTCGAGGGACTCCTCGCTGGGCTGCGGAGGGAGCGGAGTTCAACAAAATACTCCGCTCCCTCCCCCACAATAGGTTAAGGTAGAGGTTGCACTATGCTTTTGCCATGAAGATAACCATAGCCAGCCTCAACATCAACGGCGGCAGAGGGGCACGCCGTAGATTTGACAATTTTTCGCTCCTGCGGGAGGGGAAATATGCGGTGTGCTTCCTGCAAGAAACCCACAACGTGGCTCCTGGAATGGCAAGGAGAGGTCCGCATGAGCCACCTCACCGCCATTTCTAGTGGGGTGGCCATCTTGCTGGGCCCGCATTTTCAGCCGGAGATCTTGGGAGTCGAGGAGCCCGTGCCAGGCCGCTTGCTGCACGTAACGGTTCACCTGGGGGACGTGCCGCTCCATCTCGTGAACGTGTACGCCCCTCAGCCCGGCCCACAGCAGACGCGCTTCTTTGAAGAGGTGTCCGCTCTTCTTGGCTCCGTCGACGTCGGCGACTGCATTGTCCTCGGGGGGGATTTTAACTGCACCCTCGAGGCGAGGGACCGCTCCGGTGCCCCGCAGTGCATGACGGCGATGGAGAAGTTGAGGGAATTGGTCGGGTCCTTCGACTTGGTGGACGTCTGGCGAAATCTCCACCCCGACTCCAGCGCCTTTACTTGGGTGAGGCCTGGAGTTGGATGGTCTAGAGTCGACCGCCTTTACGTGTCTCGGGCGTACGTTTCCTGCGTCCCGGCGGCCTCCATGCGGCCGGTGCCGTGTTCGGACCACCACCTGGTGTGGGCGGAGCTCGCTTCGCTCCGCGCGAGGACGGGGTCCGCGTACTGGCACTTTAACAACCGGCTGCTGGAGGACGTGCGGTTCCAGGACTCGTTCCGTCGATTCTGGTCCGACTGGAGAAGGAAGCAGGGGGGCTTCCCCTCCTTGAGGCTATGGTGGGACGTGGGCAAGGCTCACGTCCGCGTCTTCTGTCAAGAGTACGCGAGGGGGTCGACCAAGAGGCGGGCGGCCAGAGTCGGGCGCCTAGAAAAAGAGGTGCTCGACCTGGAAGCCCGTCTCGGTCAAGTCATCCAGGACCCGGCCCTGCGGACGGTGTACGAAGCGAAGAAGGCCGCGCTGAAGGACCTGCAGCTCGTCGGGTCCCGAGGCGCGTTCGTGAGGTCGCGGATCCGGTTCCTGCGGGATCTGGACCGCGGCTCCCCCTTCTTCTACTCGCTGGAAAAAAGGCAGAGTGTCCGTAAGCAGCTCTTGACGCTGCTGGCCGACGACGGCTCTCTCGTCTCGGATCCGGAGGGCGTCAACAACAGGGCCCGTGAATATTACGGGGCTCTGTTCTCTCCGGATCCGTCCAGCGAGGAAGCGCGTAGAGTTTTGTGGGAGGACCTGCCGAAGGTCAGCCCGGAGGGCGCCGAAAATCTGGAAGCTCCGCTAAGCCTGGCGGAGCTGACCGGTGCCCTCGCCCGGCTCTCGAGGGGAAAATCCCCGGGGCTGGACGGGCTGACCGTGGAGTTCCACAGGGCGTTCTGGGACGTCCTGGGGAGCGACTACGCGCGGGTCCTGGGGGAAAGTCTGGCGACCGGGGAGATGCCCCTCTCTTGGCGCAGGGCAGTCATCGTCCTGCTGCCTAAGAAGGGCAATCTCCGCCTCCTTAAGAACTGGCGCCCGATCTCCCTCCTCAGCACGGACTACAAAATCTTCGCCAGGGCGATGTCTGCTCGCCTTGGTGCCGTGCTGGACCACATGATCCACCCCGACCAGTCCTACACGGTCCCGGGCCGGACAATCCATGATAACATCCATCTGGTCCGGGACCTCATCCATTGTTCCCAGGAGGCTGGTCTGTCGGTCGCCTTCCTATCCCTCGACCAAGAGAAGGCGTTCGACAGGGTGGATCACGACTATCTGCTCGGAACTCTGCGCGCTTTCGGGTTCGGGACGCATTTCGTCGCCCGGATCCGACTTCTGTACGCCGCCGCGGAGTGTCTGATTAAGGTTAACGGGTCCTTGACGGCGCCCCTTCGCTTTAGGAGAGGGGTGCGCCAGGGATGCCCCATGTCCGGCCAGTTATACGCCGTTTGCGTGGAGCCTTTCCTGCGCCTCTTGCGGACGAGGTTGACGGGACTGGCTCTGCAAGGGCCGGGCGTGGAGGTCGTCCTCTCGGCTTACGCCGATGACGTGCTCCTCGTGGTAGAGGATCCCGCTGACCTGCGGAGGATGCGTGAGTGCCAGGAGATTTACTCGGCCGCGTCCTCCGCCAGGATCAACTGGGAGAAATGTTCCGGACTCCTGGTGGGTCAGTGGCGGGTGGACTCCCTGCCGGAGGAGCTCAGGCCTTTTGCCTGGAGCACGACCCATCTCCTCTATCTGGGAGTCTACCTCAGCCCCGACGAGGGAGCCTGGCCGGCGAACTGGCAGGAGCTGGAGGCCAAGGTCGCCGCTCGCCTAGGGTGCTGGACAGGACTGCTCCGAGTGCTGTCCTACAGGGGTCGAGCGCTAGTCATAAACCAGCTGGTGGCCGCAATGTTGTGGTACCGGCTGGTCACTTTGACCCCTCCCCCTGCGTTTGTCGCCAAGATACAGAAGAAGCTGGTGGACTTCTTCTGGAACAACAGGAAGCACTGGGTCTCTGCTGCGGTCTTGAGTCTCCCGCTTGAGGAGGGCGGTCAGTCGTTGGTGTGCGTCAGCGCCCAGCTCGCGACTTTCCGTCTTCAGACCCTGCAGAGATACCTTTACGTCGAGCCCCCTCCTAGGTGGTGTGCTCTGGCGAGGTATTTCTTCCGCCAGCAGCTCGACCTCAATTATGACACGCAGCTCCTGTTTGTGAACTTGGGGGGTGCCAGGACCGCCCTCCGGGAGCTGCCTGTCTTTTACAGGGAACTCATCAGGGTCTGGAACAAAGTCTCCACCAAGCGCAGCTCTCCGCCGGCTGGAGTGGCGGCCGTCCTGCAGGAACCGCTGCTCGGGAATCCGTACCTCCACGGCCGAGGTTTCATGTGGCGGTCGGAAGAGAGGGCTGTGGCTGGTGAGGTGACCAGGGTCAGGGACCTGCTCGATGGCGGAGGAGCGGGCTGGATGGCGCCAGACACGCTGGCGCGGCGCCTAAACTCTGCCAACGTCCGCCACGCGGCCGATGCCATCGAGTCGCTAAAAACAGCTCTGGGCCCTGACTCCGTTAGGTGCATCGAGGAGGCTCAAGCACGTGGGGAGATCCCGTCCGAACTGACCCCCGTCCGGACGGAATTCCTCATCGGCGCCAAACCCCGGAACCTCCCTCGGGGGCCGGCGCCTCACAACTTGAGCCGCCTCGGGGAAATCCCCTCCGTGCCTTTCAGTTCCGCGCGGAGGGGTTTCCTGTACGGGCTGCTCCTGCACACCCTCAACTTTGCCATCCTCGCCGGCCGTCCGGACATGCCATGGCGTACCATCTTGCCGTCCGGAGGAGGCGGGGGTCCCCGATGGAGGGCACTCTACGCAGGGGTCCTCCCACTATTCATCGGGGACTTGGCCTGGAGGGTGGTGCACGGAGCAGTGCCGTGCAACAAATTTTTAAGCCGGTTCACGGACTCCCAGGCCGCCTGCAATTTCTGCGGTCTGGAAGAGTCCGTGTTCCATGTTTTTATGTAATGCACGAGGTTGCAGCCCCTGTTTTATTATTTGAAGGGGCTGCTCCTGAAATTCTGGCTGCACTTCAGTCCCACTCTCCTGATCTTTGGGCACCCTGTGCGGTTGGGAGCGGGTAGGTCCGAAGGCCTCCTCGTAGGACTGCTCCTGGGCACGGCCAAGGGTGCCATCAGCCGGTCCAGGCAGCGGGCGGTCGAGGGGGTCGTTCAACCTGACTGCCTGCCTCTCTTCCGCTCTTACATCCGGTCCAGGGTGTCCTTGGAGATGGAGCACGCGGTGTCCACCGGTACGCTCGCGGCCTTCCGCGAGAGGTGGGCACCGGAGGGACTGGAGTGCATCATCACGCCCGGCAACCAAATTTTAATTTGATTTTACGTTTTAAAGTTTATTTTGTTTTAATTGCCGGTGCTTTTAGTGTCCCCCTCTCCTTTTATAGGGGGCACTGGAAAAAAAGGAAAATTTGATTTTAGTGCCCAAAAAAAACCCCCCAAAAAAAACAAAAAAAAAAAAAGGCAAAAAAAGGGCCTTGTAAATGTCTGCTGTGTCACCCAGGCGGGTGGCATGGTTTTAATGTTTTTGTTTTTGCAGGTAAACTCAAAAGAGTTTCATGCACAAGGACCCTCAGGTCCCTCTGCACCGCAGCATGTTTTAATTTCTCCCCATTCAAATAATATTCCCTTTTACTGTTTTTTTTTCCAAGGTGGATGACCTCACATTTTCCGACATTGTATTCCATCTGCCAAATCTTAGCCCATTCGCTTAACCTATCTCAATCTCTTTGCAGCCTCTCTGTGTCCTCTACACAGCCCGCTTTCCCACTAATCTTTGTGTCATCTGCAAATTTTGTTACACTACACTCTGTCCCTTCTTCCAGGTCATCTATGTATATTGTAAACAGTTGTGGTCCCAGCACCGATCCCTGTGGCACACCACTAACCACCGATTTCCAACCCGAAAAGGACCCATTTATCCCGACTCTCTGCTTTCTGTTAGCCAGCCAATTCTCTATCCATGCTAATACAGTTCCTCTGACTCTGCGTACCTTTATCTTCTGCAGTAACCTTTTGTGTGGCACCTTATCGAATGCCTTTTGGAAATCTAAATACACCACATCCATCGATACACCTCTATCCATCATGCTCGTTATATCCTCAAAAAATTCCAGTAAATTAGTTAAACATGATTTCCCCTTCATGAATCCATGTTGTGTCTGCTTGATTGCACTATTCCTATCTAGATGTCCCGCTATTTCTTCCTTAATGATAGTTTCAAGCATTTTCCCCACTACAGATGTTAAACTGACCAGCCTATAGTTAGCCCCCTTTTTTAAACAGAGGCATTACATTAGCTGCTTTCCAACCCGCTGGTACCTCCCCAGAGTCCAGAGAATTTTGGTAGATTATAACGAATGCATCTGCTATAACTTCCGCCATCTCTTTTAATACCCTGGAATGCATTTCATCAGGACCAGGGGATTTGTCTACCTTGAGTCCCATTAGCTTGTCCAGCACTACCCCACTAGTGATAGTGATTGTCTCAAGGTCCTCCCTTCCCACATTACCGTGACCAGCCATTTTTGGCATGGTTTTTGTGTCTTCCATTGTGAAGACCGAAGCAAAATAATTGTTTAAGGTCTCAACCATTTCCACATTTCCCATTATTAAATCTCCCTTCTCATCTTCTAAGGGAGCAACATTTACTTTAGTCACTCTTTTCCGTTTTACATATCGGTAAAAGCTTTTACTATCTGTTTTTATGTTTTGCGCAAGTTTACTTTCGTAATCTATCTTTCCTTTCTTTATTGCTTTCTCAGTCATTCTTTGCTGTCGTTTAAAATTTTCCCAATCTTCTAGTTTCCCACTAACCTCGGCCACCTTATACGCATTGGTTTTTAATTTGATACTCTCCTTTATTTCCTTGGTTATCCATGGCTGGTTATCCCTTCTCTTACCGCCCTTCTTTTTCACTGGAATATATTTTTGTTGAGCACTATGAAAGAGCTCCTTAAAAGTCCTCCACTGTTCCTCAATTGTGCCACCGTTTAGTCTGTGTTCCCAGTCTACTTTAGCCAACTCTGCCCTCATCCCACTGTAGTCCCCTTTGTTTAAGCATAGTACGCTCGTTTGAGACACTACTTCCTCACCCTCAATCTGTATTACAAATTCAACCATACCGTGATCACTCATTCCGAGAGGATCTTTTACTAGGAGATCGTTTATTATTCCTGTCTCATTACACAGGACCCGATCTAAGATAGCTTGCTCCCTTGTAGGTTCTGTAACATACTGTTCTAAGAAACAATCCCGTATGCATTCTATGAATTTCTCCTCAAGGCTATCCCATGCAATTTGATTTGACCAATTGATATGTAGGTTAAAATCCCCCGTGATTACTGCCGTTCCTTTGTCACATGCCTCCATTATTCCCTTTATTATTGTCCGCCCCACCGTGAAGTTATTATTTGGGGGCCTATAATCTATGCCCACCAGTGACTTTTTCCCCTTACTATCGCTAATTTCCACCCACAATGATGCAACATTTTGTTCATTAGAGCCAATATCGTCTCTCACAACTGCCCTGATATCATCCTTTATTAACACCTCCTTTCCCTTCTTGTCTATCTTTCCGAATTATCAGATACCCCTGTATGTTTAATTCCCAGTCTTGGCCACCCTGCAACCATGTTTCTGTAATGGCCACCAAATCATACCCATTTGTAATGATTTTGTGCCGTCATCTCATTTACTTTGTTTTGAATGCTGCATGTGTTTTGGTAGAGTGTTTTAATACTAGTTTTTAAACCATGATTTTTAGTTTTGACCCCTCCTGCAGCTCCTTTATATTCATACATATTGTCCCTTCCTATCACCTTGTGGTTTACACTTACCTCAGTGCTATTCTGCTGTGTTGCCTCCTGTCTTTTGCATTCTTTCTTGGGGTCCTGTTCATCTGAGCTCTCACCCACTCTAACTAGCTCAGAGCCCTCTCCTGAGTTCCGAATACTCCTCGCATTGAGGCACTGAGCTTTCAGGCTTGCCTTTTTATTACACTTTGACCCTTTAGAATTTTGCTGTACAGTGGCCCTTTTTGTTTTTTGCCTTGGGTTTCTCTGCCCTCCACTTTTACTCATCTCCTTTCTGTCTTTTGCTTCTGTCTCCATTCTGTTTCCCTCTGTCTCCATCCCCCTGCCATATTAGTTTAACTCCTCCCCAACAGCACTTGCAAACACTTCCCCTAGGACATTGGTTCCGGTCCTGCCTAGGTGCAGGGGAACCAGTGGATGTGGTGTATTTGGACTTCCAGAAGGCATTTGACAAGGTGCCACATAAAAGGTTACTACACAAGATAAAAGTTCACAGGGTTGGGAGTAATCTATTAGCATGGATAGAGGATTAGCTAACTAACAGAAAACTAACAGAGAAGTAGCGGCAGGGATTGTGGATGC
The DNA here is from genome assembly GCF_044704955.1 of Pristiophorus japonicus. Taxonomy (NCBI): domain Eukaryota; kingdom Metazoa; phylum Chordata; class Chondrichthyes; family Pristiophoridae; genus Pristiophorus; species Pristiophorus japonicus. The sequence continues at coordinate 69,606,387 of NC_091979.1, forward strand.
ATTGGTTGTAATTTACCAAAATTCCCTGGATTCTGGGGAGGTCCCAGCAGATTGGAAAATTGCAAATGTAATGCCCCAATCTGCTGGGACTTCCCCAGAATCCAGAAAGCGAGTCAGGATAAATGGTTCATTCTCTGGTTGGCAACCAGTAACTAGAGGGGTGCCGCAGGGATCAGTGCTCGGACCCCAACTATTTACAATCTATATAAACAACTTGGAAGAAGGGATTGAGTGTAACGTAGCTAAGTTTGCTGACGATACAAAGATGGGAGGAAAAGCAATGTGTGAGGAGGACACAAAAAATCTGCAAAAGGATATAGACAGGCTAAGTGAGTGGGCAAAAATTTGGCAGATGGAGTATAATGTTGGAAAGTGTGAGGTCATGCATTTTGACAGAAAAAAATCAAAGAGCAAGTTATTATTTAAATGGAGAAAGATTGCAAAGTGCCGCAGTACAGCGGGACCTGGGGGTACTTGTGCATGAAACACAAAAGGATAGTATGCAGGTACAGCAAGTGATCAGGAAGGCTAATGGTATCTTGGCCTTAATTGCAAAGGGGATGGAGCATAAAGCAGGGAAGTCTTGCTACATGCCACAGGGTATTGGTGAGGCCACACCTGGAATACTGCGTGCAGTTTTGGTTTCCATATTTACGAAAAAATATACTTGCTTTGGAGGTAGTTCAGAGAAGGTTCTCTAGGTTGATTCCGGGGATGAGGGGGTTGACTTATGAGGAAAGGTTGAGTACGTTGGGCCTCTACTCATTGGAATTCAGAAGAATGAGAGGTGATCTTATCGAAACGTATATGATTATGAGGGGGCTTGACAAGGTGGATGCAGTGAGGATGTTTCCACTGATGGGGGAGATTAGAACTAGAGGTCAGGATCTTAGAATAAGGGGCCGTCATTTAAAATTGAGATGAGGAGAAATTTCTTCTCTCAGAGGGTTGTAAATCTGTGGAATTTGCTGCCTCAGAGAGCTGTGGAAGCTGGGACATTAAGAAATTGTCTATTTCTGTCAAATTTATTCAAATGATAAGGGGATAAGAGGTTATGGGGAGCGGGCAGGGAAGTGGAGCTGTGTCCATGATCAGATCAGCCATGATCTTATTAAATGACGGAGCAGGCTTGAGAGGCCGTATGGCCTACTCCTGCTCCTATTTCTTATGTTCTTATGTTCTAAACAGAGTGAACGTTTCAGGTAGATGACCTTTCATCGGAATTGGAAGAAGTTAGAGCTATACAGGCATCTCTCGATTATCCGGGTCCCTCGGGGTTTAGGCTATTCTGGGTAAACGTTTTGCTGCTAGGGCGAGTGCACATCTCAGAGCTGAAACTTGACGGTGATGGAACCAAGCACAAAGTCTTAGTTCGTGTTATCATAGCGCGAACGTAATAAAATACATGATAATGGATTCACCTTTTTCAATTTATGTGTGCTTGCTAGTTGAAGAGATCGAGATTTTCACGTGTGTGACAGTTATTTAATGCCTGTGTCATTTGCGAAATGAGAAAGGAATGCACGCCTGAGTCAATTTATGTGTGATTGACACTTGAGGTGATCGAGATATTCATGTGTGCAACAGTTTTTAAAAACGGCGGTACCGGGGGTTCTCCGTTCGATCCGTGTACGGATAATCGAGAGTTGCCAGTAATGTGATTTTAAGCAAGTGCAGAGGCAGGCAAAGGCGGGAGGTGAGGAAAGAATAAAAGGGAAGGTCTGTGATAGGATGGATGGAAGGAGAGATTACATGACAATAGGTATGGTTGTACAAGGCGAAAGGAGATGGTAATGGGACAAGTTAAGAAACAAAAGATGGGTCTAGAGGAGGTGTAAATGGGAATTTCAGAATCATCAGCAATAGCTGTCATCTGAAAAAATGAGGGCAGAGGTAATGATCTGAAATTGTTCAACTCAATGTTTAGTCCAGAAGTCTGTGCCACATCTACAGTGTGCACCAATGGACTCTTTCTTCTTTGGCTCTGGATAGACCTTGGGATACCCCTAGCGGAGTAGCTTTTGACCATTCCAGCTTCCAGGAGACTATTGGGGTGGGTGGACTTGCAGATGCAATGTGCTCACCTCAGTTGTGTAATCAACCTGCTCTGAGATTTGAGATGCAGGTCTCTGGCCTGAGATAAGGTATGTGGGGTTTCCTGTATATTGCACTTGCTCTGCTGGAGCGAACCCCATGAATTTTCAGGCCTTAGAGTGCAGCAGAGAGAGCATGATCATGGATTGCTAACTATTATATGTGAAAGGTTTTAGGACAAGAATGACTGGAGAGACTACTGAGGATGATGCCCCCTCCATGGTTACTGGTGTTACGGGAGCTGAAATGGCACTGATGGCTGATAATCAACAAAATAGGAGAAGGGGTTGTTTTATTGTATGATGTAGAATTAGTTGAAGCAAATTATTAGTAATGTTTTACTTAAAATGTATTTCCTTTTGGATTAAATACACAGCTATAGTTAAATAAGTATGGTCCATGTGTGAGTGTGTTGGAGGAGGGGCTTGGTTGGGAGGACACCAAATTGCCTTTCTGCCACCTAAGTAACATATTATTAAAGTTGACCATAAATTTCTTGAACATAATTACATGTAATTACTTTTGTTGCTATGGCTTTGTTTGATGTTTTCTTACTGTCGCAGCAATCTATTTCTTATTTAATAACGTTTCATTGTGTTTTTTTGTGTGCATTCCAATTTGTTTTTTTTATCTCCTGGCAAGTAATGTGTTTTTAAACTGTTAGTTATGGTTTAATAACTTGGCTGGAAATGGAACTTTGAAGTGACTGATTTAATTGAATAGGAATGCTTGATCACTTAATATTGTAACTGATTATTGAAGTGAAATTTTGGTCATGGATGTTTGTCGTAAATCGTTACTAGACAACCTTTCTCTGCTCCTGCTTGATTGTATATTGATCGTATTATTTATCAAAGCTTGGACTCATCATAGGTAATATTTATAAATAAGAACATAAGAACATAAGAAATAGGAACAGGAGTAGGCCATTCGGCCCCTCAAACCTGCTCTGCCATTCAGTACGATCATGGTTGATCTTCTACCTTAACTCCGCTTTCCTGCACTATCCCCATATCCCTTGATTCCCCTTAATATTTAAAAATCTATCCATCTCTGTCTTAAATATACTCAATGACTGAGCCTCCACAGCCTTCTGGGATAGAGAGTTCGAAAGATTCACCACCATCTGAGTGAAGAAATTTCTCCTCATCTCAGTCCTAAATTGCCGACCCCTTATTCTGAGACTGTGACTCCTGGTTCTAGACTCCCCAGCCAGGGGAAACATCCTCCCTGCATCTACCCTGTCAAGCCCTGTAAGAATTTTGTATGTTTCAATGAGATCATCTCTCATTCTTCTATACTCTAGAGAATATAGGCTTAGTCTACTCAATCTCTCCTCGTAGGACAATCCTCCCATCCCAGGAATCAGTCTGGTGAACCTTCGTTGCACTCCCTCAATGGCAAGTATATCCTTCCTTAGGTAAGGAGACCAAAACTGTACATAATACTCCAGGTGCGGTCTCACCAGGACCCTATATAATTGCAGTAAGACGTCTTTACTCTTCTACTCAAATCCTCTTTTAATGAAGGTCAACATTCCATTTGCTTTCTTAATTGCTTGCTGTACCTGCATGTAAACTTTCAGTGATTCGTGTACAAGGACACCTAGGTCCCTCTGAACACCAACATTTCCCAATCTCTCACCATTTAAAAAAATAGTCTGCTTTTCTATTTTTCTTACCAAAGTGCATAACTGCATTACCATTGTCTACTCTAACTGTTACCTCTTCAAAAAATTCAATGAGGTTGGTCAAGCAAGACTTTCCATTTTGAAATCCATGCTGAATATTCGTTATTATATTTTGGTTTCTATATGTTCTTCTCTTTTATCTTTTAGTAGGGATTCCATTATTTTTCCTACCACCGATGTTAAGCTGACTGGTCTATAATTTCCTGGAATTGTTCTATCCCCCATCTGAAATATAGGTATTATGTTAGCTAAGGTATTATGCTAGTATTTAAGCGTTAAGTATTTGGGTGAATTAGGACTTTAGGTTTGGGCGATCCAAACTTTTGGCATGCATTCACCTCCTGCCTAATATTCCTCTCCCAGCGTCAGTTCAGTGCCATTCAGTCAGAGCACCCAGAAGAAATAAGCCTTATACCTTGCACCCGGCAGTCTTTCAAGTCATAGGATTTGAAATGAGCAAGCAGCAAGGCTATGGAGTATGGCATTAAATCTACATGTTGGAACCTATTTGTTGCTGGACAGCAGCCAGTAGACCCCACAAAACTGGTAGACAATGCTGCAGGCCTGTACCAATGGTTAGATTTCTACTTCTGTTTCCAGGCACAAGATTCACCAAGGGGTAGGCCTGCTCCTGAGGTGCTTGGGCCTAGGTTAATGATCTGAATATGCAAACACAGGCGGGGTCAAATCATGTGGAGCACACTTCCAGTGCACTCTGCTGAGCTTGTGCCCAGCAAGAGGAAGGTACGGGCTGAGGAAAAGCACCCTTACTTTGGTGGAATATACCAGTTTTGTTTTAAAGGAACAGATGCATCTGATTCAAGACAAATTCATTGGGCCACATACTTTGCAACAGAATTTGAAGCAGTTTAAATGATCTCCTTGGAATTACCATTAATCTCTAATGGTAACATATATATCACTGACTGGATTATCAGACTTGCTTTTTCTTCCTTCTTAAGATTAAAATAAAGTTTTCAATTTGGATAGTATTGTTTTTACATGGAATTTATTTGTGCATCTAATCTCTTCTCTTACATGTCTTACTATACAATAATAACATATCTGGTTTTAGCATGCATTAAAATAATAGCACTGCCATCTGCTGAACTGATAGAATGTGCCCAAAAAAGGCATTGGTCCTTTTTTCAATCAGGAAGGCTGTGATTATCTTACTTTTGTGATCTGAATGACAAATTACTTTTTGCTGAGCCTTCTTTCTTCACATTCCAAATACTACGCGTGTTTATTGAGGTGCATTTAGTGTTTTATTTACTGTGACAAGGCTGTATTTCCCATACTTCAACTTCAAATAGAAGGTACAAACTGATTTAGGTTTCCTGGTCTGTACAGTCAATGTCCTGTTCTACGTCAGTTTCACCTTGCAATCAAAGGAATTGAAAACTGGGCAGTTTGTATAATGGGCAGGCGATCCGCCCTACTGGTTTACTGTGCAAGCGGTGAAATAAAAAATGATCCCCAATGTATCTTACTTGTTGGAGTCTTTGAACTACAAATTTCTTTGATGTACCTTCAACTGTATTAGATAACATCAGTTTTGCATTATAATGCAAATTTATGCATCGTTCTATATTTCCTGTTCTGTAAGAGAGGAAATAGTTCTCAACTTTGACACATAATACTATTGACATGATCCATTTTAAATCACATAAAACTACCAATACTGTATCTATGTTAAAGGCGATTTTTAATGTATTTGTTTATCACAATTTGGAGAACTATAGCACCACTGATTTAATAAATTAAATAGAAAATCAACTGATTGTAATCAAATTAAACGCAATAAATATTGGAGCTGAATTTGCAGCCCCTAGTGGTGCGTATGAGTTGCGCATGCGTTCGTAGGGGCGCCACAAGTTCCGGCTTTAGGCAGGCACTGTGGATGCGTTGAAACCCGGAATTTGTGATCTGTCAAAAATCCTCTTGACAGATCGCACGCATCCGAAGGTAAAGGGCCTCCGCGGGTGGAGAGTTGTGCTATTTGCCCAACTTCTGCCCAGTAAATGCCCTTGAAATTCTTACACCTGGTAACAGGCCTGCTTTTACCAGCGTAAGAGTTTGCTAACATTTTATTTTTCTATATTTTTTTAATCATTTATGCATTAAAATCCCTGTCCGATAAGGTAAGTTTATTTTTAGGCCCATTAAAACATTTTTTTCAAAATGTTTAAGTTTTGTTTAAAATATTTAATTAAATAGCATTTTAATTAATTTTAAATTTGTAACGTTTTTTTATTTATATCATGTGTTCGTGTATTTTGTAAGTGATCCACGTTCATACTTATGGTATGTACGGAATCACTATAATTATGAATGGGGATCCCCCTTCTTTTGTTTGTTGGGCAAGCCCTCGTGATCTATGGGGTGCTTGCAAACTGCATGTGCCCCTGGGATACGTGGGCCTCTAACCACGGGTACTCAGAGGCCTAGGAGAGCGAATCTATGAACCTTCCGGACCACCAGGTAAATTCATAGATCTTTTTGCAGGTTGGAGGCATCGGCCTGCAGGAAGCCTCCGACCACAATTTCTATCCCATTTATTCACTTCCAATCCTTGGTTGATATGTTGATACTACTACATTTCCAAGGATGCTGCCAGAGTCCTTTTTGAAGTTATTTATTTCTCTGTTCATTGTCTGTATTAGCTTTAATTTATCTCCTCATGCAAATGCAATTGTATGGGAAAAAAGTGTAATTAAGAACATATGAAGTTATAGAATGAAAAGAACATTTCTCATCCAGCAATCCTATTCGTTCCACTGACCTTGTACTGTGAGTAACCAGCTGAAGACCTTAGCAAAGAAATTGTTTGATTTCAGTTTTATTGACATATGGATACTGTCTAACTGCAAGCCAGTTTGGATTTTGTATGCCTGCTTATGTCATTCAATGACATTGCATTATTGAATGATGTATTCTCAGGTGAATGCAACCTAATAGCCTTACATTTTCATAATGCTGGTATAATGAGCCTGTTCTACATATTACACTTTCGTAGAGTGGAAGTGGAACCATCCCAGATTTCGAGAAAAGACAAACTTGGATAACCCAAGCATAAAGAGAACCAGCTCATCTGTCTCACCTGTTCCATTGTACATATTTATATAAAGCTCACCCTACAAATGAATAAGAATTTATTTATTTCTGCTGATAAAGATATTTGCACTTTGATGAACTTTTGATCTGAAACCAGCCGAGACTCAGTAAGGAAAATTCAATTAGAGTTCCTGCTCCTGATCACTATCCAGGGAACCTTGATTCTGTAGGTCTAATTAAGTTTCTCCAAATTTGGTATCTGATTGGAGGGATGTAGGTCTCTTAGATAAAGCTTACAAAGATTTTATACAAAAGAGCCTATTAAAAAATCACTACAGGAGACTGATCGGAGTCCGTATTAAACTTAACCGATGATGCTGGAGCTCCTCTGCTGACTGTCGAGAAAGTCAGCATGTAATTGTATTGTATAGATCAAAAAGTCCCACGTTAAATTCAAAAGTTCTGTTGTGTTAGCTAATCTTAATCGAGAGTGAGAGATACAGGGAGAGAGAATGAAGGGCTACAATTGCCCTCTGTGTTTCAGGCTAAGAAGGGTAAAATCTAATTTGGTTCTCATTCCTGACTAATGTCCACTGACCCATGCTGGAATATTAGCATTTGAGGTTATTGGATGAAGAGAGAATTACATAGGAAATACAGCACAGAAAAAGGTTTTTTGGCCCAACCAATCCATGCAGTATTTATGCTCCACTCGAGCCTCCTCCCGTCTTTCCTCATCTAACTCTATCAACATAACCCTCTATTCCTTTCTCCCTCATATGCTATCTAGCCATCCCTTAAATGCATCTATACTATTCGCTTCAACCATTGCCTGTGGTCATGAGTTCCACATTCGCACCACTCTCTGGGTAAAGAAGTTTCTTCTAAATTACCTATTTGATTTCTTGGTGACTATCTTTTATTGATGCCCTCTCGTTTTGCTCTTTCCCACAAGTGGAAACACTCTCTCTCTATGTCTACTCTATCAAAACCTTTTGCAATTTTAAAGACCTCTGTTAGGTCACCCCTCAGCCTTCTCTTTTCAAGAGAAAAGAGACCCAGCCTGTTCATCCTTTTCTGAAGGTATACCCTCACATTTCTGGTATCATCCTTGTAAATCTTTTTTGCACCCTCTCCAGTGGCTCTATACCCTTTTTTATCACATGGGAACCAGAATTGTATGCACCACTCCAAGTGTGGTCTAACCAAAGTTTGATACAGGTTTGGCATAACTTCTCAATTCGGTTCATGACAGAATATCTCACCACACTCACTGTCTCAAACCATTACCTCCGAAACTGAAGGCTACATTATATTTGTACTAATCCTCTACTCCCATTCAAGAGGATAGTCCTAAGTAATGGAAGGATAGCCAGCCTCCATTTGTGAGAAATGGCTGACTTTATGAATACCACAACATATAAATATGCTACACAGCACAGCACAGAGGAAGCCATCCTATACTTGTACTTCTGTGTTTGAAAGAAGTGAAATTGTCAACCAAGCATTATTCTAATTTTTGCAGTACAAGATCATAATCAATTGTAACCTGCATAACTTACCAATATATGGTGATGTAAATGCTTTAGTTATTGCTTAAATTGGCACCAACGTTTTCCTGGCCTTGGAATACATACAAACTTCTCTACTGTATTCAGTTTATCTTTCTGATTTTTTAAAACTTATTCATGGGAAGTGGGCATCGCTGGAAAGCTAACATTTATTGCCCATCCCCAAATGCCCTTCAGAAGGTGGAAGATTTTCGTATCCGAATCCAATGGTCAGTTTCATTCTTATTATACTACTTTGTGGTGCGTTGCTAGGCCATTGCTGTGGGTCTGGAGTCACATAAAGGCCAAACCAGGTAAGGACAGCAGGTTTCCTTCGCTAAAAGACACTATACCACTGTGCCTCCACCAACCAGTTGGGTTTTTATGACAATCTGATGGCTTCATGGTCACCATTACTTTTCATTCCAGATTTATTTAATTATTTTTTTTTAATAAATTGCATTCAAATTCACAAACAGCCATGATAGGGTTTGAACACTTCTCCGAATTATTAGTCCAGGCTTCAGGATAACTAGTCCAATATCATAATCACTACACTACTGTACCAGTGATATGGTTAAATCACCACCTATAATGTTGTAAGTCTTAAAGGATGCTAATGAGGCAGAAACTGAAGATTTCAGTTGTACCCTTTTAACCCTGACCTAACACAATTTCTCAGTGGTGAGAGATGATTGGCTGCTGTGTTCATCCATGATCTCTTTGGGATTGAAATGGCCCTCCTCTCAAGACAACTGAATTCTGAAAAGGTCTTGCTGCTGCTGGCTGCACTTCTTGTGCTGATTCAAGGGCAGGTTGCCCCTGCCTGTTCCCTTCTACATTTGCAGAGATGTGAAAGGGTTGACCAGAGGGCACATATCTGCTATTGTCCTGAGAGACAGGATCATCATGTAACCGCAAGACACTCGTTCCAAGTAGTGGCTGTTTAAGGCTACTGTTCTGTGTAAACAGGCCAAATCATGCCTATTAGATCAGTAAACCCTTAAAAATTGCTCCTCAATCACAGCTACAACCTTGATAGTCCTGCTGTCCTTACCAGCTTGGAGGCTGGCAGAGAGAAGCCTCTCCATTGTGGCACCAAAAGTCACTGTGACAGTTGTTGGAGTCTATTATAGAAACTAGGACTGCCCTCATTGTCTCTATATATTGGGGGTCTCTGCTGCAGATCATCCTATAGCAACCACATGTTGTACAGTAGATTTAAGTGCTGAAAACAAATCTATCATGGTGCAACTGATGTGAGTAGTGGACTCCTCCAAATAACCAATTACCTGCTGCACGTCTTTGGAGACCATCCCCAGTATCTGCACACACGTGGCATGCTCAGTCAGCAACCTTTATTTAAAAGCTTGATCTCTTGGGTCCCAAGAGGACTCCGCCAAAGCCAGATGTCTCCAAGCAATCCAGCCAATATTGTCTGCCTTCTCAAGACCCCCACCCACCCCACTCACCTCCATTGCCCTTCACCCCTGTATTCTGTGCACCACCCTGTACATTTCCCTGTCGGTCACAACGTGACATCCACTGTGTAGGGGTCTCTTGGCTGATGCTTGGGAGAGCGACGATGATAAACAACATGGAATCAGAGGAAACTGTCTTTTTTGTGCTTCTCCTCTGCCTGCTGCTGCAGGACATCAGAGAGAGGAGAAACCACCATAGTTAGTTGCGTACTACTATTCCTTTGTGACTTTCATTATATAGAATGATGTCCTGGTTGGATAACAGTTTTGAATAACAGATGTGGATACTTCAGTACTATTAGAGAGAAACATATTCAAGAAAGGAGACAAGTCCAATTGCAGTAATTACAGAGGAGTTTCCCTGCTGTCTGCCATAGGGAAATTATCGCAAGAATCCTCAGTCGTCTCCTCCCAGTGGCTGAAAGAGCTCCTCCCAGAGCCCACATGCGGATTCCGCCTACTAAGAGACATGATTTTCACCGCGCGACAAATTCAAGAATAATGTAGGGAGCAGCATCAACCTCTGTACATGGCCTTTTTTGACCTCACATAGGCCTTCGACTCTGTCAACCGAGAGGGATTATGGAGTGTCCTTCTCAAATTCGGCTGTGCTCAAAAATTTGTCACCATCCTCATGATGACATTCAAGCCGTGATCCTTGCCAATGGATCTACCACATACCCAATACAAGTGAAGACTGGGGTCAAGCAAGGCTGTGTCATTGCACCAATGCTCTTTTCAATCTTTCTCGCTGCAATACTTCATCTTACTGTTAACAAGCTCCGTGTGCGGGCGCCCAATCCCCGGTCAGGACACATTTCTTTATCAGGGATAGGAGGGGATTGCTGTTGGTCTAGATTTTGATTTGACGGGCTGTGATGGGGGAGCCTGCGGTGTTGAAAGCCTCAATGGCCATGACCATCTCCGCGCTTTGCTCCGACGCCCCCTCGGTGGTCGCCAGTGGGAGCCTGCTGAGCGCGTCAGCGCAATTTTCAGTGCCTGGCCGGTGCCGTATGGTGTAGTCATACGCAGCCAGCGTGAGGGCCCACCGCTGTATGCGAGCTGACGCATTGGCATTGACAGCCTTGCTATCGGACAACAGGGATGTTAATGGTTTGTGGTCCATTTCTAACTCGAACCTTCTGCCGAAAAGGTACTGGTGCATCTTTTTCACCCCGTTGACACATGCGAGTGCTTCCTTTTCAACATCCCATATCCCCGTTCTGCCTGGGAGAGCGACCTGGAGGCATAAGCCACAGGTTGGAGTTGGCCCTCATCATTACTCTGCTGCAACACGCACTCAACCCCATAGGATGATGCATCACACATTAAAACCAGTTTCTTACAGGGGTTGTACAAGGTCAACAGCTAGTTAGAACAAAGCAGATTCTGCACCCAATTGAAAGCCCATTCTTGACAGTCCCCCGAAAACCATTCACAGCCCTTACACAGGAGCACATGCAGCGGCTCCAACAATGTGCTTAAATTCGACAGAAAGTTCCCGAAGTAGTTCAATAGTCCCAGAAATGACTGCAACTCTGATGTGTTGCCGGGCCTGGGCGCCCTCCGTTTTGGATTCGGTAGGCCGGATCCCGTCTGCGGCAACCCTCCTGCCCAAAAACTCGATCTCTGTGGCCAAAAACACACACTTGCACTTCTTTAGTCGCAAGCCTACCCAGTCCAGTCGGCGTAGCACCTCCTCCAGGTTGTGGAGGTGTTCCTCGGTGTCTCGACCTGTGATTAGGATGTCATCTTGGAATACGATTGTTCCAGGGGTGGATTTAAGCAAGCTTTCCATGTTCCTCTGGAAGATAGCGGCCGCTGAACGAATGCCAAACGGACACCTGTTGTAAACAAATAGCCCCTTGTGTGTAGTGATGGTGGTCAGAAGCTTGGATTCTTCAGCCAGTTCCTGAGTCATGTAGGCTGAAGTGAGGTCCAACTTGGTGAACAGCTTGCCACCTGCCAGTGTGGCAAAAAGATCCTCCGCTCTCGGAAGCGGGTATTGGTCCTGTAGTGACACTCGGTTGATGGTGGCCTTGTAGTCGCCACAAATCCTGACCGAGCCATCCGCTTTAAGGACAGGGAACGATGGGGCTTGCCCAGTCACTGAATTCAACAGGCGAAATTATGCCCTCTCTTAGCAGCCTGTCCAATTCACTTTCAATTCTCTCACGCATCACATATGGCACGGCTCTGGCTTTGTGGTGCACTGGTCTGGCATCCGGGGTGATGCGGATCACTACTTTGGTGTCCTTAAAAGTCCCGACACCTGGTTGAAAAAGTGGCTTGAATTTCTGCAGGACTGTGAGCATGAACTTCGCTCCACAGATGAAAGGGCGTGCACATCCCTCCATTTCCAGTTCATCTCGGCTAACCAGCTCCTCCCCAAGAGCGCGGGACCATTCCCCAGGACAATCCAGAGTGGCAGCCGGTTCTCCAATCCATTGTGTGTGACCACCAAGTTTGCACTGCCTAGTACTGGGATGATCCCTCTGGTGTATGTCCGTAACTGCGTGTCAATGCGTTCCTGTTTGGGCCTGTTAGCTTTGAGTGGCCATAGTTTTTCAAATTGTTAAGCACTCATAAGTGACTGGCTGGCTCCTGTGTCCAGCTCTATGCGTACCGGGATGCCATTTAATAGAACTTTCATCATCATAGGTGGCGTTTCGGTATACGAGCTGTGGATGTCTGCCACATGAACCCGCTCGACTTCAGCGTCCGTAGCTTTGCCCCAAGCATCACCCTGCCTTGCAGACCCCTCTTCTGGTTCCTCTGCCTCATAAACTAGCCTCACTATGGGCTTTCTGCACATTCTGGCCAGATGTTCACTGAAGTTACAGTTTCTGCAGATAAATTGCTGAAATCTACAGGTTTTCGCAGCATATCTGCCACCGCACCTCCAGCATGAGCTGAGCTTGTTGTGAACAAAGGAACTGTTAACAGGCATTCCTCTCTGATTGTCTCTTTGATTACTCCTGAGCACTCTGTTGCTGAGTGTCAATGGTCCCATCCCGGGACGCATTGTCCCTTGTGATGGCGTGAATTACCGATCCCCCTGCCATTGTCTCTGTTGCTGGCCCACCCTAGAATCTGTTGCTGCCTGGGCGGTGTCGAATTGCCCTTGCCTGCCTGCGGGGTTCCGAATCTCGTTTACAATGTTAACTCCCTGGTCCATCGCCACATTGGAACCAGGGCTGCGTGCGTAAATTATCTTGGTCTCCTCTTCCCCTGCCATGAGGTCTGAGCTATCAAAGTTGCCCTTTCCAAAGTCAAGTCCTTGGTCTCAATAAGCTTCCTGAAAATCCCGGCATGACCAATGCCCTCAATGAAGAAATCCCTTAACATCTCCCCCCTTGCAGGCGTCTGTGAACTTAGAGGCTGGCCAAACACCGAAGGTCCACAATGAAGTCCGATATGCTTTGTCCCTCCCGATGACGATGTGTGTAAAACCGGTGCTGGGCCATGTGTATACTGCTCGCTGGTTTGAGGTGCTCACCGATTAGAGTGCTGAGCTCTTCAAAATACTTGTCCGCCGGCTTTTCGGGTGCGAGCAGGTTTTTCATCAGCGCATATGTCTTGGATCCACAGCTGGTCAGTAGATGCGCCCTCCACTTGCCAGCCGCTTCCTCTCCCAGCCAGTCCTTCGTGACAAAGCTCTGCTGGAGCCTCTCAACAAAATCGTCCCAGTCTTCACCAACACAGTATCGTTCCTCTGTGCTACCAGTGGCCATCCTCGTGGGTCGTTGATTCCCGTTTCTCGTCGCCAAATGTGGTGTCCTTACACCTTAATATAGAATCACACGAGGCATGTACTGCAGACAAAGTCACTACGTGACCTGAACCTTTATTCCCAGGACCAAGAAGTACTGACCCTGCGTGGGACCTCCCTTTATATACCTGGATGACCAGGTGAGGAGTGTCTCCCACAAGTTCACCCCCTGTGGTCAAGGTTTGCATTACTCAGGTGTATACAGTGTACAGTGTTGTTACATAAGGGTTACAGTTATGTGAAGGTTACAAACATGACAGTTTGCATGCCTGATACAAGACTCCTGAAACAAGCCCTCAACTCTGAGCTCCGTATCGACAAGCAAGTCCCAGGAGGGCAGAGAAAATGCTTCAAAGCCTCCTTGAAAAAATGTTACATTCCCATGACTCTTGCGAATCCCTGGCCCAAGACCGCTCAAAGTGGAGGAGAAGCATTCGAGAAAGCACCGAACACTTTGAGTTTCTTCATTGGGAGCACCCAGAAGCCAAGTACAAACAGCGGAAGGAGTGTACGACCCTTCAACCACCTGTGGCAGAATCTGTAGATCCTGCATAGGACTCATTCGTCACCTTAGGCTCAGATTAGTGTGGAAGCAAGTCATTCTTGACTCCCAGGGACTGCCCAAGAAGAAGATGATGAATACAATGAATAATCAGCTCTGGTATTTTCGCACCTCCCATTGCTTCTCCTACTTGACTGCCCAGCAGTTTGAAGATTTCCTCTTTGTTACAGTCAAAGGATAGAAATTGGGGGATCCATCATGTCATATATGTATACTCTGTACATACTATGCTGGGACCACTAGAGGGTGCAACTGTGGGAGGCCCAGGCAGCAGCTGTATAAAAGGCTGGTCACCACATTGCTGCCTCACTCTGGGTTACAATAAAGAGACTAAGGTCACAGTAGTTCAAGCACAGCACTAGGCCTCGTGGAGTTATTCTACAGATAAGTAGCGACACATTAACTAGCGACGAGAACAGATCATGGACTAACACGCAGAGATGGCTGCCATTGGTAGTTTAGAAAGGTTTTACAGAGGGTGAAGCCTTTACTCGGGTTTCGCTGGCCAGGTATCGCTTCTACACACACCGCCGCACCGAGGGCCAGGATTTCGCAGAATATGTCGCAGACCTACGAAGGCTGGCGGAACTGTGCAAATTTGACGAACTCCTCAACAATGTGCTGCGGGACATTTTCGCGACGGGATGGGACGTGAAGCAGACCATCACCTTAAGCCAGGCGTTCACGACCTCAACGTTGAGATTCTCCGAGAATCAGAACTCACTGACAAGTACTGTGCAGAAAATAACTGTTGATCAAAGAATTAGTCCGACTCAGAGTCTGCCAAGGGGTGTAAATGTGAATCGTTTAATATGCTGGTGTTGCGGGGGTAACCATCGGGTCCATCTGTGTCGATTCAGACACTGTGTGCAAAGGTGCAGCCAAAAGGGCCACCTACAGCGAATGTGCAGAAGAACTGAGACTCAAAATGTGGCAGAGAAGTCAGCAGGAAGTTTCCGATCCTGCAAGGATCATAAAGTACAAGCTAGAGAGGCAACTCAGCCCGAGGAAGCAGTGCCTGGGGTGCACACCTTCACTACCAAAAATCCCCCCAAGATAAATGGCATTCCTGTTTCCATGGAGTTGGACACGGGGGCGAGTCAGTCACTTATGAGCCAGAAGGCATTTGAGAGGCTGTGTTGCAACAAAGAACAAAGACCCAAGCTCAGCTCGATTCAGACAAAGCTATAACTTACACCAAGGAACTGATCCCAGTTATCGGCAGTGCGAATGTAAAGGTATTCTATGATGGAGAGATACACGAATTGCCACTGTGGGTTGTTCCAGGCGACGGGCCAATGCTGCTTGGCAGATGCTGGATGGGGAAGATTCGGTGGAACTGGGAAGACGTCAGAGCACTATCTTCAGTGGATGATGCTTCCTGTGCTCAAGTGCTGAGCAAGTTCCCATCCTGATTTGAACCAGGCATCGGCAAATTCACAAGCGCCAAAGTGCAGATCCACTTGGTCCCCGAGGCATGGCCTGTTCATCACAAGGCTGGAGCGGTGGTGTCGCGACCAATGATTAGGATGTCATCCTGAAATACAATGGTGCATGGAACCGATTTCAACAGACTCTCCATGTTCCTTTGGAAGATGGGTGCAGCCGAGCGGATTCCGAACGGGCACCTGTGATACAAAACCAGTCCCTTGAGTGTGTTAATGCACGTTAATTTTTTCGACGACTCAGCCAGCTCCTGGCTCGATGAGGGAGAAAGTGGAGATCGAATTGGACAGACTTCAACGCGAGGGAATCATATCAGCAGTCAAATTCAACAAGTGGGCCAGCCCGATTGTTCTGGTACTTAAGAGCGATGGCACGGTCAGGATCTGCGGCGACTACAAGGTAATGATCAATCAAGTTTCATTACAGGACCAGTACCCGCTACCCAAAGCTATGATCTCTTTGCGATATTAACGGGGAGGGGCATTCACCAAGCTGGATCTAACCTCCGCTTACATGAGCCAGGAGCTGGCTGAGTCGTCGCAAAAATTAACGTGCATTAACACACACAAGGGACTGGTTTTGTATCACAGGTGCCCATTCGGGATCCGCTCGGCTGCAGCCATCTTCCAAAGGAACATGGAGAGTCTGTTGAAATCAGTTCCATGCACCATTGTATTTCAGGATGACATCCTAATCATTGGTCGTGACACCACCGAACACCTGCACAATCTGCAAGAGGTTTTAAGTCGACTAAACAGAATCGGACTCCGGTTAAAACAATCCAAGTGTGTCTTCCTGGTGTCAGAGGTAGAATTCCTGGGGAGGATGATTGCAGCAGATGGCATCAGGCCCACGGACTCGAAGACAGGCCATCAAGAATGCACCCAGATCATAAAATGTAACAGAGGTGCGCTCATTCCTGGGACTCCTCAACTATCTTGCTAACTTTCTTCCAGGTTTGAGCACCTTGCTTGAACTGTTGCACAAGCTGCTAGGCAAGGGAGAGGCCTGGGTTTGTGGTCAAAATCAAGAGGCCGCCTTCAAAAAGGCCAGAAACTTGCTGTGTTCGAACAAGTTGCTTGTATTGAATGACCCAAGCAAACATCTAATTTTAGCATGTGACGCATTGTCATATGGTGTCGGGTGTGTTTTACAGCAAGCAAATGTAGCGGGCAAACTCCAACCGGTTGCATATGCGTCTAGAAACCTACCCAAGGCCAAAAGAGCCTACAGTATGGTCGAGAAGGAGGCTTTGACCTGTGTCTATGGGGTAAAAAAAATGCACCAGTATTTGTTCGGACTCAGGCTCGAGTTAGAAACCGACCACAAGCCCCTAATCTCACTGTTTTCGGAAAGCAAAGGCATAAACACCAATGCTTCGTCGTGAATCCAAAGATGGGCACTAACACTGCTGGCCTACGATTATACGATCCGCCACAGGCCAGGCACTGAGAACTGCACCGATGCCTTCAGCCGGCTACCGTTGCCTAACACCGGGGTGGAAATGGCGCAGCCCACAGACCTGTGCCTGGTCATGGACGTCTTCGAAAGCGAAGGGTCACCCATAACAGCCCGCCAGATCAGGACCAGGACCAACCAGGACCCCGTGTTATCTCTTGTAAAAAATTGCATCCTCAGTGATGGCTGGTCAGCGGTCCCAAGAGAAATACAAGACGAGATAAAGCCGTTTCACTGTCGTAAAGACGAAATGTCCATCCAATCGGATTGCCTCTTATGGGCAACTGCGTCGTCCTGCCAAAAAAAGGCAGGGCAACCTTCATATGCGACCAACACAGTACTCACCCAGGCAGACATGATAAAGGCTATCACCAGGTCCCACGTCTGGTGGATTGGCATTGACTCGGACTTGGAATCGTGCGTGCGCCAGTGTAACACTTGCTCACAATTAAGCAATGTCGCCAGGGAGGCGCCACTTAGTCTGTGGTCCTGGCCCTCAAAACCATGGTTCAGGATCCACGTAGATTATGCGGGCCCCTTTCTAGGAAAAATGTTCTTCGTTGTAGTAGACGCCTACTCTAAGTGGAACGAATGTGTAATACTGGCATCCAGTGCCTCCACCACCACGATTGAAAGCCTCAGGACCTTGTTCGCCACCCATGGCTTGCCCGACATTCTGGTCAGCGACAATGGTCCGTGTTTCACTAGCTCAGAATTCAATGAATTCATGACCCGCAATGGCATCAAGCATGTCAGGTCTGCCCCGTTCAAGCTCGCATCCAATGGCCAAGTGGAGCGGGCAGTCCAAACCATAAAGCAAAGCTTGAAACGCGTCACAGAAGGCTCCTTACAAACCCGCCTATCCCGGGTGCTGATCAATTACAGGACATGACCCCACTCGCTTACCGGGGTCCCCCCTGCGGCGTTACTGATGAAACGTGCACTCAAAAACAGGTTCTCCTTAGTCCACCCTGATCTCAACGATCAGGTGGAAACCAGGCGTTATCGGCAAAACATGTACCATGATCGTGCAGCTGTATCACGCGGCTTAACACTCTGCCTTTGACTCGAGTGTTCTCGACTCTATCTCGAAGCATGCTACCCGCCACCACCTCAGTGAGACCCCCAACACTGCACAAGGTAGACAAAGCCATAAGACAGCTTAAAAACAACAAGGCTATGGGTGAGGATGGAATCCCTGCTGAGGCATTAAAGCATGGCGGAGAGGCACTGCTGGCATGAATACACGACCTCATCTTTCTCATCTGGAAGGAGGAGAGCATGCCGGGGGATCTCAGCGATGCAGTAATCATGACCATCTTTAAAAAAAGGGGACAACTCTGACTGCGGCAACTACAGAGGAATCTCCCTGCTGTCAGCCACTAGGAAAGTCATCGCTAGAGTCCTCAACCGACTTCTTCCCGTGGCCGAGGAGCTCCTCCCGGTGTCACAGAGCGGATTTCGTCCCCTACGGGGCATAACGAACACGATTTTTGCAGTGCGACAACTACAGGAAAAATGCAGGGAACAGCGCCAGCCCTTATACATGGCCTTCTTCGACCTTACAAAGGCCTTTGCGAGGGTCTATGGAGCATGCTCCTCCGTTTCGATTGCCCACAAAAGTTCGTCGCCATCCTTCGCCTGCTCCACGACGACATGCAGGCCGTGATCCTTACCAACGGATCCATCACAGACCCAATCCACGTCCGGACCGGGGTCAAACAGTGCTGCGTCATCGCCCCAACTCTCTTCTCAATCTTCCTCGCCACCATGCTCCACCTCACAGTCAACAAGCTCCCCGCTGGAGTAGAACTAAACTACAGAACCAGTGGGAACCTGTTCAGCCTTCGCCGTCTCCAGGCCAGATCCAAGACCGCCCCAACCTCTGTCGTCGAGCTACAGTACGTGGACGACGCCTGCATCTGCACACATACAGAGGCTGCACTCCAGGACATAGTCGATGTATTTACTGAGGCGTATGAAAGCATGGGCCTTACGCTAAACATCCGTAAGACAAAGGTCCTCCACTAACCTGTCCTCACCCCACAGCACTGCTCCCCAGTCATCAAGATCCACAGCGCGACCCTGGACACTGTGGACCACTTCCCATATCTCGGGAGCCTCCTATCAACAAGAGCAGGCATCGACGACGAGATCCAACACCACCTCCAGTGCGCCAGGCAGCCTTCGGCCACCTGAGGAAAAGAGTGTTTGAAGACCAAGCCCTCAAAACTTCCACCAAGCTCATGGTCTACAGGGCTGTAGTAATACCTGCCCTCCTGTATAGCTCAGAGACATGGACCATGTACAGTAGACACGTCAAGTTGCTGGAGAAATATTACCATTATGTCGCCGCAAGATCCTACAAATCCCTTGGGAGGACAGGCGCACCAACATCAGTGTCCTCATTCAGGCTAACATCCCCAGCATTGAAGCACTGACCACACACGATCAGCTCCGCTGGGCAGGCCACATAGTCCGCATGCCAGACACGAGACCCCCAAAGCAAGTGCTCTACTCTGAGCTCCTTCACGGCAAACGAGCCAAAGGTGGGCAGCAGAAACGTTACAAGGACACCCTCAAAGCCTCCCTGATAATTTGCAACATCCCCACTGACACCTGGGAGTACCTGGCCCAAGACCGCCCTAAGTGGAGGAAGTACACCCGAGAGGACACTGAGCACCTAGAGTCTCAATGCCGAGAGCATGCAGAAATCAAGCACAGACAGCGGAAAGAGCGTGCGGCAAACCAATCCCACCCACCCCTTCCCTCAACAATTATCTGTCCCACCTGTGACAGAATCTGTGGCTCTCGTATTGGACTGTTCAGCCACCAAAGAACTCACTTCAGGAGTAGAAGCAAGTCTTCCTCAATTCCAAGGGACTGCCTATGATGATGATGATGGTATCACGCGACATCAATGTAAACGACCTGGTGTTTGTGTTGAATCATGGTTATAGCCCCAAATGGGTCACTGGCACTGTTTTAGCCAAGGAGGAGAATAGAGTGTTTGTTGTCAAACTGCTTAACGGACAAACGTGCAGAAAGCATTTGGACCAGACCAAATTGCGATTTACAGGTAACCAGGAACTACCGGGAGAGGACCTTACCTTCAGTGATCCACCTACACACACCCAATCAGCAACAAACCTAGCTGCCAACCACGAGGATGATCCCACCATCTCCAACAGTCCAGTCAGACCAACAGCTCTGCAGGACAGAGTGGCCCGACCAACTCACCCATGTCAGAAGTGACACTCAGACAATCAACCAGGGAGCACAGAGTTCCGGATCGCCTCAACCTGTAACTAACACACATCAAAGACTTTGGGGGGGGTATGTTGTCATATATGTATACTCTGTACATACTATGCTGGGACCACTGGAGGGTGCAACTGTGGGAGGCCCAGGTAGCCGCTGTATAAAAGGCTGGTCCCCACATTATTGTAACCCAGAGTGAGGCATCAAAGAGACTAAGGTCATAACAGTTCAAGCACAGCACTAGGCCTCGTTGAGTTATTCTACAGATAAGTAGAGGCACATTACATCACCTGAGGAATCCCTCTGAATTAGAATATCTAAGCCTCAGTATCTTTGATGGCAGTTGTGTTGGCAGTACACGTAAGGCCTGATTTTATTAAATTGCACTCCTAGTGTGGAGCCTCACCTGCAATGTGAAGAACTCACTGGCTCACCATTTCCCGCTAAGTTTTTCCAACAGACAAATTTTCAACCTTGGAGTGTGATTTCCTAATATAAAGTGAATTTAATATATATCTTTCCTTTTTTCTACAAGCTTTAGGTTTTAGGAATGTCGTAATTGCTGCAATCTGAGTTATTTTTCACTCCTATTCTTTGAACCTACACAATTGATCTTGACTTTTCACCTTGTTTTCTCACCTCACCACAACCTTTCTTGACCCCGCCACTGTCTCTGATTCATCATGCTGCTTGTCTGCCATCCAGTCCTGAATGAGCAGAAATTTCCTCCAAATTGGGAAGACCAAAGCCATTGTCTTTGGTCCCCGTCACAAACTTTATTTCCTAGCCACCGACTCCGTCTGTCTGAGGCTGAACCACATCAGTTACAACCTTGGCATACTTTTTGACAATTAGAGTAGAGCTTCCAACCACATATCTACTCCATCGCATATTTCTACTTCGAAACATAGAAACATAGAAAATAGGTGCAGGAGTAGGCCATTCGGCCCTTCGAGCCTGCACCGCCATTCAATGAGATCATGGCTGAACATGCAACCTCAGTACCCCATTCCTGCTTTCTCGCCATACCTCTTGATCCCCCTAGTGGTAAGGACTACATCTAACTACTTTTTGAATATATTTAGTGAATTGGCCTCAACAACTTTCTGTGGTAGAGAATTCCACAGGTTCACCACTCTCTGGGTGAAGAAGTTTCTCCTCATCTCGGTCCTAAATGGCTTACCCCTTATCCTTAGACTGTGACCCCTGGTTCTGGACTTCCCCAACATTGGGAACATTCTTCCTGCATCTAACCTGTCTAAACCCGTCAGAATTTTAAACGTTTCTATGAGATGCCCTCTCATTCTTCTGAACTCCAGTGAATACAAGTCCAGTTGATCCAGTCTTTCTTGATATGTCAGTCCCGCCATCCCGGGAATCAGTCTGGTGAACCTTCGCTGCACTCCCTCAATAGCAAGAATGTCCTTCCTCAAGTTAGGAGACCAAAACTGTACACAATACTCCAGGTGTGGCCTCACCAAGGCCCTGTACAACTGTAGCAACACCTCCCTGCCCCTGTACTCAAATCCCCTCGCTATGAAGGCCAACATGCCATTTGCTTTCTTAACCGCCTGCTGTACCTGCATGCCAACCTTCAATGACTGATGTACCATGACACCCAGGTCTCGTTGCACCTCCCCTTTTCCTAATCTGTCACCATTCAGATAATAGTCTGTCTCTCTGTTTTTACCACCAAAGTGGATAACCTCACATTTATCCACATTATACTTCATCTGCCATGCATTTGCCCACTCACCTAACCTATCCAAGTCACTCTGCAGCCTCATAGCACTGCTGTAACATCACCTGTCTCTGCTCCTGCCTCAGCTCATCTGCTGCTGAAGTCCTCATTCATACCTATACTACCTCTTGACTTGACTATTCCAATGCTCTCCCGGCTGGCAACTCATCCAAAACTCTGCTGCCCATATCCTAAATTGGACCAAGTCCTGTTCACCCATTGCCCCTATGTTCACTGACTACATTGGCTCCCAGTCTGGCAACGCCTCAGTTTTAAAATTCTTATCCCTGTTTTCAAATTCCTCCATGGCCTCGCCCCTCCCTTTCTCTTTAACCTCCTCCAGCCCTACAACTCTCTGAGATCTCTGCATTCCTACAATTCTGGTCTCTTCTGCATCCCTGATTTTAATCGCTGTCTTCAGCTGCATGGGCTCTTAGCTCTTGAATTGCTTCCCTAAGCCTCTCTATCCTTCTCCTCCTTTAAGACGCTCCTTAAAATCTACCTGTCCTAATATCTCCTTATGTGGCTCGATGTCAAATTTTGTTTGATAATGTTCCTGTGAAATGCCTTGGGACACTTTACTCTGGTACACACATCATCATCATAGGTGGTCCCTCGAAACGAGGATGACTTGCTTCCACGCTAAAAAAAAGGTCAAGTTCACAGGTGTTTCAATGAAGGACCCTAACTACATCCTGAAGGGTGGAAGATGCCTGTGCGTGCATTTTTTTAACATAGGGTGGCCGTTGCACACCAGCCACCACACGGGCTTGGCAGAGTTAGGTCTTGGTCCAGTGGCAAGGATTACCCAAGACAACTGGAGACCAGCTCTGCTGCACGGACCTAGTGCGCACACGTATCGCAGTGTGGGCTGGTCTGTGCTGTCCCTGGGCCCCTGGGCTCCTGGCCCTGAACTCACGCCTCCCCTGGGCCCCGATCACGTCCCTCTACAGTCTCTCGCCGCTCCTTCGCCCCGACCTCGCTGCTCCTGCTGTATCTACCCACGCTCCAATCACCGACCTGGATCTTATAAATGCACTATACAAATGAAAGTTGGTCTTCATCTTGTTTTCATAATAATAAACAAAAATTGACAGAACCCAAATTAATTCTCATTTTCAGCATGGCCTAGACTTGCATCTGGAAATAGCTGAGCTGTTCTAAAACATTTGTTAAAGATCATTAATTATGAGAACAACATTGAACCTACTGATGTGGCGGAACTGACACTTGTCTCACATTGGATGTGATTACACGCCTGAACACCAGTAAAAGTAAACAAAGCTGTAGCCTACCACATCAGTGCTGCCTATTCGAAATAATGGAACCTGTTTATTATCACACAAATGTATATACTACCAGCTCAGCATAGACTAACAAACATAAATCCACTTGACATTTAATTCTATATAATTTATTTCATTTTATGTCATAATTAGGTTGCATTTTATGCCACATATGTTTCAAAGCATTTCAAACAGCTATAACAATAAACCTTTTCACACTGAGCCTGGTTATGACTTGAGTCTGGTTATGAATTGCCATCATGAACACACTTGGCTTGAACAAGCAGGAGCATTGATCTAATCCTTTAAAATTGTTGTGCAGCATTTCTACAAATTCTTTATCAGGTTGATCTCCAAAACTACAGCTGTCTCTTATATTTTAAATTATTTAATTTTTAATTTTATTTCTAACTTTGTTCAAAATGTGTTTTATGAGTGCTCCCTATGGTTTGGCTCACTAAATGTCATCAGGCTGATTAATAATGATTAATAATGCACGACTTATCTTGAGGCAACAGGGTGTGCCAATGTGGCACTGTGTTGTCATCATACCGCTGTATGCTCTGCGAATATGTAGGAGTGAATTCTATGGCCCATTTGTGTGCGGCTTGAATGCTGGAATCCAGATTTGGGCATGCCAGGAGTCAATGAAACCACTCTACTGTGAGTTACTTAGGAAACAGGTAGGATAAAGAACAGAACCTTAGAAATTAGAGAAATTATGGCTACATGATGGAACTAAATCTGTTCCATTTCAAGCTACAAGAATTTCTATATTGTACATTTTTATATGAATTTGCAGCTAGTAGGCATGAAGATATTAAAATGAAAGCCATGGCTGATGCTGCTCCAATTAAAAATATTTTTTTCTTGACAGGAGGCCTTGATTATAATGCAATTCAAACCTCTCTGTCTGAATTGGACTTTGATAATCAAAATTGATACCCTGTTTTGTTAGTGACTTTGTCAGTAAACAGGTCAAAACTGCTTTAATTAATTTCTTAGATGCATATGCTATTAAAAAATATATATTATTATTCAATAAGCATTTGTGCAAAGCCACATAATTAATATTGACTGAGCTGTCCATTGCATTTGCTATTATTCCAGCTTCTAAACTGCTAAATACAGACATGTTTGTAACCTCACATTGGTGGCTGCTGTCTGGAAAAAAGAACTTAACTGTAGAGGTTGTGCCACTAGCTGTTGTCCAACTAGTAAGCTGCTTACTTATTGTGTCACTTTGCTTTCTTTTAGAGGTGTTGTGCTTTTTTTAGTCCATTACCAAAACTGTCTTTCGTGACTTCTGTGGTGTTCCATCCCTGCTTCAGCTAGGGCCCATTACTAGAACTGTCTCTCACAACGTCTGTGATTCACTATGACCTCCTTTATTTCATTTTATTGTTGTATCCTTGCTTCAACTATGGTTTTGCTTGAATCAGGTACCTGAGAGGCAGCCTTTAAGGCTGTAAGATTTTCTTGAGTGGCTGTTCTGTATCCAGAGGCAGCTCAGACTTGGAATCAGTCTGACAAGCTTTTAGTATTGCTTTGGTTCACTGGTTTGAGTTGCATGTGGGAAACAGGAGTGTGTGAGTGTTCTCTGTAATGTTGATTTTGGGGAAAATCATTAATGTATCTCATTACTTTTATTGATTTTGCCGCCTTTTTAATTTTTTGTGGTAGGAGGGTTCTATTGGTTCTATCACTGCGTTGTGACTTTTTTGTTTTTATATTTTTTTCAGTGGAAACAGTTCTCTGGAGGCAGGATAATCTGTGCAGGCAGGAAAATTAGTGTCAAGGGAGAGGGGTCAAGCTGGGAATTGGGAGTGTGGAGGAGAGGAAGGAGAAGACAAGGGGCTGAAGGGAGCATTTGGCAGAGAGGTCCTAGGGGCAGTGGTATAGTACAACTTAGATTGCACATTAGTGGATAGCAGGGTCAGAATGTGTGATAAGATTAGTAGTGAAAACAAATCAAGTTATAAAACCATGAGAAAAGAGAAATTAAAAAAGTAAGATAAAAGCAAAATATTAGAGGAAATGGGAAAAATAAGAAAATGTTAGTGGAGAGAAATAAATTTGGCTTTATTGTGTATGAGTGTGGGATGGAATCAGGGGGTTAGGCATGAGGAATGTTTAAGGGACGATATAAAGGGAAAAATGGGTAGACATTCTTGAAAATGGATAATAAATGCAGTATTGATATTGAAAGTGTTTAGAAGAGTTTAGAAAATGAAGAGATCTCCAAATAAAAATGTTAACAACGACAGTAATAACCTCAATATAACTATATAGGAATGTTTAATTATGTAATTGTAACATGTTTAATTTTTATCTTGTTATTTTGAAGAAAGCAAATATCTGATCTGAGTTAGTGGGTCAACAAAGCTGGCGTTCCAAAGAATGTTGAAAAAATACTTTGAATTATTTCATTGGTTCAAGTTCTGTGTTTTTTATTGGTAGATTTTCATGACTACTCATATTTACAGAGTCATCAATTTTCTGAAATCAATAAAATGTAAATCAGGCTGGTTGCATAATGAGCTGTCAGTGAAGATGAAAATCTTCTCCCTGATTTTTTTTTTCTTTGAGAAAATCTGACAGGCCAGACTATCTTCACAGGCCTAGAAATCAGTTCACCGATGGCCCGCCAGCACAAACTGGGCACAGGGAGCAATCACTGTGCCGGAACAGGTAGGCCCAAGGTATACCCGATATTGGGCCTCACGCCTCATTTACATGAGACTGATGAGCTGCAGATGCCTGTTGGGAATCCCCAGGCAGCTTGCCGGCGAAGAGGATTTCAATATCGGGCCACTGCAGCAACTGTGGTGGGGTGGGGTGGGGCTGAAAAGTGATTGGGATAGGGAGTAAACGATAAGGAGGAAGCAATTGTGAAAGAGTGGGAAGTGATTGGAAAAGAGGGGATGAATGGGGAAGTGATTGGGAGGGAGGGGAAGGAGTGGGCTGACCAGCGGCTGGCTATGGTCTTCGACACTGCAATGGACCTCGGAGGAGCACTCCCTGATTCTCCCAGCTCCACATTCAGATAAGTATTTAAAAATAAAACTTATCTTTTCAGTGGCGTCATCCAGTGGTCTCTTTAAGGGCGCTGTCAAGACCGCATGTAGATGATGTTTTCCTGAACACAGCTGGCCTGATGCCGGCTGCATTCAGGACAGACCAATTTTGTAAAGAGTGCCTGAAACCAATGATAGAGGAAAAAAGTGGGATGAGGCCCTACAAGCTGAATTTAGGGAGCTAGGAGTTAAATTAAAAAGTAGGACCTCAAAGGTAGTAATCTCAGGATTGCTGCCAGTGCCACGTGTGAGTCAGAGTAGAAATTGCAGGATAGTTAAGATGAATACTTGAGGAATGGTGCAAGAAGGAGGGATTCAAATTCCTGGGGCATTGGAACCGGTTCTAAGGGAGGTGGGATCAATACAAACCGGACGGTCTGTACCTGGGCAGGATTGGAACCAATGTCCTAGGGGAAGTGTTTGTTAGTGATGTTGGGGAGGATTTATACTATAGGGCAGGGGGATGGGAACCTATGCAGGAGACAGAGGGAAGTAAAATGGGGTCAGAAGCAAAAGATGTAAAGGAGAAAAGTAAAAGTGGAGGGCAGAAAAATCAAAGGCAAAAATCAAAAAGGGCCACATTACAGCATAATTCTAAAAGGACAAAGAGTGTTAAAAAAACAAGCCTGAAGGCTCTGTGTCTCAATGTGAGGAGCATTTGTAATAAGGTGGCTGAATTAACTGCACAGATAGCTGTTAACGGATATGATGTAATTGGGATTACGCAGACATGGCTCCAGAGTGACCAAGGCTGGGAACTCAACATCCAAGGGTATTCAATATTCAGGAAAGATGGACTAAAAGGAAAAGGAGGTGGGGTAGCATTGCTGGTTAAAGAGGAGATTAACACAATAGTAAGGAAGGACATTTGCATGGATGAGGTGGAATCTGTATGGGTAGAGCTGCGGGACACCACAGGGCAGAAAACGTGAGTGGGAGTTGTGTACAGACCACCAAACAGTAGTAGGGAGGTTGGGGATGGCATCAAACAAGAAATTAAGGATGCGTGCAATAAAGGTGCAGCAGTTATCATGGGTGACTTTAATCTACATATTGATTGGGCTAACCAAACTGGTAGCAATGCAGTGGAGGAGGATTTCCTGGAGTGTATTAGGGGTGGTTTTCTCGACCAATATGTCGAGGAACCAACTAGAGAGCTAGCCATCCTAGACTGGGTGTTGTGTAATGAGAGAGGATTAATTAGCAATCTTGTTGTGCGAGGCCCCTTCGGTAAGAGTGACCATAATATGGTAGAATTCTTCATTAAGACGGACAGTGACACAGTTAATTCAGAGACTAGAGTCCTGAACTTAAAGAAAGGTAACTTCAACGGTATGATTCGTGATTTGGCTAGAATAGACTGGCAAATGATATTTAAGGGGTTGATGGTGGATAGGCAATGGCAGACATTTAAAGATCACATGGATGAACTTCAACAATTGTACATCCCTGTATGGTGTAAAAATAAAATGGGGAAGGTGGCTCAACCGTGGCTTACCAAGGAAATTAGGGATAGTGTTAAATCCAAGGAAGAGGCATATAAATTGGCCCAAAAAAGCAGCAAACCTGAGGACTGGGAGAAATTTAGAATTCAGCAGAGGAGGATAAAGGGTATAATTAGGAGGAGGAATATAGAATATGAGAGGAAGCTTGCAAGGAACATAAAAACTGACTGCAAAAGCTACGACAGATATGTGAAGAGAAAAAGATTAGTGAAGACAAATGAAGTTCCTTTACAGTCAGAATCAGATGAATTTATAATGGGGAACAAAGAAATGGCAGACCAATTGAACAAATACTTTGGTTCTGTCTTCACTAAGGAAGACACAAATAACCTTTCGGAAATACTAGGGGACCGAGGGTCTAGCGAGAAGGAGGAACTAAAGGAAATCCTTATTAGTCAGAAAATTGTATTAGGAAAATTGATGGGATTGAAGGCCGATAAATCCCCAGGGCCTGATAGTCTACATCCCAGAGTACTTAAGCAAGTGGCCCTAGAAATAGTGGATGCATTGGTGATCATTTTCCAACATTCTATCGACTCTGGATCAGTTCCTATGGACTGGAGGGTAGCTAATGTAACCCCACTTTTTTAAAAAGGAGGTAGAGAGAAAACAGGGAATTATAGACCGGTCAGCCTGACATCGGTGATGGGAAAAATGTTGGAATCAATCATTAAAGATGTAATAGCAGCGCATTTGGAAAGCAATGACAGGATCGGTCCAGGTCGGCATGGATTTATGAAAGGGAAATCATGCTTGAAAAATCTCCTAGAATTTTTTGAGGATGTAACTAATAGAATGGTGACAAGGTCCCACACAAGAGATCATTGTGAAAAATTAAAGCACATGGTATTGGGGTAATATATTGATGTGGATAGAGAACTGATTGGCAGACAGGAAGCAAAGAGTAGGAATAAACAGATCCTTTTCAGAATGGCAGGCAGTGACTAGTGGGGTACTGCAAGGTTCAGTGCTGGGACCCCAGATATTTACAATATACATTAATGATTTAGACAAAGGAATTGAATGTAATATCTCCAAGTTTGCAGATGACACTAAGCTGGGTGGAAGTGTGAGCTGTGAAGTTGGGTGCGGGGGGAGTGTTCCCAGTGTTGGGTGGGTCCGGAGCTGGGGGGGGGGCATGCTGTTGGGATGGGGGGTGGGCTGTTTGGGACTGGGATTGGGAGGGACTTCTTCACTCGGGGAGTTGTTGGCCTGTGGGGTTCCCTGCCACGGGGGGTTGTTGATGCCAGTTGGATGTGTTCGGGAGGGAGTTGGATATGGTCCTTGCGGCTGGGGGGGGGTCGGGGGGTGTGGAGGGGACGTGGGGGGGAGGTGCTGGGGTGGGTGATCAGCCATGATCTTGTTGAATGGCGGTGCAGGCTCAAAGGGCCGAATGGCCTACTCCTGCACTTATTTTCTAAGTTTCAAAGAGGATGCTAAGAGGCTGCAAGATGACTTGGACAGTTTAGGTGCGTGGGCAAATACATGGCAGATGCGTTATAATGTAGATAAATGTGAGGTTATTCACTTTGGTGGTAAAAACAGGAAGGTAGTTTATTATCTGAAAGGTGACAGGTTAGCAAAAGGGAAGGTGCAATGAGACCTGGGTGTCATGGTACATCAGTCATTGAAATTTGGCATACAGGTACAGCAGGCGGTGAAGAAGGCAAATGGCATGATGGCCTTCATTGCGAGAGGATTTGAGTATAGGAGCAAGGAAGTCTTACAACAGTTGTACAGGGCCTTGGTAAAGCCACACCTTGAATATTGCGTACAGTTTTGGTCTCCTAATCTGAGGAAGGACATGCTTGCTATTGAGGGAGTGCAGCGAAGGTTCACCAGACTGATTCCAAGGATGGAAGGACTGACATATGAAGAAAGACTGGATCGACTAGGTTTATATTCGATGGAATTTAGAAGAATGAGAGGGAATCTCATAGAAACATATAAAATTCTGACGGGATTGGACAGGTTAGATGCAGGAAGAATGTTCCCAATGTTGGGGAAGTCCAGAACCAGGGTCACAGTCTAAGGATAAGGGGTAAGTCATTTAGGAATGAGATGAGGAGAAACTTCTTCACTCAGAGAATTGTGAGCATGTGGAATTCTCTACCACAGAAAGTTGTTGAGGCCAGTTCATTAGATATATTTAAAAGGGAGTTAGATGTGGCCCTTATGACTAAATGGATCAAGGAGTATGGAGAGGAAGCAGGAATGGGGCACTGAAGTGCATCATCAGCCATGATCCTATTGAATGGTGGTGCTGGTTCAAAAGACTGAATGGCCTTCTCCTGCACCTATTTTCTGGTTTTCGGCCCGGAAATTGCATATTTTTTGCATATATGCATGATACTCGCTTTTTATTCCAGATTTATTTAATTAACTGAATTTAAATTCCCCTGCTGCCATGGTGGAATTTGAACTCAAGTCTCTGGATCATGAGTTCAGGTCTCTGGATTACTAGTCCTGTAACGTAACTATGCTACCATTTTGCATATGCAAACGCCTAACTCCTGTTTCCGGCGCAGACCCTGGATGCCTCTCTTGCTGCCTTTCCAAATATAGTAATCAACATACTTCTGGCGGGTAATGAGCATTCACACCCTGCCCACTATATTGGATGCTTAGGCATCCATTGCGCCCCTGAAAATAATTTATCTATGCTGCTAATCAAGCTAGCGTGGATTACAGTTTTTGCTTGCTTGCTTGGGTATAAATATACATTGTGATTTCTTTCCCATTACAAATAAACAAATAATCAGCAATTAAAGGTAGATGGCATCACTTTGAATTAAAACTTTTGCATTGCCATTCTTCAGAATCAAATCCACAGTTGCCAATGGTGCAATATGAAGGCACTCCAATGAACAGTAACAGGGAGTGGTAGTACGTGGTTTCCCGCACCCAATTCCCTGCACAGAAAGTTCCTTATCTTTCTATATTGTCAGAGAGAGATAAAGGGTGGCGGTCAATCACCTCCAAACAAAATAAGATGGGTCACATAAGGCCAATCATACACCTCCTAGTAACTTACTCAAAAGCAACATTGACTAAGCCCTCAAACCCATTTATCTATGTGACCATTTGGCGAGGAAGGAGAGAATTGTGTGGGATACCCAAAAGAGCAACAGGATATATAAGGACTTGAATTACCGTTCTGTCACTGGGCCACTGTAACTTCACCAGAGGTGTGGCAGAAACTCCGTTTACATACGTGAATGAGGTTTTTGCTACACATCAGTGATGATATGGTAGTGTAGCAGCAGAAAGTCAAAGGAAATTCAGGGATGTAATTTCCAAACAGGAGGAAACAACTCTGGGAGCGTTTGCTACTATTCAAACTTCCTTAAGGATGCAATTTATTTCTTTGAAGTATCAATTGTTGTCATCATAATGACAATAGCTTGAAAGGTGCTGTATTCCACATCATTTAGATTTTTAAACAATAAAACCAGCTTTTTGGCAATGTTAAGGTTAAAAAATGGACACAGCTGGTTATACTTTAGACCTTACAAAACATTTTTTAAAATAGGATAAGAGGAGACTTTTGATGTTACAATCATCTGTATTAAACTAGGTACAGTTCTATATTTTTATAGCTGCTTGAAAAAGGATAACAATTGGCATGCAGATGATTTGGGCTAATTTTTCAAATTAAACTTATTAAATTTAGAAGTATCTCTTTCGATTAGTATGGATAGTCCAGAAAAGATCATTTATTTTGTTTTGTTTTTGTTAGGTGTTTAAAAAAAATGTAGTGCCCTGTTAAGAACGTTGGGGCTTAGCAAGGGAACTGTCGATGCTGCGAGACACTGCAATTTTGTTGACATTTGTAAATAATAGTTCGACTCTAGACAACACATGAAATATGGTTTGGATTCAGGAAGAGTGTATTTAGTGGAGTCACTGGTGGAAAGGGGATGTTTACAGGTGAAATCAATAATTGCAGCAGTGCATTACATTACTGGGGGATGGGCAAGAAGGACATGTTTTATGAAACCACAAGTTTTGGAGATAGGCAAATTAATGTTTTCTTCGCTACAAGTAAAACAGAACAAGTTAAGGTTTCTCTCAAATGATTTTGTTTCTACTTCAGAGCAAGCAGTAAATAAGCTCAAGGAAACAAACATTTTAATAAGAAACATTGAACCTCATAAGCACTGATAAAATTATTTGAAAATGTAATATAATTACAAATACCCTAATGCAATTTTGTACTGTACCTCCCCTAATTCTATTATGCAAGAGTAATGCCATTGGGGAACGTAGGTTAAGGGGCTGGGTTTGGATCATTGAGCCGTGGTTAATTCTTTGCAGTGTGACTGACTGAAGAATGTGGAAGTTATGAATAGTTAGTAGGCTAATGGGAGAACACCAGTTAGTATGCAGTCTCTAGTCTGCTATCGGGAGAAACACAGAAGGACAAATAAAGGATTTAAAATGATCCAGACCTAATCTTTTGGCTATGAGACAGGTGAGATTTGCTTTTTTACTTGCAACATCTGTGAGTTGGATTTTATTCTCAAAGTTTTTGTTTGAGCAAATAGAACAATAGGCACTTTCTCTTACTGTGGAGGCAAGTCTTCAATATCCTCTGTCAGCTCAAACATAGGCAATATACACATGTTACTCCTGCTTCTGGTCTGAAGCAGACTGAAAGTTGAAATCTGTTGTGGGATAAGTGCATTTATATTTTGGTATCTGATGAAAGTATTTATTTGGTAGAAAAACTTGTACGTCTGCCAACAGGTGGAGTTACTTCCCTGACTGCAGTTGGCTCTCTCATTTGTTTTTATATATTTTGAGCCGAGGGAAAATGTTTTCCAATAATTTGGTTTAATATTTTCAGTTGAAGGATTGACAAGCCTGATCCAAATGTCATTACTTTTCAAGTTGTACATTTGTGGTTTTACTGGTATAGCTTATACTTAGACTTGAACAAACTGCTCTCTATGTAAAGCGTAGTGTATTACCTATAGAATATTGTGGGTACAATTTGTGTAATCCAATACAGCTTTAGAAAAACATCAAAAAAATCTTTCATTAAAATGTGTACAAAATACCCAGAGCTAATAAATTGGAGCTTAATGCTGTTCTGAGTATTTCTGAATAATGAGACCTGAAAGGGTTAAATGTATGTGTTTTTATTTTTATTTTCACTTTATGTAACCTATTACAGCAGAATTCATAAATGAAAATTCAAGTTATCATGCAGTTCTGGTGTCAGGTATGGATTGTTCAAAATAGAAGCAGCATGCAAAATGCAACAAGAGGGACAAAAGCGTAGCCTTTTGCCCATGCTTGCAAAGCAACAGCTGATTTGCATTTGTTGTAAATTTCCAGCTGACACATAGATAACTAGTTCACAGTTGTTTGTTCTGGTTGTAGTTCAACATGAAAACTTCTTCCTTATGTTACCTGATTTGTTCTAAACTATAAAGCAGTGGTTCACATACTACCAAAGCCCCATTCTACCTAGGAGTCTAAACATTTGAAACAATGGCTCTGAAGTGACTAATTTTCTCCCAGATATGTACAGTTACTAGGCAAATGTTGTACTTTGCACTTTGCATTTTGTACCGGATACCTTTTCATTTGCTTACATTACTGGAAGTAAGTGATTTGAAGTTAATGATACATTAAACTAGCGAACCTGTTTTAAATTTAAAATAATGAGCTATTTCACAGATTTTTCTTTAGTCCTAGATATGGAGAGTGAACAACTACTCTCCTTTCAGTTCTCTTGACTCCTCCCTCCATCCTGGAATCTAAAACTCTGAGGGGCCGAAATTTCCCTTTTCTGTATCTCCCGTTAGCGCCTCTGGGGGCACTAACAGGACGCAAAACTGTTTTCACCCGGGTTGGGGGGTTGGAGGGGGAGCGCTATCGCTCCCGGGAAATTGCGCCGACCGACCCCTTTCCGCCCGCAGCGGCAATTGGCCAGCGCCCGCAAGGCTACCATGGGCGATGCCCACTCCATCCTCATGGGTCGCGAACCGGGCCGAACTCTGCTCATGGGGCGGAAGTTAAAGGGGAGGTGCACTGCGCCATGTGCCGCCATTTTTTTTCTTCGGCCGACTCATCGGTTGGCACATTCTCCTTTGCTGTTGCGTGTTCCGGGCCGTCATCGAGCAGCCCGGCATTCCGTCTCGGTGCCGGGCTGCGGCCACAACACCGAGCAGCCTGATAGCCCAGTGGAGGCCTTGAAATTGCCGTGCAGAGTTCGCAGCATCCCTCCCCTTTAACGGAAGGGGAGGGATGTTGAAACACGTTGGGTACTGCTGCCAAACCTGCCCGTGTAGCGCCCCCAAACCTGCCCCAAAGGGAAATGGAGCGGCGACATTGCACTCCATTTCCTGTGAAAGGTGGTTACCGCAATTTCATGGCCAGGACGGGGCTTCCGCACCGGGCACAGGAAGTCCCACCTCCCCTCTGTTACCTCCCCAAATGGGGCATAACCAAATTTCTCCCCCTTATTTTTTTAATTATTTGTACTGTCTCATTGGTACAGGGACATGATATTACTGTTGTTGTTGGCACATTATAATATAAATAAATTGATCTTTACATCTCAAATGATGTCTGGAACCTAACTTTTTGTGGACCTGAAAGCAGTGGTTGGAATAAGTGCTTCCTTTTGGGCACTGATCACAAACTGGTGCAATAAAAAGCAGAGAATTGCATTCAAAAGTTGCAAATCTGCACTTCAACTCTGCTCTTCGAGGACCCAATTATTCATGCAGACCAAAGCACCAAAGAAAACGGAATTATAGATCGGTTAGCCTGACCTTGGTAGTGGGGAAAATGTTGGTATCAATTATTAAAAATGTAATAGCGCATTTGGAAAGCAGTGACAGGATCAGTCCAAGTCAGCATGGATTTATGAAAGAGAAATCATGCTTGACAAATCTTCTGGAATTTTTTGAGGATGTAACTAGTAGAGTGGACAAGGGAGAACCAGTGGATGTGGTGTATTTGGACTTTCAAAAGGCTTTTGATAAGGGCCCACACAAGAGATTAGTGTGCAAAATTAAAGCACATGGTATTGGGGGTAATGTATTGACATGGATAGAGAACTGGTTGGCAGACAGGAAGCAAAAAGTAGGAATAAACGGGTCCTTTTCAGAATGGCAGGCAGTGACTAGTGGGGTACTGCAAGGTTCAGTGCTGGGACCCCAGCTATTTACAATATACATTAATGATTTAGACTTAGGAATTGAATGTAATATCTCCAGATGACACTAAACTGGGTGGCAGTGTGAGCTGTGAGGAGGATGCTAAGAGGCTGCAGGGTGACTTGGACAGGTTAGGTGAGTGGGCAAATGCATGGCAGATGCAGTATAATGTAGATAAATGTGAGGTTATCCACTTTGGTGGCAAAAACAGGAAGGCAGAATATTATCTGAATGGTGACCGATTAGGAAAAGGGGAGGTGCAACGAGACCTGGGTGTCATGGTACATCAGTCATTGAAAGTTGGCATGCAGGTGCAGCAGGCGGTGAAGAAGGCAAATGACATGTTGGCCTTCATAGCGAGAGAATTTGAACATAGGAGCAGGGAGGTCTTACTGCGGTTGTATTGGGCCTTGGTGAGGCTACACCTTGAATATTGTGTACAGTTTTGGTCTCCTAATCTGAGGAAGGACATTCTTGCTATTGAGGGAGTGCAGCGAAGGTTCACCAGACTGATTCCCGGGATGGCAGGACTGACATATGAAGAAAGACTGGATCGACTAGGCTTATAATCACTGGAATTTAGAAAAATGACTGGGGATCTCATAGAAACATATAACATTCTGATGGGATTGGACAGGTTAGATGCAGGAAAAATGTTCCCAATGTTGGGGAAGTCCAGAACCAGGGGTCACAGTCTAAGTATAAGGGGTAAGTGATTTAGGACCGAGATGAGGAGAAACTTCTTCACCCAGAGAGTGGTGAACCTGTGGAATTCTCTACCACAGAAAGTTGTTGAGGCCAATTCGTTGGATATATTCAAAAGGGAGTTAGATGTGGCCCTTACGGCTAAAAGGATCAAGGAGTATGGAGAGAAAGCAGGAATGGGGTACTGAAGTTGCATGATCAGCCATGATCATATTGAATGATGGTTCAGGCTCGAAGGGCCGAATGGCCTACTCTTGCACCTATTTTCTATGTTTCTATGTTTCTCTGCCTGTGAATGCACAATACCCTGGATCAATAAATGATTCCTTCATCTCTGGCTGCAATATTTGAAAATGCTTACAAACTACAGTAATGTTTGTTGAGGTAATGCTCCTGCATGGAAATATGGCCCCTCATCCCACTATATTACTCCAAGACTAACAGCACAGAAGTACAAGGCTTAATGTACCAGCTGGTTTCTTCCTGCCCGTCAAATTCGAGGCACCAGTATGATGCATGGTTCTCTTGCTTTAACTGAGGTGCGGGCATATCCTAACTCGCACCAAATCCCGTTTACTCTTCACCTCTGTGCTCGCTTGATGTTAAAATTCTCATCCTCATTTTCAAATCCCTCTATGGCCTCGCCACTCCCTATTTCTGTAATCTCCTCCAGCTCTACAATCCTCCAAGATATCTGAACTCCTTCAATTGAGGCTCTTGAGCATACCCAATTTTCATTGTTCTACTATTGGTGGCTGTGCTTTCAGCTGTCAAGGCCCTAAGTTCTGGATTTCCCTCCCTAAACTTCTCAGCCTCTCTTTCTCTCTCTTCCTTTAAGATACTCCTTAAAACTTGCCTCTTTGATGAAACTTTTGGTCATGTGTTCTAATATCCCCTTATGTGGCTTGGTGTCAAATTTTGATTGATTATGCATCTGTGAAGTACTTTGGGACGTTTTATTATGTTAAAGCTGTAATTTAAATGCACTTTGTTGTTGATGTGCATTTGCAAGAACAAATCAACTCAGAATGATTCCAGTTGGTGTCGGCCACATATTCTCATTGTGAAAAAGGGGCTTGAATCTGAACAAAAAGGTCCCTAAATGGCTGACCCAGCCATAGATGAAAAATGACTAACATTAAGAGTAGGCAGCCATCCATTTTCATTTGGGGATTTTGCATTGCTGAAGTGAAAAACTTGAAATACAGATTGAACCTCCCTTATCCAGAACTCTCATCTGGAACCACCCCTCATCCAGAACCATTCCCGGCCACCAGGTGTCGCATGCGCAGAACTCCGACATGAACAAATTGAAGTTCTTCCTTGCTGCCGACTCCCGCAATCGCTAGCCTAATCCCGTGATTCACCTCCCCCATGATCTCTCTGCCGCACTCTCAGCCTCAAGCCAGACAGCCCCAGTATCCCCTTGCTCAGTACCTATACCATCCAATTTAAGGTGACCACCCCCATCCGGAAAAATCCTTTATCCAGAACAGTCCAGATCCCGAGGGTTCTGGATAAGGGAGGTTCAACCTGTACTGGTTTGGCTAATGCCACACATATATGAAATCATCAAAATGTATCTTTGTCCATTGTTTAAACAGTTTGTTACCCTCTGCCTAGTTTAAAGCACATTTAGCAGAGAGAAAGTGAGTGCAAAATATTTTTAGTTAGTACTTCATAGTCTTCATTGATAAATTCTTATTTGCTACTTCTCACCTATGTTGGGTGGCCAGGTATCAGCAGTACCACTGGTGGAAAGTGGGTTTAGGAATTGAGGACATTCACGTTACTCAGAGGTAATGGTAGATGGATCAGCGGCTCTCCTTCATGGTGCAGTATCAATGGGAGGATAAAGCTGTCCCATGGAGGCCCTGTCTGGGAGAGGATGCTGCTCTGAATGTGAGTGTTGAGCTCTACAGTGACATTCATCGACTATTTGGGGCAAATATTTGTTAATGTCTGCAATCAGGAAACCTTTATCTCAGTTATCTCAGAAAAATTGCAAAGTGTTGCAGTAGAAAGGGACCTGGGGGTCCTTGTGCATGAAACACAACAAATTAGTATGCAGATAAAGTAAGTAATCAGGGATGCAAATGGAATGTTGGCCTTTATTGCAAGAGGGATACAGTATAAAAGCAGAGAAGTCCTGCTACAACTGTACAGGGTATTGGTAAGGCCACATCTAGAGTACTGCGTACAGTTTTGGTCTCCATATTTAAGGAAGGATATACTTGCATTGGAGGCTGTTCAGAGAAGGTTCACTAAGATGATTCCGGAGATGACGGGGTTGACTTATGAAGATAGGTTGAGTAGATTGGGCCAAAACACATTGGAGTTCAGAAGAATGAGAGGTGATCTTATCGAAACGTATAAGATAATGAGGGGGCTCAACAAGGAGGATGCAGAGAGGATATTTCCACTTATAGGGGAAACTAAAACTAGGGAACATAGTCTCAAGGGCCG
The DNA here is from genome assembly GCF_044704955.1 of Pristiophorus japonicus. NCBI lineage: Eukaryota > Metazoa > Chordata > Chondrichthyes > Pristiophoridae > Pristiophorus > Pristiophorus japonicus. The sequence continues at coordinate 69,644,713 of NC_091979.1, forward strand.
CCCATTTAAAACTGAGATGAGGAGGAATTTCTTCTCTGAGGGTTGCAAATCTATGGAATTCTCTGCCCCAGAGAGCTGTGGAGGCTGGGTTATTGAATATATTTAAGGCGGAGCTAGACAGATATTTGAGCGATAAGGGAGTAAAGGGTTATGAGGAGCGGGCAGAGAAATGGAGCTGAGTCAATGATCAGATCAGCCATGAGCTTATTGAATGGCGGAGCAGGCTCAAGGAGCAAAATGGCCTACTCCTGCTCCTATTTCTTATGTTCTCCAAGCCTGTTATGAACCTTTTATGATCATCTCTGAGCAAGTTCCCAATCAGCACCCGTGTATGGATGACCTGTTTATTTATATCTCTACCTCTCTCTATATCTCTATAAGAGGGAGCTTTAGCATTCCTGCATGTTTGCTAATTGTTGTGTTTCAAAATCAATTCTTGCATTAAAAAGCCTAAAGCTAACAACCAGAATTCAATCTCTTATATTGTAATTGCAAATAAATGTAAACTATAGACTGCAATTTAGTACAATGGAAATTGATTTGGCTGAAGCAATCAAAATAATAATGGCAGTTCTTGATTTATAATGGGGAATAAAAGGATTAGACTTGAAGTAAGATGAAAATTGATCAGTACCATACGTGATTGTAAATAATTGAATTTACATTATCAGTTAGCTTTTCCAATGCCAAACTGATTGTTTTAAGGCAAGCTTTATTTATGATGGTTGCTTTCATTGAAATTATCCCCGGATGTTATTGCTGATGAACTAAAATGCACAATAGTTTTTCTTAAATTTCTTCAATATGAATGAATATTTAAAGTGGATTCTTATGATAACAGGGAACTTTCAGGCAGATTCAGCATCTGAAAAGGTTTAGCTTCAAAAAAAAGTTTAAAAGCCAATGATTTGGCGGCTGAACAAACTTTGTATTGTGGCAGATGCGATGACCATGACAGTGCTAACGATTATGCTGAACATTGACATTTTAATCTTTAAACTAAAAACAATAAAAATGTTGGTAGCTGACACAATCAGTGATTTGAAGATCATCTTATTGTATCTCTCTGTGCTTCTAAATCAGGTGATTTGCTGAATGCAGTTCAGGACCTATGATTAACTTTCTAAAACAATATTTGCTGATTTGTCAGTTAAGCCGAAAAATTTGTCAAGTAACACTTTAAGAGTCAGGTTTTAGTGTCATGAATGCATCCTCCATTTTTGAGTAAACAGGTCTTGCCTCCATAAGTTATATAAGACTATTTGTAATGAATGTAAACAAGATTTAATTGGCTTAAGCAATGACATTAGCCATGCCCTGCAAGTTTTTTGTTATGATACAAATTATGTTTTCTTAAAAGTGCCCCAGTGCTTTCCCTTGTAGGCAGAACAAAAAGTGATCATATGTAACAACTTATTAAATTCTTGCGCCGAGTGGATGAAGGAACAATTGTGAGTCCCTTGAAGGTCAAACGCTCTGTTCATTCTGGAGCTTTTGTGAAAAATAATCTGGTGTAGATAATAGAATCCTTGTATAAAAAAAAAACTATCTCATGAGATATAGGGGCCGAAATTGGGCGACATACCGCCGACGTACCACCCAAAAGTGCAAAATTCGTCAAAAAACACCTACATACCGCTGACATACCGACCGGTGGAAAATTCACCAGTGACATACCGCCGGGCGGTATGCACACCCGCCCGTTCATGCACTCCGTCGATATACCGCCCAAAAGTGCAAAATTCGTGACTTACCACCGACATACCACTGGAGCTGCATACCGTCCTGGAAAAGGTCGATCTTTAAATGGGCGGTATGTATACAGAGCTGACAGATTTCTTTGATCTTTATAGTTCTCCACAGTTTAATGTATTTTTAAATGGATGGTGGTATTTTCTAGTGTTAGGCAATAATATAAATGTTCTAATAAAGCCTTAGTTATTCCTTTATTAATTAACTATAATAAAAATGTTAGTGTCTCTCTCCTCTCTTTCCCCCCCCCGCAGTCTCTCCCACCCCCCAGTCTCTCCCACCCCCCCCCACAGCGATCTCTTACCCCCCCCTACAGCGATCTCTCCCCCCCCTCCACAGCGATCGCTTGCCCCCCCTCCACAGCAATTTATTCACTTCCCCCCCCCTCCGCAGCGATCTCTTCGCTTCCCCCCCACCCCCCCCCCCCCCCCCCACAGCGATTTCTTGATTTCTTCCACGCACAGTGATCGCGACCTCCTCCCCCATATTGATCCCCCTCCCCTCCCCCACCCCCCCCCCGGCCCCACACAGCGATCTCAGGCCGCCTCACAATGCTGTCAGGCCGGCAGTCTCTGGCCTCTCGTTGGTGCCTCTCGGAGGGGGGGGGGGGGGCGGAGCTTCACGGCAGCATGCGCGTGCACACAACTCGGGAGTCAAAGATTCTCGTCAAAAGGCCTCTCCACCGCACACCGCCGGCTGCAGTCCGCTCTTGCCGAGTGCACCCCGCTTAGCTTACCACCGAGGAAAAATCGATGATGTTCCCGCCCACACAATCCCAGCGGTACCAGGCGGTAAAAAACTACACCACCCGTGGACCAGCAAAAAACAGGTGAACCATGTGTTTTACCAATTTCTGCCCCATAGAATACAGCACAAGTATCTCTGTGCAAGTCTAGAATACCTATTCAGTTGCTATTTTGGTGCCACTGAGCTGCTTTATTCTATAAACATATGTATGGCTCAGAGACGTGGACCATGTACAATAGACACCTCAAATCGCTGGAGAAATACCACCAACGATGTCTCCGCAAGATCCTGCAAATTCTTAGGAGGACAGACGCACCAACGTTCGCGTCCTCGATCAGGCCAACATCCCCAGCATCGAAGCACTGACCACACTCGACCAGCTCCGTTGGGCGGGCCACATTGTTTGCAAGCCTGACACTAAACTCTCAAAGCAAGTGCTCTATTTGGAACTCTGACACGGCAAGCGAGCCCAAGGTGGGCAGAGGAAACATTTCAAGGACACCCTCAAAGCATCCTTGATAAAATGCAACATCCCCACTGACACCTGGGAGTCCCTGGCCAAAAATCGCCCTAAGTGGAGGAAGTGCATCCGGGAGGGCGCTGAGCACCTCGAGTCTCGTCGCCGAGAGCATGCAGAAAACAAGCTCAGGCAGCGGAAGGAGCATGCGGCAAACCTGTCCCACCCATCCTTTCCTTCAACCACTGTCTGTCCCACCTGTGGCAGAGACTGTAATTCTCATATTAGACTGTTCAGTCACCGAAGGACTCACTTTTAGAGTGGAAGCAAGTCTTCCTTGATTTCGAGGGACTGCCTATGATGATGATGATTATTCTACACACAGTGGTAATAGAATTAGAGCGGACAGCTCCAGATCAAGAGCTAGCACCAGTTCGTGCACAATGGGCCAAACAGCCTCTTTCAGTGCTGTAACTGCTATACAGTTTTTTCTGCAGTCTGAACTATTACACTATTATTAATAAGAAAACAGAGCACCTCTACTTCATGTTTCAGCAGTACCTAGGGTAAATTGCATTCGAACTCCACACTCACCAGTATAAATGGGATAGTGGTGCTTTAGAATTTTAAATTGGAAGTTCTCTTTTCTACAGTTATTATTGCATTTCCTTAATTTCCTTCTCCATTCCAAGTACACAAAGTTAGCTTTACCCGTACCCATGGATGGAAAGGGATAGTAAAAAGACTAAAAGTTACTATCAGGGTGGGAAAGAAAACATCACATAAAAGAACAGCATGTGAGGATTGAGTGGGAGTGTTCTGGAGAGCACATGTCATGGTTTGCCTGATTGTACTGTGTCAAAACTCACAATGAGGTGGAAGGTCAAAGGAAAGCAGCTATCAAAAGCCCCATTTATACCACAGCTGCACTGGGTGTGAATCGCTGCGATTTCACACTAAAACCCCTCTACATACAATAGAGCAAAAACAGAATCCACAGCTGATGGGGAGCAAAATCCCTACCTCTACATTACAGATTTCTTGGTGCCTTACAGTAATTTGAATCGATCTCTGGCACTGATGCTCCAGGATTAAATCAAACATCAGTAAAATTGAACGATAAAGTTTAAAATTAAGTTGACTGTTCATCCCTATATAGTAATTGTTAGGATGCCACAGACATCCTTGGAGATTCTACAATAAGGAATAATTGTATCAGCAAATGCACCAGCTGCCATATAGATCAGCAAGGTCCTACACGTCAGTCCTTGGCCTGTGCTGAATTTGCAGATCTCAATTGGAGTAACACTGTATTTAGCCCTCAGCACATATGGCCATTGTGTGAGCACACTATATTTCTTTGCTGTGATTCCTCCTCCCTCTAACCGAAAGGTCTGCCAACACTCACCATCTAAACTCCCACATGAAGAATGCTCAGAAATGGAGGGCTGTTGGCACCAGCTAACTGTGTTTCAGCTTGTGTCAGTGTCTTTAGGAAAGGATAGAAGAAAAAAACAGAACAAATAGGAGCAGGGTAGGCCATCTGCCTATTGAGCCGGCTCTGCCATTCAAGATCATGGCTGATCTTTTACTGCAACTCCACTTTCCCACGCTATCCCCATATCCCTTGATTCCCTTCGTGTCAAAAAAATGATTTGATCTCAATCTTAAATATACTCAATGACTGAGCAACCACAGCCCTCTGGGGTAGAGAATTCCAAGATTAACAACCCTCTGAGTGAAGAAATGTCTCCTCATCTCAGTCCTAAATGGCTGACCCCTTACCTGAGATAGTGAACCCTAGTTCTATACTCTCCAGCCAGGAAAACAACATCTCAGCATCTACCCTGTCAATTCCTCTTAAGAATTTTATATGTTTCATTGGGATTACCTCTCAGTCTTCTAAACTCCAGAGAATATAGGCCCATCCTACTCAATCTCTCCTTATAGGACAGCCCTCTGATCCCAGGAATCAATCTAGTAAACCTTTGTTGCGCCCCCTCCAAGGCAAGTATATCCTTCCTTGGGTAAGAAGACCAAAACTGTACACAATATTCCAGGTGTGGACTCTTCAAAGCCCTATATAATTGCAGCAAGACTTTCTTACTCTTCTATTCCAAATCCCTTGCAATAAAGGCTAACCTACCATTTGCCTTCAAGCCTTGCTTGATGGTTTGCACTGCTCTCTCTGCCTGACCATTGGATGCTGGTTTAAACGGGGCAGATGTGACCTGTTTGATCCCATTACAGGTCATGAATTCTTTGAACTCTGCACTGGTAAAACATGGCCCGATGTCGCTCACCAGGACATCGGGTAAGCCGTGTCTGGCAAACATGGCCCGCAGACTTTCAGTAGTGGCAGCGGACGTGCTAGCCGACATTATCTCACATTCAATCCACTTTGAGTACGCGTCTACAACCACAAGGAACATTTTACCCAAGAACGGGCCTGCATAGTCGACGTGTACCCTAGACCACGGTTTGGAGGACACAGACCATAAACTTAGCGGCGCCTCCCTGGGTACATTGCTTAACTGCGAGCATGTATTACATCTGTGAACGCAGGACTCTAAGTCCGCATCGATACCGGGCCGCCACTCGTGGGATCTGGCTATCGCTTTCGTCATTACGATGCCTGGGTGGGTACTGTGGAGCTCATTGATGAAGGTGTCTCTGCCCTTCTTGGTGACCACTACTCGATTGCCCCACAGAAGGCATTTCATCTTTGTGCTGCTGGAACGGCTTTATCTCTTTCTGCATTTCCACTGGGACACTGGACCAGCTCCCGTGAAGCGCACAGCTTTTGACTTGAGATAATAAGGGGTCCTGGCTTGTCCAGGTTTTGATCAGCCGGGCAGTGACGGGTGATTGCTCACTCTCAAATGCTTCCATAACCATGGATAGATCTGCGGGCTGCACCCCTGTGGTGGGCGATGGCAGCCTACTGAGAGCATCGGCACAGTTTTCTGTGCCTGGCCTGTGGCGGATGGCGTAGTTGTATGCGGACAACGTGAGCGCCAATCTCTGGATGCAGGCCGATGCGTTGGTATTTATCCCTTTACTCTCGGAAAACAGGAATATAAGTGGCTTATGGTCACTTTCCAATTCAATTTTAGCCCAAACAGGTATTGATGCATTTTCTTTACCCCATAGACACACGCTAACGCTTCTTTTTCAATCATGCTGTAGGCTCTCTCAGTCTTAGACAGACTCCTGGATGCATAAGCAACCGGTTGCAGTTCCCAGAAATCATTAGCTTGTTGCAATACACACCCGACGCCATATGACGACGCATCACATGCTAGTACCAAACGCTTACATGGATCATACAACACAAGCAATTTGTTTGAGCATATCAATTTTCTTGCTTTTACAAAGGCATTTTCTTGGCTTTTGCCCCAAACCCATTTGCCCCCTTTTTGTAGTAAGACATGTAGTGGTTCTAGCAGGGTGCTGAGACCCAGTAAGAAGTTACCAAAGTAGTTCAAGAGTCCCAGAAATGATTGCAGCTCCGTCACATTCTGTGGCCTCGGTGCATTCTCGATTGCCTCTGTCTTCGCGTTGGTGGGCCTGATGCTGTCCGTCGCAATCCTCCTTCCCAGGAACTCCACTTCAGGTGCCAGGAAAACGCACTTCGAGTATTTTAACCTGAGCCCCACGCGGTTGAGTCGACTAAGAACCTCCTCCAGGTTCTGCAGATGCTCGACTGTGTTCCGAACTGTGACCAAGATGTCGATCTGGAAGACCATGGTGTGCGGGACCGACTTCAATAAACTTTCCATGTTTGTCTGGATAATCGCTGCCACTGATCGGATTCCAAACGGGCACCTGTTATAAACAAAAAGACCTTTGTGTGTGTTGATGCACCTGAGGGCCTTCAATGATTCCTCCAGTTCCTGCGTCATGTAGGCTGAAGTCAGATCCAGCTTCGTGAATGTCTTTCCTCCCGCCAATGTTGCAAAGAGGTCGTCAGCTTTTGGTAGAGGGTATTGGTCCTGCAGGGAGAAATGATTGATAGAATCTGTGGTGATTACAAAGTTACTGACGGTGCCGTCTCCCTTGAGGATTGGGACAATAGGACTGACCCATTCGCTGAACTCGATCGGTGAAATGATGCCCTCTCGTTGCAGCCGGTCTAACTTGATCTCTACCCTTTCTCTCATCACGTTTGGAACTGCTCTCGCCTTGTGATGGATGGGTCGCGCCCTCGGAATTAGGTGGATCTGCACTTTTGCTCTTTGGAATTTCCCGATGCCTGGTTCGAACAGCGAAGGAAATTTGTTTTAGACTTGGGCACACGAAGTGTCGTCAGCGGGTGATAGCACTCAGACGTCGTCCCAGTTCCAGCTTATCTTTCCCAACCAGCTCCTGCCAGGCAGCGTGGGACCTTCGCTCGGCACCACCCAGAGTGGTAGCTTGTGCACTGCTCCATTGTAGGAGACCTTTACGGTAGCACTGCCAATTACAGGAATCAATTTTTTTGTGTAAGTTCTTAATTTCGGCGAATTGGAGTTAAGACTGGCCTTAAGGCCTTGTTGCACCACAACCTTTCGAAAGTCTTTTTGCCCATGATGGACTGGCTCGTGTCCAGCTCCATTGACACCGGGAGTCCATTTAATTCAACATTCAGCATTATCGGGGGACAATTCGTGGTGAATGTGTGTACCCCATGTACCTCTGCCTCCTCTATCTGAGGTTCTGTTTCGTTGTGATCCTCTTTTGCAACATGGCAGTTTGCAGGGTTAACAGGCTTAGCAGCTCGCCTGCACACTCGTTGGAGGTGTCCCATTGTTCCGCAGCCCTTGCAAACGTATCCTTTGAATCAGCATGAATGGAAATGATGATCACCCCTGCAGCGCTAACAAGGTGTTAATGGCCTTGCATTCATGACCCTTGATGGTGGATTCTGAGACATCTGCGGACGTGTATCTGCGTGTGTTTAACCTGCTCTGTACGTTACGATTCGAAAACATCACTTTGTTCACAGTACTTGTAGCAGCAGTTGTGTGCTGAGAGCTTTGCTTAGTATTATCACTGGTGGCAATGAATGCCTGGGCTATCGCTATGGCCTTACTCAAGGTTGTGGTCTCTACATTCAAAAGTTTGCGAAGTATGTTTCGTGGCCAATGCCAAGTACGGAAAAGTCTCTGAGCATGTGCTCCAAATGTCCTTCAACTTCGCAATGTCCTGCAAGGCATCTTAGCTCGGCGACATAACCGCCATTTCCTGGCCTTCAGACCTTTTGTCAGTGTAGAACCGGTACCTCGCCATCAGAACGCTTTCCTTCGGGTTCAAATGCTCTCGGACCAGTGTGCACAAATCGTCGTGCGATTTCTCCATGGGTTTTGCTGCAGAGAGAAGATTCTTCATGAGGCCATACGTTGGTGCCCCACAGACTGTGAGGAGGATCACCCTTCGTTTGGCAGTGCTCTTCACCATCTAACTTGTTCGCCACGAAGTATTGGTCGAGTCGCTCCACAAAAGTTTCCCAATCATTTCCCTCCGAAAATTTCTCCAGGATGCCCACTGTTCTCTGCACCTTTGGGTTTGCTATCTTTATCTCGTCGCCAGTTGTTGTGAATGGAGAATGAGTCAGACGGAATACTGTGAGCTCAAAGTAAAGTGTGACCTTAGTCTTTTATTGCTGTTCTCCAGAGTGCCTCTCCAACCTGTGAAGCCTTCTTAAATACCTGTGCTCCCAAGTGATTATGGGATCCCTTGGGATTCCAGGTAATCAGCCCTTTGGTGGCTGTACAGAGTAAATACAAATCCACATATATAACACAACTGATTTGTCACTTTTAGTCCCTTTAATTTCTTCGGTACTAATATTAATTACTTTAAGTTCTTCACTCTCATTAGCTTGTTGGTTCCCCACAATTTCCGGTACATGTTTTGCATTTTCTACTGTGAAGACAGATACAAATTATTTGTTTAACCTCTCTGCCATTTCCTTATTGCCCTTTTATAATTTCTCCTCCCTTTAAGGGCCCCATGTTTACTTTTACTAATCTCTTTTTACATACTTATAGAAGCTCTTACAATCTGTTTTTATATTTCTTGCTAGTTTACTCTCATTCTATTTTCTCCCTCTTTATCAATTTCTTGGTCATCCTTTGCTGATTTCTAAAATCTTCCCAGTCCTCAGGCTTGCTATTCTTTTCGGCAACATTGTAAGCCTATTTTTTAATCTAATTATATCCTTAACTTCTCCAGTTAGCCTCGATTGGACCACTTTTCCTGTGGCGTTTTTAATTCCTCATTAGAATGTATAATTCATTGAGAATTATGAATTATTTCTTTGTCAGCCATTGCTTATCTACCATCATATCTTCAATACTAATTTCACAATTTACCTTGGCCAATTCACCCTCATACTTACATAATTAGCTTTGTTTAAATTAAAGACCCTAGTTTCATACTTAACTAAATCACTCTCAAACTCAATATAAAACTCCATCGTATTGTGATCACTTTTCCCCAAAGATTATTAATTAATCCTGTCTCATTACACGACACTAGATCTAAAATGGCCTGTTCCCTAGGTGATCCATCAACGTATTTAGCCCGGAATTTGTGGTCAGCTGGCCCTGAAGTATGCTCCACAAAAGGACCTCGCAATGCCTGTTTTGAGAACTTTTGGTTTTCCGACCTTCCGTTCAATGGAACTTAAAGGGAATCGAATATGGCTAGGGTGATCATCTGGACTAGTTTTGATCGACTGGATGGGTTGGAGAGGAATTTTACCAGATTTTTCCCCCAAAACTGGCCTGGGTTTTTATCTAGTTTTTGCCTCTCCCAGCAGATCACATGGCTCCGGTTGGGGTGGAGTGTAGAATGTTTCAGTGTAAGGGGTGTTGCAGTTGTGTAGGGTGGACTGGTTGCCCTAGGTGCTCTTTACCTTTCTGCCATTGTTCATAGGTATATAAATAACCTTCAGGACTGCTGACCGAGGGCCATGCGGCTCTTTGTCGGCCAGCACGGACACGATGGGCTGAAATGACCTCCTTCTGCCCTGTAAATTTCTATGTTTCTAATAGGGATCCCCTTGTTTGAACTGCTGTGATGCCAATAGGCTGTCTCAGCAGCCAATCAAAAGGCAGAATTCTCACAGACAGCGAACTTCTTTTGAAAAGTTTCTTAAAAATATTTTTTATTAAAATGGACAAATTTCACAATACGCAAAATTATAATTAGCTTTCCAGGCCCTTAACATTTGTTTAGCAGTAAATACGCTGTTAAAACCCCGATAGTTGGGTCTAACTTTTAGTGGGTAATTTAAGTGCATACTTAATGCGGTAGAGCCGAAGCTTTCATCACATTCAATAATTTATATGATTGCCGGCTCTGTCAGATGGGTTGGGGGTGGGGCACATAGTGTGGCAGTTTCGGAGCTGTCATTGACAGACCACAACTTGCATGCGTCAAATCCCGAAGTTGCGGTCAGTTTCAAAGGCAGAATAATGCCAAACGTTGCCAGTTCGCCGTCATCCCGGCTGCAAATTCCGGGCCACTGTTCTGGAAAACTTATTCAAATGCATTCCATGAACTCGTCCTCCAAACTACTTTTTGCAATTGGGTTTGCACAGTCCATATGAAGATTAAAGTCCCCCACGATTATTGCAGTACCCTTGTTACATGCTTCTCTAATTTGCTGATTTATACACTTTCCAACACGATAACTATTATTAGGCCTATAAACTACTCCAACCAATGTTTTCTGCCCCTTGTTATTTCTTAGTTCCACCCATATCGATTTTACACCTGATTTTCTGAGCGAAGATCCTTCCTCATTGCTGTATTTATCTCATACTGTATTTATCTCATCCTGTATTTTCAGAGCTACCCTCCCCGTTTTCCATTTTGCTTATCTTTTTTAAAAGTCGAGTATTCTAGAATATTTAGTTCCCAATCTTGGTCACCCTGCAACCACGTCTCTGTAATGACTACTAGATCAAATACATTTGACTCTATTTGTGCCATTAATTCATCTATCTTGTTATGAATACTTTGTGCATTCAGATATAGCCCATTTAATTTTAACATTTTACTATTTTCTTCCCTAATGTGACCTTACATTTGCTAAACTGTCTGACACACACTGCTGGTTTTTACCCAAATCGCTACTCTGCTCTACATCCTTGACTTTTCTCTTTAGACTCATAAATGTAACCTTACCTGAGATTCCCCCCCCCCACCCCCCTCCCGCCCAAGCTTATTAATTTAAAGCCCTATCTATCGCCCTAGTTATTCAGTTCACCAGGGCACTGGTCCCAGCTCATTTTAAGTGGGGCCCGTTCCAAAGGAACAGCTCCATCTTTCCCCAGTACTGATGCCAGTACCCCATGCCTTTGTTATCTTGAGACTTGACTATTCCAATGCAACCATGGCTGGCCTCCCATCTTCTACCCTTCATAAACTTAAGGTCATTCAAAACTCTGCTGCCGATGTCCTAAGTCGTATCAAGTCCCGTTCACCCATCATCCCTGTGCTCACTGACCTGAATTGGCTCCCAGTTAAGCAACGCCTTGATTTCAAAAGTCTCATCCTCATTTTCAAATCTATCCATGACCTTGCTCCTCCCTATTTATGTGGAATTCCCTGCTGCAGAGAGTTGTTGATGCCAGTTCATTGGATATATTCAAGAGGGAATTAGATATGGCCCTTATGGCTAAAGAGATCAAGGGGTGTGGAGAGAAAGCAGGAAAGGGGTACTGAGGGAATGATCAGCCATGATCTTATTGAATGGCGGTGCAGGCTCGAAGGGCCGAATGGCCTACTCCTGCACCTATTTTCGATGTTTCTATGTTTCTACTCTCCTCCAGCCCCACAACCTCTCTTTCCACCACCCCCACACCCCGAGATATCTGCGCTCCTCCAATTCTGGCCTCTTGCGCTTCCCCAATTTTCTTTGCTCCATCATTGGCAGCTGCGCCTTTAGCCGTCAAGGCACTAAACTCTGGAATTCTCCCTCTACCTCTCTGTCCTCATTTAAGACGCTCCTTAAAACATATCATCTGCCCTAATAGTTATTTGGCTCAGTGCCAAATTTTGTTTGATAATGCTCCCAAGAAGCGTCTTGGGACATTTTACTACATTAAAGGTGCCATAGAAATACAAGTTGTTGTTGTTGTTATTGAATTGAAACGCTTGCCTCCCACACCACTCTTTCAGCCATGCATTTAAATCTCTAATCTATTTATCCCTTTGCCAACTTGCGTGTGGCTCAAGGAGTAATCCAGAAATTATTACCTTTGAGGTTCTGCTTTTTAATTTGGACCCTAAAGGGAAGGAAGTTGGAAAGAAAGGTAGTCTCAGCAAGTTGCTCTTGGCTACTATCATAATCACATGTCCTCTGATTGCTCTGCAAAGCTTTAATGTGTAGTTGTTAATTGACAGCTGTACACGTGTAAGATTTAGTGGAGCATTATGTACAGATTTGTGGTTATTGCAGTTTCTGATTACTTTTGAAGTCTGCTTGGTGCTGTAATGGTGCAATCCAGATGTCTTTTTATGGAATGTGTGCACATTTTATTATCATATCCAAGTAAACAGTGTTGTACTTTAATGCCCCTTAAAACACAAAGTCAACCTAAATCTTGCCTGATGATTCTGATATACACCAACTTTCTAGTTTTTGAACTGTTTTTCACATATGGAGGCACCAATTGTAAATCCAGAGGCAGGGCCTGAGCTGATTCTGGAACAAAATTGTTTCATACCGATACTACAATTGTTGGGGAAATGCAGCCGAAGACACTCCAGGTACGTGTTGTATATTGAATCCTTGCAACAATTCCTGTCGAACAAATCAGGGGTGAAATTGTTTTTTGGCGATAACGCAAAACAAGCGTTAGTGAATCGGCAGCCTGTTTTGCACCCGGCTTATTTCCTTGACCATTGAAGATTTGTGACACCATTTTTGCATTACTGGCGAAGACTCATTTGACTCTCATTCACTCTCTGGTGATCGGGTTTGGAGGGGGCGGAGGTCCACTATCGGGGCAGGGAGATTCCTAGAGAAAGGCCATGATCAGCAGAAGAGAGGCTGAAGGTTTGTTTGAAGGGCTGAGGGGAGCACTTCAGCTCTTACTGGCTCACACAGAGTGCTATAAAAAGCACTTGTCTTCTTGAGCCGGCATATTCCACCTCCATTTCGCTGCTAGGTTTTCCAAGTCTGGGAAAACGCAGCCGGCAGCATTTAAATTTAAATCTGTCTCCCTGTTGTATATTTGGGAGTCGGATTTAAATATGATAATGAAGTATGTCCCCTCTCCAAGATGGTACACTCGCATGCCTCACAACCTGCCGCTGTAAAACCGGTAACGGGCGCGCATGCATAGGGTTGGGACACGTTCCCGTTTTTTGGGTTTAACGCACCCCCTCCCACTGAGGCCATGGTATACTGTTATCCTCTTTACTGAACATGTAATCTGAGGTGCATTTGAGAATGTGCTGGGATTGCTGTTCATGATTTTTTTTTAAATGGTCTTGTCTCCAGGTGAAAAAAACAATTACTTCGAAATGTCGTTATGTTTGCAAATATGGTAACCGTTTTGCAGACAGCAAAATGCCACAAGCAGCAATTTGATGACTGGCCCATTAATTTGTTAATGATATCAGTTGAGGGAGGAATGTGCTCAAGAGATTTGGGGAATGTTCCGATAATCTTCGAACGATGCCACGAGATCTTTAATTGCTGCTTAAACAGGGAGATGGGCCTCAGTATAATGCCATATCTGAAGGCATCTCTGACAAGACAGCTTAGGCTGTGTGCTCATGTCCTTGAATGGGGCTTGAGCTCACAATCTTTTGACTTCAAGGTCAGATTGCTATTAACAAACAAAGCTGGCATTTCATCTTTTGAGGACAGGCAGAGAATGTGCTTGGTTCCTCTTTCTGCTGTTCTTTTCCATCATTTTGGGCTCTGAAGGTTAGCAAGCCCCAGTTGGAAATCACAGTAGAATTCAAATTCAACACTTTTGCATTTTCTTTTGCTATTTCTGTTTCTAAAATATTCCTTCATATTATATATTTACAGATCAAGAGTGCAAACACAAAATGATTACATTTCTTCAAACTGTTTAATTGCTAAGTACTTTAAACTTAATGGGCTCGAAATTCAGTCCCGCTGGAAAGCTGGTGCTCCCCCCACCTTTTTGTGGCCATTCACGCTGAAATTTTTGAGTGGCTGGGCCATCCCATATTCAGCTCCAAAAGTGAACAAATGGGTTCCAGCGCTAATGAACCCTTCCAAGTGGATTTTTTAGCGGTTTGGCTGTCTTTTTAAAGGCCAGGGTTTGCAGCAAGGCCCTGATGGGGGAAAGGAGGTTGGAAGGATGGCTGGTGTAAAGAGATGCCAGGAGAGCCAACATGTTCACTGGTACAGAGCTGAAGACACTGATGGACGGTGTGGAGGACAGAAGAAAAATACTGTTTCATGATGTGGGGAGACCTGGCAGACGGGCAGTACATAATGCAAGGAGGGAGATTGCAGGGGAGGTGTTGGGCACCTCCATATATGTAAAGATGCACCCTCGCAAGAGGTCAAAGCCTCCTAGCTCTGGGGCGACAGGGATTCTCCTCCTCCTCCTCCTCCTCCTCCTCCTCCTCGGGTAGTACTGCTGGCTCGACCTCCAGCGGCTGTCCCCTCATGATGGCCAGGTTGTGCAGCATGCAGCAGACTATGACGATTATGGAGATCATTGAGAGTACTGCAAGGTGCCACCAGAGGCTCTGGAATCTCTGCTTAAGGATGTCTATGCACTGCTCGATGATGCACCTGGTGGCACAATGAGCGCCATGCTCCGGTGCTGTCCTGGGGTTCCGCAAAGGAGTGAGCAGCCAAATACACTGGGGATATCCCTTGTCCCCAAGCAGCTAAACGCAATCCTGATTCGGGCTGGTGAAGTTGGCGGGCACACTGGTCTGGCGCAGAATGAACGAATCATGGCTGCTGCTTCCCTTGCCCGCTGCCCGTCTGCACGATGCTGACAGTGACGTCTTCGCCTGCATGCTGCCCTGCTTCTGTCCCAGGTGTACCAAGTGTCGCCCTCCCAACACTCCTCCTATCCTTGGGGTGTACCCTGCCAAGCAGGTCTCTACAGCCCACAGGACTCCACTAAAGAGTCAGACCTGAAAGTTGTACAAAAGTACAGGCGTATGTACAAACCTCTGAGCAGCACTCAGCAGATTTAATGGCGCCAAAACAATTAATAAAACTATATCAAAAGATAAATACTGCAGATGCTGAAAAATGAAATAAAAAGACTAATAAGTAATAAAACTATTTACCTACCAAAGGGCCCCAGTGGTATAGAGTTCAAGCACCACATCGAAAACCTCACGGGGGCACTGCTGGGAAAGTTCCTACCTTTTTCTTGGTGAATTTCGCTGTCCTGGTGGCTTTTCAGCAGCCTGCCACTGCTTCCCTCTCCACTGAAAACTTACCTTTACAGCAACTTCACTGTGCCAGTTCTGTTGTAAGTGATTTTGATCCAAGTCCAATGGCTAGATGGATGGTTTGAATTGCCCCCGCCTTACGAGAATTCTATACCCAGGGATTATTATTCAGAGTGTAAATGGAATAAGTCACGGACAGGAATGCTTCGGTGAAAAATCGCACTTATTTATTTGGTCTAACATACACTGGCTAAAACATGCACTACTAAACTAAATCACTGTCTCTGGAGAATAAGATCCAGGTTAAAACAACATACAGTACAACACTGAGGACCGGTGACATGCAGTAATTTCCTTGTTGCTATGGTGGAGTCTAACTCCCCGTTACCAGCGAATTACCCAGTCGCATGAAGCTCCCTCCCCAGAATAGCCTGAAAAAACTTCACTTCCAAGAAAACTCTGAGCCCTTTTACACCCCACACAGCTCGCCTGCCGCTCTGGTTACCGGCTTGGGACACTCGCAACCATGTGCTGGTCCTTTTTCTTGTCACGTCGGTCTTGGTGGAGTGAGAGAGAGAGGGGGAACGCTCGAAGGCTGGAGAACGCTCCAGAACTCTAGAGAATGGTGGAAAAGAGTCGATCTTTAAAGGAGTCCTGCTGCCCTTATCTCTCCCGTCAATCTGTGAAATCTTTTGCTTCTAAGTACTCTGGTGCTTAGTCGGTGATGGGCCATCAGACCTATGTGTATTGGACTGATGGCCCTGGGTCATAAGAACATAACATAAGAACATAAGAACATAAGAATTAGGAACAGGAGTAGGCCATCTAGCCCCTCGAGCCTGCTCCGCCATTCAATAAGATCATGGTTGATCTGGCCGTGGACTCAGCTCCACTTACCCGCCCACTCCCCATAACTCTTAATTCCCTTATTGGTTAAAAATCTGTCTATCTGTGATTTAAATAAATTCAATGAGCTAGCATCAACTGCTTCCTTGGGCAGAGAATTCCACAGATTCACCCTCTGGGAGAAGAAATTCCTTCTCAACTCGGTTTTAAATTGGCTCCCCCGTATTTTGAGGCTGTGCCCCCTAGTTCTAGTCTCCCCGACCGGTGGAAACAACCTCTCTGCCTCTATCTTGTTTATCCCTTTTATTATTTTAAATGTTTCTATAAGATCACCCCTCATCCTTCTGAACTCCGAGTAAAGACCCAGTCTACTCAATCTATCATCATAAGGTAACCCCCTCATCTCCGGAATCAGCCTAGTGAATCGTCTCTGTACCCCCACCAAAGCTAGTATATCCTTCCTTAAGAAAGGTGACCAAAACTGCACGCAGTACTCCAGGTGCGGCCTCACCAATACCCTGTACAGTTGCAGAAGGACCTCCCTGCTTTTGTACTCCATCCCTTTCGCAATGAAGGCCAACATTCCATTCGCCTTCCTTATTACCTGCTGCACCTGCAAACTAACTTTTTGGGATTCATGCACAAGGACCCCCAGGTCCCTCTGCACCGCAGCATGTTGTAATTTCTCCCCATTCAAATAATATTCCCTTTTGCTGTTTTTTTTTCCAAGGTGGATGACCTCACATTTTCCAACATTGCATTCCATCTGCCAAACCTTAGCCCATTCGCTTAACCTATCCAAATCTCTTTGCAGCCTCTCTGTGTCCTCTACACAACCCGCTTTCCCACTAATCTTTGTGTCATCTGCAAATTTTGTTACACTACACTCTGTCCCCTCTTCCAGGTCATCTATGTATATCGTAAACATTTGTGGTCCCAGCACCGATCCCTGTGGCACACCACTAACCACCGATTTCCAACCCGAAAAGGACCCATTTATCCCGACTCTCTGCTTTCTGTTAGCTAGCCAATTCTCTATCCATGCTAATACATTTCCTCTGACTCTGCGTACCTTTATCTTCTGCAGTAACCTTTTGTGTGGCACCTTATCGAATGCCTTTTGGGAATCTAAATAACCACATCCATCGGTACACCTCTATCCACCATGCTCGTTATATCCTCAAAGAATTCCAGTAATTTAGTTAAACATGATTTCCCCTTCATGAATCCATGTTGTGTCTGCTTGATTGCACGATTCCTATTTAGATGGCCCGCTATTTCTTCCTTAATGATAGCTTCAAGCATTTTCTCCACTACAGATGTTAAACTAACCGGCCTATAGTTACCTGCCTTTTGTCTGCCCCCTTTTTTAAACAGAGGCATTACATTAGCTGCTTTCCAATCCGCTGGTACCTCCCCAGAGCCCAGAGAATTTTGGTAGATTATAACGAATGCATCTGCTATAACTTCCGCCATTTCTTTTAATACCCTGGGACATCTGGGACATCTCTCGGCTTTTGTGTAGGGAAGAACTGGCCCCTCTTGGTCTGACCAGGCTAGTGGGTCCATTGTTCTGCTGCTTTCTGAGATGGAGGTGAGAAGTGCCTTTGCATAATAGAGTGGTTTTCCAATAGTTTATGCATGCCTCAGATATCTGAGCCCCTTTCCTTTTGCTAGGGCGAACCCAAACATTTTGGATGACTGACAGTTCTTTGTCGCAGCCAACTGCCATGCGGTCTCTGGAGTTTTACAAACCAGACTTTTCGCGTATCTGCACCGGGTGACCCCATCACAGAGAAAGTACCCTCAGAGAAAAAAAACCCATGAAGCCCACGAAATATCCTCGACTGAGTCCATTCTTTAAACGGAGACTTTGCGATCTCTTCACCGGTGGAAGTGAACACTGCTCAAATCCTCCCCGAGCTAAATATGGCTCGGGGAGGTAAAAGTACCCAACCACGGCGACCGATCGATCTTTTCGATCGACCGCCCAAACTCCGCAGTAGCCGTCCCTTCGGGGACGATGAATTTCGGGCCCAATGTGTGTTCTGTGTAGAAGTGCATAAGAGTGTGTCCGTGAGGAAGGTTAACTGATGCTAGAAACTTTATGGTATTTCAATAAATTCAATAGCTTTCTAAGTATAACTATTCTTGCTGAACAGTTCAATGTTAAAGGCAAAAATAGGGTTTGACCATTTAATGCAATGTGTAAAATTAATAATGGAGAAAGCTATGTCTCAGGGTAGTGCATTTTCCTTCAAGGTTAGCAATTCATTATTTAGAAAAACTATCACGTAAAAGTAATGTACTTGGTATATTGAACCATTGCTTTAAATCACTATGAACAATATTGTATGAATGGCGCTTCAATACGTGAGGATATGAACAGGTCAATCTCGAATTTTGCTGCATTAGTTGTATTGACTCACAAGTGTATTGGACCGGCACTAAATATGTTCAAAAATAGCTCAATGGTACTGATACTGCTGTGCTTGCTGTGGTTTTTATAGGATCACGGATATGGTAACAACCAGCGATATATGTTAAATAAATGTGATTAAAAGAATTTCTTTCCAGTTTTAAGAACATAAGAATTAGGAGCAGTAGTTGGTCATACGGCCCCTCGAGCCTGCTCCGCCGTGCAATAAGATCATGGCTGATCTTCGACCTCAACTCCACTTTCCTTGATCCTCGATATATCTATCACTGAACTTAGTAACTCATGTGATACAGTTGCAGGTGTACTAGCTGCCCACCAGTACCTCATCACAGTACTCATAGTTCACCAGTGATTCTAGATAGTGAGAATGTAAACAACCATTCTGAGTCTGGTCCTGTTTGACATCCATATGCACACTTTTCTGCAAAGTCAAGACCAGGTAAACCTGGTGCTGGGACCCCCAGCTGTATTCCAACTGAGCACTGAACCATGAACATTTCTGGACTTATCAGTTGTTTTGCAGAAAGTATGAATATCAGACCCCTAACTACTCTTGGAGCAGTGTGGATCACGCAGTGCTCAGTTACACTGCTGGCTTTATAGTGTTCTCATGCTAGGTAAATAAATTATCCACAGCAGTTGGTGTATGTGGAGGGGGGGAGTGGAGTCGTTAACAATTCATAAGAGTTGAGCCCCAATTTTAACTCCTGCCCAGAAGTCATGGGGACGTGGCTAAGGTGGACAGCAAACCATCCAGTCCTCCTTGGGATATTTTAACTCCTGGGCCTCATCTGCATTGGCTCAATCAGTTCCTTATCTGAATCTGGTAGGAACCAATAGCTGTCTGGTGGGCAGGAGTGGGATTTTGCGTCGTCAAGGACCCAAACAAACTGTCCCTAGCACTCCGGTGAGCGGTTGGGAGGGGGGTCTTGAGGGCGGGGAAGAGGGTGGGAAGCCCTGTGTAGGAGAGGTCCAAGATTTACTTGTGGAACCTGGAGGAGCACTCCTATTCATCCACAAGGGGAAAAAAAAATCATTTACCTTTCTGGGCCTCTCTTGTCCCAGCTTCTCTTTCCGTCAGGCTGGCCTAGCGGGGGAGTCACATGACTGCCCCACAGAGGCCTCCGGTTACAATTGATATAATCGGAGCTCGATCTTTAAAGAAGGATCCTGCTGCTTTCCATCAGGTGTCTGCTCACCAGCTCAAAAGAGCAGGTTAAAATCGCAAGCAGTCGGGGTATGTCATATGGGGCATTTTAACTGCCCACCTGGTTTCCACCAGGCAGTTAAAGTCAGCCCTTGGTTTTCCTTAACATAATGAATCTAATTACTAGAGAGTCAGCTAAATAATCTTGAGGATGAAATATAATTCAACACAAAAATATTAATGTAAAAATAAATAAATTGTGGTATAAGTTATGATTGTTTGCGCTGAAATCTAGGCTCATATTGTGACTATGAATTTTTCAACACAAATAATGCTGGAGTACAATCTTTATAAACTACGAGCAGTCTATTCTTTTATAATGACAGGATTATATACCTGCTAAGAATCAATTTTTATCGGAGAACTGCATATCCATTTTAATTAAACAATAGGAATATTTCCATACTTCTGAAACTCTCACGGTATTTTTCTAATGCTCTCTTCTACTTCCCACTTACAATCTATAAATGATAATCTGGTGGTTCAGAGCAAATCATAATTTTACACCTGAGGGTCACTTTTTATCTCGCTCCCCCTGACCTGGTCAGTGCCATGAAAATCATCATCATAGGCAGTTCCTCGGAATCAAGGAAAACTTGCTTCCACTTTTAACATGAGTTCTTAGGTGGCTGTACAGTCCAATACAAGAACTGCAGTCTCTGTCACGTGGGCCAGATAGTCATTGAGGGAAGGGGTGGGTGGGACTGGTTTGCCGCATGCTCTTTCCGCTGCCTGCGCTTGATTTCTGCACGCTCTCGGCGCCGAGACTCGAGGTGCTCAGCGCCCTCCTGGATGCACTTCCTCCACTTAAGGTGGTCTTTGGCCAGGGACTCCCAGATGTCAGTGGGGATGTTGCACTTTATCAGGGAGGCTTTGAGGGTGTCCATGTAACATTTCCGCTGCCCACCTTTGGCTCGTTTGCCGTGAAGGAGTTCCAAGTAGAGCGCTTGCTTTGGGAGTCTCGTGTCTGGCATGCAAACGATGTGGCCTGCCCAGTGGAGGTGATCAAGTGTGGTCAGTGCTTCAATGCTGGGGATGTTGGCCTGGACGAGGACGCTAACGTTGGTGCGTTGTCCTCCCAGGGGATTTGTAGGATCTTGCGGAGACATCGTTGGTGGTATTTCTCAGGTGACTTGAGGTGTCTACTGTACATGAACAAGCATTGATGACGAGATCCAACACCGCCTCCAGTGCGCCAGTGCAGCCTTTGACTCGAGTGTTCTCGACTGCATCCCACAGCATGCGACCCACCACCACCTCAGTGAAACCCCAATGTTGCACGAGGTAGGAAAAGCCATAAAATAGCTCAAGAACAACAAGGCTCCTGGTGCGATTGGAATCCCTGCTGAGGCGCTAAAGTATGGCGGAGAGGCGCTGTTGGCGCAGATGCATGACCTCATCTCTATCTGGAGGGAGGAGAGCATGCCGGGAGACCTCAGAGCTGCAGTGATCCTGAACATCTTTAAAAAAGGGGACAAGTCCGACTGCGGCAACTACAGGGGAATCTCCCTGCTATCAGCCACTGGGGAAACTGTAGCTAGAATTCTCCTCAACCGTCTTCTCCTTGTGGCCAAAGAGCTCCTCCCGGAGTCACAGTGCAGATTTCGTCCCCTACGGGACACAACGGACATGATCTTTGCAGCGCGACAGCTGCAAGAAAAATGCAGAGAGCAGCGCCAGCCCTTATACATGGCCTTCTTCAACCTTACAAAGGCCTTTGACACTGTCAACCGCGAGGGTCTATGGAGCATCGTCCTTCGTTTCGGATGCTCCCAAAAGTTCGTCAACATTCTCCGCCAGCTCCACAATGACATGTAGGCCATGATCCTTACCAATGGATCCATCACAGACCCAATTCACGTCTGGATCGGGGTCAAACAGGACTGCGTCATCGCTCCAAACCTCTTCTCAATCTTCCTCGCTGCCATGCTCCACCTCACAGTCAACAAGCTCCCCGCTGGAGTGGAACTAAACTACAGAACCAGTAGGAACCTGTTTAACCTTCACCACCTCCAGGCCAGGCCCAAGATCACTCCAACCTCTGTTGTTGAGTTACAGTACGCGGACAACGCCTGCGTCTGCGCACATTTTGAGGCTGAACTCCAGGATATAGTCGATGTATTTCCTGAGGCATATGAAAGCATGGACCTTATGTTAAACATCCGAAGACGAAGATCCTCCATCAGCTTGTCCTCGCTGCATAGCACTGACCCCAGTCATCAAGATCCACGGCACGGCTTTCGATAACGTGAACCATTTCCCATACCTCAGGAGCCTCTTGTCAACAAAAGCAGACATTGATGCGGAGATTCAACACCGCCTCCAGTGCACCAGTGCAGCCTTCGGCTGCCTGAGGAAAAGAGTGTTCGAAGACCAGACCCTCAAATCTACCACCAAGCTCATGGTCTACAGGGCTGTAATAATACCCGCCCTCCTGTATGGCTCAGAGGCATGGACGATGTACAGAAGACACCTCAAGTTGCTGGAGATATATCACCAACGATGTCTCCGCAAGATCCTGCAAATCCTCTGGGAGGACAGATGCACCAACATCAGTGTCCTCATCCAGGCTAACATCCCCAGCATTGAAGCGCTGACCACACTCGATCAGCTTCGCTGAGTAGGTCACATAGTTCGCATGCCAGACTCGAGACTCCCAAAGCAAGTGCTCGATGCGGAGCTCCTTCACGGCAAACGAGTCAAAGGTGGGCAGCAGAAACGTTACAAGGACACCCTCAAAGCCTCCCTGATAAAGTGCGACATCATCACTGACACCTGGGAGTCCCTGGCCAAAGATCTTCCTAAGTGGAGAAAGTGCATCCAGGAGGGTGTTGAGCACTTCGTGTCTCAATGCCGAGAGCGTGCAGAGGTCAAGCGCAGGCAGCGGAAGGAGCATACGGCAAACCAGTCCCACCCACTCCTTCCCTCAATGACTGTCTGTCACACCTGTGACAGAGTCTGTGGCTCTCGTATTGGACTGTTCAGCCACCAAAGAACTCACTTCAGGAGTGGAAGCAAGTCTTCCTCAATTCCAAGGGACTGCCTATGATGATGATAATGATGTGCAGCCTTCGGCCAACTGAGGAAAAGAGTGTTTGAAGACCAGGCCCTCAAAACTGCCACTAAGCTCATGGTCTACAGGGCTATAGTAATACCTGCCCTCCTGTATAGAATACACATACTACCCCATTCCCTTACATAGAAACTGGAGTAGGCCATTCTGCCCTTTGAGCCTGCTCCGACATTCAATGAGATCATGGCTGACCTGCGACCGAACTCCATATACCCACCTTTGCCCCATATCCTTTATCAAGCTCCGATTTAAAATTAACAATTGATCTCGCATCAATTGCTGTTTGCGGAAGAGAGTTCCAAACTTCTTTCACCCTTTGTGTGTAGAAGTGTTTCCTAATTTCACTTATGAAAGGTCTGGCTCTAATTTTTAGACTATGCCCGGGGTCCAGGAATCCCTAACCAGCGGAAATAGTTTCTCTCTATCTACCCTATCTGTTCCCCTTAATATCTTAGAATCATAGAATGTTTGCAGCACGGAAGAAGGCCATTCGGCCCATCGAGCTCGTGCCGGCTCTCTGCAAGAGCAGCTCAGCTAGTCCCACTCCCCTGCCATATCCCCGTAGCCCTGCATTTTTTTTTCAGGTACTTATCTATCTCCCTTTTGAAAGCCGTGATTGAGTCTGCCTCCACCACCCTTTCAGGCCGTGCATTCCAGATCCTACCCACTCACTGTGTAAAAAAGTTTTTTCTTATGTTGCCTTTGTTTCTTTTGCCAATGACCTTAAATCTGTGTCCTCTGGTTCTCGACCCTCCTGCCAATGGGAACAGTTTCTCTCAGTCTACTCTTTCCAGACCCCTCATGATTTTGAACACTTCTATCAAATCTCCTCTCAATCTTCTCTGCTCTAAGGAGAACAACCCCAGCTTCTCCAGTCTATCCACATAACTGAAGTACCCCATTCCTGGAATCATTCTTATCATTCTTTTCTGCACCCTCTCTAAGGCTTTCACATCTTTCCTAAAGTGCGGTGCCCAGAATTGGACACAATACTCCAGTTGAGGCCGAACCAGTGTTTTATAAACGTTCATCATAATTTCCTTGCTTTTGTACTCAATACCTCGATTCATGAAGCCCAGGATCCCGTAAGCTTTTTTAACTGGATTTTCAACCTGCCCTGACACCTTCAGCGATTTGTGCACATATACCCCTCGGTCCCTCTGTTCATGCACCCCATTTAGGATTGTACCCTTTAGTTTATATTTCCTCTCCTCATTCTTTCTACCAAAATGTATCACTTTACACTTTTCTGTGTTCAATTTCATCTGGCACATGTCCGCCCTTTCCACCAGCCTGTCTATGTCTTCTTGATGTTTATCACTATCCTCCTCACTGTTCACTATACTTCCAAGTTTTATGTCATCTGCAAATTTTGAAATTGTGCCCTGTATACCCACATCAAAGTAATTAATATATATCAAGAAAAGCAGTGGTTCTAGTACTGACCCCTGGGGAAACCACTGTATACTTTTCTCCAGTCCAAAAAACAACTGTTCACCACTACTTTCTCGTATCCGTGTTGCCACTATCCCTTTTATTCCATGGGCTTCAACTTTGCTGGCAAGCAAAGTTCGATCAGATCACCCCCTAACCTTCGAAATTCTGGGGAATACAACCTTAATTTATGTAATCTCTCCCTGTAACTTAAACCTTGAAGTCCGGATACCATTTTTCAGGGCCTTTTCATGGATGGCCCAATGCCTGCCTGCTTCAGACAACGGACTAATTTTGATATAGTAATTGGTATCTTATGCGTGCATAGAAACCCCAAAGCAATTTTGAAGTACCAAAGGGCGAGCGTTCACAAAAATCTTCCAGATCACTGTTGACCCATCCAAGCAATCTCCACCCCATTGCAATTGTTTCCATCCCCAAGGATAACATTTCCTGTTCAGCTACACATTAGATATCAGAATACGGCACCCCTTATCCTCCCCACCTCCAACCGCCCCACTGAACAGCACTTGCAGCTCGCCAACAATATTGAGATGATGCCCATGCCTTGCAATGGGTTGGGCCTCCCGGCAGGGACTTCGGGCAGACAACGCAAGCATTTTCTCTCACTGCCTGCCCAAAGTTAAAATCAAGCCTATTGTTCAATGATGAGTTAAAGTGAATTAATTTTTCACTCTTTCTGTAATATATCATCCTGTTAAATCAGAAAATGCTGGTGGCAAAGGGCAAACTGCTTTACTATATGTTAATGTTTGACACAGATATGAAAATATCTCAGTCAGTACAAACTGCTACAATGGGATTTAACTGAGGTGATTTGATCCAACATGACAAAGTGGTTAAATATTGACAAGAAGTAAATGAATGTAGACAGGAAGATTTGCACACCACAACAAAAATATTGAATTTAGGTATTTCTAAGAGAAACTGAATGGTTACAGTGACCACCTCAGTGGATCTCTATGTAAGCAAATGGATAATGCACCTTTTCTTCAGATACTGATGGTAAGTTACAGCTACACATCTCAAGTTGATTTTTAGTATAATGTTTCTCAGATGCTGTTTCCCATGTGTTTCTTGTCAGACAAGATAATTTACTTGAGGTAAGTTGCAGAACTGATCAGAGTATTGTTCAGGTCTGGCTATGCCTGACAGTTAAGGCTAGAAATTGGTTAAAGCTGCACCTGTTTCATAAGTGTAAAACCGGCGGTAAAAGCATCCAATATGGCGGGTGGCGTGTATGTGCACATTCCATGCCAGAGTGAACTGCCTGCAATATTGGTAAAGACAGAAAAAGAGGCGAGCAGGGCCCATGCCTGAAACAAGCGTTAGACCCTTTGCATTTGCAAAATGGTCTGCCCTGAACGCAGCCTGCATTGCATTGGCTATGTTCAGGAACACATGGTCTTTATGCAACCTAACCAGTGGTCTTTAAAAAGGAAGTTTGTTAAAAAATATATTTATCTGAATGTGGAGCCGTGAAGAGCAGGAGTGCTCCTCCCGGTTCCACTGCAGTACCATAGATCGTTGCCGGCTCCCGCTCAGCCCCCTCCTGATTGCCATACCTCCTCTCCAGATCATCCCCTCCCTTCAGGTTTCAATGTCAGTTCGGCGGCGCATTGCTTGGGGACGCCCAGAATGCAACTACAACTTACCAGTCTCACGTGAATGAGGATTGAAGCCCAATGGCATGTGTGCCTAGGGAACAGGGATCATTCTCTGCATCCAGTTTGTTTTGGCAGGCAGGTGCAAGCCAATTTCTAGGCCTTGATGTTTAGAGAGTATGAATGACAAAGTTATTGTTTTGAGAATAATGATACTTATAATTTATTGAAGAATATTAATGTTGAATATGTTATGCATTGAAGTCTGCATGCCAAAAATATGCTGTATTTTGCGGAAGAATGAAAGAATGGAAACCTTACACTCGATAGTAATCGAGCACATCTTAGATGTGTATATATATATATATATATATGTGGTTATGCGTATAGAAAAGTTCATTAATTTTTGAAGTGTACTAATAAAACATAGCATTTTCTTCTTTCAATAGTAGATAGCATTTAATATTTTTCCTCTGATGGTCCAATTCTGAAAATATTATGAACATGGTTATTTAACAATTACAACTGTACATGCACACAGTAAAAATAATTGAGTTATGTGATGTCTTGCTATTCCTTTGAGTCTTAATGCCTCATAATTGTTGGAGTTTTGACGTAATTTTAAGATTGGGACAAATTTTGCTGGAGCAGGGGCGTCTAACAGCGACTGCCATTATTTAGTCTTGACTTGCATGCTTAGGTTTTTAAATTTTTTGTGTGGAAACTTGCTGAAAGTGCAAGCTGATAATATTGCAGCGAGGGAAATAGGGCATCTGGGATCTGAGTAAACCTTGCAAGCAACTGTGTATCTCCTTAACCAATCAGATTAAAGGATTGTGAAATAAACAAGGACTGAGAGGAAGTGCAAATTAAAATTCAATAGCAAATCAGGTACAGAAAGATAAATGAAGATAGGGAAAGAAAGATTGGATTAAGAGAGGAAAAAAAGACAAAGGAATAGTTGAAAAAAATGTAATGAAAAAGTTTACATTTTTAAAAATTTCACATATGCCATTAAAACCAGAAGGAATGAAACTCCATACTTGTTTCAGTGCCAGAGAGATTGATTGGCAGTAATTAACACTTATCACATTGTTAAAGTGGTACTTGGACTTGAAATGATGAGACTTAATATTCTGTGATGAGTTTAGTTCATATCTACCATGCAAAGGCAGCAACTTCATGCAATTCAATGAATTTCAATGGTGAGGCAGACAGCAAAATGCCATTTTCGCAAAGCTAACAGTGAAGTGGCACAACTCAGACAGAAACTTTTGGATATCCGCGTTTAACCTCGCATCTACCCCTCAACTGAAGTTACTGTTCCATTTGCAAATAAATAATGGCGAGTTCCATTAGCCCCACTGATATTTTAACAGCAAAATCTGGCCAATTAAGTTATTGCTACAATCATGGCTAATGCATCCTTGTGCTAATCGTGGACAGGAGCTGAGTGCATTTACAGTGAGACCCATGCAGCTATTGTAATCAATTTAGAGCAAATCATTGGAAACGTGAATCAGCACTTCAGATACTTGGATAGATCAAGGGTCACATGCCACGAACTTTAGGGGGTTATGACTTAAAACTAATAATTTGGTTTAAATGGTCTAAAGTACAAAATTAGTCAACTTTTGACATATGAGTAGAACCATGAAACAACATTTGTTACTGCATTAATTAAAAATGATTAGGGTAGATGATTTTTGTACAGTTATTTGTTTGGAGAGACAAGCTGTTCATATTTACTTAAGGATCAATTAAAAAATTGTAGCTTTGAGGGCTATACTTCAATTGAGTACGCAATGATGCTTGTAAACTAAAGGAGGCTTAACTACCTAATAATGGAGACTTTAGCAGATAATCTGACATGATGTACCAGTATATAAATCAAATTCACAGTGACAGACGTAGTTAGAGTCTGGATAATTTATACAGATAATGGATCCTGCAATTATTTGCATGTTTTATTGCAATACAGAAGGAGACCCTGCAGGTGGGACACTTTAGTCTCAAACAGCAGTGAGAGACATTGTGACCTTTTAATGCATTATACAAGATGGTACTGGTCAGTAGACTATGATGGCCCACTGTGACCTCCATCTGCTCTGCCAGCTGGCCATTAGACAGATGGGAGGGGACATTACAAGAATGACTGAGACAGAGGGCAGTCGCAGTCAATGGATGTCTCAAGAAACTATTGAACCTGGGTGTAAAATGGCATGATCTTTTGATTCCAGATGTGCTTTGAGTGATAGTTGTTGAGAATAAACAACAGAAAGATTGAGGCTATACTTTTATCACTAAAACCAATGTTGCATATAGTAGAAAAAAACATCATGACTGACTAACCCAAGGGCTTTCGTAATTTTTTGAATAATGCCAGCTCACAGTGCACTTAAATAACACACAATTAGAAAAACTTATAATGGACAACTTTTGAAACAATGAATACAATTCAAGTACACCACTATATTAACACAGACACTGTTTTGGATCTTATCAGTCATTTTTAGCATCGCTTGTGTTTAAGTATGTTCCTTGTTTAATTCAAAAACATTCAATGATGAAATAGTTAAGATAACTAAGTGGTTGCACTCTTACCTCTAAGTCAGAAGGTTCTGGGTTCAAGTCCTACTCCAAGTGACTTGAGCACAAAATCTAGGCTCCAGTGCAGTACTGAGGGAGTGCTATACTGTCAGAGGTGTTGTCTTTCAGATGAGACGCTAAACCAAGGCCCCATCTGCCCTCTCTGGTGGACGTAAAAGATCCCATGGCATTTTCGAAGAAGAGCAGGGGAAATCTCCCCAGTGATCTGGCTAAAATTTATCCGTCAACCAATATCACTAAAACAGATGGTCTGGTTATTATCTCATTGCTGTTTGAGGGAGCTTGCTATGCGTAAATTGGCTGCCGTGTTTCCGACATTACAGCAGTAACTATACTTCAGAAATACTTCACTGGCTATGATGTGCTTTCACAGAATGATACAGCATAGAAGGAGACCATTCTACCCATCATGCCTGTGCTGGCTCTTTGAGAACTCTATCTAATTAGTCCCACTCCATGCCCTTTCCCCACAAACCTGCAAATGTTTCCCCTTAAATATATATCCAATTCCATTTTGACAGTTATTATTGAATCCACCACATTTTGAGGCAGTGTATTCCAGATCATAACAACTCACTGTGTAAAATAAATTCTCCTAATTTTGCCTCTGGTTCTTTTGCCAATTACCTTAAATCTGACTCCTCTGGTTATCGACCCTTCCGCCACTAAAAACAGTTTCTCCTTATTTACTCGATCAAAACCCTTCATGATTTTCAGCACCTCTATCAAATCTCCCCTCTGCTCTATGGAGAATACCCCAGCTTCTCCAGTGTCTCCACATTTCAGTTATTCCTACTACATCTGGTTCCTCTCAACGAATCATTGCATCCAATCCCCCATTTTGTTTTGAATGTGGTGCACATTGCTGTACAGACAATTTAATTTTAATTTTATACTTATCTTTTATAACTTTATCTATTCCATGAGTGTTTATGTTACCCATATTCCTTTCCTTAGCCTAACTTGTAATCTCATCTCTATTTCCTTTACTTTCAAGTTACTGTTATTTCTACCAGATCTCTTCCCCCCCATATTTGACTAGATTAAGAACAAGGGGGCCAAAATTGCCCCTTTTTATAGCCCTGTTAGTGCCGCTTGGGGGGGGGGGGGAAACATGCTAATGGGGCACAATGGAGTTATCACTCGGGGGTAGGGGGCACGAAAGCCCCCAGAGAAATTTCCCCGGAGGTTTGGGGTGCGCTGTGCTGGTAGTGCCGCGCCCCACGATTAGCGACCCGGGCTGGCGCACACCTGACGATGACATCATTGCCGTGCGCACTGAACCCTTACCGCCCCATGCCGACCCCTTTGCACCCCGCGGGGGAAATTGCCCATCAGTGGTGGCCATCGCGTCAACCAGGCCGTCATCATGCGACCTGTCACTCTGTTTTGGGTGCCGGGCCACTGGCCCGGTCGATCGTGTCCCTTCCCTTTAATTGAAGGGGAGGGGTGTTGTAGTGCATCATTGTTATGCAGAGCATCCGCGTGGGACTGGCTTGCTCCGCGCATGCTGGACGCAGCGCCGCACTGCCTTCCCGGGAGCGCCTCTCCAAGGAAGCGGAGCGCCTGAGACAGAGCTCTGCTTTCTTTGAGGGGCGCACGGCCCAATCCCACATCTGGGGCGGGACATCCGGGCCGGACAGTAAAAGTTCCTGCCCCAAAAGGTTACCGACCCAGATCGGGGCGAGGGGCAATTTCTTCCACTCGATGTTCTGCCCATTTCCTTCCAAATGCTACGAACTTTCATTGTACACCTACGAAAATTACTGACATAAATTAACTTGCCATCTGAATAGTAAACAGAGTTACTGAAAGCACAGCCATAGTACAATCCAGAATGACCTGCAGAACTGCTTTATGATGTCCCATGGTCTTTAAAGGAGGTATGTAAATGCAAGTTCGTTCTTTCTTAAACCTGAGCGTGTGGTCAACCAAGCATATCTTTACATATTGTGCCAAAAATTGCAGCCTCGTCGCGTCCGTACGAAGTGCACACGGACCCGGCGAGGCCTTGCAAAAGCCGATTTTCGGGGCGAGATGCGCATGCTGTAAGATTGCAAAATTTGTGGAAACCCCCCGCCGCCCCAGTGCTTGGGCTCTTTGAAAAGGAAATTCGATTTGGGACTAGCAGCCAGAAAGTTTAGGATCCTGAGATGCATGTGGAAGAAACTACGAGTTTTAACCAAGTTTGGGATTTTAAAAGGCATTGGGTCCATGAGGAAAAAGGACTGCAAAACTGAGGAACAACTAGCCTCTAAAAAAGCCAGTCTTTGGGTATTGAAACCGTCTGGGGTATTGAAGCTAAAGAAATTGTCTGGGGAACTGTGTAAACTCGAAAACCCTTCTTCCCAGAAAACATTAACATAGCAACAATCGACCCAGAGAGAGCCAGCCATAGCTCCAAGCAGGAAAATCATCCAGTGCATACATAATGTTAATGGACCATCCAGCCATATGGAAAACCCAGGCCGAGGCAGACAAACGCAAATACCAAAACTAATTTTCCTGATCGAGAAACAAATTCGACAGGTCGACACATCCGAAACAAGTTACCATTAACGAGCCCGCCAAAATATGACAAAGCAATATCAAGCCAGCCAAAATTAAGCAAAGAATCAGGGCTGATTTGGCGCGCAGATTAGAACGTCTGCCAAAGTATAACTGAGGCCCTGTTTTATGGGTTAGGGGCAGCAGCCTTAAAGAGCCTTTCATAGAGCTTGCTACACAGCCTTCTATGCAGCTCTTCTGAACATCGGACATGCAGACGTAAATTCCCTGATCAGGCTCCCATCACTTGTCCCAACACACCTTCACTCCTCCCCGTGTCCCCGTTTTGGTACGGTACATATCATTACCAAGTTGTTCCCAGTCAGATTCCTGATCCCCCGCATCCTTGCTCAGCTTCCTGAGCCACCACCACCTACCCAGGGGAATCTTTCCTTTACAAGTCAAACATACACGTTTCCCTTCTGAAAAACTGATCCCCGCAGCAACGACCCGTATCCTGGGGCATGGGACGGAAGCCTCCCCATAGGTAAACCCTTCCTGGCTGGAGTAGCGAGTGGAGTTAGACCCCATCCATCCTGGCCACCTTTCCTCGTGGGCGTAAACGGCGAGCTCTTCCACACCCGGCGTGCCGCCCCCTGCAGTTACGATCGGTGCTTTCTCTCCCGAACACCTATAAATGAGGGATTCTTCCATGTCCCCTCGGTCACCGATGCTCATCCCCCTTTTCATTTCATGCTCCTTCCTGCAGGGACACATAAAGCAGATAGCCCAGCCCTGAGCAAAGCTTTCCATAGAAACATAGAAAATAGGTGCAGGAGTAGGCCATTCGGCCCTTCGAGCCTGCATCGCCATTCAATGAGTTCATGGCTGAACATTCAACTTCAGTACCCCATTCCTGCTTTCTCGCCATACCCCATGATCCCCCTAGTAGTAAGGATTACATCTAACTCCTTTTTGAATATATTTAGTGAATTGGCCTCAACAACTTAATGTGGTAGAGAATTCCACAGGTTCACAACTCTCTGGGTGAAGAAGTTTCTCCTCATCTCGGTCCTAAATGGCTTATTCCTTCTCCTTAGACTGTGACCCCTGGTTCTGGACTTCCCCAACATTGGGAACATTCTTCCTGCATCTAACCTGTCTAAACCCGTCAGAATTTTATTTGTTTCTATGAGATCCCCTCTCATTCTTCTGAACTCCAGTGAATACAATCCCAGTTGATCCAGTCTTTCTTGATATGTCAGTCCCGCCATCCCGGGAATCATTCTGGTGAACTTTCGCTGCACTCACTCAAGAGCAAGAATGTCCTTCCTCAAGTTAGGAGACCAAAACTGAACACAATACTCCAGGTGTGGCCTCGCCAAGGCCCTGTACAACTGAAGTAACACCTCCCTGCGCCTGTACTCAAATCCCCTCGCTATGAAGGCCAACAAGCCATTTGCTTTCTTAACCGCCTGCTGTACCTGCATGCCAACCTTCAATGACTGATGTACCATGACACCCAGGTCTCGTTGCACCTCCCCTTTTCCTAATCTGTCACCATTCAGATAATAGTCTGTCTCTCTGTTTTTACCACCAAAGTGGATAACCTCACATTTATCCACATTATACTTCATCTGCCATGCATTTGCCCACTCACCTAACCTATCCAAGTCACTCTGCAGCCTCATAGCATCCTCCTCGCAGCTCACACTGCCACCCAACTTAGTGTCATCCGCAAATTTGGAGATACTACATTTAATCCCCTCGTCTAAATCATTAATGTACAATGTAAACAGCTGGAGCCCCAGCACAGAACCTTGCGGTACCCCACTAGTCACTGCCTGCCATTCCGAAAAGTCCCCATTTACTCCTACTCTTTGCTTCCTGTCTGACAACCAGTTCTCAATCCACATCAGCACACTACCCCCAATCCCATGTGCTTTAACTTTGCACATTAATCTCTTGTGTGGGACCTTGTCGAAAGCCTTCTGAAAGTCCAAATATACCACATCAACTGGTTCTCCCTTGTCCACTCGACTGGAAATATCATCAAAAAATTCCAGAAGATTTGTCAAGCATGATTTCCCTTTCACAAATCCATGCTGACTTGGACCTATCATGTCACCTCTTTCCAAATGCGCTGCTATGACATCCTTAATAATTGATTCCATCATTTTACCCACGACCGATGTCAGGCTGACCGGTCTATAATTCCCTGTTTTCTCTCTCCCTCCTTTTTTAAAAAGTGCAGTTACATTGGCTACCTTCCACTCCATAGAAACTGATCCAGAGTCTATGGAATGTTGGAAAATGACTGTCAATGCATCCGCTATTTCCAAGGCCACCTCCTTAAGTACTCTGGGATGCAGTCCATCAGGCCCTGGGGATTTATTGGCCTTCAATCCCATCAATTTCCCCAACACAATTTCCCGACTAATAAGGATTTCCCTCAGTTCCTCCTTCTTACTAGACCCTCTGACCCCATTTATATCCGGAAGATTGTTTGTGTCCTCCTTAGTGAATACAGAACCAAAGTACTTGTTTAATTGGTCTGCCATTTCTTTGTTCCCCATTATGACTTCCCCTGATTCTGACTGCAGGGGACCTACGTTTGTCTTTACTAACCTTTTTCTCTTTCCATATCTATAGAAACCTTTACAGTCTGTCTTAATGTTCCCTGCAAGCTTTCTCTCGTACTCTATTTTCCCTGCCCTAATCAAACCCTTTGTCCTCCTCTGCTGAGTTCTAAATTTCTCCCAGTCTCCGGGTTCACTGCTATTTCTAGCAAATTTGTATGCCACTTACTTGGCTTTAATACTATCTCTGATTTCCCTTGATAGCCACGGTTGAGCCACCTTCTCTTTTTTATTTTTACGCCAGACAGGGATGTACAATTGTTGTAGTTCATCCATGCGGTCTCTAAATGTCTGCCATTGCCCATCCACAGTCAACCCCTTAAGTATCATTCGCCAATCTATCCTAGCCAATTCACGCCTCATACCTTCAAAGTTACCCTTCTTTAAGTTCTGGACCATGGTCTCTGAATTAACTGTTTCATTGTCCATCCTAATGTAGAATTCCACCATATTATGGTCACTCTGCCCCAAGGGGTCTCGCACAACGAGATTGCTAATTAATCCTCTCTCATTACACAACACCCAGTCTAAGATGGCCTCCCCCCTAGTTGGTTCCTCTAAATATTGGTCGAGAAAACCATCCCTTATGCACTCCAGGAAATCCTCCTCCACCGTATTGCTTCCAGTTTGGTTAGCCCAATCTATATGCATATTAAAGTCACCCATGATAACTGCTGCACCTTTATTGCATGCACCCCTAATTTCCTGTTTGATGCCCTCCCCAACATCACTCCTACTGTTTGGAGGTCTGTACACAACTCCCACTAACATTTTTTGCCCTTTGGTGTTCTGCAGCTCTACCCATATAGATTCCACGTCATCCAAGCTAACGTCCTTCCTAACTATTGCATTAATCTCCTCTTTAACCAGCAATGCTACCCCACCTCCTTTTCCTTTTATTCTATCCTTCCTGAATGTTGAATACCCTTGGATGTTGAGTTCCCAGCCCTGATCATGCTGGAGCCATGTCTCTGTAATCCCAATCACATCATATCTGTTAACATCTATTTGCACAGTTAATTCATCCACCTTATTACGGATGCTCCTTGCATTAAGACACAAAGCCTTCAGGCTTGTTTTTTTTAACACCCTTTGTCCTTTTAGAATTATGATGTAGTGTGGCCCTTTTTGTTTCTTGCCTTTGTTTACTTGGCCTTCCACTATTGCTTTTTACCTTTCTACCATCTGTTTCTGACTCCATATTACTTCGCCCTATCTCGCTGCATAGGTTCCCATCCCCCTGCCATATTAGTTTAAACACTCCCGAACTGCATTTGCAAATGTTACCCCTAGGACATAGAAACATAGAAACATTGAAAATAGGTGCAGGAGTAGGCCATTCAGCCCTTCTAGCCTGCACCGCCATTCAATGAGTTCATGGCTGAACATGCAACTTCAGTACTCCCTTCCTGCTTTCTCGCCATACCCCTTGATCCCCTAGTAGTAAGGACTTCATCTAACTCCCTTTTGAATATATTTAGTGAATTGGCCTGAACTACTTTCTGTGGTAGAGAATTCCACAGGTTCATCACTCTCTGGGTGAAGAAGTTTCTCCTCATCTCGGTCCTAAATGGCTTACCCCTTATCCTTAGACTGTGACCCCTGGTTCTGGACTTCCCCAACATTGGGAACATTCTTCCTGCATCTAACCTGTCTAAACCCATCAGAATTTTAAACGTTTCTATGAGATCCCCTCTCATTCTTCTGAACTCCAGTGAATACAAGCCCAGTTGATCCAGTCTTTCTTGATAGGTCAGTCCCACCATCCCGGGAATCAGTCTGGTGAATCTTCGCTGCACTCCCTCAATAGCAAGAATGTCCTTCCTCAAGTTAGGAGACCAAAACTGTACACAATATTCCAGGTGTGGCCTCACCAAGGCCCTGTACAACTGTAGCAACACCTCCCTGCCCCTGTACTCAAATCCCCTCGCTATGAAGGCCAACATGCCATTTGCTTTCTTAACCGCCTGCTGCACCTGCATGCCAACCTTCACTAACTGATGTACCATGACACCCAGGTCTCGTTGCACCTCCCCTTTTCCTAATCTGTCACCATTCAGATAATAGTCTGTCTCTCTCTTTTTACCACCAAAGTTGATAACCTCACATTTATCCACATTATACTTCATCTGCCATGCATTTGCCCACTCACCTAACCAATCCAAGTCACTCTGCAGCCTCATAGCATCCTCCTCGCAGCTCACACTGCCACCCAACTTAGTGTCATCTGCAAATTTGGAGATACTACATTTAATCCCCTCGTCTAAATCATTACATTGTACATTAAACAGCTGGGACCCCAGCACAGAACCTTGCGGCACCCCACTAGTCACTGCCTGCCATTCTGAAAAGTACCCATTTACTCCTACTCTTTGCTTCCTGTCTGACAACCAGTTCTCAATCCATGTCAGCACACTACCCCCAATCCCATGTGCTTTAACTTTGCACATTAATCTCTTGTGTGGGACCTTGTCGAAAGCCTTCTGAAAGTCCAAATATACCACATCAACTGGTTCTCCCTTGTCCACTTTACTGGAAACATCCTCAAAAAATTCCAGAAGATTTGTCAAGCATGATTTCCCTTTCACAAATCCATGCTGACTTGGACCTATCATGTCACCTCTTTCCAAATGCGCTGCTATGACATCCTTAATAATTGATTCCATCATTTTACCCACTACTGAGGTCAGGCTAACCGGTCTATAATTCCCTGTTTCCTCTCTCCCTCCTTTTTTAAAAAGTGGGGTTACATTGGCTACCCTCTACTCAATAGGAACTGATCCAGAGTCAATGGAATGTTGGAAAATGACTGTCAATGCATCCGCTATTTCCAAGGCCACCTCCTTAAGTACTCTGGGATGCAGTCCATCAGGCCCTGGGGATTTATCGGCCTTCAATCCCATCAATTTCCCTAACACAATTTCCTGACTAATAAAGATTTCCCTCAGTTCCTCCTCCTTACTAGACCCTCTGACCCCTTTTATATCCGGAAGGTTGTTTGTGTCCTCCTTAGTGAATACCGAACCAAAGTACTTGTTCAATTGGTCTGCCATTTCTTTGTTCCCCGTTATGACTTCCCCTGATTCTGACTGCAGGGAACCTACATTTGTCTTTACTAACCTTTTTCTCTTTCCATATCTATAGAAACTTTTGCAATCCGCCTTAATGTTCCCTGCAAGCTTCTTCTCGTACTCCATTTTCCAGTCCTGCCCAAGAGCAAACCGTACAGGTCCCACTTCCCCCAGAACTAGTTCCAATGTCCAAGGAATTTGAATCCCTCCCTCTTGCACCACTGCTCAAGCCACGTATTTATTCTAACTATCCTGCTCCCTCTACTCTGATTAGTACGTGGCAATCCAGAGATTACTACCTTTGAGGTCCTACTTTTTAATTTAACTCCTTGCTCCCTAAATTCAGCTTGTAGGACCTCTTCCCACTTCTTACCTATATCGTTGGTACCTACATGTACCACAACAACTGGCTGTTCACCCTCCCTCTCCAGAATGCTCTGCAGCCGCTCCGAGACATCCTTGACCCTTGCACCAGGGAGGCAACATACCATCCTGGAGTCTCAGTTTCGGCTGCAGAAACTCCTATCTATTCCCCTTACAATAGAGTCCCCTATCATTATAGCTCTCCCACTCTTTTTCCCGCCCTTCTTTGCAGCAGAGCCATCCATGGTGCCATGAACCTGGCTGCTGGTGCCTTCCCCTGCTAAGTCATCTCCCCCAACAGTTTCCAAAACGGTATATCTGTTTTGGAGGGAGATGACCGCAGGGGACTCCTGCACTACCTTCCTGCTCTTGCCTTGTCTCTTGGTCACCCATTCACTATCTGTCCTAACCCTTACCTGCGGTGTGACCAACTAATTAAATGTGCTATCCACAACATTCTCAGCATCGCGCATGCTCCAGAGTGAGTCCATCTGCAGCTCCAGTGCCATCATGCGGTCTGTCAGGAGCTGCAGCTGGACACACTTCCCGCACACATAGTAGTCAGGGACACTGGAAGCGTCTCTGACTTCCCACATAGCACAGGAGGAGCATGACACGGGTCCGAGCTCTCCTGCCATGACTTAACCCTTAAATTAATTTACTTACTAAAATTTACTTAAACACCAAACAGCTACTTCATCGTTCGCTGCCAATTAAACCAATCTAAAAGTCAGTCTAAAAGAGAGTTATACTTACCAGTCGAACAGCCAGCCACTTACCAGCTTGGCTGTGACATCACCTCTCGATTTCGCACCCCTCTATCTTTGTCTGCAACTGGTTGGGCTGGTCTCTGGGCCTCCGTCTCCTACTCTCGCACTCCTTATCAGCTGCTCTAGTGTCAGCACTGGTCGGAAAAACAGCACCTGCCACCCCCACTTGCCTGAACTCACCCACTTACCAAACTCACAAATGCCACTCTATGTTGCTGCACTCCATGCTCTGCACGAGCTGCCTCTTTTAAAACTGTATCTAGGTCAGATGACTCACTACTGGTCAGTCATTTACAGAACTGGTTGTCCGGCTTGACAAAAGGTAATCGAGTTCCAATTTGAGCTAATTTATTTTTGGAAGTTTAATAAAGTCTTTAACCAACTGGCTGTCTTTATTCCAGTTCCTGTCTCGGAACAAGTGTCTGTTTTTAACTTTTGTCTCTTAGTCATTTTAATCTTATCATCCTTGTAGTGCCTCTTTTACTGACTACAAGGTGGGGTTTTTTCCTTTCCCCAGAAAATACTACCAGTGCTTCCTTTAATAGCTGTACTGATGGGTTCTTCATACTCCCGGATACTACCTGGTCTGTGTTACTCGTGCCTCTTCTAATAACTGTCAAGGTGGATTCCTCTTCTTATTCCCAAATGGGTTCTTATACACCTTTCCCAAATACTACCAGGTACATTTTTTTTTCATTTCAAAATCTACTTTATTCATCTAAAAAATGTGCACAATACATTGGAAGACAGTTCAGTACATTTGGATGCAGTCACCAATTCCATGCAATACATTTGGATGCTGACGGCAGTTCCGTTCAATTCATTTGCTTGCTTTACATTTCGAGGTACATTTCAGTACAATCCAGGATACATTGTAATACAATCATCAAATTAATTTGCTAGTGGCACTATACGGTACACGGAATGGGTGAGGGTACAGTTACATTTCTTTGCAACATACAGAACTTGCATTATACATGGCACTACATAGGTTTTTTCAGATCACGGTGCTCTATGTATACAGAAAGTTTACAAGTACAGCCCGAG
The DNA here is from genome assembly GCF_044704955.1 of Pristiophorus japonicus. NCBI lineage: Eukaryota > Metazoa > Chordata > Chondrichthyes > Pristiophoridae > Pristiophorus > Pristiophorus japonicus. The sequence continues at coordinate 69,683,683 of NC_091979.1, forward strand.
GGGAGTTTTGTACTGATTCCAGCCCCTGGGTTTACCGTGGCGGAAGGGCTTTAAACTGTGGCTCTTCCCCACCGTGCCTTTGCGTCGACTGCACCAATTTTTAGTGCGTCCCTCACCACGTACTCCTGGATCTTGGATTGCGCCAGTCTGCAACACACAGACGTGGACTTCTCCTTGCTCTGGAAGACCAGCAGGTTTTGGCAAGACCAAAGTGCGTCTTTCACCGAGTTGATGGCCCTCCAGCAGCAGGTGATGCCTGTCTCGGTGTGTGTCCTTGGGAACAGCCCGTAGAGCACAGAGTCCTGTGTTACGAGCTGCTTGGGATGAACCTCGACAGCAACCACTGCATCTCCTTCCAGGCCTGCCTTGCAAAGGAGCAATCCCAAAGGAGATGCATGACTGTCTTGTCCGTACCACAGCCAACTCGGGGGCAGAGTGCCGTGTCTCTGAAACCCCGGCTGTGCATGAAGGATCTGACGGGTAGGGCCCTCCTCACCACCAACCAAGCTACGTCTTGGTGCTTGTGTGAAAGCTCAGGCGATGAGACACTCTGCCAGACGAGTTTGACAGTCTGCTCGAGGAACCACCCAACATGGTCCACCCTCTCCTTCTTTTGTAGGGCGTCCAGGACCTTACGTGCCGAACACTGCTCTATGGCCTTGTGGTCAAAGGAGTTTTTTCTGAAAAACTTTTCCACGAAGGACAGGTGGACAGGCATGGTGCAACTGGGGGGAGCGTTTTGCGGCAGCGTAGCCAGATCCATCCTTCGCAACACAGGGGACAGGTAGAACCTCAGCACGTAGTGACACTTAGTGTTTGCGTACCGGGGGGTCTGTGCACAGCTTGATGTAGCCGCACACAAAGGTGGCCATCAGAATGAGGGCCACATTCGGAACATCCTTTCCTCCACTGTCCAGAGATTTGTACATCGTGTCTCTGCGGACACGGGCCATTTTTGACCTCCAAACAAAGTGGAAGACGGCCCGGGTGACTGCCGCAGCACAGGAGTGTGAGATGGGCCAGACCTGCGCCATGTACAGCAACACCGAGAGCACCTCACTCCTGATGACCAGGTTCTTTCCTGCGATAGAGAGGGAGCGCAACTTCCACCATCCCAGTTTTTGTTTCACTTTGGCAGTATGCTCTTCCCAGTTTTTGCTGCACGCCCCGTCCACTCCGAACCATATTCCCAACACCTTCAGGTAATCTGGCTTAACAGTGAAGGGAATAAAGGATCGGTCGGCCCAGTTGCCAAAGAACATGACCTTGCTTTTGCTGCGATTGACCTTCGCCCCCGAGGCCAGTTCAAATTGGTCGCAGATTGTGAGCAATCTGCGGACTGACTGCAGATCCGAGCAAAAGACGGCGACGTCGTCCATGTACAGGGAGGTCTTGACCTGAGCGCCTCCGCTGCCTGGGATCGTCACCCCTCTAATGCCCGCATCCTTCCTGATGGACTCGGCAAAGGGTTCGATACAGCACATAAACAAGACAGAGGAGACGGGACAGCCTTGCCTGACTCCAAACCTGATCGGAAAGCTTTCAGTTTCCCACTCGTTGATTAGAACTGTGCTACTGATGTCTGTGTAGAGCAGTTGGATCCAATTGCGGATACCCTCCCCAAATCCCATCTTGGAGAGCACGTCCATCAGGTATTTGTGCGATATCCTGTCAAAGGCCTTCTCCTGATCCAAGCTGATTAAACAGGTGTCCACCCTCCTGTCCCACACGTAGGCGATCGTATCCCTGAGTAGAGCGAGGCTATCAGAGATCTTTCTGCCGGGGACAGCGTAGGTCTGGTCCGGGTGGATCACCAGCTCCAGAGCAGACTTGACCCTGTTTGCAATGACCTTTGACAGGATCTTGTAGTCCACATTGAGCAGCGAGATGGGCCGCCAGTTTTTGATTTCCTCCCTATCCCCCTTCTGCTTGTAGATGAGGGTGATGATGCCTTTCCTCATTGATTCTGGCATACTGCCGGCCAGAAGCATACTCCCGTACACTTCCAGCAGGTCTGGGCCCATCCAGTCCCACAGAGCTGAATACAACGCGACCGGTAAGCCATCGCTTCCGGGAGTTTTACTCGTCGCAAGAGACCGGACAGCCTTTGTCATCTCGTCCAGAGTTAGCGGGTGGTCCAGACTCTCCCGTTCGCTGTCGTCTAAGACCTCTGAGATAGACAACAGGAAAGACCTTAAAGAACTCACGTGTAGAGAAGTAGCGAAACGGATACGAAATAGGATAAGAATGGTTTCAGGTCACCACGACCTGAAGGAAACCGCGCGTAGAGAAGTAGTGAAACATATATGAAATGAAAGCGTTTCGGCCGGCAGTCGGTCTCCGACGAGTGACATGTACCTGGACTCTTGTGGGCCAGCTGGAGGAATTCTCTCCAGTGTTGTTGCGGTACCACCTACTGCTCCCCCCTGAAATGTATGACTTCTTTAATGGCAATAGCTGCGGTACTGTACGGACTGTCTACCTTTTCCCCTTTAGCTAGCGTGTTCAGGAGAGTTTTGAAGACAGGGTCTTGGCTCTGAACCGTTTTCAGGTTCGGGGGCAATGCTACCCCTGCCCTCCCTGCCGTCCCAATCCCGCTCCTAACCGCTGCAATGGGGCCTGGGTTGTACGGATCCCAGAGCTTGCCCATGCGAGCACCTTGTTTGGCCAACATGTCAGTCTGCTGGTTTCCCTCGCTACGGGGTTCAGTGGTTGAGTGTGCCTTCACCTTGTGTATATAGATCTACCCTTCTTCCCCTACGGCTGCCATGATCTTTTCCAGTAAAGGCTTAATTGCCAGGGGTCTCCCATTTGCAGATGTGTATCCGCGGCGGGACCAGATAGCCAGGTATTCCATGCACGAATTGCATGTGAACATACTGTCCGAGCAAATCATGTACGGGGTAAGGAATTCCTCGGTGTGTGACCATGTACACCACCACCGACAGTTCAGCATGCTGGGCACATCATAGTACTGGGAAGTTTAATTGCCAGGGCAAGGTCTGCCTCTGGGTCATACACTCCGCAACCTGTGAGTCGTTCACCTGCAGATATAGTGCTTGAACCGTCCACATAGATTTCTCGACCTGTGGGGTGTAACCAGGCCCAAAAGCCTATGTTCATATCCCATACCCCTTCTATGGAACATCTGTGGGCTGTCCCTTGATAGATCATGTTGGCTGCGCGCCTCGGCTCGCAGAGACCCTTTACCCTTAAGTCCATTTGAGAGAGGAGCAGGGTCCAGCGAGCAATGCGGGCACTGCTCACTGTCCCGTCCTTGATTCTCCGTCCAGGAGCATTTGGGTGGGCGTGTGATGGGTAAGGAGTGTGATAGGGGACCCTCCTGTGAAGATCAGTGATCTTTTCACAGCCCAGTGAGTGGCTAGGAGGTGCCGCTCACAGTTGGAGTATCCCTTCTCCACGTCCGTGAGTATCCTGGAGTAGTAACCTTCCTTTGGCTTCATGGTACACACCGTCCCTTTGCCCCGTTTTTCTGGGATAACCACCACTTCACTCTCCTGTCCTGTGCATACTGCCCCCCAAAGGCAGTGGTTCCTTAAATCCACTAGGATCCCATGGCCTAGAATAAAATCAGCCCCCAGGATCCCCCTCCCTTCCTGTTCCCACTTCATTAGGACACAAGTCCACTGGTGTGGAGTGTTCCCAAATGAATAGAGAGCGGAATGGAGCCTGCTCAGTGCCTGTGAAACCCATTAAGCTGTAGGGGACCCCGCTAGACAGAGGTGAGGCAGCGGGGTTAGCTGCATAGACAAGGGTGCTTGATGCACCGGTGTCCAGCAAATAAGTCCCCTTCACCTTTTCCAGTTCCATCTGAACGGTCGGTCTCCCCAACGCATCATACTCGAGGGAACACAGGTGAACAGGCTGCGCCTGTCCTAGTCACTGTTTTGGGTGGGGTGGGGCAAATGGGATTTCGACCGGTGGCGGCGGCTACTCTCCCAGGACCATCTAGCATGGTTCGGAGCACAGTCATGAAGGTGTCAAACGTGTGGAGGGACTGGTTTCCCGGTCTCGATCTTTTGGGCAGGGGCTGGAGAATTTTTCCCTGCACTACTCTTTCATGGATTCTTACAATCCTTTCTCAGTGCCCACTCTTCCCGCACCCGAAGCAGGTACGCTTCGTATCAGAGGGATTGCACCCCTCCTGGTGCCATTCCCTTTTATCCTGACTAGGTCTGATTTCATGGACCCTTCCCTCTTCCATCCCTCTGCCGTTCCAGTAGGCTAGGGTCAGTTGCCTGACCACTCCCTCCTCGGTGGCATGGGGATCTCTCGGGTCAAACCAGGCCTCAGCATTTGCTTTAACTCGTGGTGAACTTTTTGCCACCAGGCTTTGGAGCCAGCGGACTCTCTCGCCCCCGGTTAGGAGGTTCCGGTTGAGGTTCCCACCACAGGCGCTCTGGTACACAGGCCACAGTCTGTCTGCGAAAGCCTGTGAGGTTTCCCCTGTGAGCTGCACTGTCTTCTCCACTCTGGAGAAGGAACTCCCGTCAATACAGCCCATGGCTTCCAGAATGTCCTCCCGGATGGCAGCATGTGTCCTCTGCCCCCTTTTGCTCTCGGCAGAGAGGGACTGGTACAGCTTGCCATCCAGTGAGAGGAGGAGCATTTTTGCTACCTCGGCATCATCGCATCCGTTAATATCCCCTGCCTGTTCCACTTCCATAAAGTGAATTGAGGTGTCTCCCTTCGGAGTGAGCTTTCCCAGGTGGCTTATCATAGCTCTAAGCTGTTAGGAAGTGTGGGGAACCACAAATTGACTTTCTAGGGCCCCATGACCCCCAGCATCATTGGGCGGGCCAAACTTCTGTTGCCGGACCGGGCACATCGGCTCTTCCTGCTCTGGCTCGCCTACCCCTCCTCCCTGCTGCCAGACCGAGCTGAAACTCGGCGCCACACTGGTGGTGGTCCGCTATCCCTGTCCGCCCCACAACCCGTTCGCCCCTCCTGCTGCTGAGCCGGTGCTGTCACCGGCGCAACAGGCGGCGGTTGAACAGTTTCCTCCTTCTCTTCCAGGTATACCCGGGCCGCACCCGGGCTTATTAGGCATACCATGCTTTTTGCCTTGGAGAGAGCAAGGGTCAAACTTCTGATTTGTTGCTGGCAGGGACCATTGTCTCCTGACTCACTCCCATTAGTGCTGGCGACTTTGTAAGCTGCCTGTACGTCTCTTAACTTCTCCTCCTGCTCTTTTACTTGAAGGGTAAGGCCAGTATTTTCTTCCCGCAGTACCTTTTCATTATTCTTAGCCTCTGTGATCTGACACTGAAAATAGTCCTGGCTGTTCTTGAACCGCTCCATTACCTGCGCCTTTCCGTGCTTCAGCTTACGGAGTTCTGGCTATAAACTTTCTCCTACCATAACCCTTTCATGTGATGTTTCTGCAAATTCCCACAGTTCTGCCTGCAGTGACTCGATGTTCTTATCCAGGAGCTGGACTTGTCTCTGTAAGCAGGCCAACCAAGTTGCCTATTCTACTGATCCCTTATGGTCTTTGCTTGGAGTCCACTGGGCCGCAGCGTGTCCCGGACGCTCAGAAAGCAACAGACCAAGCACCCATTCCTTAGTGACATTCACTTTCTTGTACACATAGGAGGAAGTCCTCTCTTCCATCTTAGTTCTTTCCTCCAAAACAGTACTCTCTGCATCACATCCTTTGCACCAAATCCTGCCGCAGTCGCCATTCTGTAGGGGGTGGTCTGTGGGATCAGGTTCACCTCTGACCTTCTGAGCGGTTCGAATCGCTCCCACTCCCTGGGTTCTAGACTTTGGATTTATTTGGGGATGTGACAAAGTGCAAGAGACAACTGGTTTTGGTGCAAAGAACTTTGATTTTATTAAGGACAAGAAAATACAATGTCAAAACTGGTAATCACTAGAATAAAGAACACTTTATAGAAACATAGAAACATAGAAAATAGGTGCAGGAGCAGGCCATTCAGCCCTTCTAGCCTGCACCGCCATTCAATGAGTTCATGGCTGAACATGAAACTTCAGTACCCCATTCCTGCTTTCTCGCCATAACCCTTGATCCCCCGAGTAGTAAGGACTTCATCTAACTCCCTTTTGAATATATTTAGTGAATTGGCCTCAACTACTTTCTGTGGTAGAGAATTCCACAGGTTCACCACTCTCTGGGTGAAGAAGTTTCTCCTCATCTCGGTCCTAAATGGCTTACCCCTTATCCTCAGAATGTGACCCCTGGTTCTGGACTTCCCCAACATTGGGAACATTCTTTCTGCATCTAACCTGTCTAAACCCGTCAGAATTTTAAACGTTTCTATGAGGTCCCCTCTCATTCTTCTGAACTCCAGTGAATACAAGCCCAGTTGATCCAGTCTTTCTTGATATGTCAGTCCCGCCATCCCGGGAATCAGTCTGGTGAATCTTCGCTGCACTCCCTCAATAGCAAGAATGTCCTTCCTCAAGTTAGGAGACCAAAATTGTACACAATACTCCAGGTGTGGCCTCACCAAGGCCCTGTACAACTGTAGCAACACCTCCCTGCCCCTGTATTCAAATCCCCTTGCTATGAAGGCCAACAAGCCATTTGCTTTCTTAACCGCCTGCTGTACCTGCATGCTAACCTTCAATGACTGATGTACCATGACACCCAGGTCTCGTTGCACCTTCCCTTTTCCTAATCTGTCACCATTCAGATAATAGTCTGTCTCTCTGTTTTTACCACCAAAGTGGATAACCTCACATTTATCCACATTATACTTCATCTGCCATGCATTTGCCCACTCACCTCACCTATCCAAGTCACTCTGCAGCCTAATAGCATCCTCCTCGCAGCTCACACTGCCACCCAACTTAGTGTCATCCGCAAATTTGGAGATACTACATTTAATCCCTTCGTCTAAATCATTAATGTACAATGTAAACAGCTGGGGCCCCAACACAGAACCTTGCGGCACCCCACTGGTCACTGCCTGCCATTCTGAAAAGTACCCGTTTACTCCTACTCTTTGCTTCCTGTCTGACAACCAGTTCTCAATCCACGTCAGCACACTACCCCCAATCCCATGTGCTTTAACTTTGCACATTAATCTCTTGTGTGGGACCTTGTCGAAAGCCTTCTGAAAGTCCAAATATACCACATCAACTGGTTCTCCTCTGTCCACTTTACTGGAAACATCCTCAAAAAATTCCAGAAGATTTGTCAAGCATGATTTCCCTTTCACAAATCCATGCTGACTTGGACCTATCATGTCACCATTTTCCAGATGCACTGCTATGACATCCTTAATAATTGATTCCATCATTTTACCCACTGCTGAGGTCAGGCTGACCGGTCTATAATTCCCTGTTTTCTCTCTCCCTCCTTTTTTAAAAAGTGGGGTTACATTGGCTACCCTCCACTCCATAGGAACTGATCCAGAGTCAATGGAATGTTGGAAAATGACTGTCAATGCATCCGCTATTTCCAAGGCCACCTCCTAAAGTACTCTGGGATGCAGTCCATCAGGCCCTGGGGATTTATCGGCCTTCAATCCCATCAATTTCCCCAACACAATTTCCCGACTAATAAAGATTTCCCTCAGTTCCCCCTCCTTACTAGACCCTCTGACCCCTTTTATATCACATGTTCAAAAGGGGTTACAGAAAATGATACACCTCCCAATACCTAACTCTGACTAGCTTGAACTCTAGGGCAAAACAGGGATAATGCTCACCAATCCTCTTATGGACAGTTAGCGGTGGTTCGTGGTTTCGGGGTTCGCTGGACTCTCTAGGTTCTGCTTGCCATATCCCGAACGTCGTGGAAGACTTCTTACGACGTAATCTTTAGTTGGGTGGTGTCCGCTGATGCGGTAGGGCACGTATTGGATGTATGGGGTGAGTACCCAATTTCTTCCGTCAGCATAAGGTTTTAAAGTTCTTTTAGGTAATGTTTCACCTGTTGGTAGCTAGGAATAGATTGTAGAGTGGAAATTTTCGAATCTTTGGTTTCTCCTTGCTCTTAGAATTTGTCGATCGCGGTGGTTTCGATGTTACCACGTTGGCTGTGGTCAGTTGCTGCCGCGATGGCGATGTACTAAGTCACTGGGAACTGCTTTTCTCTGCCTTGATGATGTTCTTCCTTCTTCGTTGGTAGCAGAGCAGTGTGGCCCAGGAGTGTCGTCGAGGCTAAAGATGCCGATGTTCAGAAGAGCTGCGTAGAAGACTGTGTGGCAAGCTCTCTGGAAGGCTCATTAAGGCTGCTGCGTCTAACCCATAAAACAGGGCCTCAGTTATACTTTGGGAGTCATCCTAATGTGTGCGCCAAATCAGCCCCGATTCTTTGTCTTAATTTTGGCGGGCTTGATATTTCTTTGTCATATTTTGGCGGGCTCGTTAATGGTAACTCGTTTCGGATGTGTCGATCTGTTGAATTAGTTTCTTGATCGGGAAAATTAGTTTTGGTATTTGCGTTTGTCTGCCTAAGCCTGGGTTTTCCAAGCGGGCTGGATGGGCCATTAACATTATGTATGCGCTGGATTGGTTTCCTGCTTGGAGCTATGGCTGGCTATCTCTGGGTCGATTGTTTCTTGAGGAGAAAGGTTTTCGAGTTTACACAATTCCCCAGACAATTTATTTAGCACAATACCCCAGACGGTTTCAATACACAAAGATTGGCTTTTTTAGAGGCTAGTTATTCCTCAGTTTTGCAGTCCTTTTTCCACACGGAACCAATGCCTTTTAAAATCCCAAACTTGGTTAAAACTCGTAGTTTCTTCCACATGCATCTTAGGATCCTAAACTTTCTGGCTGATAGTCCCAAATCGAATTTCCTTTCCAATGAGTCCAAACACTGAGGGGGGGGTCGGTTTCCACAAATTTTGCAATCTTACAATGCGCTGAAAACCGGCTTTTCCAATCTGTCAAGATTTCTCTTGACGATCCTCTGTATCCCCAGGAGAAGGACATTCGCGCAGGAGAGATTGGACTATTTGCCCATCTCTTGCCCAGCGAATGTCCTTCAAACTTTTACGCCTGGTAAAAGCAGGTGTATAACTTACTTTTACTAGTGTAAGAGTTTTAAAACATATAAAAATTAAATTGAATCGTAAGTTTTTAATGTTAAAAACCCTGTCTGTTAAGGTAAGTTTATTTTTAACCATATTAAAACACATTAAAAAAAATTCCCCAAAATATTTTTTTCTAAAACATTTAATTACATTTAATTTCAATTAATTTTAAATATGTGAGGTGTTTTTTAATTTATTGTGCTGTGTTTTTTGTTTTAGGAGCGTTTTCCCATTGATAGTAATGGGATCTCACACAAACAGAGATCCCATTTATATCAATGAGAATACTACCTAGTGATTGGTGGTCCAGGCCCACATGACACCAGCATTTCCCTACAACGGGGAAGTTATCTCCCCATATGCTGCGCATCGAATGAAGGCCTCCGACTGGAATCGAAGGTGCCTCCGTGACCACAAGGTATTTTCGCAAAATGTTTTTGGATCGGAGGCATTCATCCGAAGGAAGCCTTCAAGTGCAATTTTCCCCCAAATATGCTTTTTTGTCACTGTACAAACTATGGTCAACTAACATTACTTTTGTATAATTGTACAACATTGACTGCATTGCAACTTAACTCTTTGCTAACCAGAGGACTAATTGAGACCTATCATTATACTATCTTGGCCCAGAAATTGCAGCCGGAGGCTTCCGATCTGAAAAATTGCTACGAACTTACCTGGTGGTTCCGGAGGTTCAATGATTTGTGGTCCTTGGCCTCTCTGTGAAGACCTACATAGAGCCCCACGTATCCCAGGGACATAAGCGCTTTGTACGCATCACTGGGATCAAGTAGGCCGGCCCAACCAATCAAAGTAGGGGTATTCCCACTCATTCTCGTGGTGAGTTCCGTATGTATGGAATCACCATAAGTATGAATGGGAATACCACAAAAACACAAATGCACATAAACATTTTTTTTAAAATATCACATATTTAAAATGAATCAAAATGGAATTTAATTAATTATTTTTTTTTAAAGTTTAGGGCTAGAAATTGCCCCCCCCCCCTGCCCCGAATGGGACAGATAATTCAAATTAAATATATATTTTCCGCCCGAATCCATGGGGTCGAGAATAGAGGGAAATTGGGCTCTTTAACTGTTTTAAATCGTTGAGGCAATGTTTGGGGCGGCTGAGGGACAGACATATGTCAGGAGCGGGGCGGAAGGCGGGTAGTGTCATCAACACTATGCTGATGACGTAAGCGCCACGTGGCTGTGCCATATCGCGTTGACGCGTAGTAGTGTCCCTCTCTTTCAGTTAAAGTGGAAGGCCGCTGCGAGCTTTGCCGCCACTTTAGTGGTGCCCACTGGACCACCAGAGAGGGCTTCGGCCGGGCCAGTGGCCCGGCATTCAAGAGGGAGTGCCAGGCTGCCTATTGGCAGCCCGGGCGAACCTGTGGCTGCCATTGTTGGGCCGACTTCAGAGTCAGCCGACAATTAAAATAAAATGACATCCCTTTAAGTGTGGACGTGGCCCCCACCGGGAAAAGCTGTCAGGGGCACGAGTGGGACCGGCTCTGCTCCTGCGGGGCAATTTCCCCGCAGAGCAATTTCCCTCGTGGGGCAGAAAGGGGTCACCGCCGGGCAGTCCGGTGTCGGCGCATACTCAATGGGATGGAAACCCGTTTTTTCCGCCCCTGGCTTGGGGGCATTTTCAGATGGATCAGACCCTCCGCCTGCCTCCAGTCAGTAAGGCTTTATTGCCCCATCATCGCTTCTTGGAGACGGTAATGGACCTTAAAGAGAGGAGCAATTTTGGCCACTTAATTTTTTGAAATATAAATTTATATATGTTTAAAGGGTCCAAAAATAAACTTACATTATTTAACAGGATTTAAAATGTTTAAATTATTGAAAAAAAAATCCTTTTCTGTCCTTTAAAAGTCTTACGTTAATAAAAGCAGGCCTGAAGGGCAATCGCAGGGCAGATGCAGCCCAACCCTCTGCCCGTGGAGGCCCTTTACTTTCAGCTGTGTGTAATCTGTCAAGGGGAGTAGTAGAATGTAATAACATTCAAAATCCAAGGGAGCAAGAGTCTTGGCAAGGTTAGCTCCAAACATTTATAGTTCAAAGTATGAATGATATGTTTTCTAGTGTCAATTATTTCCCTTAATTGATCGTGTACAACTGTACAAATTCTTTCTTCATATAACAGTTTAACTGTAGTATCAAACAGTTACCTGTCACTGCAGTTCTCAGGTTTCACCTCTGAGGTACATCTGGGGCAAGTTAATCCTGTGTAGTTGTTTTCCCGATTCATCAGCTATCTTCTTCCTTTTATAAGCATCTAACTACCACCTTGCATACATTGGTATCTATTATACTATAACAAAAGTATGCTTTGAGAACTTGAGCTCCTCAGTAAACTATTAGAGTTATCTTGTGAATGCTTCACTTTTCCTTTGATGTAAACAACTTAATATTTCCAAAACATTCATTGAACTTTCCAAAACCTTTTCTTAGCTTTTCAAAGTGTGAGATGTTAGAGGTAGAGGTAGAGGTCCTTAATGGAGATGATTTGCGGCTAGAAGTTCAACTGGGTGAAAAATGGGATGCAAAGATTGCGAACAGTCTGGTTGAGCCTGAGCTAGGGAAGGAGATAGAATTGGTGGCGAAGGTCTGGTGTTGTTTGTCTTGGTGGATAAGGGGAAAGGGGGATAGCAGAGGCAACCGAGGGGATGGTCCGACTTTTAGTGATAAAGAAGTCCATGAGCTTCCTGCACTTGTTGGAGGTGAGGGCAGAGGGGGCAGGGGTGAGGGGTTTCAGGAAATGGTTAGTAGTGGAGAAAATAAGCAGTGGTTTCTCTTTGCATTCTAGCTTGGGGCAGTTGGTATTTGCTGCTCGTAAGGAGGTAGCAACAAATGCCTCGATAGGTTCTTCAGACAATGCAGAGGTACAGAGGTAGCTGTAGGCTTATTCAAAGGGGATTCATGCCTGGGACAATGACAGGAGAATAGGAAGGCAGAGGAGTAGCGATAGGTTGGGGTAGGGATTAGGGGAGACAAATTATTCGAGAGGGAAAGATGGCATGACTGGGTGAAAGAGAGGGGCCAAGTGAAAAAAATTGGGAGATAAAGGTAATTGGCTCAGATCCAGAGCAGCAGCCAAAATATGCACACAATTGGACATGATGCATTGAACAGAAAGCGTTAGCACATCATGAATGTGACATTTTTCTACAATCATAGGAACAGAATTATGCATGTGAATGCCTGTTCCCTGGCAGCTCCCATGATTCTTTTTCGTAAGGCAATGAGCAGTGCCAGCATTATTTGAAGGGTTGTAAAGACTGCAATGGTGGCTCTTGGGGGACCAAAGATTTGCAATACAATTATGGCTGTAACACCATTATACAAGTAAAGTACAGTATAGCCCAGCAAGTATTTTAAAGATTATTGTAGCATGATGTGTCCTGCACATCCTTGTGCTACACAGGGCAATAGCCATGGAACAAGCAGGTCAACAACATCAGAGGAAGAAGATTCTGCCCATGAGACAGAATACTTGCCTGCACAAGCAAAAGCCGCCTTGCAGATTCAAACCTTTAATTAAGTGCCTTGTATCTACATTGCAGTCATCTCTGCATGTACTCAATCTACATGCCAATGAAATAATCATCTTTCTTGGGTCCAACCATACATCTAAACCAATGGAGGGCAATTTCATCCCTATTTTGGGATGGGGACTGGATGGCAGCACTCTGACAATCATTGTGTTGAACTTAGCGGCCCATTCCTACTCCCAATCCATCGATTGGCATTACCATTGGTGCCTTTACAAGGGCAGCTCAATGCCTACCTGTTTCAGGTAGGATCCTGCAAAACAAATCTGGGTAGTAGGACCCACCCAAAACCCGCCTAGAATTAAATTGGGGCCGAAACAGAAAATTTAAATTAAATTCTCTCCTATTCTTTTTAATCTATTGGCTTTACTTAGATTTTTCAAAATGAAAAACATGTGCTGGAGGTTCTGTATCAATTTGATAGTCGTGTAAAGGTTTATATTACATATTTTGTGCAGAAGTCCAATCCATAATGGACCCAATACAAAACTAATTTTGTTGAGTAAATAGAGCTGTGGCAGAAAGTATATGAGTCTAGAGAAAATCTGTAATAATAAAACTCAGTCTAGTAATTGAGAATATAAATTGGTTAGTGTGGGTTTATAATATTTTTAAATGGTAATTTAGGTTACAAAAAAGATTTTCAATGCAAATTTATACATTTTTTACTTTGGGCAATATATCAGATTGTTAAATTAAAAGAAAATATTTTTTAGTTATTCACCATCAAGACACCCTATGCAGCCAGAGTTACATAGATTGACAACCACTTCTGTTCTGTTTTTAAATAGGTTCATTGTCTATATTGTTGAGGGTGACATTCTAACCTCATTGAAAACCTAATATTAAAATTAGATTGTCCCATTGCATGCAAGGGAAGATCTGCTGTTGGACTTTAGAGGTTTAGTGGACAATGAATGTACGTTACATGAACAAGAGACACAGATGATTTGATGCATAAGGTATTACCATCACTGTGATGTAGATTTCCATTAATCGAATCAATTGCCTAGCAACGAACCTGTCAAGTTCTGACTAGCTTTATATTGTAGTACCTCTGCATTTATGCCCATGTAAAAGTAATTGTAATTGAGGGTGGTTTCAAGGAACAAGTTCAGCATATGCATTTTGATTTGCTTTATGTTGCTAAGTTCATGTTGGATGGTTGTAAATGTTGATGGCACAGATTTGACAATGGAAGTGAGTTCCACAGATTAAAGTATGCAGCAATACAATACTCATCCTGTACGTGGCCCCCCAACCTGCGAGATAACACCTCCGCAGGTCGGAGACATAAAAGAGCATACCGCTACAACTTCCACGCAAGCTACTACAAGTGTGCGACGATTTCGAGGTGGGTGACTGGATGACGTATCAAAACCCACGTCGCCGTTTGAAGCGTGGGTAGGAACATCAGTGGAGTCCTGGTACAGTGGAGGAGCGGGAAGGTCAGGGCGGTTGAGTGGCGAGAGATCGTGGTGGAGGTGCGGCGAGTGATTGAGGCAGAGGAGCGATGAGAGATCGTGGCGAAGATTCGGCGAATGTTTGATGCAGAGGTGCGATGAGAGATCGTGGCGGATGTGTGATGAATGTTCTTGTGGCGGAGGAGCAGCGAGAGATCGTGGCGGAGGAACAGTGAGAGATCATGGCGGAGGTGTGGCGAATGTTTGCGGTGGAGCAGCGGCGAGAGATCGTGGTGGAGATGTGGTAACTGAGGGTACGGGGCCCAGAAGAGCCGAGGGCCCAGGGGCAGCACGGACCTGCCCACACTGCAATGTGTGTGCGCACTAGGTCCGTGCAGCAGAGCAGGTATCCAGACGTCCTGGTTAACCTTTGCCACTGGATAAAGGCCTAGCTCTGTCAAGCCCGTGTGGTGGCTGATGTGCAATGGTCACCACACGTTAAAAAAAATCCATGCACAGTCATCTTCCACCCCTTCAATTGGAGTTCAGAACTGGTATATCGGGTCCTTCATTGAAATATCTGTAAACTCATGTGGAAGCAAGTCATCCTCGTTCGAGGGATCGCCTCTAATGATGATGATGTAGATTTCCATTAATTGAATCGGTTGCCTAGCAACGAACCTGTCGAGTTCTGACTAGCTTTATATTGTATTACCTCTGCATTTATGCTCATGTAAAAGTAATTGTAATTGAGGGTGGTTTCAAGGAACAAGTTCAGCATATGCATTTTGATCTGCTTTATGTTGCTAAGTTCATGTTGGATGGTTGTAAATTTTGATGACACAGATTTGGCAATGGAAGTGAGTTCCACAGATTAGAGTATGCAGCAATACAATACGCATCCTGTTCTCCATGAATTATGACAGAATATATTTACTTGGAAAACACTTTGTCAAATGGGGTCCCCTCCCCCCAAAAAATAAGATCTACTTTGTGTTCGTTACAGTCATTGTAATAACCAAATATAATACAGTGAGTGTAAAAGGATCTTTTAATGCAATGACAAGTCATTTTTAGTGATTATTTTAACACATAAACTAAGATTGGACATGTATGTTGTTAACAGAAATATTGAGAGTTAGAATGTTTCTGTATATGTAACATTCACAGATTTTACCTAAAATTGATACATTTGATCCCTTCCTTTCAGAGTAGTGGTATCCTATGCAGACAGAGTTAAAGACCTGATGACCAAATAGAACAATTTGCAATGTAGCCAGGGCAAGATTAGAGCTTCGTTTTTTGGTCATAGTGGTATTTTTTCACCAAAAATACCGCTATGACTCCGTTACCGCTACGAGGCCGAACATTCAGGATAAAATACACCCAGCAGTAAAAATTGGCATTGCATGAGGATATGTGGCGCAAACCGCAAATCTGAGGCCGATACTGTTGTGAGTTGGGCCGAGGGAGGAGGGAAAATACCAAAAAAAATCCAAAAAATAAAAAAATCACAAAACATTCACAAGACATTAAATCATTGCAAAATATTTAAAAAATAAAAACTTTATCATACCTTTTTGCAGGTCTTCATACCTACCGCTGTTCCAAGGTCTGCAACACAGGTTTTTCCCGGGCGTTTTTTTTTCATCCTAACTACGGGTGTGCTGCGAGCCAAATGTTTGGCGAAAGCACTATTTCGAGTCTAGCACGCCGGCGGTCCACTCCCCAACGGTACTTAAAAACCGCTGGCGCAAGACTTCTCCGAATTTCCCGGTTCACCGTTTTTCGCCAAAAATGGCGAAATACTGCCGAAAAACTGGGCGCAAGGTTGGCAAATTTTTAGCCCTTTGGGCTTCAGAGAAGTGAAGTGTTTAAGAGAATTAAACATCATCATTAAAATATGTCAATGAATCACTGAAAAAAGATTTTTTTTTTAAGTGGTGCTGCATTCTATTTGTATTTCCTTTTATATATTTTGTAATGATGCTGGAACTCTGCACTTTACTGATCTGCACACATTCTGTCCCACCAAATCTGTGACTGAGAATATTATAAAATTTCCTTGCCCTAAAAGTTTGAACCCTAAGACGAGGAACTCTGAACATAAATCTCATACAATAATTGCCATGACAGCAAAATCATTCCAACATTATTGGAGAAGTAATAAAATCCTCAAATCAATAATTTATAAATCTCAGCTGTTCTTTTTAGGGTTGTGTCAAATTAGATTTAGAAAGTGTTGCCCTACAAATTACTCCCCAAGAGACTTAAGAAAAAAATAGATTCTGGGCCCAGGCAATAGCAGTTATAGTTAGCATCAAATAAAGTTTCTTTTCGATTTATAATGACTCTGACCAAAATGTTCTCTCAGTATTAGCATTCATTTTTGGCGTTTTATATTTTATCTATGAGGCATAATTTGATTCAGGGCCAGAGTTTAGCATTCAGTGTCAGCAAAGAGAAAAATGACCAGGTTAAGTAATAGTCACGCTGCTGCTGTTCGAAGTTTTTAATGCTAGATTTGCAATAATAGTATCATGAACTCGGCATAAATGTTGTATTTGTGATCAAGATGTTTATTTGATACATTTATGTTGTTTTATTTAGACCAGAATTTGGGATTAAATTAAGATTACTTACTAAATATAATATTTGTGCAGTAATATAATATTTTGACAGATAATTTCAATTTTATCACCCTAAATTCGCTGTAGTTTTATTTGCCAAATAGTATGGACATGTCCCCTTCATTCCTAGCTTCATGGCTGTGCAAAATTGGAAGTTACAATCATTCACAAACAACATATACGGTCGTGAATCTAAATTACAATCAAGTTATTAGAATGTTCCTTTAAAATTTTCTGTCAAGGCATCATTGTGGTATGTTATATATAACTTTGAAAGTTGCAGAAAGGAAATAACTAATGTGAACTTATAGTCTCAGGATAAGGGGTCGGACTTTTAAGATTGAGATGAGGAGGAATCTCTTCACTCAGAGGGTTGTGAATCTTTGGAATTCTCTTCCCCAAAGGGTAGTGGATGCTCAGTCATTGAGTGTATTCGAGGCTGAGATGGATAGATGTTTGGACTTCAGAGGAATTGAGGGATATGGGGATCGGGCAGGAAAGTGGAGTTGAGGTTGAAAATCAGCCATGATCTTATTGAATGGCGCAGCAGGCTCGCGGGGCCGTATGGCCTCCTCCGACTCCTGATTTTCATGTTCTTATGTTCTTATGCTCTGATGTTCTTAATTGTACCAGTAAGAATTTATTGCATTTTCAGTACCATGAACAAGTATCATGAGAACTGCTCTGATGATAACTAATTGTGCTAAAAATTGAGCAATTTGTTACTAGTGTTCGAGTTATTCTCCTTTACTTCTGTTACCTATAATCTTGTTACAAATTAGAATTTCAAAATATTATCAATCAAAATATATGGTAGTTGAAAGTATTCATTTTAAAAGTATATGTAGTCTTAAATACTTCCATTTGGACAAGTTAGTATGGCGATGTCAGCAGTGGCTTGTGATACCGTATTAGCATTAGGGAATCTCACCAACTTTTATACCTCATTTATATTATAACCTTGCCTCGCAAAGTGGTTTTACTGTCTGATTTCGGAAGTAAAGGACCACTAACAACAAAGGCAAATCATTGCTGCGCATTCTGCTTACTGTCAAGTGTGCCATTTTATATTGACTGTGTGTAGATTAGAGCTCTCACCTTGTCCACAGATCAACAATGATGTTTTCTCATCGCTAAACTGACCAGAATTTCTCCCAATAGCAGGGAAGGTCTGAGATCAGAATGGTGAAGTGACATTCATAACTTCTGAGTAGCCAAACTTTGTAGATGTGCATGTACTGGTTATTGCTGGTCTCCAAATCTGTGTTCCTGTTTAAACGGGGAAAATTCAGAACACAGGGAACATAAGAACATAAGAAATAGGAGCAGGAGTAGGTCAACTGACCCCTTGAGCCTGCTCCGACATTTAATAAGATCATGGCTGATCTGATCATGGACTCAGCTCCACTTCCCTGCCCGCTCCACATAACCCTTTATTCCCTTATCGCTCAAAAATCTGTCTAACTCTGCCTTAAATATATTCAATGACCCAGCCTCCACATCTCTCTGGGGCAGAGAATTCCATAGATTTACAACCCTCTTGAGAGAAGAAATTCCTCCTCATCTCAGTTTTAAATGGCCGGACCCTTGGGCCCAAGTTTCGGCCTCAGTTGCTCCTGATTTTTTGGAGCAACTGGTGTAGAACAGAGTATCTTAGAAATTCAAATTCTCGGCATTTAGTTTGCTCCAGTTCTAGTCAGTTAGAACAGTTTCACTTTGGAACAGAATTTTTTTTTCAAAAGGGGGCGTGTCCGGCCACTTACGCCTGTTTTCAAAGTTTCGTCAGTGAAAACTTACTCCAAACTAACTTAGAATGGAGTAAGTGAAGATTTTTGTACGCTTGAAAAAACCTTGTCTACACTTTAGAAAATCAGGCGTAGGTTACAAATCAGGCGTAGGGAATGGGGGGGTGGGGGGAGGGGGGTTTAAAGGGAAGTTTACAAACATTAAACACTTCAGTTTTACAAATAAAGAGCCATCATCAATAATAAATGATAAAAACATCAATAAATCAACCAATAAATCAATCAAAAAAAATTAATAAGAAATAATTTTTTTTTAAATCAATAAATAAAACATTTTCTACTTACCGATTGCAGCACCGGGAGCCCTCCAACAGCGTGCTGGGATGCCCCCCCCCCACAGAGAGCGTGTCTCTGTCAGTGTCTCTATCTCTCTGTCTGTCTGTCTGTGTGTGTCTCTCACTCTCTGTCTGTCAGTGTCTGTGTTTCTGACAACGCGGGGAGGGGGAGGAGGGGGTTAGAGGGAGAGAGGGGGGTCAGGGGGAGGGGACGGAGGAAGGCAGAGGGGGGGACAGGGGGAGGGGAGGGAGGAAGGCAGAGGGGGAGGGAGGGAAGGGGGAGGAGGGGGAGGGAGGGAAGGGGGAGGAGGGGGAGGGAGGGAAGGGGGAGGGATGGGGGAGAAGGGGGAGGGGGGGAGAGAAGGGGGGGAAGAGAAGGGGGGGAGAGAAGGGGGAGAGGGAGGAGAAGGAGGAGAAGGGGGGAAGGGGTAAGGGGAGAGGGAAAGGAGAAGGGGGGGGAAGGAGAAGGGGGGGGAAGGGAGGCTGAACGGGCCGGGCCCGGCCAAGCCCAAGACTTCAGGCAGGGCCAGGTCCCCAGCACCAGATTTACAGATAGGTGGCGTTGGGTGGGGTCGGGTCCGGGGTCGGGAGCGTGGATCGGGTCGGGGGGAGCGCGGGTCGGGGTTGGAGCGCGGGTCAGGTCGGGTCCGGTCCGGTCCGGGGGGGGGGGGGGCCGCGGTTGGGAGCACGGGTCGGGGGTGGGGGGGTGGGGAGGATGGAGGTCGGGTTGGTTCGGGTCGGGGGGGGGAGGGAGGGAGAGCGGGTCGGTTCGTGTCGGGGGCGGAGAGGGAGGTCAGGTCGGGTGGGGGGGAGGGGGGGGTAGAGCGAGGGTCGGGTCCATCCGGGGGGTCCGGTCCGGTCCGGGGGCGGTGGGGGGGGTAAGCGGGAGTTGGGTCGGTGTCGGGGTCAGGTCCGGTCCGGGGCGGGGGGGGCGGGGGGGAGGGGGGATGGGGGGTAAGCGGGAGTCGAGTCGGGTCGGGAGGAAGCAGGAGCTGGGCGTCGGAGGCTGTCTTATGCACGCAGCCCCAGTGAGGCCATTCGGCCAGGGCTAGGGGCTGCGTGCTTCGGGCCCCTCCCACACAGTTTTGGGCGCCTGGAGCTACTGCACATGTGTGCCCACTGTAGCGCGCATGTGCAGAGGTCCCGGCACTGTTTTCAGCTCAGGGACCTAGCTCCGCCCCCTACAGCTCGTGCTGCGCTGCGCCCGGCCCAAGAGGACCTGCAGGGAGCCGGAGAATCTGGAAGTTTTTTTTTAGGCGCACTTTGTGGCGCGAAAAACGGGCGTCCAGGTCGGGGGTGCAGCCCAAAACTTGGGCCCCTTATTCTGAGATTATGCCCCCTAGTTTTAGTTTCCCCTAGTGGAAATATCCTCTCTGCATCCACCTTGTCAAGCCTCCTCATTATCCTATATGTTTCGATAAGATCACCTCTCATTCTTCTGAACTCCCAATGAGTATAGGCACAACCTACTCAACCTATCTTCATAAGTCAACCCCCTCATCTCTGGAATCAACCGAGTGAACCTCTCTGAACAGCCTCCAATGCAAGTATATCCTTCCTTAAATACGGAGACTAAAACTATACGCAGTACTCTCGGTATAGCCTCACCAATACCCTGTACAGTTGTAACAGGACTACTCTGCATTTATACTCTATCCCTCTTGCAATAAAGGCCAACATTCCATTTGCCTTCCTGATTACTTGCTGTACCTACATACTAACTTTTTGTATTTCATGCACAAGGACCCCCAGGTCCCTCTGTACTGCAAACTTGGCTACATTACACTCGGTCCCTTCATCCATTAATAGAGATTGTAACTAGTTGAGGCCCCAGCACCAATCCCCACGGCAACCCACTAGTTACTGTTTGCCAACTGAAAAATGACCTGTTTATCCCGACTTTCTGTTTTCTGTTAGTTAGACAATCCTCTATCCATGCCAATATATTACCCCCAACCCCGTGAACTTTTATCTTGTGCAGTAACCTTTTATGTGGCACCTTATAGAATGTCTTCTGGAAATCCCAATACACCACATCCACTGGTTCTCCCCTTATCCACCCTGCTCGTTACATCCTCAAAGAACTCCAACAAATTTGTCAAACATGATTTCCCTTTCATACAACCATGCTGACTTATGCTTTCTCAAATGTCCTGCTACTGCCTCTTTAATAATGAACTCCAGCATTTTCCCAACGAGAGATGTTCGGCTAATCGGCCTGTATTGTGAACTGAACTGTATTGTGAACCTGCTTCTGCTATAACCTGTTCTGCAAAATGAAAGGAGTAATAAACTACAAGCTAGTCATCTACAATTGCTGCTTTAATGTAGGAGTTTTAATCAGAGCTAATATGGCCCGGGATGCACTTGCAGTCTACTTTCATCACCTGTACCATTCAGCAGATGTGTTGAGGCCTGCCTCTATGGGCCTCCACGGTCGGCCTGCCTCTCTGGGCCTCCATGGTCAGCCTGTCTCTCTGGGCCTCCATGGTCGGCCTGCCTCTCTGGGCCTCCACAGCCTGCCTGCCTCTCTGGGCCTCCACGATCGGTCTGCCTCTCTGGGCCTCCACGGTCGGCCTGCATCTCCGGGCTTCCGCGGCCTGCCTGCCCCTCTGGGCCTACACTGTCTGCCTGCCTCTCTGGGCTTCCACAGCCTGCCTGCCTCTCTGGGCCTCCATGACTTGCCTGCGTCTGTGGGCCTCGTTAGATACTGGGACTGTGATTTGGAGCAGTTAGTCAGTAATCCTGGGCAAAGCAACTGTGAGTAGAACCTATACTAGAAAATGAATGGAAATATCAGATGTGCATTAAAATAGTTTCAAACAAATATTTTTAATATCTTAGTGGTGTTAAAAAAAAAGCAAAATATTACATGTTACACACAATTTGATGCTAAGTAAAGGAGTGAAAAATTACCAGAGCACATAGCATATCTTTGTGTGTAAGGTTATGGAATGCTATCTGCAAAATGGTTTGCATTCAGAGTAAATGTTGAATGTTGTAAACAGCATTAATAGAATGTAAGAAAGCGTGCAGTAAAACAGTGCAAATGAAACATGAGAAGATAATCACTATTTGTTAATGCTCTGAAATTGTATATAGTTTGTGTACAGAGCAGATACTTCCGGAGTCTACTTCATGTCAGCTGCTGGAAGAACAATTTATTATGTCTGTAATGTACTTATAAATGATTCTCCGAGGCAATGTGTTGTACTCAAACTGTAGTGACCTTGATCCTTTATTCCAAACTCCAGAGTGAGGCACAAGCATGCAGCCTTTTATACTGGGCCCTGCCACTGGGGCAGGAAACCCCGGTCTCCACCAGTTGCACCCTCTAGTGGTGCCAGCATGTATGTACACAGTGTGAACTTTATTGATAGCACATCAGGTAAACAAGTCTCCATCTTATGGAACCACACAGTGATGACACAGAGAGTACATCCATAGTCTGCATATACAACATCACTCTCCCCCAAGACCTTTGCACTGATTACCTTTGCACTATGTGCTCTGGCATAGCTCTCCCCAGACTTAAGTGCCAATAGCCCTTGAACCTTGGCTGTGCTTTGGCTTAGATCTCTCCCTATTAATCCCCAAGTCAGTTTGCCACAACATTGGGTAGTGGTTACCAGATTGGATAGTTCAATGATGCAGTGGAGGTTCCAGTGTTTTCTGGGTGTGATCCATGTGTGTGTCCATGGCTACATACATCCATTTCCCCACCCCCCCACAGCGAGATCATGCAGCTGTCCCATTATAATAACATACAGGATCGGGCACAGTGCAAGTACAAAGAAAGGAAGAAAACATTTTTGTTTACAGTTTGTCTCATGACACCTTGGTTCAGTGACTTACATTCATTACGTTTTTTGGTCGTGCGCCAGGCTTGGGTAGATTGCATTCATGGTTCAGTCATGGTCAGTACTAAGGTAGCAGTATAGGTATGCGAGGACGCTAGTTCCAGAGCAACCGGACGGGGCCCTAGTCGTCTGATGGTGGCATTGCACCCCCTGCTAACGAGGTGGGCTTGGTTCGCTCACCTAACCAGGACTCGGGGCCTTTGCCATTGCCTAGTGGTGGGCAGAGCCACAGATATGTGTGGCCACCCTGTCCTCCTTTGAGGGCTGCAGAGTCTTCTGCCTGCTCTCTAACGGTGTTGGGAACCTGGCTGTTCCAGGACCCGTTTGTGGAACTCATTGGTTCTGACCTTTTGCTTCCGGACATGGCCGAGGTAGCGACTGGGTCTGGGGGCTGCGCCGTCTCCACCTGGGTAGCGGGCAATGGTGGCCGACTGCGCGTATTGGCGCTGTTTTTGTTTCCAGGTCCGTGGCGAATAGTGCCATCGGGTGCCTGCAGCGTGGGATAGACCTGGGGAAGGGTATCAGGATTAGTGCCTTCACCCTCCTGAGGTCACTCGCTTGCTACTTTTGGGGACTCTCTATTCCTGACATTTCGCAATAACATTTTGTTCTTTACATTAGGAATAGTTCCGACAATTTGCAACAATATTTTATTCACAATCTTAATCGGTTCGTTACATTGATTGCCATGCATACAATGTCTCTTTAAGTTCAGTTGGTTGCAGGTCTCCTTTAAGAGAACCCTGCTGGCTTTAACCCAGTCAAATCCTTAGTTAGACATCACGTGTTGGTCCCAGCGTTGTACCTCGTGATATGGCTGCGGCCATCTTTATTTTCAGCCACACTGCCTCTCGCTGCAGCAGGGATGCCATCTTGCCTCTGTCCTCGAGGTCGACTGCCTTGATCCTTCTCTTCCACAATTCTGCCACAAAAGCTGTGAGAGTGCCTGTGAATTCGATCTTCCTCCCCAGGAGTCCTGCCACTGGAGCTGGGAAGGTACTTTTAGGTCGTTCCGATCGGATCATTGCCACGCAATCGTGATGGATGGTCTGTGCCTCAGATGCTGCGCTGGTCTGTTCTATGGTGCCTGGCCCAAGCGAAGGTGAGGTTTTTCTCTGCCTCTGAGCACGGGGGACATCGATTGCAGGAGTGAAGAGGTCTTCCCATTTCCACTGGATCTTCCCCATCCACCTTCTTCTGAGTAGTATTGGATCATCACCTGCAACAATCCACAGAGGTAACTTGTGCGCCACGCCATTATGGATTACACTTACATCCGCACTACCAAGGACTGGGATTAGCTCCTTGGTGCAGGTGTGCAACTTTTCCTGTACTGGAAGCAGTTCAGGTCGTTTTTCGTTCCATAGCCTCTCGAAGGCATCCTGGCTCATCACTGACTGGCTCGCTCCTGTGTCCACTTCCATGAAGACTGGAACGCCATTTATCTCGACTTCCATCTACACTGGAGGACAATCGGTGGTGCAGGTATACACTCCATACACTTCTTCTTGGGGCTGAGTGGCCTCTCTGGCCAAATCATCATACACCCCGCTGGATTAAAAGTCATCTACCGACTCCTCTGCTAGATGGTGAGTCGTGTTTCTTTTACACATATGCTAGATGTGGCCCTTCGTGTTACAGGCTTTGCATATATACTCAGCAAACTGACACTGCTGAGCCCTGTGGTTTCCTCCACAACGCCAGCATGGTGCTACTCGATTAGCACCCCTCGGCGGACTCTGAATTCTGGAACCCTGAGGTCTGTGCTCTCTGCCCTGGGCAGAGCCATGTTCTACAGTCTTGCCTGTGAAAGGCATCATTCTATGTACAGTACTTGCCGGGTTTGAGTCCACAGGATGAATAATTTGCTTGGTGCTGCAAGCTGAGGTCATGAATGCTTGACTGATGCTGATGGCCTTCTGCAGGTTGACTGTAGTGTCAGCAGATAATAGCTTGTGAAGGAGGCCCTTGTGGCCGATTCCCATAAAGAAGATGTCTCGGAATGCTTCATTGAGGTGCTTGCCAAAATTACACAGTGCCGCAAGTCTCCTGAGGTCGGCAGCATATTTTGCAATCTCCTGGCCCTCAGGTCTGCGGTGAGTGTAGAATCTGTACCTGGCCGTGAGGATGCTCTCTTTTGGTTTTCGTTGGTCACGAATTATTTCAGTCAGCTCATCGTATGTCTTATCCTTGGCCTTCGTGGGTACCAGCAAGTCCCTGAAGAGGTGGTAGACCTCAGGCCCAGAACTGGTCAGCAGTATAGCCTTGCGCCTTTCCGCCATTTTGTCCGTCTCCCCTGCCAGGTCGTTTGCCATGAAATATTGCTCGAGCCTTTTCGTAAAAGCATCCCAATCATCACCCTCTGCGAAGTCTTTGTGTGCCAAAGGTAGCCATAATCACGTGAAAGTCCTTATTCTCGTCGCCAGTTATTATGTCTGTAATGTACTTATGAATAACTCCACGAGGCAATGTGTTGTACTCAAACTGTAGTGACCTTGGTCCTTTATTCCAAACTCCAGAGTGAGGCACAAACACTGGGCCCTGCCACCAGAGCAGCAAGCCCCGGTCTCCAACAGTTGCATCCTCTAGTGGTGCCAGCATGTATATACACAGTGTAAACCTTATTCAGTACATCAGATAAACAAGTCTCCATCTTCTGCAACCACATAGTGACTACACAGCAAGTACATCCATTGTCTGCATATACAACACAATTGAATACATTAAAAAAAATATGGAGTAGCATAGTAATAAGACAGTAGTAAGCAAATGTTTGACATAAGATCTAAGAACTTTGGAGCTGTATTTCAGCACAACAATTCACTTGATAGCCCTGTCAGCATTGATCCTATCTGTCATACTTCTGCAGAATTGACAGTTATAAAGCTGATATCTTCAATAACTTTAACTTTTGACCCCTCGCTGACTTTAGCTCCCTTAAATTTTGTTTTAAGTAGATACTACTGTCTTTTAACTTTTTTGATGCCAATCTTTATAAGGCATATATATAAAGGAAATATTAAATAAATACCTATGGGTGATTACAAAACTAGAATCATAAGGTTCAAATGACATTAGAAATCGTAAGACCGAAGCTCAAGTAGTTTATAACGATCATCAGAACCATTGACAATAGATAACACAACATATGAACAGTGTCAGCTATCTGTTAGTGACTGTCTGTGTGTACTCTACTTTCCACTCACACCATGCTTTTGATGCATAATGAAATTCACAAAGGAGGATTAGTGGTTATGATAAGGTGCTACTGTTGCATTATCTATGTAAAATAGCATATGTTGAAAGATGTAAAGTTAGCATTGTTAAGATATTTTAAAGTAATCATATCATCATCATAGGCAGTCCCTCGGAATCGAGGAAGACTTGCTACCACTCTTAACATGAGTTCTTAGGTGGCTGTACAGTCCAATACGAGAACCACAATCTCTGTCACAGGTGGGACAGACAGTGGTTGAAGGGAAGAGTGGGCGGGGAGCCTGGTTTGCCGCACGCTCCTTCCGCTGCCTGCGCTTGATTTCTGCATGCTCTCGGCGATGCATATAGATCTGCCTACCAGCTCACACGTAGATGAACTCTGAAAACTGCTGATTTTTATTTTAAAGATTAGATCCCACCTGAAATCCCAGCTGGTGATGGATCTCTTCTTTCCCAGTTGAGAATAGATAAGTCTTTCTTCAAATCCAATGTTATTATCTTGCTGATTCACTGGGTAACCTTATTATCTTCCTAGAAGTCTTTGGGTAGGCAATATTGTGGCCATTGTTGTCAATGTTCTTTTGCTTGTGGAAAAATAGAAGGATAAGTAACTTTCTCCAATTTTTCTCAGTTTCCCCCTCCGTTCATGTTGAGATGCATATGCATTGGTTGTCCTTTTGCACTTACTTAAGTAGTCGTTCTTCATGTGTGAGTCAAAGTGGTGAGTATTGACATACTATTCAGTATAGCTGAGTCCAATCCTGTTCTCGCCAGATGTGGGTGTCTTCACAGACTACACACACATTTTCCAAGACAAGACGCGTTAACTGTTGAACACAAGCGATTGAAGCTGGGACCTTCTTCACCTGCATTGTTCCGTGTTGCACATGGGCAGTTCATTTAACTATCGCTAACTATGCTTGTTTATGGCCTGCATTAAATTTCTGCAAATTGAATGATACAATTCAATATTTGTTGTGTACCAAGATGTGGCAAGCAGTATCGGATGGATATTTACTTTAGTGGCTTAATTATATGTTTTCTATGCAGTTTGGATGACTGCCATTTTAAGCCATAACTGTGTCAGAGGAAATAAAAGTGGCCTCCTTGGAAGCAGTGAGGTCCGACTGATGCAGGCTGTTTGCCTGATAGCAAGTCTCTCCTTTTCATGCCTGTCAACAGCACTAACTCACAGTTGATAGTACTCATGTTTAGAGGACATTGCTTTATAGGCCTCTTAAGTGTTTGATGAGCATCCTTATGAGAAGATCCAAAAGAATTTCACACATTTTTATAAAACGTTAGTTATGCAGATGCCTGGATCTGGTATTGCACTGCTTGTTGATAATTTGCTTTCATTTGTGTTGCTATTTTCCCTTGACATTTGTGAAGTATTTTGCTTTAAAGAGCATTCAAATTGGTATGTACGTTATTAGCATGTAATCTGGCATGTTAATTGTCCAATGGGTGTGATTAGTGATAATCTGTATTGTCGTCTGTGCTAGGCCAGAACAGAAACAGGCCTTAGTCAGTAAAATACAAACTTAACACACTTCATTTATGCCATTTTATCCCAAAGTCCTACAAGAGATTAGTGAAATCTTACTGCTACTGTGACTTTGACTGAAACTGTGTGGCTGAATTTAAAAATAATCAAGTATTCACGTTTCACTCTGTGTCATTCAATAGCTTTTGCCATTCTGCCAAATTACATGCATGGTTCCTTTGTATAGCTGCTCAATGATGTGGAGTTGCATCGCATTTTCATTTTCTCTGTCGCTTATTCTGTGTCAAGGAGCTTCTACTAAATGATCTATAAAATATATCATTATACCTCTATTCAATAAATAATTTTCACACACTTTTATAAAGAGATTGCTGCACAAATGTAAGAGTAAATTAATGTTTGCCTGAGTTGATTTGTGAGTATTGATGCTTTCCACATTCTCCGTCGAATCCAAACACACTTGTTTGTGCCTGAATACTTTCAGTGCAGACTTGGTTTATAACTGCAAGCATCTCGACCAATTAAGTTAATATTAGTTGATCCACAGTTATTCTATCTCTGAAATAAATTTCTTCCACCAAAAATGTAACACATTTATGGCAGATTTGGATAACTTCTTCAAGGCTCAATTTGGCATAGAACCAATAAGCCCTTATTCCTATTGCTCCTTACTGCTGTTCCAGCAAATAACATCATAATTGCATGCTGGGGTTACTCAGTTAGAAACCATTTCACTTCCACAGTGCTAAGTTCCACGTCTGGGAATAACTATTGCAGACCTACACATGTGATTCAAGTAAAAATAAAATGCAAATTTTTAAATGTCTGATGGGCATTACATTCTAGACTCATGGGGCCCAAGTTTCGAGTCGCGCCTAGAACAGCGCAGTCCCGACCTAGACACCAGTTTTTCGCACCATAAAGTGCGCCTAAAAAAAACCTCCGTATTCTCCACCTCCCTGCAGGTCCTCTGGCCCTCAGCGTAGCGCAGCAGGAGCTGTAGGGGGCGTAGCCAGGTCCCTGTGCCGAAAACAGTGCCGGGACCTCTGCACATGCGCGCTACAGTGGGCACGCATGTTCAGTAGCTCCAGGCGCCCAAAACTGTGTGGGAGGTGCCGAAGCACGCAGTCCCTAGCCCTGGCCCAATGGCCTCACTGGGGCTGCGTGAATAAGGCTCCTCCCACGGCCAGCTCCTGCTTCCACCCGACCCGACCCGACTCCCGCTTCCCGCCTCCGGATTGGACCCGACACCGACCAGACTCCCGCTTCCCCCCCGCCCCGGACCCGACCCGACTCCCGCTCCTCACCCCCCACCGCCCCCCGCCCCCGCCCCCGGACCCGACCCGACTCCCCTTTCCCCCTCGCCCCTGGACCCGACCCGACTCCCGCTCCTCCCGCACCCCCCCCCCCCGCCCCCGCCGCGTACCGGACCCGACACCGACCTGACTCCCGCTTCCCCCCGCCCTCGGACCCGACCCGACTCCCGCTCCCCCCCACCCCCACCCCCCCAGCCCCCGCCTCCGGACCGGACCCGACACTGACCCCAACCGACTCCCGCTCCCCCCCCCCCCCCCCAGCCCCAGCCTCCGGACCGGACCCGACACCGACCCCAACCCGACTCCCATTCCCCCCCGCCCCCCGCCCCTGGACTGGATCCGACCTGACCTCCCTCCCCCCGACCTGACCTCCCCCCTCCCGACCTGACCTCCCTCTCCCTCCCTCCCCCCGACCCGAACCGAACCGACCTGCCTCCCACCACCCCCCGACCCGCGCTCCCCCCCAACCCGACCTAACGCCACGCCACCTGTAAATCTGGTGCTGGGGTCGGGCCCTGCCCGAAGTCTCGGGCCCGGCCCGTTCAGCCTCCCTCTCCCTTCTCCTTCCCCCCCCCTGCCCCCAATCACCTTCCCCCCCCAATCTCCTTCCCCGCCCCCCCAATCTCCTTCCCTGCCCCCCCAATCTCCTTTCCCCCCAATTCCTCCCCCCCCATCTCCTTTCTCCCCCTTCTCCCCTTTATCACCTTCTCCCCCCTCCCCCTTCTCCTCCCCCTTCTCCCCCATCCCTCCCCCTTCCCTCCCTCTGCTCCCCCCCTCTCCCTCTACCCCCCTCCTCCCCTCCCCTCGCTGTCAGAAACACAGACACTGACAGACAGAGAATGAGAGACACACACAGACAGACAGAGAGATAGGGACACTGACAGAGACACACTGGGGGGGGGGGGCATCCCAGCACGCTGTTGGAGGGCTCCCGGTGCTGCAGTCGCTAAGTAGAAAATGTTTTACTTATTGATTTTTTTTTTTAAATTATTGCTTTTTAATTTTTTTTGATTGATTTATTGGTTGATTTATTGATATATTTATCATTTATTATTGATGATGGCTCTTTATTTGTAAAACTAAAGTGTTTAATGTTTGTAAACTTCCCTTTAAACCCCACCCCCGCACCATTCCCTACGCCTGATTTGTAACCTACGCCTGATTTTCTAAAGTGCAGACAAGGTTTTTTCGAGCGTACAAAAATCTTCACTTACTCCATTCTAAGTTAGTTTGAAGTAAGTTTTCACTCACGAAACTTTGAAATCAGGCGTAAGTGGCCGGAAACACCCCCTTTTGAAAAAAAAATTCTGTTCCAAATTGAAACTGTTCTAACTGACTAGAACTGGAGCAAACTAAATGCCGAGAATTCCGATTTCTAAGATACTCCGTTCTACACCAGTTGCTCCTAAAAATCAGGAGCAAATCATGTGGAAACTTGGGGCCATGAATCCTAAACTGTAAAGTAGTTATTGGTCATTAAACCAAATACGATGGAAGTTTTTTTTTATGGTAGTTGTTGGTTTAGCTACTGTTAACAAATTCTCCATTTAGCATATACAACTTTCTGTTAATAGGTACAGTAAAAAGGTTATCACAAAAATGCATTACAATATATGGCAAGCCAAATAATGTTTGACACAAAAATGTTTTGCGGAGAATCATGATGGAATTGCAGATGAATTTAAGAGATATGCTCTGTGGGATTAAAATTGCGAGTCTGAGGTTATGTGATTGGCAGTTGCCTATCTCCACACATGAAATATACAGCTCCACAGCAAATAGAAATCACTGAAATACAAAAATCTTTCAGCAAATATTTTAGGTCAATATAATGTGTCATTCTGCATAAATACTTTTACAAGGCTTACAATGTCTTTCAGACTCTAACTTTTAAATGCATTCTTTGAGAACCTAACCTTGTGAATGACCTGTGCCATGCCTGGACTATGAGATTTGTTTTCATACTCATATCGGCTGATGAGAAAAAAAAAGTCCAGCAGTATAATCTGCAGATGACCATGAAGTAAAACTATGAACAAGTGAGCCATCATAGGTATTTCAGGAATAACAGTTTTGATCCAAGTTGGGATGGGAAATGACTGGCATTATATAAAAATATTTTGAGCCATTTTGTTCTCTCTGCAATAATGTTAGGAAAAATATCGATGTAACTTTAACAAATTTGTGTTTAGCACTGCTCGGAGCATTGTTTTTACCCCTAAATGGCCCATGAGTAATGAGGGAAAGAAATCTGCTTTTCATTAGTTTTGCTATAGGCCCATCAGGGAAACTTGCAAAGCCTTATGAATTTTTTATTCCGGGTTAAAGCTGCAATTTGGAAGCTGAGGAAAATGTAGAATTTTGAAGTATCACCGTAGCAATGACAGAAACAATATTTCAGAGGAGTTATCTTCCCCAGAGCAGGGGTGCAGCAGCCATTGGTTTATATCCTGCATGGCAGCTTGAGTAGAAAAAGTGGCAGTGAGGCCAATGACTTGCAGCAGGTACTATCCTAAAAATAATACACTTTGGTGCAAGTTTTCCTGACTGGTACATATGATGCTTTCACTCTGCATCGATCACTACTGATCAGGTGCCTTCTCACTCGCACCACTCGGCCAGCACCGGAGGGCACCGGTAACTGTGCTCAAAGCATCATTGCTGGGATTGCAGTCCTCAGATTTTCAGGGCAATACATAACATTTAAACACATTCAAAATTACACAACTCTGAAAAATTTTCAAAATTTCCCCCAAAATGTAAAATTAAAAATGCTTGAAACAAGTTCCTCCACATAGGCCTGCCTCTGTGTCTGCAGCTTAGTACTTGAGTCAGGAATTTCACCCAGGTCCAGGTGTTGGAGATAATAATAACAACTTTTATAGCACCTTTAATGTAATAAAACGTCTCAAGGCACTTCACAGGAGCATTATCAAACTAAGTTTGACACCAAGTCACATAAGGAAATATTAGGACAGATGACCACAAACTTACTCGAAGAGGTAAGTTTCAAGAAGCTTCTTAAAGGAGGAGAGAAAGGTGGAGAGATTTAGGGAGGGAATTCCAGATCTTAGGGCCCAGGCAGCTAAAGACACGGCTATCAATGATGGAGTGATTAAAATTGGGACTGTGCAAAAGGCCAGAATTGAAGGAGATTACAGAGATAGGGAACGGTGAGGCCATGGAGGGATTTTAAAACAAGGATAAGAATTTTAAAATTGAGGCGTTGCCAATGTAAGTCAGCAAGCACAGGGGGGATGGGTGAACAGGACTTTGTGCAAGTAAAGATATGGGCAGCAGAGTCTTGGATGAGTTCAAGTTTATGGAGGGTGGAAGATGGGAAGCCAGCCAGGAGAGCATTGGAATAGTCCAGTCTAGAGGTAACGAAGAGGGTTTCAGCAGCAGATGAGCTGAGGCAGAGGTGGAGATGGGTGATGTTATGAAGGTGGAAGTAGGCGGCCTTGGTGATGGAGCAGATATATGGTCAGAAGTTCATTTTAGTGTCAAATAGGATGCCAAGATTGCAAACGGTCTGGTTCAGCTTTATACAGTTGCCAGGGATAGGGAACGGAATTTGTGGCGGAAACTGAAGATAATGGTTTCGGTCTCCCCAATATTTAATTGGAGGAAATTCCTTCTCATCCAATGTTGGATGTCAGACAAGCAGCATGACAAGGCAGAGACAGTGGAGGGGTCGAGCGGAGTGGTAGTGAGCTAGAACTGGGTGTCGTCAGTATACATGGGAAATCTAATGTTGTGTTTTTGGATGATGTTCGTTGTGTTTTTGGATGATGTTCCTGAGAGGCAGCATGTAGATGAGAAATAGTAGGGGGCAAAGGATAGATCCTTGGGACACTCCAGGGGTAATGGAGCAGGAGCGAGAAGAAAAGCCATTGCAGGTGATTATCTGGCTGTGACTGAATGGATAGGTATGGAACCAGGCGAGGGCAGTCACACTCAGCTGAACAATAGAGGAGAGGTGTTGGAGGAGAATGGTGTCGTCAACCATGTCAAAGGCTGCAGACAGATCAAGAAGGATGTGGAGGGATAGTTTACCATGGTCACAGTCACATAGGCTTTCATTTGTAACTTTGATGGCTTCTACGGACAGTTTCTATGGACAGCTTAAGGCACTAAATAAAATGTACCAACAGTGTTGTTTAAGATGATGTTTATTTTTTGAATACTTGAGGGGGGCTGCTATTTGTACTGCAACCAGATGGGAATGTTTATTAGGATTCAGACAGTCAGCTAGCTAGACCTGGACAATGGGGAAAACCTCCTTGGGCAATATTACACCAATGCCATCTTCAATAAGAGCTACAAATCAACCATGGACATTAAGAGGAAAAAAATACCATTTATATTTATATAAATAACTAGAACCATTTTGTATTCACTATTGTGATTAATAGACATATTCTGCGCAGATAGGCTGAATTCTTGTTGTTCTTTAATCACTGGTGACTTGCCCTTTGTTTTTAAACTATCTTCCATTCTGTTCACACAAGTAAACATGAAAGAGGCAACAGTCCTGTACTTAAGCATGCATATGGACAAGGAAATAAAAAGTTAGCAGTTTGATGGCAATTTGGTGAAGTTGTCTCAGCTGCTGCTGCAATTGGTCATTTCAACCCCCATACAACCCCCAACTTTAATAAGTAATGGTTAAGAGGTACACAGGTATAGCTGACAGATTGATGAAGAATTATTACACTCTGTTCTTTAAGTTTTGTGCTATAGTTTGTAACTGAGGAACTATTCATTGTGGAAACAGTGTTCATTATTTGGCTGCATTATGATCATTCTGGATGATGGCAGATACAGCTCTAACTGTCTTCTGCTCCTTGTATGAGAGGGAGAAGCTGGCACTTGTTAATTCCAGACAAAATGCTAATGTTTAGAAGCAAATCTTGTAAGCACACAGGCATATCTGTTATAACAAAGGGATAGAACATTATTGGGGTGACCCAATATATAAAATTGAACTGATTAAAAGTAGTTAAAAGGGGAAGGGAGCCATTACCGTTTTGTCAAGTCTCTGGCAATGCCACTCTAGAATCAGGCACTCGCTGTATTAGAAGTGGGAAAAGGCACCTTGAGATAAAAGTTAGCACTGAAGAATTCTAGGTTTAAGCAGATTCACATGGTGTCTGGATTGGATATCCAGGTCCCAAACACATTGGGGCCAAAATTGCCCACCACCTGAAACGGGCACACCCTCCATTTTTCGATATTCGGCACTTGGAAGTTTATTTTTGTTCGGGGCAGATGTCGTGGCAGCTGAGGGACAGAAGTGCCCTGGCAGCGGGTCCGTCGCCCTGACCAGTCATTGGCGCTGCACTGATGACGTCAGTGCAACGCGGACGTGTCGCGTCACACTGATGCGTCACAACATCTCTCCCCTTCAGTTAAAGGGGAGGGTCGCTACGAGCCCTGCATATTTCTCACATAGGTTCACTGGGCCACCAGGGAAGGTTTCGGCCGGGCCAGCGGCCTGGCACCTAAGAAGGGGTGCCAGGCTGCCTATTGGCAGCGCAGCCGGACCCGGGGGCATAATTATCGGGTGAGCCTGGCAGTCGTCCGACAAAAAAAAAATTACATGGCGGCCGCGGCAGTGTGCCCTCCTCTCCTTTAAGGGCGGCTGGGCTGCCATGCCACAGGGAGAGTGCACCGACACATAAAGCTGTCAGAGGTATCGATCGGCGGCAGGTCCGCTCCCACGGGGCAATAACAGGAAAGGGGCCATTTCCTGAGGGGTAATTTCGCGGGGGTGTCCCCACCAGTCGGTAAGTGGTTGGTGCATGGACACCGCGGCAGGAAAACATGCGGAGCAGTCCCGGGCACCACTCCAAAACTCACGAAGGGCAATTTCCAAAATAGCGGCCCCTCTGCGGAGAGTCGGCGGCCATTCCATGCCACCCCATGGCCGACGTTTTCAGGCGGTCAGAGGCCTTATCGGGAGGGGCAATTTCGGCATTATGTACTCTGTGTAGTTTAATGCTATAACAATAGCTATGCCTAAAAGTCTGGTGTTAGTAGCCATACCGGAGAAAACTACATATTAAGATAAATTCATTTGAGAAAGGAAACTTGATGTTATTTCAAAATGTTGATCATTGTAATGCATTTAATCAAATACCATAATTTAGATATGCAGAAATCAAGCGCAGACAGCGGAAAGAGCGTGTGGCAAACCAATCCCACCACCCCTTTCCTGAATGACTATCTGTCCCACCTGTGACAGTCTGTGGCTCTCGTATTGGACTGTTCAGCCACCAAAGAACTCACTTCAGGAGTGGAAGCAAGTCTTCCGCGATTCCGAGGGACTACCTATGATAATGATGATGATGATAATTTAGATAGACTGAACAAGTTTGTAATGCCTATTTTAGACAGTTATAATAGCTGTGAAGTTAATACAACTTTCTTACTGTTCTAGTTCATGAGGTAGCTATTTAAGTATACTCAGGGTTTTATAGATACATGGTTGAAAGCTGGTTTTGAAGAGGCAGATATAATATTAATATAGTTCTGGAGGAAGTAACTTAAGAAATTGATTGATTTTAGTGTTGCCTGTGCTGGCTTGAGTCATGTCTCTTTAAGCAAATGTTGTGTGTCTCTATAATAATGTCAAAAAATCTAAAAAAAAAACAAAAGCTGTAGCATTGTTTTGATCATTTTTGTTTGCATTGTACCTCATATAGCATGAAAAAAATAGCATTTTACCTTGCCCAAATATAATAATTGTGCTCCAATTATTATGATGAGAAAACAATTGATGTGGAAAAATTGCTGCCAAGTGAAGCAGTTTTCATGGTATATTGTTTTTATTTAGTTACTCATCTTGCTTCATAGAATCATAGAATCATAGAAGTTTACAACACGGAAGGAGGCTATTTCAGCCCATCGTGTCCGTGCTGGCCAACAAGAGGCTATCCAGCCTAATCCCACTTTCCAGCTCTAGGTCCGTAACCCTGCAGGTTACGACACTTCAAGTGCACATCCAAGTACTTCAAAAATGTGGTGAGGGTTTCTGCCTCTACCACTCTTTCAGGCAGTGAGTTCCAGACCCTCGTAACCCTCTGCGTGAAGAAATTTTCCCTCTAAACCCTCTACCAATTATTTTTAATTTATGCCCCCTGGTTGTTGACCCCTCTGCTGAGGGGAAGAGGCCCTTTCTATCCACGATACCCAGGCCCCTCATAATTTTATACATCTCAATGAGGTCTCCTCTCAGCCTCCTCTGTTCCAAGGAAAACAAATCAAGCCGATCCAATCTGTCCTCATAGCTAAGATTCTCCATTCCTGGCAACATCCTCATAAATCTTCTCTGTACCCTCTCCAGTGCAATACCGTCCTTCCTGCACATAGTATTCCAGCTGTGGCCTAACCAGTGTTTTATACAGTTCCAGCATAACCCCCCTGTTCTTGTATATTATGCCTCGGCTAATAAAGGCAAGCAGTCCGTATACCTTTGGTGAGTGCAGAACCATTACAATTTTTAAACATTTCAGCTTTTACCAGGAAAGTAATCTGAATCTAAAAATTGTCAGTATTAAATGCAAAGGGAGCCTATAATAAGTGCTTAATTATATAGTAGGTTTAATTATAGTGTCTTGTTGATCTTAAGAAATCATCAAAGGCAGCTTTCAGCCACACTGAATGATTCTGGCGTTTGATGTTCCAAAACCAGAAAATGATTGTCTTTACATAGTGATGGGTAGTCTTCAGAGTCTTTTGACATGACGATCATAAACAGCCACCATAGTAGCATGAAAGAACTGTGCATGGTATTTATTTGTGGTTTAAGAAAGATAAATAAAACAAGTCTGGAAAAGGTTTTTGGAATAGATGAAAGACACAATGATATTTCTGCAAAATCAATATAAACACAGTCTCCCACATTTTTCCTCCTTCAAGACACTCCTTAAGACCTACCTCTTTGACCAAGCTTTTGGTCACCTGCGCTAATAGCTACTTATGCCGTTATGGTGTCAATTTTGGTGTCATTATACTCCTGTGAAGCGCCTTGGGTCATTTCACTACGTTAAAGTCGCTATATAAATACAAGTTGTTGTTGTTGTTGAGTCATGAACGATTGTAAGGTTTCAGGTGAGGGGAAAATTATGCAAGCATAATGCATTTTCAAGCAATTAACTAGACATAAATTACATGAGTGTTGATAGGAGACATAGGACTGGAAATTCACCAACCTAGGCACCCATTTTTTGGGCGATATTTCGCTTCTTTTGGCGAAAAACGGTGATCCGCTAGTTTCACCAAAGTCTTGCACTGGCGGTTTTGAAGACCGGCTTGGAAGACTGGAAATACCGCTATCACCGTTTTTTGGATGTTTGCCGAACCCGTATTTTGGGCAGAAAAAAACGCCCGAGAAAAACCTGCGTTGCAGCCCCAAAAATCGTCGGTACGTATGAAGACCTGCAAAAAATGTAATTAAAGTTTTTTTTAATTCTTTTGCAGCGGTTAGTTAAGGGTCTTGTAAATATTTGATGATTTTTTCTTTTTTCTTTTTAGCTATTTTTATTTTGTGTTTTCCTCCCTCCCAAGGCTTCTCTCACAGCGGTAATTGGCCTCGGACTAAAGCTGGCGAGGACCGTGGTTTCCGCCGCGATCCTCGTGCAATGCCGATTTTTACCACTGGACGCATTTTGTGACGAAACTTAGGCCTTTAAAAAATGGTGTGATTAGCGGTATTTTTAGTGTTAAATGTCGAAAACATACTGCCATGGCCAAAAACTGAATTTCTAGCCCTATGACAGCAGCTCCAAAAACTAAGTTTTACATATAAAATGAATATGGTTGCACTCTTAATTTTAATTGTGGATTAGCTAGAATCCATATAGTTTCGTGAACTCAGCATCACTGGTACCACATGTTAATTTTGAATTATTGTATTTTTAGATGAGGAATTTTCTCACAAGGTGTAAAGGCTTGCAATTATGGATTTGAACCTACTGAAACCAACACAGAAGCGCACAAATTTTGTGACCAAAAGGTTAAAAATCCATAAGGAACTAAAACAAAAAGAAAACCTTCTGCTACCTCTTTGTATTCATAGTGAAATATCATTAGGGCCATGTGTTATTGTAAGAAGCATGGAACATGGACACTTTTATGCGACAAACTTTAATGTCTATTAGGTTGAAAATCATAGTATAACAGTGTGATGGGCTACTCCACTATAGCAATGTAAAAGTAATTGTTTAATATTTTTCATGCAATATACACGGATAGTTGACAGGAAGCTTCAACATTTTCTATTTTCTTCATGGAGAACGACAAATAGGTCCACCAGATGCTCGAATTTCTGACAGCTACAATCTCAGTTTACTTCTGTCTTAATCTCAACTGCTGAACTTTTATTTGATAAAGGACAATAATTAACATTTTCACAAATCAGTTTTAGCAAGAATTCATAATGCTCTCTCTTTGGATACTGGGTATCCTGCCATATAAGGACCTTATGCTTCCAAATTATTCTGCAAATGGAAAGTGATCTGAACTCCTAGAATTGTCCATATAAATTTTATTTTTCACACAGTAGCCTGGGGAAATTTTTTGCAATCTATGTGTGTAATTATACCACGCAATCAGAACCAATCCTCATTAGGATGATAATGATCTTACTCATCTAGTTAGGTTGGAAACCCTTGCAGGACTCTCTAGAATTCAATAGAAGCTAATTTTCTGGTGGAAGGATACAATACACACATTTTGCATTGTTTATTTCCATATAACTGCTGGCTTATTTATTATTTGTTCTTGACTTTTGCCATCTAATAATGTATAATGTTTCCAACTTTTAGCAAGAATGTGATCTTCTTTGCATTTCATTAATCAAACTTCAAATATAAATGAAGCAAGCGTATCTTTTGGGCTGTGTACAGTTTTACATTAAAGCTGTAGTGCCCCATAAATAAGTGGTAATTTTGTTATTCCTTGTTCCTAATGGGAGCTATGCGCACAGGGACTGCTAATAACAGATGGATCTACAACACTATAGCCTTATCTCCAACTGGTGATTGTGGCTATCTCCTGGTGTGCGGGATTGTTGGATTGCCGCTAACTCCATCAAATTGTGTTATTCATCAAAAGACATGTATTGACATTCCCTGATAGTTTAATGGGTAAATTAACCATGTGGTGTGGTACTAAGCCATACAAACCAGACTATTTTGTCTCTCTGGATAACAGGCTCCAGTAAAGACGCATATGCATGGAGTTTTGAAAATATGAAATGGAACAGATTGTCTTGTAGAACATATTTGCATTGCCAGTGTTGTACCAGTGTGAAAAGTTTTCTGCTGTAAGTAATCTCAGGAATCAGGTTTCAATCTGATGCCTGATTTCAGTCAAAGTCATGACGTGTGAGACCCCATCCAGTAAGCCATCTCATAGAAGTTTGAGTTTGCGAATAGTGCAGTATAATTGCAGCTGGATGTAAATCATAGAATCATAGTGTCGCATGCACTTCATAAACTTTCCTTTCAAAGTTTTTATTATAGTTTCCACTGTTTATAGTGTGCACGTTGGTGTTAATGCGATTTGCCTGCTATAAGTACTTGATGTTATTCCAAGCAATGAGACAGCAGGAGGCAGATGTGTGACTAACTTTGCCCGTTCCAAGTTGCAGGTCCACATCTGCAATTGTCCCCGTTCCTGACTTCAATCATGCAACTTGGGACCATTAAACATCTACTTTAATCGGGCTACAACTGCATTTGACTGCATTAAGCAACCTTCTATGCAGCTGAATGGGAGAGGACTGAAAAATCAGAGCAAGAAATGAAAGCAACAGAACAAAGTCTTCCCAAAATAGCTTTAAGCAGCGACACTCATCAAGGACACTGAGGCAGTCAGGACCTGCTGGAAGGAGCACGTCAAAGATCTCCTTAACTGAGACTTTGCCTTTGACTCGAGGGTCCTCGACTCCATCTTGCAGCATGCTACCCGCCACCATCTCAGCAAAACCCCAGCCCTGCACGAGGTAGAAAAGGCCATCCGCCAGCTCAAGAACAACAAAGCAACGAGAGCGGATAGAATCCCCGCTGAGGCACTAAAGTAAGGCGTAGAGGCACTATTGACACGAATGCATGGCCTCATCTCTCTCATCTCGAAGGAGGAGACCATGTCGGGAGATCTCAGAGATGTAGTAATCGTGACCATCTTTAAAAAAGGGGACAAGTCCGACTGTGACAACTACAGAGGAATCTCCCTGCTATCAGCCACTGGGAAAGTCATCCACCTCAACCGGCTTCTCACTGTGGCTGAGGAGCTCTTCCCGGAGTCACAGTGTGGATTTCAGCCACTACAGGGTACAACGGACATGATCTTTAAGGCGCGACAACTGCAAGAGAAATGCACCAACCCTTGTATATGGCCTTCTTTGACATTGTCAACCACGAGGGTCTATGGAGCGTCCTCCTTTGTTTCGGCTGCCCCCAAAAGTTTGTCGCTGTTATGTATGCAAACCTCACCAATGTGTAAGACTTGCTGCCAGGGGGCACACCTGTGGGAGACCTAAGGGTCACCTGTGTACCCTGGGCAAGCAGGTAAAAAAGGCAATCCACCATGCTACTTCCTCATTTTGGAGTTACATTAAAGAGACCAAGGTCACATTGGTTTGAGCTTACAACAGTTTTGTGGAGTTATTCTGAACATAACAATTGGCGCCGAGTTACAAGTCACGAACTTTCATGTGGTAATGGCTGCCGTTGGTATTCTTGAGAGATTTTTTGAGGGTGATGATTGGGAAGCCTTCGTTGAGGATCTTAACCAGTACTTCGTGGCCAATGAGCTGAACACGGCTGAGACGGCGGTCAAGTGCAGGGCGATTCTCCTCACTATATGTGGGTCTTCGATATATGGCCTCGTCAAACATCTGCTGGCACCGGTCAAACCAACGGACAAGACTTACACAGAGCTGTGCACCCTGGTTCAGGAACACCTCAAACCAAAGGAGAACATCCTGATGGGCAGGTATCGCTTTTACACACACCATCGCTCCGAGGGCCAGAACGTGGCGAGCTTTGTCGCTGACCTAAGACACCTTGCGGGACAGTGCGAATTTGCTGGATCTTTGGGGGAAATGTTGCAGGACTTTTTTATGCTTGGAATCGGCCACGAGGTCATTCTTCGCAAATTGCTGTCTGCCGAATCCCTAGATCTGAGCAAGGCCATCACGATAGCCCAGGCTTTCATATCCACGAGCGACAACACGAAACAGATATCTTCACAGCATCGAAGCTCACCGACAAGTACTGTGCATAAAATAATGCCTTCCGCAGGCAGAACTGTACATGGCAGGGCCTACACAATTACAGAGGCCATGCCTAGGGTGACTCAGAGGCCGCTGTGGAGTGTGAATGCATATCCATTAACATCATGTTGGCGCTGAGGGGGTAGTCATAGAGCCCATCAATGTCGACTCAAGCACTATGTGTGCAAGGGCTGTGGAACAATGGGGCACCTCCAGCGAATGTGCAAACAACCTCTGACTCACCACATGGCAGAGTCAGCATAGGACGACTGATCCAGCATGGATCACGCTGAACGAGCAGGAGAGGCTACTCAACCTGAGGATGAAGAGGAAATGTATGGGGTACACACCTTCACCACCAAAAGCCCTCCGATAATATTAAAAGTTAAACTTAATGGTATTCCAGTCTCCATGGAATTGGACACGGGGGTGAGTCAATCAATCATGAGCCAGAAGGCTTTTGAGAAACTGTGGGACAACAAGGCACGGAGGCCAAAACTGAGCCCGATTCACACAACGCTGCACACTTACACCAAAGAATTCATACCTGTTATCGGCAGTGCGGCAGTGAAAGTATCATACGACGGAATGGTGCATGATTTACCACTATGGATTGTTCCAGGCGATGGCCCAACGCTGTTCGGCAGAAGCTGGCTGGGAAAGGTCTGATGGAACTGGGATGACATCAAAGCACTGTCTTCGATGGATGATGCCTCGTGCGCCCAGGTACTAAACAAATTCCCGGCGTTATTTGAGCTAGGCATCGGCAACTTCACAGGCGCTAAGGTGCAGATCCATCTTGTTCCTGGGGCACAGCCCATTCATCACAAGACCCGAGCAGTCCCATATATGATGCGAGAGAAAGTCGAGATCGAGCTGGACAGACTTCAACGAGAGGGAATCATATCGCCAGTCAAGTTCAGTGAGTGGGCCAGTCCAATCGTACCGGTACTAAAGAGCGATGGAACGGTCAGAATCTGCGGGGACTACAAGGTAACGATCAATCGAGTCTCGTTACAGGACCAGTACCCACTACCTAAAGCGGAGGACCTATTTGCAATGCTAGCAGGGGGAAAGTCGCTCACAAAGCTAGATCTAACCTCTGCTTACTTGACACAGGAGCTGGCTGAACCGTCAAAGAAATTGACGTGCATCAACACACACAAAGGACTGTTTGTGTACCACAGATGCTCCCTTGGGATTCACTCGGCTGCGGCCATCTTCCAGAGGAACATGGAGAGTCTGCTGAAATCGGTTCCATGCACCGTGGTGTTCCAAGACGACATCTTGATCACTGGTCGCAGCACCACCGAACACTTGCACAACCTGGAAGAGGTTCTAAAGCAACTGGATAGAGTGGGACTCAGGCTGAAATGCTCCAAGTGTGTTTTCCTGGTGCCAGAGGTCGAATTTCTGGGGAGAAAGATTGCAGCAGACAGCATCAGACCTACGGACTCCAAGACGGAGGCCATCAAGAATGCATCCAGATCGCAGAATGTGACAGAGCTGCGTTCGTTCCTGGGACGACTCAACTATTTTGGCCACTTTCTACTGGGGTTGAGCACTTTGTTGGAACCATTGCATTTATTGCTATGCAAGGGTGACAACTGGGTTTGGGGTACATCTCAAGAGACAGCCTTTAATAAGGCCAGAAACCTGCTATGCTCTAACAAGTTACTTGTATTGTATGACCCATGTAAATGTTTAGTACTAGCTTACGAGCTTGTGATGCATCTTCGTACGGGGTCGGTTGTGTGTTACAGCGAGCAAATATGTCAGGCAAACTGCAACCAGTTCTATATGCATCCAGAAGTTTATCCAAGGCTGAAAGAGTCTACAGTATGGTTGAGAAAGAAGTGTTAGCATGTGTATATGGGGTTAAGAAAATGCACCAATACCTATTTGGTCTCCGGTTCGAGCTCGAAACTGACCACAAACCGCTTACTTCACTGCTCTCAGAAAGCAAAGGTATCAACACCAATGCTTCGTCCCGCATCCAAAGATGGGCACTAACATTGTTTGCATATGACTATGTAATCCACCACAGACCAGGCACTGAGAACTGCGCTGACGCCCTCAGTCGGCTACGATTGCCCACCACCGGGGTGGAAATGGAGCAGCCCACAGACTTGCTTCTGGTAATGGATGCCCCTTTTGAGAGCGAAGGGTCACCCGTCACGGCTCGCCAGATCAGGACCTGGACTAGCCAAGACCCTGTGCTCTCACTAGTAAAAAGCTGCATCCTTAATGGGAGATGGTCGGCGGTTCCTGGGGAAATGCAAGATGAAATTAAGCCGTTCCACCGACATAAGGATGAATTGTCCATCCAATCGGATTGTCTCCTATGGGGGAATCGCGTGGTTTTGCCAAAAAAAGGCAGGGAAACGTTTATTCGCGACTTACACAGTACCCACCTAGGCATAGTCATGATGAAGGCTATCGCCAGGTCTCATGTTTGGTGACCCGGCATTGACTCTGAATTGGAATCATGCGTACACCAATGTAACACTTGCTCACAGTTGAGCAATGCACCCAGGGCGGCTCCACTGAGCCTATGGTCATGGCCCTCCAAACCGTGGTCCAGGGTCCACGTAGATTTCGCTGCCCCCTTTCTAGGAAAGATGTTTCTAGTAGCAGTGGACGCTTACTCTAAATGGATTGAATGTATAATAATGTCATCATGGACGTCCACTGCCACCATTGAAAGCCTCAGGGCCATGTTCGCCACCCATGGTTTGCCCGACGTCCTTGTTAGTGACAATGGACCGTGTTTCACTAGCTAGGATTTCAACGAGTTCATGATCCGCAATGGCATTAAGCATGTCAGGTCTGCCCCATTTAAGCCCGCGTCCAATGGTCAAGCAAAACGGGCAGTCCAAACCATCAAGCAGAGCTTGAAACGCATAACGGACGGCTCCTTGCAGACCCGGTTATCTCGGGTCCTGCTCAGCTACCGGACGTGACCCCACTCGCTCACCGGGGTTCCCCCTGCAGAATTGTTAATGAAGAGAGCACTCAAAACCAGGC
Organism: Pristiophorus japonicus; assembly: GCF_044704955.1. Taxonomy (NCBI): domain Eukaryota; kingdom Metazoa; phylum Chordata; class Chondrichthyes; family Pristiophoridae; genus Pristiophorus; species Pristiophorus japonicus. The sequence goes on from NC_091979.1 coordinate 69,727,605, forward strand.
TCTCCTTAGTCCACCCGGATCTCAATGATCATGTAGAAACCCGGTGGCACCGGCATAACGCGCATCACGATCACGCGGCTGTATCGCGTGACATTGAGGTTAACGATCCTGTGTTTGTTCTCAATTATGGTCATGGTCCCAAATGGATTTCTGGCACTGTTTTAGTCAAGGGGGGAATAGAGTGTTTGTTGTTAAACTGTTGAATGGGCAAAGGTGCAGAAAGCACTTGGATCAGAGCAAACTGCGATTCACTGACAACCAAGAACAGTTTGAAGAAGATTTTACCATCTAAGATCCAACAACATATGCCCAACCAGCAATCGACCTCGCTATCAATCACGAGGATGAACCCACCATGGCCGACAGTCCGATCAGACCAGCCACGCTGCAGTCCAGCAATGATCCGACCAACTCACCCATGCCAGGACTTCAACTCAGGCGATCGACCAGGGAACGCAGAGCGCCAGATCGCCTCAACCTGTAAATAACTTGTACATAAGGACTTGGGGGAGGGGGGGGGGGGGGAATAATGTTATGTATGCAGACCTCACCAATGAGTAAGACTTGCCACCAGGGGGCACACCTGTGGGAGACCTAAGGGTCACCTGTGCATCCTGGGCAAGCAGGTATAAAAGACAATCTACCATGCTGCTTCCTTACTTTGGAGTTACATTAAAGAGACCAAGGTCACAATGATTTGAGCTTACAACACAGTCTTGTGGAGTTATTCTGAACACAACAGTCGCCATTCACCGCCTGCTCCACGACGACATGCAAGCCGTGATCCTGACCAACAAATCCATTACAGACCCAATCCATGTCCGGACCACGGTCAAGCAGGGCTGCGTCATTGCACCAACCCTCTTCTTCATCTTCCTCGCTACAATGCTTCACCTCACATTCAACAAGCTCCCCGCTGGAGTGGAACTAAACTACAGAACCAGTGGGAAGCTGTTCAACCTTTGTCGTCTCCAGGCCAGATCCAAGACTGTCCCAACCTCTGTCGTTGAGCTACAGTACGTGGACGATGCTTGCGTCTGCACACATTCAGAGACTGAACTCCAAGACATAGTCAACATCTTTACTGAGGCGTACGGATGCATAGGCCTTACACTAAACATCCATAAGACAAAGGTCCTCCACCAAACTGACTCCGCCACACAGCACTGCCCCCCAAGTCATCAAGATCCACGGCGCGGCCCTGGGCAACGTGGATCACTTTCCATACCTCAGGAGCCTATTATCAGCAAGGGCAGACATCGAAGACGAGGTTCAACACTGCCTCCAGTGCGCCAGCGCAGCCTTCGGCCCCCTGAGGACAAGAGTATTCAAAGATCAGGCCCTCAAATCTGCCACCAAGCTCATGGTCTACTGGGCTGTAGTGATAACGATAACCCTCCCTCCTGTATTGCTCAGGGACGTGGACCATATACAGTAGACACCTCAAATTGCTGGAGAAATACCACCAATGATGTCTCCGCAAGATCCTACAAATCCCCTGGGAGGTCAGACGCACCAACGTTAGCATCCTCGATCAGGCCAGCATCGATGCACTGACCACACTCGACCAGCTCCGTTGGGTGGGCCGCATTGTTCGCATACCTGACACAAGACTTCCAAAGCAAGCGCTCTGCTCGGAACTCCTACACAGCAAGCGAGCCCCAGGTGGGCAGAGGAAACATTTCAAGGACACCCTCAAAGCCTCCTTGATAAAGTGCACCATCCCCACCAACACCTGGGAGTCCCTGGCCAAAGACCGCCCTAAGTGGAGGAAGAGCATCCAGGAGGGCGCTGAGCACCTCCAGTCTCGTCGCCAAGAACGTGCAGAAAGTAAGCGCAGGTAGCGGAAGGAGCGTGCGGCAAATCAGTCTCCCGACCCACCCTTTTCTTCAACGACTGTCTGTCCCACCTTTGACAGAGACTGTAATTTCCGTATTGGACTGTTCAGTCACCCAAGAACTCACTTTTAAAGTGGAAGCAAGCCTTCCTTGATTTGGAGGGACTGCCTATGATGATGATGTAATTGACTCCAGTGTAAATGGCAAATGGTTGTCGCCATTTGCCCGATATAGGCGGTTGTCCGTAATAAGAGTGTCTTAGAATAATAAAAAATAGCTACCTGGGGAGTGGCGCTCTGATTTCCGTGCTGAAATTTTGGAAAGTTTTGATTTAAAGGGGGGATTTTAATTGGGACAGGTTTCAGGCAGGGAGCAGGGCATTTGTCAAACCCTCTACCCACTGCACTCCCGAAGGCCTCATTTAGATCCTGCAGGCTAGCTGCCTGATTGAAATGAACACAAAGAGGCAGCTTGTCAGCTGTTGGCAGCCATTGATCAGTCAGCTCGGAGACCAGTCACTGGCACTCCAGTAAGTCGCTGGGCGGGAGTGAGTTTCGGCATGGTCTCCTGGGTGGAAAGGAAGGGGTGCCGGAGGAGCTCAGGGCTTGACTTTCCTTCTGGGGCTCGGAGGATCACTTCTGCTCCTGCTGCCACCCCTCCCCGCCCCCCCCCCCACAAAATAACTTTAAAATATACCTTTTAAGGCCCCCTCTTCTTCCTTGATGAGTGTTATTGAACGGGGTGGCCGTTGCAAGTGCCCTGCTCAGTTTGCAGTTAAAATGGAATCACTGTTCTAATGACACTGTCTGTCCCCAGTGTGCACGTATTAATGAGCCTCCCGCTGGCCAGCTACAAGAAGGGCCCAGTCAAAGTGATTCAACAGGAACGGAGTGGTAAGTTTTCCAATTTTAACTGTGTGGCTGACCTGTTTTCTCCAGGCATGGTGGGTTAAAATTGCCTCCCAAGAATCTACACGAGTTTGTTCTGAATTTGACTCACATTGTACTCTGGTGATGCCATCATATGTTTTTGCAGAATGTTTTAGGAAATTCACTAGTACATCTAAATGGAAAGCAAATGGGATCTTGATTTTTTTCTATGAAAAAAGAGCATGTGCATTTCACAGTCCTGTTGGAAAGTACATGATCCCTACTTGGCGATGCAATACCAGGAAATGGATCATATAATTACTTACTTTACCAAAGGGGCACATGTACTGTAACTGGCAGTAATTTGAAATGTGAGTTGTGGATTACATCAACGGAATAGGTACAATACTTATTATGGAATTTAATGTTTGAAGCACATGCATGTAACAGCAGGAGAAAAAACATATAATTACTGCCTATTGTCTGTGTGGTTACAAATATATCCTGATCCATGTTGTAAACATTACCTCAGTTCCTCTGGAAATGAAAAGCCAACAATTAAGTAGTTTTATTTTCACATGCTGATTCACGTAACCCTAGTAGGATTAGTTTGCCACATAAAATAAGTTTGTTTTGTTTTTGGCATTCTGTTTCCTGACCAAAGCAAACTTAAAGGATAGGTCGATAATAAGTATTGCTGTAGTCAATTTGAAAGAGGTTCAGGAATGAATGAGACCGTCTATTCAGGTACCTTTGCTGCAGTCCTCACTACTAATTCTCCACCCAAGCCAAAGTTCCCCCTCCTGCTCTAGTCCTGAATGTGCTTCTTTCTCTCCTATCTCCATTCATGACCTGTCCGAGCTCATCTTGTCCATGAGACCCTCTCCTGCTCTCTCAACTCCATTACCACTAAACGGCTGACCACCCAACTTCCCTTCCAGGCCTCAATGCTAACTGACATTGAAAACTGTTCCCTTTCCTAGGTACTGTCCCCCTTCCTATTCAAATCCCTTCAGGGCTTCGCCCCTCATTATCTCTAACCTCCTTCAGTCCATGAGAACTCTGTGCTCCTCCAACTCTGGCCTGTTACACAATTTCACACCACCTTTGGCGGCTGTACCATCAACCGTTTAGGCCCTAAATTGTGGAATTCCCTCCCGAAACCTATCATCTCTCTCTGCTCTTTTAAGACAAGGTCCCACACAAGAGATTAGTGTGCAAAATTAAAGCACATGGTATAGGGGGTAATGTATTGACATGGATAGAGAACTGGTTGGCAGACTGGAAGCAGAGAGTAGGGATAAACGGGTCCTTTTCAGAATGGCAGGCAGTGACTAGTGGGGTGCCGCAGGGCTCAGTGCTGGGACCCCAGCTATTTACAATATACATCAATGATTTAGAGAAAGGAATTGAGTGTAATATCTCCAAGTTTGCAGACGATACAAAGCTGGGTGGCGGTGTGAGCTGTGAGGAGGATGCTAAGAGGCTGCAGGGTGACTTGAACAGGTTAGGTGAGTGGGCAAATGCATGGCAGATGCAGTATAATGTGGATAAATGTGAGGTTATCCACTTTGGTGGCAAAAACATGAAGGCAGAATATTATCTGAATGGCGGCAGATTAAGAAAAGGGGAGGTGCAATGAGACCTGGGTGTCATGGTACATCAGTCATTGAAAGTTGGCCTTCATTTGAGAATAGGAACAGAGAAGTCTTACTGCAGTTGTACAGGGCCTTGGTGAGTTCTCACCTGGAATATTGTGTTCAGTTTTGGTCTCCCAATCTGATGAAGGACATTCTTGCAATTGAGGGAGTGCAGCGAAGGTTCACCAGACTGATTCCCGGGATGGCGGGACTGGCATATGAGGAGAGACTAGATCGACTGGGCCTGTATTCACTGGAGTTTAGAAGAATGAGAGGGGATCTCATAAAAACATATAAAATTCTGACGGGACTAGACAGGTTGATGCAGGAAGAATGTTCCCGATGTTGGGAAGTCCAGAACCAGGGGTCACATTCTAAGAATAAGGGGTAAGCTATTTCTGACCGAGATGAGGAGAAACTTCTTCACTCAGAGAGTTGTTAACCTGTGGAATTCGCTACCGCAGAGAGTTGTTGATGCCAGTTCGTTAGATATATTCAAGAGGGAGTTAGATATGGCCCTGACGGCTAATGGGATCAAGGGGTATGGAGAGAAAGCAGGAAAGGGGTACTGAGGTGAATGATCAGCCATGATCATATTGAATGGTGGTGCAGGCTCGAAGGGCCGAATGGCCTACTCCTGCACCTATTTTCTATGTTTCTATGTTTCTAAGACCCTTCTGAAAACCTATCTTTTCGACCAAGCTTTTAGTTACCCTACCTCATATCGTCTCCTTTGAGATGTTGTCAATTTGTGTCTGATTACACTCCAGCCTTGGGATGTTTTCTGACATTGAAGTCGCCTTATAACTTGAAGCTGTTGAAAATTTTTATCTGTGTTAAACTAGGCAGAGCTGCCGGGCATTTGGAAAGTAAGGAAATGCTATTTTTTTTCCAGAAACTTGTCACTGATATTCATCAATGCCCATGATGTTTCCCCATGTCAATTTTTCGTTGGGATGTGATTACATTACTAAGGGCTATCTTTTTGAATCTGAATTTTATTTAACATATAAGTAACTGTATAAAGCACGATGAAAGTAACCAGTGAAAATGGCTGCAGCAAAGCTATTGGCACAGAAAGTGTAATTAAACTTGATGGGACTAGGGTTCCCAATGGTCTGTGAGTTTATCCAGTGATCAACAGAATCATACAGACTAGAAAGGTCTCGGTTCAATTCCAGACCTGTGCTGAGTTAACTAATCTTACTGGGCTGGCAATAGGATTGCTACAATTGATGTATATTCCCCTGAATTAGGAAGGAGAAAATTAATTTGGATCAACTAGTCTGCTGACACTGACTCATGAAAAATAGCCACTTGAGTGAGGTACAAGAAGATATTTAGTGCCTCGGGGTATGATATTTTGGGACAAAAATCTATGGCGATGCTATAAACAATTGATGTGCATTATGATATGATTTACAAATATAGCTCAGCAGTGCTTTGAAAAAATAAAAATGAAAAATGAGTGAACAGATTGCAATACTATATAATTTTAAGATGTCACTTGATGCTTATTTTACAAATTAGTTTCCTAAAATAAATATAGATCCAAGGCTTTGTAAGTAATACTTTATTATTTTATTTATATCAAGTTTTTAATAATTTTCACACATGAAGCATTGTGAAGCATAGATTCTATACAAAAATTATATTCACAAAAACATATCCTTTGCCTGCAAGCTAGAGTACCTCACATAGCCTTGAATGTCATCATTTTATCTGTGCCTATGTTACAGAGTTCCTTGTAGACTAATAAAAATGAAGAATTAGGAAGTTACCAGAATTAACAGTCCAGATTAATTCTATCAGAATGTAATATATTGAACACACTTTGTTCATTATTTTTGTGAGCAAATGATGGCCGGAGTTCACATCCCAGCTATGTTTAACGGAGGAAAATTCCACTTATTGTTGGCGAGAAACTACTGCTAGAAAAATTAATCAAACATGTATCAGAATATTACAATAATGCAACTATATTCCAAAGCAGTAGGTTAAATTATTTCTCCCATTTTCAGAGAAAATTCTATCATCAGAAAACCAATCTAATTAGTAAAATTGCAGTTACACATTAATACAGGTAATAACCACAAATTAGTATTTTCCCTTAATCTTCAAACTCCGCTGTGATAGATTAGTGCATTTGGCTGATACTCCATTTATATGACAGAATTGTAACAAAATATAGCCTGGTTCCCTTGCTGATTTAGTACCAAGAAAACATTTGAACACATGCTTCCTATGCAGTGCTGCTCAGAAGGGTCATACATAAGAACATAAGAACATAAGAAATAGGAGCAGCAGTAGGCCATAAGGCCCCTCGAGCTTGCTCCGCCATTCAATAAAATCATGGCTGATCTGATCATGGACTCAACTCCACTCCCTGCCCGCTCCCCATAACCCGTTATCCCCTTATATTTAAGAAACTGTCTATTTCTATCTTAAATTTATTTAATGTCCCAGCTTCCACAGCTCTCTGTGGCAGCAAATTCCACAGATTCACAACCTTCTGATAGAAGAAATTTCCCCTCATGCTAGTTCTAAATGGGCGGCCCCTTATTCTAAGATCATGCCCTCTAGTTCTAGTCTCCCCCAGTGGAAACATCCTCTCCGCATCCACTTTGTCAAGCCCCCTCATAATCTTATACGTTTCTATAAGATCACCTGAATTCCAAAGAGTAGAAACATAAAAACATAGAGAATAAGTACAAGAGTAGGCCCTTCGGCCCTTCGAGCCTGCACCACCATTCAATATGATCATGGCTGATCATGCAACTTCTGTACCGACTCCTGTCTTCTCTCCATACCCCCTGATCCCATTACCCACAAGGGCCACATCTAACTCCCTTTTGAATATATCCAACGAACTGGACTCAACAACTTTATGTGGTAGAGAATTCCACAGGTTCACAATTCTCTGGGTGAAAAGGTTTCTCCTCATCTCGGTCCTAGATGGCTTACCCCTTATCCTTAGACTGTGACCCCTGGTTCTGGACTTACTCAATATCGGGAACATTCTTCCTGCATCTAAATTGTCCAATCCCGCCAGAATTTTATATGTTTCTATGAGATACCCTCTCATTCTTTTAAATTGGGGTGAATATAAGCCTAGTCGATCCAGTCTTTCTTCATATGTCAGTCCTGCCATCCCGGGAATCAGTCTGGTGAACCTTCGCTGCACTCCCTCAACAGCAAGAATGTCCTTCCTCAGATTAGGAGACCAAAACTGCACACAATACTCAAGGTGTGGTCTCACCAAGGCCCTGTACAACTGCAGTAAGACCTCCCTGCTCCTATACTCAAATCCTCTCGTTATGAAAGCCAACATGCCATTTGCTTTCTTTACTGCCTGCTGTACCTGCATGCCAACTTTCAATGATGGATGTACCATGACACCCAGGTCTCGTTGCACCTCCCCTTTTCCTAATCTGTTACCATTCAGATAATACTCTGCCTTCATGTTTTTGCCACCAAAGTGGATAACCTCACATTTATCCACATTATACTGCATCTGCCATGCATTTGCCCACTCACCTAACCTGCCCAAGTCATCTTGCAGCCTCTTAGCATCCTCCTCTCAGCTCATACTGCCACCCATCTGCAAACTTGGAGATATTACATTCAATTCCTTCATCTAAATCATTAATGTATATTGTAAACAGTTGGGGTCCCAGCACTGAACCTTGCAGTACCCCGCTAGTCACTGCCTGCCATTCTGAAAAGGACCCGTTTATTTCCACTCTTTGCTTCCTGTCTGCCAACCAGTTCTCTATCCATGTCAATACATTACCCCCTATACCATGTGCCTTAATTTTGCACACTACTCTCTTGTGTGGGACCTTGTCAAAAGCCTATTGAAAGTCCAAATACACCACATTCACTGGTACTGCCTTATCCACATTACTAGTTACATCCTCAAAAAATTCTAGAAGATTTGTCAAGCATAAATCCATGCTGACTTGGACCGATCCTGCCACTACTTTCCAAATGTGTGCTATTACATCTTTAATAATTGATTCCAGCATTTTCCCCACTACCGATGTCAGGCTAACCAGTCTATACCTACCGGCTAACCAGGAGAGGCCCAACCAACTCAACCTTTCCTCATAAGTCAACCCACTCATCCCCGGGATCAACGTAGTAAACCTTCTCTGAACTGTCTCCACAGCAAGTATATCCTTTCTTAAATATGGAAACCAAAACTGCACGCAGTATTCCAGGTATGGCCTCACCAATACCCTGTACAGCTGTAACAAGACTTCCCTGCTTTTATATTCCATCCCCTTTGCAATAAAGACCAAGATTCCATTTTCCTTCCTGATCGCTTGCTGTACCTGCATACTATCCTTTTGTGTTTCATGCGCAAGTACCCCCAGGTCCTGCTGTACTGTAGCACTTTGCAATCTTTCCCCATTTAAATAATAACTTGCTCTTTGATTCCAGCAAATTTGTCAAACATTACTTCACCTTCATAAATCCATGCTGTCTTTGCCAGACCAAATTTTGCTTTTTCAAATGTCCTGTTACTGCTTCTTTAATAATGAACTCCAAAATTTTCCCAACCACAGATGTTAGGCTAACTGGTCTATAGTTTTCTGCTTTTTGTCTGCCTCCTTTTTTGAATAGGGGCATTACATTTGCAGTTTTCCAATCTGCTGGGACCTCCCCAGAATCCAGGGAATTTTGGTAAATTACAACCAATGCATCCACAATCCCTGCCACTACTTCTCTTAAGACCCTAGGATACAAGCCATCAGGTCCCGGGGATTTATCTGCCTTTAGTCCCATTATCTTACTGAGTACCATCTCCTTAGTGATTGTGATTGTGTTAAGTTCCTCCCCCTAAAGCCACTTGACTATCCACTGTTGGAATATTGTTAGTGTCCTCTACTGTAAAAACTGATACAAAATACTTGTTTAGAGTTTCTGCCATCTCCATGTTCCCCATTACTAATTCCCTGGTCTCATCCTCTAAGGGACCAGCATTTACTTTAGCCACTCTTTTTTTCTTTTTATATACCTATAGAAACTCCTGCTATCTGTTTTTATATTTTGTGCTAGTTTACTTTCATAGTCTATCTTCCCTTTCTTAATCATTTTTTTAGTCATTCTTTGCTGGCTTTTAAACATCTCCCAATCTTCTGTCCTGCCACTAGTTTTGGCCACTTTGTGCGCCCTTGTTTTTAATTGGATACCATCCTTTATTTCTTTAGTTAGCCACGGATGGCTCTCTTTTCTCTTACATCCTTTCCTCCTCACTGGAATATATTTTTCTTGAGAGTTGTGAAATATCTCCTTAAATGTACACCACTGTTCATCAACATTCCCACACTTTAATCTGTTTTCCCAGTCCACTTCAGCCAAATCTGCCCTCATACCTTCATAGTCTCCTTTATTTAAGCTTAGTACGCTGGTTAGAGATCCAACTTTCTCACCCTCCATTTGAATTTGAAACTCAATCATTCTAAGGGGATCCTTTACTAGGGGATGGTTTATTAATCCTGTCTCATTACACAGGACCAGATCTAGGATAGCCTGCCCCCTGGTTGACTTTGACAACCTGACCTGGACTTTGCTTCATATACGCCAGAAAGTCAGTGCAGGCCAGCAATGTGCTTTTAGCATTGTTGGCCGTTACAGGTGGGCTGAGAAGTCAGCCTGCCCATGATGAGACCTAATAATGGCTCATCGACCTATATGTTTATCTTTGCTGTTGCTGGGTAGCACCAGTTGGAAGCATCTGGGGAAATGCCCATGAAACAGGTTTTGATATCTTCAATAGGTTGTTTGCTTTCAATCAGTCTTTATACCTAATACTTTTACACTGATGTCCTGTATTTTTCTGCTAATTCTGAATTTGCTGTGAGTTATACAACTGTTTCACCTTATTATCTTTGATTATCATGGATTGTGATGTGTTTCAGGTAGCTGAATAACATGTAATAGTTTAAAACTGTCAATTTGATTACATTATACTGTATATTTGATTAAATGAGTGCTGCACAGTTGATATAATTTAACATTTCATACATTTTTAACAAAAAAATACCTAATTTAAGTCATCTTTTAATGTGTATATATTTAGAAAATCAGGATCAAGATGCTAAAATATTGCTATGTGTCAAACCATTGCAAAATTTGAATGTATTGGATATTGGACAACAATACAACTTAATCTGCATTTTTTTGTTTCTGTGATATTAGTTTGTTTCCATGATTGAGGGGGAAATAGAAATTAGTAGCTGATATAAAACCAAATTTAATTTAGCAAGCTTCATTTTTATAATAGGTAACACACCCTCTTGGACCACAATTGTGGCTGTAGAGAATGATTAAATCCCCCACAACTACAAACTATCTATTCTGCTCCTCCCTCATTTAGACTGCATCCTGGTCCACAGTGCTTTGGTTAGCATCCTCCCCTTGCTACTTTCTTTATCCCCACAGGTAGCAAGTATATTGTATCTGTTGGACAGGACGAGTTTCTGCGCTTCCTCCCTCTGCCTCCAGTAGGTTCACCGTACCCTGCTGCCTAACAATCACACACACTCCTCTTCCTGTACTTGAATCTGTCTGTGGTATGACTCAAGTAAACTATCCAGACATTTCTCCCTTTTGAGTGTTTCATACATATGCTCTAGCTCAATGATCCTGAGTTGGAGCGACTCAAGATAGACATTTCTCACAGGTATGGTCATCCGGGACTGTCTCACTATCCACTAATTTTCACATACTGCAGTCCCTACACCTAACGGCCTGTGCTGCTATTATCTGTTCTGTATGAATGTATTTACTTGTTATACAGCTGTTACTTATCTATTTCCAAAACTAACTGATTTACTTTTAATAAATTATGACTGTCAAATGGATTCAATTAGATTTATTTTAGTTAATTTTATTGCTTAGTATAGTTTTTGTCTAGCCTATTTCATCTCTTAATGCACTTTTTCAAACTTTATTTATATTATTTACTTTAAGCTGCGAGTTGGATTTTTGCCCTTGCTGGTTTATTAATTCATACTTTCTAAAGGTTTAGTAGCCCCTTAACCTACTATATATACAGGTGCAGTGCCTAAAATCTGGAACATAGAAACATAGAAAATAGGTGCAAGAGTAGGCCATTCGGCCCTTTGAGCCTGCACCGCCATTCAATATGATCATGGCTGATCATTCCTTCAGTACCCCTTTCCTGCTTTCTCTCCATACCTCTGATCCCTTTAACTGTAAGGGCCATATCTAACTCCCTCTTGAATATATCCAATGAACTGGCATCAACAAATCTCTGCAGTAGGGAATTCCACAGGTTAACAACTCTCTGAGTGAAGAAGTTTCTCCTCATCTCAGTCCTAAATGGCCTAGCCCTTATCCTAAGACTATAATCCCCTGGTTCTGGACTTCCCCAACATTGGGTCAATCTTCCTGCATCTATCCTATCCAGTCCCATCAGAATCTTATATGTTTCTATGAGATCCCCTCTCATCCTTTTAAACTCCAGTGAATAAAGACCCAGTTGATCCAGTCTCTCCTCATATGACAGCCCAGCCATCCCTGGAATCAGTCTGGTGAACCTTCGCTGCACTCCCTCAATAGCAAGAACGTCCTTCCTCAGACTAGGAGACCAAAACTGAACACAATATTCCAGGTGAGGCCTCACGAAGGCCCTGAACAGCTGCAGTAAGACCTCCCTGCTTCGATATTCAAATCCCCTAGCTATGAAGGCCAACATACCATTTGCCTTCTTTACCGCCTGCTGTACCTGCGTGCTCACTTTCAGTGATTGATGAACCATGACACCCAGGTCTCGTTGCACCTCCCCTTTTCCTAGTCTGCCACCATTCAGATAATATTCTGCCTCCGTGTTTTTGCCCCCAAAATGGATAACCCTCGAGACCGAGGCCGTTCCGAATTCCAGGCTTTTCCGGCCTTTCGATTTGTTTTCTGACGTCACGAATCTGGAAACAACCAAGCCCAGGTTCGGGGATTTTCGGATTTCGGAACGTCAGAAAGAGGGGGATTCCCGCTGAAGTGTTGTTCAGGCCGTCCAGCCCCGCCGAGGAGGATGTCGTCGGCTGGGCCCTGCCAAGGAGGTTGTTGTCGGGCCGTCTGGCACCGCCGAGGAAGGTGTCGTTGGGTGGGCCCCCGCCAAGGATGTTGTTGGGCGGGGCCCTACCGAGGAGGTGGTCGGGCGGGGCCCTACCGAGGAGATGTTCGGGTGGCCCGGCACTGCCAAGGAGGTGTTCGGGCTGGCCCCCGTCGAGGATGTTGTCGGGCGGGGCCCCGTCGAGGAGGTGTTCGGACGGGACCCCCACCAAGGAGGTCGTTGGGCAGGCCGGTGAGGAGGCCCCAAGGTAAAGGCAGTGGCGATGAGACGAGCGGCGGTGAGGCGAGGCCCGAGGTCGGGCAACGGCGGGGCACCCGAGATTGGCAGGGTCATCTGGTCTGGATTCTGGAACATTTTATGGATTCCGGACGACTCTGTCACTGATCGGTCCGGAGTCTGGATTCCGGAACAGTCCAGAACATTCCGGATTCCGGAACTCCGGATTCTCGGCATTGCACCTGTACCATAAAATAACCATACAATTTTAAACAGGCCAACTTCAAGGCATTGAGAGAAAAGCTTAAACAAATTGACAGGATGGGCTACTACTCGAGGGAACAGTTAAGGACATTGAATTTCTTTACAGGTTAAGTACATACAAAGAACACGTAACTGCAGACTCTTATGATGTCAACTGTACTGGAAAGGCAATACAAAATGAAATATAGCTAACAAAAACAAAGGCTGTTGGGCAGTGTTTCCACAATGGGGCAGGTTTAGTACCAAGAAAGATTTATACACATACTTCCTATGCAGTGTTGCTCATAAGGTTCATATATGATTTTGATAAATTGATCTGGATTTTGCTTCATGTATGGCAGAAAGTCAGTGGAGGCCAGCAATGTGCTTTTAGCATTGCTAGCCTTCACAGGTGGGCTGAGAAGTCAGCCTGCCCATGATGAGCTGACCGACCTATGTGTTTATCTTTGCTGTGGCTGGGTACCACCAGTCGGAAACATCTGGGGAAATGGCCACGAAACAGGTTTTGATGTCTTCAATGGGTTGTTTTTTTAAAATTAAACAACATCAGTCTTTATGCCTGACACTTCTACACTGATGGCCTGTAATTTGCTGCTAATTTGGAATTTGCTGCGAAATTGCCCCTTTTTATAGCTGTTAGCAAGACACTTTTCGTGCGGAGGAGAGGGTGCGGGGGATGGGCGCTACCGCGTCCTGGGAAATTGCCCAGGAGTTTGTGGAGGTGCTGCCATGGTATCGTCATCACTTTGTGTGGGACCCCTCAGCGCCCCACTCCGTCCCCTTAACGCCCCGCGGGGGACATTGCCCCACGGACCGCAAGGTGGGTGCGAGCGGATATCAACGCCAGCTTCGCAGGTCGTGAAGCTGACGGATATCTGCTCTCAGCGCTTCTTAAAGGGGAGAATACCAGTGCCCCGGGCCACAATCTTTTTTTGTCTGCCGACTCTCGGGACGGCTCAACAATGGCAGCCCTAGCGTGGTCTGGGCTGCCATAACGCAGCTCAGCACTCCGTCTTGGGTGCCGGGCTGCAGGCCTGGTCGCATGCTTCCCTGGTGGCCCAGTGGAGGCCATCAGAGGCCGTGCAAAATGTGCAGCGGCCCTCCCCTTTAATCGAGGAAGAGGGACATTGAAGCATGTCAGCACTATGCGCAACATTCGCACAATGCTTCCCTCAGCGCCACAGTAGCGCCCTGGTTACCACTCCCAAAGGAAATGGAGTACGCGAGATTGCGCTCCACTTCCTTTCAGGGGCGGTAAGGGCAATTCCGCGACGGGGGAAGGACTTCTGCGCCAGCTGCAGAAAGTCCCGGCGCCAGAAGTTTACCGCCCCCAAATGGGACACAGGGCAATTTCGCCGCCTTTGAATATGATGTGTTTCTGATGTTTTAGGTAGCTGAGTAATAGTTTAAAACTTATCAATTTGATTATATTATACTGAATATTTGATTTAAAAGTGAACTACAAATTGCCGTCGGGCAGAGTTTGCTATCTACATGAGATCAGTGAGCCTTGGTATTCCAGCCCATAAAACCCAGGCACTTCTGGGATTACCAAATATTGTGCATTTAAAGTCGCAATCCAGTTCACAGGGAGTGAAAACTTATTTATGGAAATGAGAGAAATATGTGAGTAAAACCCAAAATCATAACAAGGCTTTTTGTAATAGATACATTTGGTTTCTGTATTTTAAGTGAATTATAATATAAACCATACTATTGGATATCGAAGTGCAAAAGAAAGAGTATGATAAACTGTGACCTGCAGTGTACAAGATAAAGAGCAAAAGAGTTAATGTTTTTTTTAGCTCCCCTACCCACCCTCCCCCATCTTTACCATCCTCTGGAAGAAGGTTATGACAGATCTTGTGGTTTGGTTCCACACACGCCAGTGTTTTTGGCCTGTGACCATTATTTATGTATGCATCCACATTAAGGGCTCAATTTTGGCCAGGAGTTGTTCCGTTTTTTTTGGGGGTGACTTGGTTTTTCTGGCCTAACTTAAAAATCCCCATTTTCCCCAGTCAATTTGTACCACTGTAACTGAGTTAGTTATGGTTTTTTTAGTTTCATTTATTTTTCAAAAGGGGGCGTTACCAACCACCTACGCCAGTTCTGTCCATTTCGGCAACTTTGGCCAGCTAATAGTTACTCCAAATCTACTTTGGCCAGCGTATGTGGCCACTTCAGAAAACCCTTGCGGAGAGTTAAAGAAATCGGCGCAGGTAGGTACGTCGGAGCCATTCAGCCTGGGATAGGGGCGGGAAGCAGAGAGGACCTGCCTGCACCTAAACCACCAAGCCTTACAAACCACCAAATCTTGCAAACAAAAAGTAATAAGAATTCAATAAGAAAAAACATTTGAAATAAGTCCTACGTTCATCTTCAAACTCGGCCCGGGAAGGCAGTGGGCCGGCCGGTGCGGGAGGCCACTCAGCCAGGGCTAGGGGTGGGCAGGAGAACTGATGGTGCTCCTGCCTGCCGATGATTTCTATCAGTTCTCCTGCCCGCCCACCCCTAGCCCTGGCCGAGTGGCCTCCCGGTGCGATCAATCTCTTAGAAATCGCACCGGGAGGCCACTCGGCCTGGGCTACGGGCGGGAGCGATTCAACTGGCCAGCATCGGGGCCCACAGAGTGGCTGCAGCAAGCAAATCACCGGAGAGGCTGGGGACGAGGAGCTACTGCGCATGCGCGGACACTCCACTGCGCATGTGCAGACCTCCCGGCACAGTTTTCGGCACAGAACGCTGGCTCCACCTCCGACTTGACTGGCCATGCTGCGCAACCACAGGGAAGAGGCCGGACAGCGGCCAAAGTGGGAAGGAAACTTTTTGACGCACTTTGGAATGGAGAAAAGTGCCGCAACTCCGGTAAGTGCACCGAAAAACAGGCTGGGCCAAAATTGAGGCCATAGAATGCTCTAAGAGTTTATAATTGTGGGATGAATCACAGCCAAACCTGATCCTGCCCTTACATGACATCCATGATTGGATCAGAGGAAAATGGCCAATAATCTGGAGCAAGACCTTGGCTGAATTGTCCCTTTGTAAGTCTAGGAACACTGAGGCCAGTTGTAGTGTTCCCACTGTTTTTCTAGTTGAGAAAGCCAGTTTAACATTAACAGGGATGGAACCTGAAACACTCTTGATCTGTACAGTTCACTGACAAACCACATGGTGCATTTCCCAACTGAGCATTCGTTGGGGCCAAACAATTCATAGTGTTGAAGAATATTCAAGAAAGGAGGCAAATCTTCCTCATTACAGAATTTACAGTTGAGCAAAGAGACGCATTCCTTGAGCCAAAATAAAATGTAATGGAAGTGCGTTTCTATTCCTCTTCCCTACTCCCAAAAGTAAAATGATGAAGGATGTATGTCCATCTACAGAAAGCTAAAGGCTGTGGCAAAAAAACAATTTAAATTGAAGTTATCATGAATGTTGTGTGCAGACATACTGGCATTGTTCATTCTCTGTGACCCTCTGACAAAGGTTTTACTTCATCTTGGATAGAGAAGTTGCTGTCTTCCCTGGTATAAACGATGCGGCTAAATGTCATATTTAAAATCCCCACAATGTACATGTGCGTTGTTTTGTGCTTTATAGTATAATTCTTCATATGGCGGTCGTGAGTTTGATAACAGGAGCTATTATCGAACGTTTCAAGCTATAACCTGGGTCATCTTTCTTCGAGAAAATGCTTACAAAAAGCAACATTCCAATTAATTTGTTGCTCTCCGACATAATCAACGGGAATAATTCAAGTAGGAGGCATCATGCATGGCAAAAGTCAAACACATTTGCGCTATCTACAGGGATTAATATTGCTCTTTTCATTTTACATGGCTCATAACTTTTATTTAATGCACCCAAGTAAAGTCAACATGACACAATGGGAAATCAGCTCCTTCTGCACTGTAGATTTTTATGTTTCTATATCTGCACTATTTTACTGTCGCAATTTCTGCAGAATCAGTTCTGTTCACAGAGAAATAGCCATATAAAGCTGCATTCACACTTAACAAATGGCACTTAACTCGGAAAACTGTTGAAAAATTATTTAATCCATTACTGAAGGCAGTACAGCATTCAAGAAGTAATAATGTGCCGCAGGCAAAGTCACAGTCAAAGTCACAGTGTGCACAAGTTGGCTATTGTGTTTGCTTGCAAAACAACAGTGGCTACATGTCAGGTGTAATTCATTGGCTGTAAAGTGACATATTTTGAGCATGTGAAAGGTTCTGTATAAATGTAAATACTTTCTTCCCTCTTTCACAATCACAAAACGATATTGTTCGCAACTTTGGCTTGGGTATTGTTGCTGCTGTGGAAGTACAGTATTCAGACTTAATGGATTTACACAGGTAAGAGAAATGATTGGAGATTGTTAGACGACTGGCATGATCTTTACATCGGACAAGGGAAGGAAACATTAAATACATTTAAAACATTGGAGAAACAAAGAGTGGGTGCATAGTTTAGTCAGTAGGATGCAACTCAACAAAGAGACGCCATATGGCAGAGCTTGAAAGCTAGTAGATCATTTTTTAAATTAAAGCAGGACAAGCTGGCAAAATAGGGTGGTGTCTGCTCGGCCTGAGAAGCGATAAAAGCAGGCCATCAGCAAAGATGCAGATAGAGCCTGCCTTCTGCTACTTTCATCAGCTTATCTGTTCCCTCCATAGAAGCTTTTTGATTCCAGCATTTTCTGTTTCTGTTCAGATTTCTAGTACTTGCTTTTCATGATCACTCTTTTGTCCAGTTTAATAGGAATAGTTAGTTCACTTGTTGGTTCATTTGAATCTTTTGGTCATGAAACTGGGTGATCTCCCTCAGCTTGTGTGACCACAACCTCATATTATTGGAAGAGCTTCTGCTTTCAAAGTCGACCTCTATCAGTTATGGTTCACATTTATAATGGTCCAATTCTTTTCAGATTTTTTTTTAAAAAGCTGCAATGAAAATGTCTGCACTTTGCTTATAACAAACACATAATTTAAAACATAAATGGGATATTGACAGGATATTGCGGTTTAGAAGGCCTCCACAGGAACTCTAATGGGAGCCTGTTGTGGTGTCTCATGTTAACCCCGCTGGATCAGTCATTAAAGGCTGCTGCACAGGTTGACATTTACTCACAAAAGTGATGCAGTCAGGTCAACTAAGATATACACTGAAAGCACTAATTGGTTTTCCTTCATCAGCAGGTGACTGAGTTCTCCTAGTGAGTGAAAATATGAATTTGCTGGTGTAGTGCTAATATTGTAAACGGAGTGCAGGAATACAAGAATTCATAGTTTATCGTATTGAAAATTGAATCTGCTCATGAATTGAGACTTGTTCTTTTTCTCTTAAGTAAGTTTTGATGATTTTTTTTTAGTGAATAGGCTTATTTTGTTCCCTATCATTCCCTTTTCCTCTCTTTAAGCAAAGAGTTGAATTATGTATTTTAGTGGATCATTTTCTATGTGTCCTAGGATGTGTGTGATCCTTATTTGCCTGGAGAAGTATTTGGCTGGCTTTCTTCTTGAACCACTGTGGTCCTTGTGATGATGGTGTTCCTACAATAGTGTTTGATAGGGAATCTAGGACTGACACAGCGACAATGAAGGAATGACGATAAATGACCGAGCCAGGAACTTGAAGGTGATGGTGTTCCCACAATATTGCTGCTTTTGTTCATCTCGGTGATAGAGGTCAGAGGGAAGGCAGTACTGTTGAAGTAACCTTGGTAAGTTGCTGCACTGCATCCTGTAAATTGTACATATTGCAGCCACAGTGTGCCCTTGATAGAGGGAGTGGATATTGAGTCTGGTGACAGGAATACTGACAAAGCAAACTGCTTTCTCCTGGATGGTGTCAAGTTTGTTGAGTGCTGCTTTGCCCATGCTCTTCTAATCAGTGTTGATATGGTTGGTCCAGTTAAACTTCTGGCTAATGGTGACCCTCAAAATGTTGATGGTGGGAGACTGTATCTGGTAATGTGGTTGAAGGTCAGGAGAGGTGGCTGGGCTTTCTCTTGTTTGAGATCGTCATTACCTAGGACCTATGTAGCAGGAATGCGACCTGCTTCCTGTCAGCCCAAACCTGGATGCTGTCTAGGTCCTGCTATCGGCTAAAATAGGCTACTTTGTGATCAGAAGAGTTGTGAATGGATCGGATCAGTGTGGGATCATCAGCAACTAACCCTCACTCCTGACATGATGGAGGGAAGGTCATTGATGAAGCAGCTGAAGGTGATTGGGCTTATCAAAGTAATGGATGCTAGTGTTGAGGATTAAAACACTTCCATTTCAGTGCACTTTTCTGATAAGTAGCATTTTAATATACAGGTTATTTTGATTACTGTGTAGAAGATTTTTTTCTAGTTATGTATAATTCGATTTATATTTACAATGATATGTATAATTTGGTTTGCATATTTAAAAAATGTGTATCTGGGCAGCCAGAATAAAACAAAAGCTCAAATAATGTTTCTCCATCTCATTTCAGACCTAGAATTGAATAGAAACAGGTAGATGTGTGTACATTTATTAGCAAAAGTGGCATGCATGAAATTCAATAACGACTTTTGCTGAAGCAACTGTTTTAAGGTAAAATGATGAGTTAATGAGGTATGAAAACTTGTTTGAAAACAGACTTCTTAAATGCTGCCTTATACAGTAATGCAGTGAATTCCTCTTCACAGCAAGTTAAATATTTCAGCAAAAAATGCTGTAAACTGATGACAAATTCATTTTTCCATTGCTAATGTCACCTACAAAACAGGTAAGCAGGGATAAATGCTTCTTAATCCACTTATTTCTTCAATGAAATAACCTATAAAACATAGCAGTTTATGCCTAAACATCAAAGCAAAATAAATGCATTAGGTGGTTAAACCACTGGGAAAATCCTATGTATAACAATCTATACTTTTTGAAGCAAGATGGCACAGTAGTATTTAATCTTCTATTATAGAGTACAAGCACACTGTTAGACTTTTCACATCTGACTGATTCATTAAAGGTTGGTTAAAAGTGCAGACTGCAAAACAAAAGGGTTCAAGGTCACCTTAAATCACAGGTGCACTGCAGCTGGACTTGAGAAAACTTCTTTAGAATGAAAGCAATTGGCACAAAACGTTAATTTAGTACTATCGAAGGAAATCAGAAAAAGATTGTGAATTAGGTGCTTATCTCCAACTTATTCTCAAGTGGAATGCTGTAGCTTGTAATCATTTAATTCTGGCTGGGAAGATAGCACATTTCAGCACACTGCAGTTATGACTGAGCATTTCTGGTAGCTCTTGCTCAATTGGCACTTTATATTTGGCACTTTAGTTTGGTTCACAGGAAGGCAAGATGCATGCACAAACTCCCTGACCTGGAGTTTCCACTCACTTACGCTGTTTCTTTTTCTCATCGAAATTCACCCAAAATCAACAATTGTGTAATTTTAGACGCAAATTACATTTAGCGCATCTCGAGTTTCCACAATCTTTTGCGCTAGTTTAACAAGCATCATGCTAGAAGCAGGTCCCGCCCACAAAACTGGCGACACCCCCACATCAAATTAATCACCATTGGCAGTTTCTAGCAATTGCCTCATTTGCAAGCCTTCGAGGAGGCTCTAAAAATTAAGCTGGTTCTTTTAGATATGTTTTAAAAGCTGTTAAATATATATTTTTTAATTTACTAAGAAACTGACTACTGTACCCCAATATAACTAGCAAATGGTTCTGTATATTTACCTTACCTAGCACAAAGGAAAATGGTTGTGGTTGTTGGAGGCCAATCAGGGCATCACTGTAGGTGTTCCTCAGGGCAGCATCCAACGATCTTCATCAATGACCTTCCCTCCATTGTAAAGTCAGAAGTAGGGCTGTTTGCTGATGATTGCAGTGCTCAGCTCCATTTACAATTCCTCAGATAATGAAGCAGTCTATGCCCACATGCACAAAATCATGGGCTTATCTTGGGCTGATAAGTGGCAAGTAATATTTGTGTCACACAAGAGCCAGATACTTACCATCTCCAACAAAAAAGAGCCTAACCACCTTCCCTTGACAATCAATGGCAGTACCATTGCCAAATCTCCCCTATCAACATCCTGGGGGGAGTCACCATTGAACAGAAACTCAACTGGATCAGGGACATAAATGCTGTGGCTATTAGAGCAGGTCAAAGGCTGAGTAATTGTGGCGAGTGGCTCACCCAACAAATTTGTGCATGTTGAGGTTCAAGAAACAGCAAATGGCTCTGCATATTTTATCTTACCTAGCATAAAAGAAGATAGTTGGGAGAGTGCTACCACTGAGTCACGTCTGGCACAGAGAAATTTATTATGTAAATTTAGATGTTGGTCTGGTCGAGGACACTAATGTTGGTGTATCTGTCCTCCAAGTGGATTTGTAGGACTTTGCAGAGGCATCGTTGGTGTATTTCTCCAGCGACTAGATGTACTAGCACTAAAAGGTGCTAGATGTATTCTGAATGATCAGACATTGCAAATGAACAGGCCATTGTTTGGGAACTCTTCAAAGTGATGGCTCATTCTTGCTTTTTAAAATACCACTGAACTACCATTGGATTGACACTTAGCATGGAGCAACTAACCACTTATTGGCAAATTCCAGCTCAAACACATTTTAAGACTGCTCAAGTCCTATTCATGGAAAAAAATGATCACAGAATCCCGAACCATGACAATGTATTTTCCTAACACTTTACATGCAATCAGGAGCTGATTTCATATCATCAAGAGATGATGAAATATTGGTCTAAAGGAGTGAGTTTGTTTGTTAATTTTGTCTCCATATTGATGACTATTTCTCCATTAAGACAAGTTTCAAATAGCCAAATTTATTTTGCTTTCAGTCTAATGCAGCTTCCATAAAGCTTCCATAAAATGAATAAAAGATGTTATTTCTAAGTGACTGGTAATTATTTTGAATATTATGAGCTAACTTTTATGACTTAGTGGTTCTGGCATAGAGCCTCATTTGACCGGAGGGCAGATCAGACAATTGGGCCCACTTCGCGGCTCGACTGATTTTCTGGTAAATAAAATTAATAATTGAGAAGGCCATGAATGGGCGCACTGAACTCCATGCCTAATAGTGTGATCTGCCCTTATTGAGCAAGGTTCCATGCTGGGAGCAATAACTCGTGAAATGTGCTTCGATAATTTTTATCGCCGAATTCAGTTTTCTCACTAATTCAGAGCAATGCCATTGCTCACACAGCAGAGCATTTCTCTCCACTGCATCATCTCTTAGGTAGCATCTTGGGATATTTTTGTCTAGTGTTCTTGTCAGCATCTTTTGCCATTGAATGCTTTGAAACCTGGGAAAACATTGCAGTTTAATGTTACGAGTCAGCCTTGCTGCTTCTTGCTTGAAGCACCTTTAGTTCTCTATCAACACCTTTTTGTTGGTAGTTAGCCAGCGTATCTTATTTAGAAGACCACTCCAGGTGTACCTGCTTTTGATTTTGATAGCAAATGTTGGATAGTGTAATGACATGGGAACATTATTTTTTTAAATTAAAAATAATAGGCTCATTATAGTCAGCATGATAAAACTATATTGTGCGTATCCACCCTATTATTTTTTGCCAGGAAAGAAAAGTTTAAAGGTATTTGATATGGTCATTGCTTTTTTAGATTATATTGTTGAGTTTGAAAGCTACCTATGTAGAACAATTTTAGAACATGGTATTAAGATGCCAGATCAATCCTGTCTCATATACTTAATTCTGCCCTTAATGTACCATTGATTGCCCCAAGGATCGTTTGCTGCAATGGAATATTTGGCTTCTATTTCAATTATGTACTGTCTCCATTGTGGTTGAAGTTATGTTAACCTTAAATGTTGTTTGTCTTCCCCAGTTCCCTTTGTACTCTGTTGTTTCCAATACCTTTTTTTAATTTTCAACCCTTCAAAAGAAATCAAACTTTTTTGCAGTAATATCAAGGAGTATATATTATATTAGAAACAAAAACAGTAAATACTGAAAGCACTCAGCATCTGTGGAGAGAACAGATAAATCAACATTTCAGATGTCAAATGAAATTAACTTCTTTGTTTTCTCTGCAATTCCTGACTGACCCGCTGAGTGTTTCCAGTATTTTCTCTTTTTTGTTTCAGATTCCCAGTCTCTCCAAGTTTTTGCCTTTAGTTTATAATACTTTTTAATGTTCATGTGTGATTTAAATTTCAGAGTATAGTTACTTGCCAAAATAAAATAAAGAAAAATTCAATTTTGTAGATTCAGCTAATCCTCTATCCTTGTAATTAACATTTCCCTCTTTAACCAATATTTCTAATACATTGTGTTAATTGTTTATTTTCTTAAACCACGTGATTAATCTCCTTAAAACTAAAAGTAACCTGAATAATTTGCGCTTATTATTTTTCTTGAAGCAATTATTAAAGGTAAACTTTCTCCTGTCAATTTTAGCAATAAAGGCAGCATGACAGGAAATTCTGATTTGTCCTCATGCCGACATTTCCATTGAAATTATCGCAGGATGAATTTCACCCCCTTTGGATTCTAGTTTCAAACTATTGGTCGTCAAGACAATTTATAGAGGTTGAGAGAGTAACTGCTTCCAATTACTTACTGCTAGCGGTACATTAAGCTATCTGGTTAGATGTTTGTTGAAATCATTCAGATTTACTGCTTTGAGTGGAAGTTGTGCAAATGAGTGAGGCTTGTGCTGGTGCCAGTAAAATTCAAACAATTAAGACTAAGCAGAAAACTGATTCAACACCATGTTGCCATGAGATGGAATTATTTGTATTCATTAATCAGTATAAAAAGTTGTAGTATAATTTTCTGGGGAGGAAATCTGCCTTCCGAGCCAAGAAGGGTCATAAAAGGGTTGATCTAATGTCGTAAAGAAAAGAGCCAAAATTTCCTTGTTCATCAAAAAAGAAATGGTTAAAAGCCAATTTTTCATCAATATCTTCACTTGTCTAACAAAGTTAAAGAAGCATGCAGTTTGAAAAGGGTGTTTCCTGGAGAATGGAATTTCAAATGGGATGGATTTGGGGAGACAGCCAATTATGATATGCCAGCAATAATGCTTTTTTAACACTACTCAAGACAATAATGATCTATTTAACTAGTACAAATGTTGAGACATTAATTGATGTAATTGTAGAAAGATCACAAGGAAAAGTCAGGATCTGCATATTCATGTAAGGCAAGAATGCAATTGCATTTTGGTGTGGCAATGTGCATACATGGCAAACTACAAAACTAGCACCTAGCTGCTAAGTTTAAAAATTGCACTGAATATATGCCTATGACATCTGAATAAGTAATTACACTGAAAGTGCAGTGGGATATGGCTTTTGTGGCTCAATAGGTAGCACTCTCCCCTGAGTCATAAGGTTGTGGGTTCAAGTCCCACTCCATGAACTTGCAGCACAAAAATCTAGGCTGACACTCCAGTGCAATGCTGAGGGATTGCTACACTGTCCGAGGTGCCGTCAAGTGCTTTCTCAGATGGACGTAAAAGATCCCATGGCACTATTTTTGAAGAAGAGCAGGGGAGTTATCCCTGGTGTCCAAGCCAATATTCATCCCTCAATCAACATAACAAAAAAACAGATGATCTAGTCATTACCACGCTGCTGTTTGTGGGAGCTTGCTTGTGCGCAAATTGGCTGCTGCATTTCCTACATTACAGCAGTGACTATACTCCAAAAGTACTTCATTGGCTGTAAAGCGCTTTGAGACATCCGATGATCATGAAAGGTGCTATATAAATCCAAGTCTTTTTCTTTTTTTTTATATAACTTAAGCTGTAGGTGTTCCCTTATATTTGAAGTGGGGGGAAGAAACCTACTAGACTGAAAGGTGATACAAGTGTTGAGGGTACAAAAGTGTATTTTCTAATTGGGTCTAGGGCAAACGACTTTCTTTAAAATTTTGATTTTGGACACTTTATTTGGTGCATTTTCCAATAATTTAGAATCCACAATAATCTTTTTCATCATTGAAGGAAAGGACTTTAGTGCAAGATCACTAAATGTGGCCTAGTTTCTTGCTTTATATCGATTTCATTATACAACAACAACAACTTGTATTTATATAGCACCTTTAATGTAGTGAAACATCCCAAGGCACCTCGCAGGTATATTATGAGGCAAAAAACCTTTTTTGTTCAAAATACATCCAAAATATGTTTTTTTTTAAATCCATTCTCATAGGACAATGGAATTTTGTATTAGTCATGAATATGGTTTAGGGAAACTAAAAGATTGCAGCAGGTGGAGTTAAATTAATGTAAATGAAATAACACCAAAGAAACGAATCAGACTCCAATAAAAGTTGTGCCAATATCACAGTACCACATATAAATATGAAGAATGAAACTAAGTGATTGAATAAAATAAAGCTCAGAATAAGAAAATCGTAAACGAGGAAGATGGAAAAAAGTAACATTTACATAGCATTAAAAATGTAGTTGCCCATTCTGACCTATTAGTGGCAAAGGTTGATAGAAATTCTCTGCCAAAGACTTTGTCACAATATTATATAATTATATGGTAAACCAGATGAATTTTGTTGGCAGAATGTTCTGATCAAAGTATTGGCAGAAAGTACCAAATATTTCACAAAGGTTTTCTGCTTTAAATTTCAAAAGACTGCATTGCAAACCAGTGGATGCAGGATTATATTGCTGTTTGTATATATGTTGTGCATTAACTGTTGCACTTGATTTTACTACTGGATATGCCAAACAATTTACCATTATTTTCCACTGATAAAATCAATCAGAATCAAAGCAGCATTTAAAGCAGAATGAAATAGTAAAATAAAAGCAAAATACTGCGGAGGCTACAAATGTGAAATAAAAACAGAAGATACTGGGAGCACTCAGCAAGTCAGGCAGTATTTGTGGAGAGAGAAACCAAGTTAATATTTCAGGTCAATGACCTTGTGTCAAAGCTCAGAAATATTAAAATGTCGGGTTGTGACTTGCACTGGCAAAGTGATACTATTGAGAAGACGGTTGGATAGAAAACTGAAAAATTTAGGACCATTTTTTATGTTCTCGTATAACTTGAAAATCAGTAATACAAAAAAAGGTGGCAATAATATTATTCGAGGAAGTTATTTGTTAACTCATCTGTCAACTATCACTGAACAATAGATGTAAGTTTAGTGAGAAGATGTCCCAAACATTAAGGGGATGAAATTCATTACGGTACATGAAACACAAAAAGTTAGTATGCAGGTACAGCAAGTGATCAGGAAGGCCAATGGAATCTTGTCCTTTATTGCAAGGGGGATGGAGTATAAGGCAGGGAAGTCTTGCTACAGTTGTACAGGGTATTGGTGAGGCTCCATTTGATGCAGCTTTCAGTATTTGAAGAATCCTTTTAAAGAGTTAAGTATGGATGCAAACACAAATTAGAATTATTTTTATCTGACCCTTTTCCCATTGATTAATTGGTCAAATATTGCATACAGTTTTGGTTTCCATATTTAAGAAAGGATATACTTGCTTTGGAGGCAGTTTAGAGAAGGTTCACTAGATTGATTCCGGAGATGAGGGGGTTGACTTATGAGGAAAGGTTGAGAAGGTTGGGCCTCTACTCATTGGAATTCAGAAGAATGAGAGGTGATCTTATTGAAATGTATAAGATTATGAGGGGGCTTGACAAGGTGGATGCAGAGAGGATGTTTCCACTGATAGGGGAGACTAGAACTAGGGGGCATAATCTTAGAGTAAGAGGCTGCCCATTTAAAACTGAGATGAGGAGGAGTTTCTTCTCTGAGGTTTGTGAATCTGTGGATTTCGCTGCCTCAGAAAGCTGTGGAAGCTGGGACATTGAATAAATTTAAGATAGAGATAGACAGTGTCATGTATGTAGACCATGTATACTAATTGGATAGTCACAAGGTGTGCCACCGGAGGGCACTGCTGGGAGACCTGAGGGGCACCTGCATAGGTGTGCAGGACTGAGTATAAAAGGCTGCCCACCATCCTTGTGCCTCACTCTGGAGTTACAATAAATGGAACTAAGGTCACAACAGCTCAAGCACAATACTAGACCTTGTGGAGTCATTCATAAGAGTATTAAAGAAATAACAGACAGTTTCTTAAACGATAAGGGAATAAGGGGTTATGGGGAGTGGGCAGGGAAGTGGACCTGAGTCCATGATCGGATCAGCCATGATCATACTAAATGGTGGAGCAGGCTCAAGAGGCCGTATGGCCTACTCCTGCTCCTATTTCTTATGTTCTTTTGGACCTACTGGGGCCCGCTGACTGTTCGGGGCCCACCGATTGTTCAGGGTCTGCCAGCTCTTCGAGGTCCGTCGGCTCTTCTGGTCCCGCCATCTCTTCTGGGCCCGTTGGCCCGTCGGGGCCCGCCGACTCTTCTGGGCCCGCTGGCCCGCTGGCTCGTTGAGGCCCACTGCACACTGATTGGCTGGCTGGCTGACTGACTGACTGACTGACTGACAGTTGGTCCAGCCAATCAGCGCACGCACTTACTTACCCCAACAACAGCACTTAAAGACGCAGTCCACTCAGACACGTAACCTCCCCTCATCCGGCAAAATCCCTCGTTTGGAACGGGCCAGGTCCCGAGGGTGTCGGATAAGGGAGGTTCAATCTGTATAGGATTGTGGAGGGAAATGCCAAAATGCTTCAAATTTGATTTAAAAAATAGCATTGGCCAGTAGATTCGTTGGAGATGCTCCCATTCCATGTCTGTAATTCGTACAACTATCGGTAAAAATACTGACTTCATTGTTTTTAGATTGGTGAACAGTGCGGAATTGATGTCTTGATTTTTGTGGGGAGCAGGATTGTAAGAACTCAGTGAGCTTACTGCAAAGAGCTCTGCTGCAATTCTATGTGTTGCTGTAAGCTTGTAGTTAAATGGATGTAATTTAAATTTAGTAGACTACCATTTGCTTAATGTAGCAACACCAAGACCCCCAATACACACACGTGCACACACACCCACACTACCTTATAGTGCCAACGTTCAAACAGAAAAAAGGTAGAATTATTTTTCAAAGAGTGCATTATTATTTTCCAGTTTAGCTAGATTAATGTTGCCTAAATTTATTAAAGATGTTCATTGGGAATTTCCTTGGGGCTTCTCCCACTCTACTGCTATGACTTTGGCAGAAGTTCCGTGGAAATCATGTTTAATTCCGCCAAAGATATGATGGAGGAGCATTAGAAATCTTGAGGAGATTTCTGATGGCTATTTTGTGCAGGACCTAACTAAAAGAATAATATTAACAGACAATTATATTTCTGTTACAATTTTGTAGCAATTCATGGTTTGATGGTTGGACCACTATAAACCATTCAAGTAATAAAGTCTTTGAATGGGCTGCTCCTGTCAAAGGCAAAGGTGATAATAAGAGAACATACATACATACATGCATACATCATTATCATATCATCATCATAGGCAGTCCCTCGAATGAGAATGACTTGCTTCCACACCAAAAGGGACGAGTTCACAGATGTTTCAATGAAGAACTCGATATTGCAGTCCTGAACTCCAATCGAAGGGGTGGAAGTGTGTGGATTTTCTTAACATGTGGTGACCGTTGCACATCAGTCACCACACGGGCTTGACAGAGTTAGGCCTTTATCCAGTGGCAAGGGTTAACCAGCACGACTGGAGACCTGCTCTGCTGCACGGACCTAGTGCGCACACATATCGCAGTGTGGGCTGCCCTGTGCTGCTCCTGGGCCCTCGGCTCTTCTGGGCCCCCTACCCTCATTTGCCGCACCTCCGCCACGATCTCTCGTCGCTCCTTCGAAAAAAACACTCACCGTACCTCCGCCATGATGTTCCACCACACCTCCGCACCAAACATTCGCCGAACCTCTGCCACAATCACCCACCGAATGTCAGCCACGATCCCTCATCGCTCCTCCGCCTCGATCACTCACCGTACCTCCACCATGACCTTTCTGCTCCTCAGCTGTACCTGGGCCCCGCTGATAGTCCTGCCCAAGCTCCAAATGGCGACCTGGGTCCTGATGACATCACCAGGTCGGCCATCTCGAAATCGTCGCACACTTGGAGCAGCTCGCACTGGAAGTTGCAGGACCCGCCACTCCAGCTCTTTTATAGCCCGACTTGCGGAGGTCTTCTCTCGCAGGTCGGGGGGCCATGATACATACATGCACACACACTCACACACACACACACACATATACATACACACACACACACACATACACACACTCACACACAGACACACACATACACACACACACACACATATGTAGATTGAGAAAGAGAGATGGAATTTGCACCAAGCTATATAGTTATATTGTGGAACTAGCATACATAACTTGAATTGCTTCCGAACAATGTTAGAATCATAGAATCATAGAATGGTTACATCATCATCATAGGCAGTACCTCGGAATCAAGGAAGACTTGCTTCCACTCTTAATATGAGTCCTTAGGTGGCTGAACAGTCCAATACGAGAACCACAGTCCCTGTCACAAGTGGGTCAGATAGTCATTGAGGGAAAGGGTGGGTGCGACAGGTTTGCCGCACGCTCTTTCCGCTGCCCGCATTTGATTTCTGCATGCTCTCGCCGATGAGACTCAGTGCCCTCCCTGTCATGTATCCTACTTGGTAACTGCTTGTACTATTACAAGGTGTGCCACCTGAGGGCACAGCAGTGGGAGACTTGTAGGTTACCTGTACAGGTTTGCAAGGCCTAGTATAAAAGACAGGCCACCATGTGTGATCCTCACTCTGGAGTTACATTAAATGGACTAAGGTCACAACAGTTCAAGTACAACACATTGCCTCGTGGAGTCATTATTAGAGCATCTAAGGATACAATAATTGGCGATGAGATTACGGACCTTCACGCGAAAATGGCTAACCTTGGTACGTTGCAGCAGTTCGCCGATGGTGATGATTGGGAAGCCTTTGTGGAGAGGCTCGATCATTTCTTCACAGCAAACGACCTGGCAGGAGACAATCCGGCCGTTATGGCTGATAAGCGCGGAGCTATCCAGATAATCAGTTGTGGGCCCACCGTCCATGGCCTCGTCAGGGACTTGCTGTCACCAGCGAAGACAACGACTAAGATGTACGAGGAGCGTGTAACGCTGATCCAAGAACAACTCAAGCCCAAAGAGAGCATCCTCACAGCCAGACACCGGTTTTATACACACCAACAGCCAGGAGATCGCGAAATATCTCAGGAGGCTGACGGCATAGTGTGATTTCGGTGATCACCTCACCGAAGCGCAGCGGGATATCTTTGTCATCGGAATCGGTCATGAGGGCCTTCTTTGTAAGCTACTATCTGCGGATACCACAGTCACACTGCAGAAGGCCAGCTCCGTGAGCCAAGCATTCATGACCTCGACCTGCGGCTCTAGGCGGATGACTCATCCTCAGGAGTCAAACCCGGCAAGTGCTGCGCACAGAGTGGCGCCTTTTAGAGGCTGGACTGCAGAACGTGAATCCTCTCAGGGGAGAGAGAACAGGCTCCCGAGTCCCTTAACTCAGAGTCTGCCGAGGGGGGCTAATCGAGTAGCGCCATGCTGGCGTTGTGGAGGGAATCACTGGGCTCACCAGTGCCGTTTTAAAGACGATGTATGTAAAGGCTGCAGCACAAAGGGCCACCTCCAGCAAATGTGTAAAAGTAATATGACTCACTGTGTTGATGAAGAGTCTGCAGATGGCCATGAATCCAGCGCGGATTATGAAGCAATAGTCAGAGAGGCAGCTCAGCCCCACGACGAGGTAGAAAGCATGTTTACCTGCACCACCGAATGTTCTCCATTGAGGATGGAAGTCAAGATAAATGGAGTTCCAGTCTTCATGGAAGTGGACACGGGGGCAAGCCAGTCAGTAATGAATCAAGAAGCCTTTGAGAGGCTCTGGGTCAATCAGGCTGAACGACCCAAAGTGGTCCCAGTTCAAGCAAAGCTGCGCACCTACACCAATGAACTTATTCCAGTCATTGGTAGTGCGGTTGTAAAGGTACTCCATGACGGCACGGTGCACAAGTTACCCCTGTGGATTGTTGCAGGCGATGGATCAACGCTACTCGGAAAAAGGTGGATGGAGAAGATTCATTGGAGCTGGCAAGATTCCATCCCTCCAGCGATCGACGTCCCCCACGCTGAGAGGCAAAGCAAACCCCCACCTGAGGTTGGGTCCAGCACCAGAGAGCAGGCCAGAACAGCAACCGAGGCACAGACCGCTCAGCATGACTGCATGGAAATAATCCAACTGAGATGACCCGAACGCACCTTCCAGGCTCCAGTGGCAGGACTCCGGAGGAAGAAAATCAGATCCAGAGGTGACTTCCCAGCTTTGGTGGCGGAACCCAGGGAGAAGAGGATCACGGCAGTCGACATCGTGGATGGAAGAAAGATGGCGCCCAAACCACGAGGTGAGGCGCAGAAGAAACAGATGGTGGCGACCAGACCACAAAGTGCCATGTTGATGGAGCAACATGTGGTGTTATATATATAAACGTGTAAATATCTTGTTTAACCACCAGAGGGCTCATCTCCTGGAGTCTCAAGGGATCCCACAATCCCTTGGGAGCACCTGCACTTAAGGAGGCCTCACAGGCTGGAGAGGCACTCTGGAGACCTGCAATAAAAGACTAAGGTCACATGTTACTTTGAGCTCACAGTATCTGGTCAGACTCTTTATTCATATACTACAACTGGCGACGAGACACAGATGACGAACCCCACCGCAATGATATAGAGAACAGTGGACATCCTGGAGAAATTTTTGGAAGGAGATAATTGGGAAACCTTCGTGGAGCGTGGAGAAGGAGAAGCTAACACTGCCAAACGAAGGGCGATTCTCCTCACTGTTTACGGGGCACCAACGTATGGCCTCATGAAAAATCTGCTTGCTCCAGCGAAACCCACAGAGAAATCGTATGATGATATGTGCACGCTGGTCTGGGAGCATCTTAACCCGAAGGAAAGTGTTCTGATGGCGAGGTATCGGTTCTACACGTACAAGAGGTCTGAAGGCCAGGACGTGGCGAGCTATGTCGCTGAGATTAGACGCCTTGCAGGACATTGCGAATTTGAAAGACATTTTGAGCACATGCTCAGGGACTTCTTTGTACTTAGCATTGGCCATGAAGTAATACTTCACAAACTTTTGACTGTAGAGACCCCAACCTTGAGTAAAGCCATAGCGACAGCCCAGGCGTTCATTGCCACCAGTGACAATACCAAACAAATCTCTCAGCACACGAGTGCTGCTACAAGTACTGTGAACAAAGTAACATTGTTTTAGAATCGTAACATACAGGGCAGACTTCACATGCCTGCAGCTGCACGTCCGCAGATGTCTCAGTGTCCACCATCAAGGGTGATGAATGCTACAGGGGTGATCATCGTTTCCATTCATGCCACTTCAAGGGATACGTCTGCAAGGGCTGTGGAACAATGGGATACCTCCAACCTGAATGTGCAGGCAAGCTGCAAACCCTGCTAGTCCTGCAAACCACCATGTTGCAGAGGAGGACAGATCCACAGCGGATCACAACGAACCAGAGCCTCAGACCAAGGAGGCAGAGGTATATGGGGTGCACACATTTACCACAAAGTGTCTCCCGATAATGCTGAAGGTTGAATTAAATGGACTCCCATTGTCAATGGAGCTGGACACGGGCATGAGCCAGTCCATTATGAGCAAAAAGACTTTCGATAAATTGTGGTGCAGCAAGGCCTCAAGGCCAGTCCTGACTCCCATTTGCACTAAACTGAGAACTTACACAAAGTAACTGATTCCCGTAATCGGCAGTGCTACTGTACTGGAGCGGTGCACAAGGTACCAACGGGCGATGGTCCCACGCTGCTCGGCAGGAGCCGGCTGGGGAAGATACGCTGGAACTGGGATGACGTCCGAGCGCTCGCACCCATCGACGACACTTCATGTGCCCAGGTCCTAAACAAGTTCCCCTTGCTGTTCGAACCAGACATCGGGAAGTTCCAAGTAGCAAAACTGCAGATCCACCTAATTCCGGGGCGCGACCCATCCATCACGGAGAGCAGTCCCGTACATGATGAGAGAAAGAATGGAGATCAAGCTAGACCAGCTGCAACTTAGAGGGCATCATTTCGCCGATCGAATTCAACGAGTGGGCTAGTCCGATTGTTCCAGTCCTCAAGGGAGACGACACTGTCAGAATCTGTGGTTATTACAAAGTTACTATCAATCATTTCTCCCTGCAGGATCAATACCCACTATCAAAGGCAGATGACCTTTTTGTGATGCTGGCAGGAGGAAAGACGTTCACGAAGCTGGACTTGACCTCGGCCTACATGACGCAGGAGCTGGAGGAATCATCGAAGGGCCTCACCTGCATCAACACGCACAAAGGTCTCTTCATTTACAACAGATGCCCGTTTGGGATTCGATCAGCCGCGGCGATATTCCAGAGAAATATGAAAAGCTTACTGAAGTCGGTCCCGCGCACCATGGTCTTCCAGGACGACATCTTGGTTACAGGTCGGGACACAGTCAAGCATCTGCAGAACCTGGAGGAGGTTCTTAGTCGGCTTAATCGCATGGGGCTCAGGTTAAAATACTCGAAGTGTGTTTTCCCGGCGCCTGAAGTGGAGTTCCTGGGGAGAAGAATCGCGGCGGACGGAATCAGGCCCACCGATTTGAAGACGGAGGCAATCAAGAACGCACCGAGGCCACAGAACATGACGGAGCTGCGGTCGTTTCTAGGACTCCTGAACTACTTTGGTAACTTCTTACCTGGTCTCAGCTGTTAGAACCACTGCACGCTTTACTGCATAAAGGAGACGAATGGGAATAGGGTAAAAGCTAAGAAAATGCCTTTGTAAAAGCTAGGAAACTGTTATGCTCAAACAAATTGCTTGTGTTGTATGATTCATGTAAGCGTTTGGTACTAGCATGTGATGCATCGTCATACGGTGTTAGGTGTATATTGCAACAAGCTAATGAATCTGGGAAATTGCAACTGGTTGCTTATGCATCCAGAAGTCTGTCTAAGGCTGAGAGGTCCTACAGCATGATTGAAAAATAAGCGTTAGCGTGTGTTTATGGGGTAAAGAAAATGCATCAATATCTGTTTGGGCTCAAATTTGAATTGGAAACTGATCATAAACCACTGATATCCCTCTTTTCTGAAACTAAGGGGATAAATACGAATGCATCGGCCGGCGTCCAGAGATGGGCGCTCACATTGTCCACATACAACTACGCTATCCACCACAGGTCAGGCACAGAAAACTGTGCCGATGCTCTCAGTAGGCTGCCCTTGCCCACCACGGGGGTGGAAATGGCACAGCCTGCAGATTTAATTATGGTAATGGAAGCATTCGAGAGTGAGCAATCACCTGTTACCACCCGACAGATTAGAACCTGGATGAGCCAGGCTCCCTTACTGTCCTTCGTAAAAAACTGTATGTTTCACGGGAGCTGGTCCAGTGTCCCTTTAGAAATGCAGGAAGAACCAGCGGCGCAAAGATGAAATGTCTATACAGGCAGACTGCCTTCTGTGGGGTAATCGGGTAGTGGTACCAAAAAAGGGCAGGGACACTTTCATTAGTGATCTCCACAGTACCCACCCAGGCATTGTAATGATGAAAGCAATTGCCAGACCCCACGTGTGGTGGCCCGGTATCGATGCGGACTTAGAGTCCTGCATGCACAAATGTAACACATGTTCATAGTTACGCAATGCACCCAGGGAGGTGCCACTAAGTTTATGGTCTTGGCCCGCCAAACTGTGGTCTAGGGACCATGGTGACTATGCAGGCCCGTTCTTGGGAAAAATGTTCCTAGTGGTTGTAGATGCGTACTCCAAATGGATTGAATGTGAGATAATGTCGACAAGCACGTCCGCTGCCACCACTAAAAACCTGCGGGCCATGTTTGCCACTTACGGCCTGCCTGATGTCCTTGTGAGTGACAACGGGCTGTGCTTCACCAGTGCTGAGTTCAAAGAGTTCATGACCCGCAATTGGATCAAACATGTCACATCTGCCCCGTTCAAACCAGCATCCAATGGTCAGGCAAAGAGAGCAGTGCAAACTATCAAGCAGAGCTTGAAGAGGATAACTGAAGGCTCACTGCAGACTCGCCTATCCCGAGTCCTGCTTAGTTACCGCACGAGACCCCACTCGCTCACTGGGATTCCAGCAGCTGAACTGCTCATGAAAAGGGCACTTAAGACAAGACTCTCGTTAGTCCACCCTGATCTACACGAGCAGGTAGAGAGCAGACGGCTTCAACAAAGTACATATCATGATAGCGCAAATGTGTCACGCGAAATTGAGATTAATGATCCTGTATTTGTGTTGAACTAAGGACAAGGTCCCAAGTGGCTTCCCAGCACGGTCGTGGCCAAAGAGGGGAGTAGGGTGTTTCGGGTCAAACTTTCAAATGGACTCATCTACATGAAACACTTGGACCAAATCAAACTCAGATTCATGGACTATCCAGACCCTACCATTTTTGACCCCCCAACACACACACCAGTGGCAACCGAGCAAGGCCAGCTGCACAACAGCCCAGCGAGGGCCCAACAAACAACTCACCAAAACCAGCATTTGCACCGAGACAATCAACCAGGGAGAAGCCCCAGATCGACTCACCTTGTAAATAGTTACACTATTGACTTTGTGGGGGGGGGGGGTGGGGCGGGGAGTGTTGTTATATATGTAAACCTGTAAATACCTTGTTTAACCACCAGAGGGCTCATCCCCTGGCATCCCAAGAGATCCCACAATCCCTTGGGAGCACCTGTACTTAAGGAGGCTTCACAGGCTGGAGAGGCACTCTGGAGACCTGCAATAAAAGACTAAGGTCACACGTTGCTTTGAGCTCACAGTCGCTGGTCAGACTCTTTATTCCTACACTACATGTGGCACCAAGCAAAGAAGAGGATTGGGGTAAAGATAGCAAGGCTCTCTTAAAGGAGGTCTGCAAATCACCACACTTAAAGGGACAGTTCCACAATCTCAATCAATGTAATAGCAACCGTGAGTTAGATGTAAAATGTGTAATTGATGATCAGAGTTTGTACATGCAATAAGCAAGGAAAAGTCACGTGATTGCGATCGGAGCTACAGGTTATTCAAACTAAATAGTGCGATGTAGGATTTCAGCTGCAGCAGGCAAACACCCATCGGGAGCACACAGGTCCAGCGAGCTACCCAATGCTGTAGCCTGCGACTCTGGGACCAGAGTGATGCACCACGGAGTGTGGCCACAAGCAGCTTATATATACAAGCTGCAGACCAAGCAATCTCAGGAGGGCAATAGCAATGGTATCGATACCCTAACCCCAATCGGCTCCACCTCTCAGGCACCCGATGGCACCAACCGCCACGAGCTTGAAAGAGCAACTGCGCTAAGACGCAGCCCCCAGACCCTATCGCCACGAAGGGTAACCTGCAACGGTTCTCCCAAATGGGACTCGGACCAGCCAGGATCCCAAACCAAATAACGCCTAGGCGAGCGAGTCAGCAGTTCCCTGTGGACTGCTAGACGACTGCTCCTCAGGGAGCAGCAGCGACCCAGGGCACAAGGCAAGGACAGGGAGGTCACAGGCATCTGTGAACCCGCCCGATGCTAGAAGCAACAGCAAAAGCCCCGAGAGCAGGCAACTTGAGCCAACCAGGTTCCCACTGCCAGCACTGGGCACCGCGCTGCCACCTGACTTCCTGGACACGATCCAGCAGTTCTGGCACTAGTCTGTCCTCACGCCCCGGTGCTGACCCCAGCACTGACTCCAAGTATATTCCAAGTATGTACCTCACCATTCAAATGTACTTACCTCATTATGGTACCACGAATGCACTGCGGTAAATGCAAACGTTTTTTTTGGACTTGAATGTATATGAATGTAATGAGCCAATGGCACAATCTGTATGTGGCGGTGGGGGGAGGGAGAGAATGGAGTGGTCATGGATTCACAAACAGAAACCACCAGCAACTCTACTGCCAACGAAACACCACCTCCTCACCCAAGATGGAAACAACCCTCCAAAGGTCAACCAGATAGAACTAAGCCCAGAGCACAGTCAATGCAAAGGCGATTTGCACTAAAGGCTTGGGGGAGAGTGATGTCATGTATCCCACATGATTACTGCTTGTACTATTAGAAGGTGTGCCACCTGAGGGCACTGCAGTGGGAGACTTGTGGGTTACAGGTGTGCCAGGCCTAGTATAAAAGGCAGGCCACCATGTGTGATACTCTGGAGTTACATTAAATGGACTAAGGTCACTACAGTTCAAGCACAACACATTGTCTCATGGAGTCATTATTGGACATCTGAAGACATAACACTCCTGGATGCACTTCTTCCACTTAGGGCGGTCTTTGGCCAGGAACTCCCAGGTGTCAGTGGGGATGTTGCACTTCATCAGGGAGGCTTTGAGGTAACATTTCCTCTGCCGTCTTTGGCTCATTTCCCATGAAGGAGTTCTGAGTAGAGCGCTTGCTTTGGGAGTCTCGTGTCTGGCATGCGGACAATGTGGCCTGCCCAGCGGAGCTGATCGAGTGTGGTCAGTGCTTCAATGCTGGGGATGTTGGCCTGGTTGAGGACACTAATGTTGGTGCGTCTGTCCTCCCAGGGTATTTGTAGGATCTTGCGGAGGCATCGTTGGTGGTATTTCTCCAGCGACTTGAGGTGTCTACTGTACATGGTCCATGTCTCTGAGCCATACAGGAGGCAGGTATTACTACAGCCCTGTAGACCATGAGCTTCGTGGCAGTTTTGAGGGCCTGGTCTTCAAACACTCTTTTCCGCACTGGAGGCGGTGTTGAATCTCGTCGTCAATATCTGCTCTTGTTGATAAGAGTCTGCCGGGCTATGGAAAATGGTCCACGTTGTCCAGGACCACGCCGTGGATCTTGATGACTTGGGGGCAGTGCTGTGCGACGAGGACAAGCTGGTGGAGGACCTTTGTCTTACGGATGTTTAGCTTAAGGCCCATGCTTTTGTACGCCTCAGTAAATATGTCGACTATGTTCTGGAGCTCAGCCTCTGTATGTGCGCAGACGCCGGCGTCGTCCGTGTACTATAGCTCGACGACACAGCACAGTTACATCATAGGTGATGACCTGTCAAGCTCATGCCAGCTCTCTGCAACAGCACTTCAGCTAGTCCCACTCCCCAGCCCTTTCCCACATTACAACAGTGACTACACTCCAAAAGTATTCATTGGCTGTAAAGCATTCTGAGACGTCCGGTGGTCATGAAAAGCACTATATAAATGCAAGTCTTTCTTTTTCTTTCTTTCCTCAAAGCCCTGCAAATTCTTTTCCATCACGTACTTATCCAATTGTCTTTTGAAAGCCACGATTGTGTCTGCCTCCACTACCCTTTTAGGCAGTGCATTCCAGATCCTAACCACTCACTGCATAAAAAAGATTTTCCTCATGTCATCTTTGGTTCTTTTGCCAATCACCTTGAATCTGTGTCCACTAATTTTCGACCCTCCTGCCAATGGGAACAGTTTCTCTCGATCTATTCTGTCCAGACCCTTAATGATTTTGAATACTTCTATTAAATCTCCTCTCAATCGTCTCTGCTCTAAGGAGAACAACCCCAGCTTCTCCAGTCTATCCATGTAACTGAAGTCCTTCATCCCTGGAATCAGTCTCGTAAATCTTTTTTGCACCCTCTCTCAGGCCTTCACATCCTTCCTAAAGTGCGATGCCCAGAATTGGACACAATACTCCAGTTGAGACCAAACCAATGTTTTATAAACGTTCATCAAGGTTGTAGCAAGGGATCACTTTATTTGATTTCTAACATGATTGCATCCAATTATTCATTGGTGAAATTGATGTGCATGTTAGGAACATCTTTGCTACCATGAATTTCTGTTGTCATTTGTGTCTGTTATGAACCGCTTCTGTTACTATGGTAACATCTAAGCTGTGAATGTAATCACACCTTCCGTTTTCCTTGTAATGATTATAAGAATTGACTAAACATCTTAATGAAGATGCCTAAATCCCAAACAGTTACGGAAATTGATGTGTAAAGTGATTGATTTTCTAGAAATGGTTTTTATTAGCCTTTTATTTATTTGCTGAATCCATTACTAAATTTAAAATGCATTACCTTAATTAAGTGCATCTGTCTCATTTGACTATTTCCCATACTTCTTTCATCTGGAACAAGTCAATGGGGTAGATCTTGACTTTGTGCGACAATAGAAAAAGGGTGATAGTGAATTGGCAGCCCATTTTATATCTCTCCCCATTTTTATTTCCATTGCAATCAGTGGAAATAAAAATTGGGAGAGACGTAAAACAGTCTGTCGACTCGCTATTACTCGTTTTGCACTATCGTACCGTCACAATCTACCCCAATATGTTTGTACCAAAAAGGAAAGGTAGAAATGGTTACAAGCAAATCCACTTTGTTCGCCTCTAGATTCATTTTTAATTTAGCTGCAACTTGGGCAACTCAATTTATTAGTGAGTTTGACAAATTACCTGTGCATTTCAATGGCCCTGAAATTCCGGTCGAAGGCTTCCTTTGGATGAATGCCTCCGACCCGAGAAATATTTGCGAAAGTACCTGGTGCTCCTGGAGACACATTAGATTCCTGTCGGAGGCCTTCTCTTCCCGCGCATCAGAGCCCGTCCATGTCTTCCAGGTACGCACGGAGAAGTTGGAGTCACGTGGACCTGGACAACCAATCACGGAACAGTGTTCTCATTGATCGCAATGGGAACTCCGTAACTCCGAGATCTCATTGCTATCAATGAGAAAAAAAACACCCAAACACAACACAACAAACAAAAAAAAAACTCACTCCAAAACCAATTGAAATTAAAATTAATCAAATGGTTTAAAAAAAATGTATTTTTTGGATTTCTTTTTTATGTCTTTTAATGGGGTTCAAAATAAACTTACCTTAATGGGCAGGGCCCCCACTCTAAAAAATGTGTGTTTAAATGTTATTTTTATATGTTTTAAAACTCTTACGCTGGTAAATGTAGGCAATGCGCCTGCTTTTACCAGGCGTAAAAGTTTTAAGGTCATTCTTTGGGCAAGAAATGGGCAAATAGCCCAATCTTGCCCGCACGAATGTCTTTGCTCTGGGGACGCGGGGGATCTGTCAAGAGAAATCTTGACAGATCGAAAAAGGTGGTTTTCAGCGCATGCGCATTGTGCGCCAAAAACTGGCTTTTGCGAAGCTTCGCCAGGTCCATACACACTCAGCCCCAATATGTTTCTACTGGCTCACAGATGCAGGGCGCACATTTATTTATTTCTCAGAATCTACTCAAGATAAAACTGAGGCACCAAATAAAAATGAACTGATTGCCTTTTTAACTAGTACTGCTATCCTTTAACTGTATGACTGTTTAAAGTGTCCTTTTTTTGTTACCATAGAGACCACTCACTCATGTTAGCTTGGCTGCATTCCATTACACTGAACAATAATTTTAGGAGTCTGTGCCCTTCAATGCTGATCACTATTGTGTAGAATTGATTCCAAAACCAACATTTTTCAACAGAGATTTGATTTTGACTGTTTATCAGGGAATTTTTCTACCTATCCTTCCTCTCCTGAAGGTAACAATTCATGCTGGGGTATGATTCTGTATCCATCAGCAGCCCTGCTCTACAACTGAAACATTGCTTCCTTACTTCTGAATGGTGGCAGATTAGGAAAAGGGGAGGTGCAACGAGATCTGGGTGTCATGGTTCATCAGTCACTGAAAGTGGGCACGCAGGTACAGTAGGCGGTCAAGAAGGCAAATGGTATGTTGGCCTTCATAGTTAGGGGATTTGAATATAGGAGCAGGGAGGTCTTAATGCAGTTGTACAGGGCCTTAGTGAGGCCTCACCTGGAATATTGTGTTCAGTTTTGGTCTCCCAGTCTGAGGAAGGACGTTCTTGCTTTTGAGGGAGTGCACTAGACTGATTCCAGGGATGGCTGGGCTGTCATATGAGGAGAGACTGGATCAACTGGGCCTTTATTCACTGGAGTTTAGAAGGATGAGAGGGGATCTCATAGAAACATATAAGATTCTGACGGGACTGGACAGGTTAGATGCGGGAAGAATGTTCCCGATGTTTGGGAAGTCCAGAACCAGGGGTCTTGGTCTTAGGATAAGGGATAGGCCATTTAGAACTGAGATGAGGAGAAACTTCTTCACTGAGAGTTGTTATCCTGTGGAATTCCCAACCGCAGAGAGTTGTTGATGCCAGTTCATTGGATATATTCAAGAGTGGCCCTTACGGCTAAAGGGATCAAGCGGTATGCAGAGAAAGCAGGAATGGGGTACTGAAGTTGCATGATCAGCCGAAGGGCCAAATGGCCTACTCCTGCACCTATTTTCTATGTTTCTATGTTTCTATGTTTTGCATTTCAACCTCTTGAGATAAGGTGAGATAAAGGCCAACATTCTATTCGCCTTTTTGATTACTTTTTGTACTTGTCCACATTCCCGTCAGGAAGAAAATATTCTGATTTGTTTCCTTGGATGGAAAATGGAGGACTGCACACTTCACATTGAATGCACTTTGCTATAGTTTTAGCCTCTCAGTTAATTTGTCTATGTTCCTTTGTAACGTCTTAATTTCATCTACACAACTTACTATATTTCCTAACTTAGAGTCATTTGCAAAATTGGATATACAACTCTCTATTCCTTCATTTAAGCCATTGATGTATATGGTGAAAAGCTAAGACCCCAGTACAGATGCCTGGGGAGCACAACCTGTCACATTCCACCAATCATAGAATATTCCATTTATCCCTACTCTCTATCTCCTACCTCCCAACCAATTACTACTCCAGTAACTTCCCAACAACTGATATTAAACTGACAGGATTGTAGCTACCTGGTTTCTTCTCTTAACTAATGGAATGCCTTGCACAATTTTCCAATGGCACATTTCCTGAATCTAGAGAGCTATGAAAAATTATGACTAACGTATTTACAATTTACCTTTTATTTCTTTGAATACCCTGTAGTGGAAACCATCTTATACTAGAGATGTGTTTATTTTAAATCCCATTATTTTTTCTTTTCCCATTTTCTTACTTATATTGAATTCTCTAAGTTCTTCCCCATGACTTATTTTCAGATTTCCTTACATTTTGTTCTCTTTCTCAAATGTGAGAACGGATACAAAGTATTAATTTGCCAAGTTTGTCAATTTGTTATTGTCCATTATGGTCTTGCCTGAATCTGTTTTAATGAACCCATATTCCCCTTTACCACTCTCTTTCTTTTAATATATTTAAGAGCACTTGGTATGGGACGTTTGATGTTCCTGTAGCGCATGACTGAACCTCAGGTGTTTTTTTTATTTGTTCATGGGATGTGGCCATTTGCTGGCAGGGCCAGAAGCATTTATTGCCCATCCCTAATGCCCTTGAGAAAATGGTAGTGAGCCACTTTCTTGAACCGCTGCAGTCCATGTGGTGAAGGTTCTCCCACAGGGAGGGAGTTCTAGAATTTTGACCCAGCAATGGTGAAGGAACGGAGGTTTATTTCCAAGTCAGGATGGTGTGTGACTTGGAGGGGAACTTGGAGCTGGCGGTGTTCCCATGCACCTGCTGCCTTTGTCCTTTTAGGTGGTAGAGATCGTGGGTTTTGGATGTGCTGCTGAAGAAGCCTTGGTGAGTTGCTGCAGTGCATCTTGTAGATGGTATACACTGCAACCATGCTACGCCACTGGTCGAGGGAGTAAATGTTTAAGGTGGTGGATGGGGTGCCAATCAAGTGGGCTGCTTTGTCCTGGATGGTGTTAGACTTCTTAAGTGTTGTTGGAGCTGCACTCGTCCAGGCAAGTGGAGAATATTTCATCACACTCCTGACTTGTGCCTTATAGATGGTGGAATGGCTTTGGGGAGTCAGAAGCTGAGACACTAGCCACAGAATAACCAGCCTCTGACCGACTCTCACATCCACTGTAGTTATGTGGCTGATCCAGTTAAGTTTCTGGTCCATGATGACTGCCAGGATGTTGATGGTGAGGGATTCGGCGATGGTAATGCCGTTGAATGTCAAGGGGTGGTGGTTGGACTCTCTCTTGTTGGAGATCGTCATTGCCTGGCACTTTTGTGGCACGAATGTTACTTGCCACTTATCAGTCCAAGTCTGAATGTTGTCCAGATCTTGCTCCATGCAGGCATGGATTGCATCATTATCTGAGGAGTTGTGAATGAAACTGAACACTGTGCAATCATCAGCGATCATCCCCACTTCTGATCCTATGATGGAGGGAAGGTCGTTGATGAAACAGATGAAGATGATTGAGCCTAGGACACTGCCCTGAACAACTCCTGCAGCGATGTCCTGGGGCTGGGATGATTGATGTCCAACAACCACAACAACCTTCCTTTGTGCTAGGTATAACTTCAGCCATTGGAGATGTCTTCCCTGATTCCCATTGACTTCAATTTTACTAGGGCTCCTTTCTGCCACACTCGGTCAAATA
This sequence comes from Pristiophorus japonicus, assembly GCF_044704955.1. Lineage (NCBI taxonomy): Eukaryota > Metazoa > Chordata > Chondrichthyes > Pristiophoridae > Pristiophorus > Pristiophorus japonicus. The sequence continues at coordinate 69,770,987 of NC_091979.1, forward strand.
CTGCCTTAATGTCAAGGGCAGTCACTCTCACCTCACCTCTGGAATTCAGCTTTTTTGTCCATGATCGAGGCTGTAATGAGGTCTGCAGCTGAGTGGTCTTGGCGGAACTTAAACTGGTCATCAGTGAGCAGGTTATTGGTAAGTGAGTGCTGCTTGATAGCACTGTTGATGACACCTTCCATCGCTTTGCTGATGATTGAACATAGATTGATGGGGCGGTAATTGTCCGGACTGGAATTGTCCTAGTCAGAGTAGGAATCGCAGGATAGCGCAGATGAATACGTGGCTTGAGCAGTGGTGCAGCAGGGAGGGATTCAAATTCCTGGGGCATTGGAACAGATTCTGGGGGAGGTGGGACCAGTATAAACCGGACGGTCTGCACCTGGGCAGGACCGGAACCAATGTCCTAGGGGGAGTGTTTGCTAGTGCTGTTGGGGAGGAGTTAAACTAATATGGCAGGGGGATGGGAACCAATGCAGGGAGACAGAGGGAAACAAAAAGGAGACAAAAGCAAAAGACAGAAAGGAGATGAGTAAAAGTGGAGGGCAGAGAAACCCAAGGCAAAAAACAAAAAGGGTCACTGAATATAAAGGGGCTGCAGGAGGGGGTCAAAACTAAAAATCATGGTTTAAAAATTAGGATTAAAACACTCTACCTAAATGCACGCAGCATTCGAAATAAAGTAAATGAGTTGACAGCACAAATCATTACAAATGGGTATGATTTGGTGGCCATTACAGAAACATGGTTGCAGGGTGGCCAAGACTGGGAATTAAACATACAGGGGTATCTGAGGATTCGGAAAGATAGACAAGAAGGGAAAGGAGGTGGGGTAGCTCTGTTAATAAAGGATGATATCAGGGCAGTTGTGAGAGACGATATTGGCTCGAATGAACAAAATGTTGAATCATTGTGGGTGGAGATTAGAGATAGTAAGGGGAAAAAGTCACTGGTGGGCGTAGCTTATAGGCCCCCAAATAATAACTTCACGGTGGGGCGGGCAATAATCAAGGGAATAATGGAGGCATGTGAAAAAGGAACGGCAGTAGTCATGGGGGATTTTAACCGACATATCGATTGGTCAACTCAAATCGCACGGGGTAGCCTGGAGGAGGAATTCATAAAATGGCATACGGAATTGTTTCTTAGAATGGTATGTAACAGAACCTACAAGGGAGCAAGCTATCTTAGATCTGGTCCCGTGTAATGAGACAGGAAAAATAAACGATCTCCTAGTAAAAGATCCTCTCGGAATGAGTGATCACGGTATGGTTGAATTTGTAATACAGATTGAGGGTGAGGAAGTTGTGTCAGAAACGAACGTACTATGCTGAAACAAAGGAGACTAAAGTGGGATGAGGGCAGAGTTGGCTAAAGTAGACTGGAAACATAGACTAAACAGTGGCACAATTGAGGAACAGTGGAGCACATTTAAGGAGCTCTTTCATAGTGCGCAACAAAAATATATTCCAGTGAAAAAGAAGGGCAGTAAGAGAAGGGATAACCAGCCGTGGATAACCAACGAAATAAAGGAGAGTATCAAATCAAAGACCAATGCGTATAAGGTGGCCAAGGTTAGTGGGAAACTAGAAGATTGGGAAAAATTTAAACAACAGCAAAGAATGACTAAAAAAGCAATAAAGAAAGGAAAGATAGATTACGAAGGTAAACTTGTGCAAAACATAAAAACAGACAGTAAAAGCTTTTAACAGATATATAAAACGGAAAAGAGTGACTAAAGTAAATGTTGGTCCCTTAGAAGATGAGAAGGGGGATTTAATAATGGGAAATGTGGAAATGGCTGAGACCTTAAACAATTATTTTGCTTGCGTCTTCACAGTGGAAGACACAAAAACCATGCCAAAAATTGCTGGTCACAGGAATGTGGGAAGGGAGGACCTTGAGACAATCACTATCACTAGGGGGGTAGTGCTGGACAGGCTAATGGGACTCAAGGTAGACAAGTACCCTGGTGCTGATGAAATGCATCCCAGGGTATTAAAAGAGATGGCGGAAGTTATAGCAGATGCATTCGTTATAATCTACCAAAATTCTCTGGACTCTGGGGAAGTACCAGCAGATTGGAAAGCAGCTAATGTAATGCCTCTGTTTAAAAAAGGGGGCAGACAAAAGGCAGGTAACCATAGGCCGGTTAGTTTAACATCTGTCGTGGGGAAAATGCTTGAAGCTATCATTAAGGAAGAAATAGCAGGACATCTAGATAAGAATAGTGCAATCAAGCAGACGCAGCATGGATTCATGAAGGGGAAATCATGTTTAACTAATTTACTAGAATTCTTTGAGGATATAACGAGCATGGTGGATAGAGGTGCACCGATGGATGTGGTGTATTTAGATTTCCAAAAGGCATTCGATAAGGTGCCACACAAAAGGTTACTGCAGAAGATAGAGGTACGCAGAGACAGGAAATGTATTAGCATTGATAGAGAATTGGCTGGCGAACAGAAAGCAGAGAGTCGGGATAAATGGGTCCTTTTCGGGTTGGAAATCAGTGGTTAGTGGTGTGCCACAGGGATCGGTGCTGGGACCACAACTGTTTACAATATACATAGATGACCTGGAAGAGGGGACAGAGTGTAGTGTAACAAAATTTGCAGATGACACTAAGATTAGTGGGAAAGCAGGTTGTGTAGAGGACACAGAGAGGCTGCAAAGAGATTTGGATAGGTTAAGTGAATGGGCGAAGGTTTGGCAGATGGAATACAATGTCGGAAAGTGTGAAGTCATCCACCTGGGGAAAAAAAACAGTAAAAGGGAATATTATTTGAATGGGGAGAAATTACAACATGCTGCGATGCAGAGGGACCTGGGAGTCCTTGTGCATGAATCCCAAAAAGTTAGTTTGCAAGTGCAGCAGGTAAGCAGGAAGGCGAATGGAATGTTGGCCTTCATTGCGAGAGGGATGGAGTAAAAAAGCAGGGAGGTCCTGATGCAACTGTATAGGGTATTGGTAAGGCCACACCTGGAGTACTGCGTGCAGTTTTGGTCACCTTACTTAAGGAAGGATATACTAGCCTTGGAGGGGGTACAGAGATGATTCACTAGGCTGATTCCGGAGATGAGGGGGTTACCTTATGATGATAGATTGAGTAGACTGGGTCTTTACTTGTTGGAGTTCAGAAGGATGAGGGGTGATCTTATAGAAACATTTAAAATCATGAAAGGGATAAACAAGATAGAGGCAGAGAGGTTGTTTCCACTGGTAGGGGAGACTAGAACTAGGGGGCACAGCCTCAAAATACGGGAGAGCCAATTTAAAACCGAGTTGAGAAGGAATTTCTTCTCCCAGAGGGTTGTGAATCTGTGGAATTCTCTGCCCAAGGAAGCAGTTGAGGCTAGCTCATTGAATGTATTCAAGTCACAGATAGATAGATTTTTAACCAATAAGGGAATTAAGGGTTACAGGGAGTGGGTGGGTTAGTGGAGCTGAGTCCACGGCCAGATCAGCCATGATCTTATTGAATGGCGGAGCAGGCTCGAGGGGCTAGATGGCCTACTCCTGTTCCTAATTCTTATGTTCTTATGTCCTGTTTTTTGTGGCCAGGACATGCTTGCACAATTTTCAACATTTTCAGGTAGATGTCAGTGTTGCAGCTGTACTAGAACGGCTTGGCTAGCAGCGTGACTAGTTCTGGAACACAATTCTTCAGCACGACTCCCGGGATGTTGTTGGTGCCCATAGCCTTTGCTGTATCCAGTGTGCTCAGCAGTTTCTTGATATCACATGGAGCGAATCGAATTGGCTGAAGACTGGCTTCTGTGGTGGTGGAGACCTCAGGAGTAGGCCGATATGGTTGTGGGATCTATTAGCTCTGTCAATAGCTCTGCATGCTGTTTCCACTTTTTAGCAAGCATGTAGGCCTGTTTTGTAGCTTCATCAGGTTGGGACGACATTTTTAGGTATGTCTGCTGCTGCTCCTGGCATGCTCTTCTCCACTCCTCATCAAACCAGGGTTAGCCTGCTGGCTTGATTGTAATGGTAGAATGAAGGACATGCCGGGCTATGCAGTTACAGATTGTGGTGGAATACAATTCTGCTGCTGCTGATGGCCCACAGCACCTCATGGATGCCCAGTTTTGAGCTGCTGGGGCTGTTCTTAATCTATCTCATGTAGCATGGTGGTCGTGCCACACAATACATAAGAACATAAGAAATAGGAACAGGAGTAGGTCATACGGCCCCTTGAGCCTGCTCCGCTATTTAATAAGAGCATGGCTGATCTGATCATGTACTCAGCTCCACTTCCTGCCCGCTCCCCATAACCCCTTATCCCCTCATCGTTTAAGAAACTGTTTATTTCTGTCTTAAATTTATTCAATGTCCCAGCTTCCACAGCTCTCTGAGGCAGCGAATTCCACAGATTTACAACCGTCTGAAAGAAGACATTTCTCCTCATCTCTGTTTTAAATGGACGGCCCCTTATTCTAAGGTTATGCCCTCTAGATCTAGTCTCCCCCATCAGTGGAAACATTCTCTCTGCATCCACCTTGTCAAGCCCCCTCATAATCTTATACGTTTCGATAAGATCACCTCTCATTCTTCTGAATTCCAATGAGTAGAGGCCCAACCTACTCAACCTTTCCTCATAAGTTAACCCCTTGTCCACAGAATCAGTGAACCTTCTCTGAACTGCCTCCAAAGCAAGTATATCCTTTCGCAAATATGGAAATCAAAACTGCACGCAGTATTCCAGGTGTGGCCTCACCAATACCTTATATAGCTGTAGTAAGACTTCCCTGCTTTTGTACTCCAGCCCCTTTGCAATAAAGGCCAAGATACCATTGACCTTCCTGATCACCTGCTGTACCTGCATACTATCCCCACAAGTACTCCCAGGTCCCGCTGTACTGCGGCACTTTGCAGTCTTTCTCCATTTAAATAATAACTTGCTCTTTGATGTTTTCTGCCAAAGTGCATGACCTCACACTTTCCAACATTATACTCCATCTGCCAAATTTTTGCCCACTCACTTAGCATGTCTATGCCCTTTTGTAGATTTTTTGTGTCCTCCTCACACATTGCTTTTCCTCCCAGCTTTGTATCATCAGCAAACTTGGCTACGTTACACTCAGTCCCTTCTTCCAAGTCTTAATATAGATTGTAAATAGTTGGGGTCCCAGCACTGATCCCTGCGGCACTGCACTAGTTACTGGTTGCCAACCAGAGAATGAACCATTTATCCCGACTCTCTGTTTTCTGTTAGTTAGCCAATCCTCGAGACATGCCCCAACCCCATTAACTTTTATCTTGTGCAGTAACCTTTTATGTGGCACCTTGTCAAATGCCTTCTGGAAGTCCAAACACACCACATCCACTGGTTCCCCTTTATCCACCCTCAAAGAATTCCAGCAAATTTGTCAAACATGACTTCCCTTCATAAATCCATGCTGACTCTGCCTGACCAAATTTTGCTTTTCCAAATGTCCTGCTACTGCTTCTTTAATAATGGACTCCAACATTTTCCCAACCACAGATGTTAGGCTAACTGGTCTATAGTTTCCTGCTTTTTGTCTGCCTCCTTTTTTAAATAGGGGCATTACATTTGCAGTTTTCCAATCTGCTGGGACCTCCCCAGAATCTAGGGAATTTTGGTAAATTACAACCAATGCATCCACAATCCCTACGATGGAGGGTGTCTTCAGTCTGAAGATGGGACCTTCTACCAATACTGACATGGACAGATGTATTTGCGACAGGTAGATTGGTGAGGACAATGTCAGGTAGGTTTTTCCCTCATGTTGGATCTTTCACCACCTTCAACAAGCCCAGTCTGGCAGCTATGTCCTTCAGGACTCAGCCAGCTTGGTCAGTGCTACCGAGCCACTGTCGATGATGGACATTGAAGTCTCCCACCCAGAGTACATTCTGTGTCCTTGCTACAAGGACATTCCCACGGATAGTTCTGGTCACTGTACTATAGGAAGGACATAATTGCACTCGAGAGGGTACAGAGGAGATTTACTCGGATGCTGCCTGGAATCGAGAATCTTAGCTATGAGAACAAATTGGATAGGCTGGGTTTGTCCTCATTGGAACAGAGGAGACTTCATTGAGGTGTACAAAATATTGAGGGGCCTGGACATAGTGGATAGTAAGGGCCTATTTCCATTGGTGGAAGAATCTATTACGAGGGAGCATAGTTTTGGTGGAAGGTTTAGAGGGGATTTGAGGGGGGGTCTTCTTTACGCAGAGGGTTGTGGGGATCTGGAACTCGCTGCCTAGAAGAGTGGTAGATGCAGAAACCCTCACCACTTTTAAGAGATGGTTGGATGGGCACTTAAAGTGCCATAACCTGCAGGGTTACGGACCTTGAGCTGGTAATTGGGATTGGACTGGATGACCTTTTGTTGGACGGCGCAGATATAATGATAAGTACTGCAGGGAATCGAATACGGCCAGGGTGATCTCCTGGACTAGTTTCGATCACCTGGATGGGTTGAAGAGGAATTTTCCCAGATTCTTTCTCCCAAAATTGGCCTGGGCTTTTATCTGGTTTTTGCCTCTCCCAAGAGATCACATGGCTCCGGTTGGGGTGGAGTGTAGAATGTTTCAGTGTAAGGGGTGTCGCAGTTGTGTGGGGCGGACTGGTTGGACTGGGTGCTCTTTGCCTTCCCGTCATTGTTCATAGGTTTATATGTAACCTTTAGGGCTGCTGACCAAGGGCCGTGCAGCTCTTTGTCGGCCGGCGCGGACACGATGAGCCGAAATGGCCTCCTTCTGCGCTGTAAATTTCTATGTTTCTATGATGGTAATGGAGGAGTCTGGGTGAAATGTTTGATTCTGTGAGTGTGAATATGTCAGGCTGTTGCTTGATTCGTCTGTGGGACAGCTCTCCCAATTTTGGTACAAGTCCCCAGATGTTAGTGAAGAGGACTTTGCAGGACTGACTGGGCTGGGTGTGTCGCTGTTGTGTCTGATGCCTAGGTTGATGCCGGGTGATCTATCCGGTTTTATTCTTTGTGTACTTCTTTGAAGTATTTTTGAACAACTGAGTAGCTTGCTAGGCCATATCAGAGGGCAGTTAAGAGTCACCCACATTGCTGTGGGTCTGAAGTCACATATAGGCCGGACCAGGTAAGAATGGCAGATTTCCTTCCCTAAAGTGAGCCAGATGGTTTTTACGATAATCTGGTAGTTTCATGGTCACCATTATTGATACTAGCTTTTTATTCGAGATTGTGTATGATGATTGTAGGTGTCCTGAAATAAACTGTGCAACAGTGTTAGCGAATTTACATTGCTGATGTGAATTTTATTTCTATGCCTATACAGATGTGTATCCATATGGTTACAAATATCAAATAATCTGCACATCAGGATGTAAGTGATTGCTGATACCCTTAATTTAGCTTTTCAGATATATTTTGTGTAGTTTTGCATATCATTTATTGTGCAAATATCTTGAATTATGAGGACCATAAAATAGTACATAGTTGCAACATTTTGTGTCAATTCTCTATTTTATAAATATGTAAATATTCAAAATGCATTATGATTTTGTTACAAAACATTTATTTTGATGAGAGGGAGTGGAAAAAATTGCTGAATATTAAAATGATTTAGCCAACAGACCTAAGAGCTGATACTACACAAGCCTTGGCAATTCTCAAATTGCCCCTTTAAAAACATGTTTCTGGCTCATTTCATAAAAATTATTCCTCCTATTTTCCATTGAAAATTCTGAAATTCTGCAAGTTAATGTCAGAGTGCATTAACACATTGATGCACTGAGCCATAGAATGGTACTGTGCAGGTTCTCCAATCTGTTTTTCAATGTGGTGAGTTTTTGAACTGAGCACAGTCATCTGAGTAAAGGCAGGGGACAAGATCTCCTGAAAGACTGCGAGAAAATTACCAAGTAGCTAAACCCCTGCTAATCTCCTGTCGTTCTTAGCAACCAGTTTGGAGCAGTATCAGCAATAGATATGAGAGCATGCACCCTATCTATCTGAGAATTACATAGAATTTACAGCACAGAAGCAGGTCATTTGGCCCACCATTCTGGTGCTTATGCTCTACACAAGCCTCCTCCCACTCCAGTTGTTTTATCTCACCCTGTCAACATATTCTTCTATTTCTTTTGCCCTCATATACTTATCTAGCTTCCCCTTAAATGCATTTTCTCATTGAGGTGTTTGGCATGGCGTGATCCAAGGGAGTTTAGAGCAAATAACTTACAAAATGAAGAAGGAAGTGCAAAATCATAAAACATTTCTGTGGTTTTATTGATTTATGGAACTTATTCTGAGAGAAATAATGTTAACATTAAAGAATGCACAAAGTTTTGTCTGGAGATATGTGTCTGCAGCATCCATTGCGAGAAGTGACCATGTCATTGAAGATCGAGGAGACCTCAGAGTAAGGGCTGGGGAAAACAGCTATCATCATTCAGGAACTGGAACACTTCCGGGAGCCTGTCAGATTTGATTGCATTTTCATTTGAGAAAGAGAAAATCAAGTCACATTTGTGAGAATTAAGAAATAGACTGGCAACTCATAGCGAGCCGTAGTCATATTAGTACTGACATATAATTTATAATGAATGTTTCTTCCACCCATGATAATTTAGATTTTTTCCATTTGAAGGAAATATTGTAAATGAGGTTGCACTAATTAGTAACTCTCGTGTACTTTAACAGATGTTTACATAAGAACATAAGAATTAGGAACAGGAGTAGGCCATCTAGCCCCTCGAGCCTGCTCCGTCATTCAACAAGATCATGGCTGATCTGGCCGTGGACTCAGCTCCACTTACCCGCCCGCTCCCCAGAACCCTTAATTCCCTTATTGGTTAAAAATCTATCTATCTGTGATTTGAATATATTCAATGAGCTAGCCTCAACTGCTTCCTTGGGCAGAGAATTCCACAGATTCACAACCCTCTGGGAGAAGAAATTCCTTCTCAACTCGGTTTTAAATTGGCTCCCCCGTATTTTGAGGCTGTGTTCCCTAGTTCTAGTCTCCCCGACCAGTGGAAACAAGCTCTCTGCCTCTATCTTGTCTATCCCTTTCATTATTTTAAATGTTTCTATAAGATCACCCCTCATCCTTCTGAACTCCAACGAGTAAAGACCCAGTCTAGTCATAATTTTGCTATCTTGTTCATCATTTTTTTTCCTCTTTAAATAGCATATTGCAGGAGACCTATTAATTGCACTCTTCATTAAATACAAAATATGTAATTAACACACATACCACAGCTCTCAATGTGACTATTTATTTTATTGATATAACACTTTAGTGATGATTTTTGTTCTATTTGACTTGCATCATCATAGGCAGTCCCTCGAAATCGAGGAACACTTGCTTCCACTCTAAAAGTGAGTTCTCAGGTGACTGTACAGTCCAATACAGGTGGGATAGACAGTCGTTGAAGGAAAGGGTGGGGGGGAATCAGGTTTGCTGCATGCTCCTTCCGCTGCCTGCGCTTGTTTTCTGCATGCTGTCGCTGACGAGACTCGAGGTGCTCAGTGCCCTCCCAGATGTTCTTCTTCCACTTAGAGCAGTCTTTGGCCAGGGATTCCTAGGTGTCGGTGGGGATGTTGCACTTTATCAAGAAGGCTTTGAGGGTGTCCTTGAAACGTTTCCTCTGCCCACCTGGGGATTGCTTGCCGTGTAGGAGTTCCGAGTAGAGCACTTGCTTTGGGAGTCTTGTGTCGGGCATGCGGACAGTGTGGCCCACCCAATGGAGCTGGTCAAGTGTGGTCAGTACTTCGATGCTGGGGATGTTGGCCTGATCAAGAACACTGATGTTGGTGCGTCTATCCTCCCAGGGGATTTGCAGGATTTTGCGGAGACAGCGTTGGTAGTATTTCTCCAGCAATTTGAGGTGTCTACTGTATATGCTCAATGTCTCTGAACCATGTAGGAAGGTGGGTATCACTACAGCTCTGTAGACTATAAGCTTGGTGCCAGATTTGAGGTCCTGGTCTTCGAACACTCTCTTCCTCAGGCGACCGAAGGCTGCGCTGGTGAACTGGAGGGCAGTGTTGGACCTCGTCGTCGATGTCTGTCCTTGCTGATAGTAGGCTCCCGAGGTATGGAAAGTGGTCCACGTTGTCCAAGGCGGCGTCATGGATTTTGATGACCGAGTGGCGGGGCGGGGGGGGGGGGGCAGTGCTGTGTGGCAGGGTCAGGTTGGTGGAGGACCTTTGTCTTACGGATGTTTAATGTAAGGCCCATGCTTTCGTATGCCTCTGTGAAGATGTTGACGATGGCTTGGAGTTCAGCCTCTGAATGTGCGCAGACGCAGGCATTGTCCGCATACTGTAGTTCGATGACAGAGGATGGGACGGCTTTGGATCTAGCCTGGAGCCGACTAAGGTTGAACAGGTTCCCACTGGTTCTATAGTTTGTTGAGCTTGTCGAGCGTGAGATGAAGCATTGCAGTGAGGAAGATCGAGAAGAGGGTTGGTGTGATGGCGCAGCCCTGCTTGACCCCCGTCCAGGCGTGGATTGGGTCTGTGATGGATCCATCGGTTAGGATCACAGCTTGCATGTTGTTGTGGAGTAGGTGGAGGATGGCGACAGACATTTGGGGACAGCCGAAACGGAGGAGGATGCTCCATCGTCCCTCATGGTTAATAGGATCAAAGGCCTTTGTGAGGTCAAAAAAGGCCATGTACAAGGGTTGGTGCCGTTCCCTGCATTTCTCTTGCAGTTGTCACGCCAGGAAGATCATGTACCCCGTAGTGGACGGAATCTGCATTGTGACTCTGGGAGGAGCTCTTCAGCCACAGGGAGAAGACGTTTGAGGTGGATTCTAGCGATGAGTTTCCCAGTGGCTGACAACAGGGAGATTTCTCTGTAGTTGCCGCAGTCGGACTTGTCCCCTTTTTTAAAGATGGTCACCATTACGGCATCTCTGAGATCTCCAGGCATGCACTCCTCCTTCCAGATGAGAGAGATGAGGTCATGCATTCGCGCCAATTGTGCCTCTCCGTCATACTTTAGAGCCTCAGCGGGAATTCCACCTGCTCCTGATTCCTTGTTGTTCTTGAGCTGATGGATGGCCTTTTCTACGTCATGCAGGGCTGGGGTTTTGCTGAGATGGTGGCGGGTAGCATGCTGCGGGATGGAGTCGAGGACACTCGAGTCAAAGGCAGAGCCTCGATTAAGAAGATCTTCGAAGGGGATTTGCAGGATCTTCGATATAAAATTTGCATTATTGTTAAGGTTCTATTTGACTTGCATAGGCCTGGGGCAGCATCTATACAGTTGATGCCCAAAGATGCCAATCAGCCTTAGGTTAATGCCAACACTAGTACTAAAAATACACATTACATTTTGAATTAATTTGACTATTGTCTTGATAGTTATTTGTATGATTGTTCGCACAAAATTCCCCGTGAAGGGTCTTTTTTTTTAAAAAGCTGATCTTCATTTGTAAATCTTAAACACTGGCGCACTTCATCTTAGAGTGTTCTTAATAAAGTGTTTGACCAATTCTTGCCGAGAGAGATCAAAGCTAGGAGAACCAAATGCTATTTTCATGAGCTTCTTAAGAAAACTTTGTACTCGTGTTCATGTGATAGTGAGCCTCGGGCCACATTTACATGAGGGCAGCGAGCTGCAGGCAACTGCTGGGTATCCCCAGGCAGCTTGCTGGAGAAGAGGATTTTGGACAGCTGCATTACCGGCAGCAGCCCTTGGGTATCTCCTGGGAGACGGGGAGAAACAACCCGTGGAGTGGGGGTTGGCGGGGGTGGGGGAGTGGGGTTGGGGTGCAGGACGATCGGAAGAGTAGGTTAGGCAATGGGGAGGGAGGGAGGGAGCAATCGGGAGAGGAGGGAGGCAATCGGGAGGGGGATGTGATCGGGTGGAAGGGGGTGATATAGAGAGTGCCAAGCGGGAGCTGGAAACATTCTTTAAAACTAACACTCCTTCTCCTCCCAGCTCATGTTAAAGTAAGTATTTTTTAGAAACGTACCTTTTTGGCGGTGATGCCGCATGTAGACCACGTTTTCCTGAAAGTAACCATCCTGAAAGTAGCCATGTTCAGGGCATACCAATTTTGCAAAGAGGGAGCCAAACAGGCATTAGATGCCATTTTTGCATATGCAAAGGGGCTAACATCTATTTCGGGCACGGGCCCTTGACCCTTTTTTTCTATCTTTACCAATATGGCTGGCAGCCCACTTCTGGCAGTAATGAGTACACATGCCTTGTCCACCATATTGGATGCTTAGACATCCATGTTGCTGCTGAAAACTGGTGCAGTGCCATTGAATTTCTAGATCCTGGAAATGAAATAATCTAGGAAACATGAGTTCAAATCAGACTATAGTAGTTTGAGAACTTGATTTCCATTTTTTTAAATCTAGAAATGAAAAACTGTTATCAGTCAAAGTGACTGCGAAGCTCTTGGATTGTTGTAAAAGCCCAGTTGGTTCACCAATGTCCTTATAGGGAAGCAAACCTGCCATCCTTACCTGGTCTGGCCTATATGTGACTCCACATAGTTGACGCTTAACTGCCCTCTGAAGTGGCCGAATAAGCTACCTTCTCAACACAACTGTGGATGGGCAATAAATACTAGTCTTGCCAGAGATGCCCACATCCTGAGAATTATTTGTTTTCAAAGTGCGGTGCTGATCTGAGGAGGGAATGAAGATGAGCTTGGTGAGGGAGTAGGAATAGTGGACATTCCTAAAAAGGGATTACAGCCAGGCCTGGAGAGAGAGCACTCTGCTTTATGGCGAGGGAGGAATGAATCATTCTTTTGTGGGGTTTTCTTTGAAGTTTGGCAGTGAGAAATTAATCAATGATCTAACAACAGTCTTTGTCTCAAATGCATCCCCTATATAAATCACAGCCTCTTTCTGAAAAGATGAATTGTCGTGCATGATGGGGGGGAATTAGTGTCTGCATTCGTTTTGCTAGTCACTTGTCATAAACAGAATAATTGGCCCTTCTGTTAAAGACTTAAACTACTATTTTAGTTTCATTACTTCATATTTTGGGGATTTTTGATGTCAAAATTGCAGGCCAAAAACTGAATAAAATGTAAACATAAAATGAATGAGATACCATGGAACGATTTCAATGTTGGGATTCAGGTGATTGTCATAAACCACTTTAACTTCACTTTCACAGTTTGACATAATCTCAGGCACTTCCAGGTGAACATTCTTTTCTATTTATGCAATACTTGGAGAATAACATTAGAAATATAATTTAAATGAATTCAATAAGATTTTTTATTTAAATACACATTTCAACATGGATTAATTTGATTCTCTTTTATAACAACATGGAAGGAAGTGCAACTGATCAGGGCATTCTAACAATGCAGACTTTTGCTCAGATAGTTTCATCTAGGGAGATAATACATAAATGCAGCAAAATCTGAATTACTTTCAAGTTTGAGTAATACTAAATTAGAATAACCTCATGCATAATATGTGATCCATTCTTATCTCTCCAGTCGTAGCCAGAGAATCACCTGCAAGGGTTTCCCTTTCCGCTCCCACACCGTTACCTTTCGTGTCCCCCAATGATCTATCCTTGGCCCCCTCCTACTTCTTATCTGCATGCTGCCCCTCGGTGATATCATCCAAAAATACAACGTCAGTTTCCACATGTACGCTGACGACACCCAGCTCTACCTCACCATCACCTCTTCCAAACTCTCCCCTGTCTCTTAATTGTCAAACCACTTGTGCAACATCCAGTAATGGCGAAGTAGAAATTTCCTCCAACTAAATATTGGGAAGACCAAAACCATTGTCTTCAGTTGCCGCCACAAACTCCGTTTCCCAACCACCAACTCCATCTTCTCCCTGAGGATGAGGCAGAACCAGACTGTTCACAATCTTGGTATCATATTTGACCCGAGATGAGCTTCTGACCACATATCCGCTCCATCACTAAGACCATCTACTTCCAACTCTAACATCGCCCATCTACACCTTGCCTCAGCTCATCTACTGCTGAAACCCTCATCCATGGCTTTGTTACCTCTAGACTTGACTATTACAGTGCACTCCTGGCCGGCCTCCCACATTCAATCGTCCATAAACTTGAGGTCATCCAAAACTTGACTGCCCATGTACTAACTCGCACCAAGTCCCATTCACTCATCAAGCATGTGCTCGCTAACCTACAATGGTTCCTGGTTAAGCAACGCCTTTATTTCAAAATTTTCATCCTTGTTTTCAAATCCCTCCATGCCCTCGCTCTCCAGCCCTACAACCCTTCCAGATATCTGTGCTCCTCGAAGGGCTTCTTGAGCATTCCCAATTATAATCGCTCCAGCATTGGCAGCCTTACCTTCAGCTGCCTAGGCCCTAAGCTCTGGAATTCTCTGCCTAAACCTCTCCACCTCTGTACTTCTCTTTCCTCCTTTAAGATGGTCCTTAAAACCTGGCTCTTTGACCTAGCTATTGGTCACCTCCCCTAATATCTCTTTACCTTGCTCGGTGTCAAATTTTGTTTCATTACGCTCCTGTGAAGTGCCTTGGGACATTTTACTACATTAAAGACATTATATGAATGCAAGTTGTTGTTGTGACACCATACCATTAAGATTAGAATTTTGCAATAGAAGCCCTGATTTTAACTCTGGGCAGCAGTTGTCCGGATAGGGGTCGGGGGGTGTTGGAGAGGCAGGGGGGCGTTATGCGGTAAACCGTCCCGATTTCAGCAGCATGAGGCCTGGTAGATTTTAACTTCCAGGCATCATCTGCACAGGCCCAGTCCGGTTCCCACACAAGCATCAGCTGGCTGTGGTCAGGGGCAGAATGTCACGTGGCAGACAGCCACTGCCGGGGATCGAGGAACGATTCCCAGCACTCGTGACTTCTAATTTTGTTGTCAGTGCCTCTCGTAAAGTTCATTTTTACACTGTGCTACTTTCATTTGGGAGTTTTAGAAATTGTTACTGTTTGAGAGGATGGAATCTCAATTCCTTTAATGTAAATCTGGAGCATCTTCTCTCTCTGTCACAGGGGAAGAAACTGAGCAAGCAGTGTGACTAGGATTTGGGAGTTAATCATGAGCATTATAGATTCAAATCACATATTCTAGTAAATGGAACGCATATATCATATCGTAAAATAAATACACCCATTGATAGAGTGCACCACCTGCAATCTATAGGCTTGAACCTTCTGACTCAGAGGCAAGAGGGCTAAGAGTGAACCATGCTAACTTGTTATGTATTTAACCCCTTGTAACCTGCATCACACCTGACCACCAGAGGGCCCACCTGTTGGAGTCCCAAGGCATCCCAGCATCACTTGGGAGCACAGTATAGAAGCAGGCCACCTACGAGGTACCTGGACTCTGGAACCTTAATAAAGGAGCTAAGTTCACACTTGTTCATTGCACACAGTACTCAGTCTCACCATTTATTATGAGTGTAACAATTGGCGACGAGATAATGAACGTGACGGAGGTGCGGTCATTCCTGGGACTCCTTAACAATTTTGGTAATTTCGTACCTGGATTAAGCACTCTGCTAGAACCCCTACATGCGCTACTGCACAAGGGAGACGACTGGGTATGGGGGAATTCACAAGAAGCTGCCCTTAAGAAAGCCAGAAATGTATTGTGTTCTAACAAACTGCTTGTCCTGTATAACCCATGTAAACAATTAGTGTTAGCTTGCAATGAGTCGTCATACGGGGTCGGGTGTGTGTTACAACAGGCGAATGAATAGGAATTTTGCAATCGATTGCCAATGCATCCAGGAGTTTGTCCAAGGCCGAAAGGGCCGACTGCATGGTTGTAAAAGAGGCTCTGGCATGCGTTTACGAGGTAAAAAAATGCACCAGTACTTATTTGGCTTCAAGTTCAAGCTTAAAACTGACCATAAGCTGCTAATCTCGGAGAGCAAAGGGATCAATACCAATGCCGCTGGCCGCATCCAAAGATGGGTGCTCACGCTGTCGGCACACAACTATGTAATCCGCCACAGACCGGGCACAGAGAACTGCGCAGATGCTCTCAGTCGGCTATCATTGCCCACCACCGGAGTGGAAATGGTACAGCCAGTGGACTTGCTCATGGTCATGGAGGCATTTGAGAACGAGAAGTCCCCCGTTACGGCCTGCCAGATCAGGACCTGGACCAGCCAGGATCCTGTACTGTCCCTTGTAAAAAAACTGTGTCCTCCATGCGAGCTGGTCCAGTGTCCCAGTGGAGATGCAGGAAGCGATTAAGCCGTTCCACAGATGCAAAGACGAGTTGTCCCTGCAGGCAGACTGTCTTTTGTGGGGCAATTGCGTGGTCTTGCCCATGAAAGGCAGAGACACATTTATTTGCGAACTGCACAACACCCACCCAGGCATTGTAATGATGAAAGCCATAGCCTGGTCTCATGTATGGTAGCCTGTCATCGACTCAGATTTAGAGTCAACTTGCTCTCATTGAGCAATGCACCCAGAGAGGCACCGCTAAGTTTGTGATCATGGCCATCCAAACCGTGGTCGAGGATCCATGTAGACTATGCGGGTCCATTCCAAGGCAAAATGTTTTTGGTTGTCGTGGACAATTAATCAAAATGGATTGAATGTGCAATCATTTGTGTAAGCACATTCACGGTCACCATTGACTGTCCAGAGGCTGCAAAGAGATTTAGATAGGTTAAGCGAATGGGCTAAGGTTTGGCAGATGGAATACAATGTCGGAAAATGTGAGGTCATCCACCTTGGGAAAAAAAAGAGTAAAAGGAAATATTATTTGAATGGGGAGAAATTACAACATGCTGCGGTGCAGAGGGACCTGGGGGTCCTTGTGCATGAATCCCAAAAAGTTAGTTTACAGGTGCAGCAGGCAATCAGGAAGGCGAATGGAATGTTGGCCTTCATTGCGAGAGGGATGGAGTACAAAAGCAGGGAGGTCCTGCTGCAACTGTACAGGGTATTGGTGAGGCTGCACCTGGAGTACTGCGTGCAGTTTTGGTCACCTTACTTAAGGAAGGATATACTAGCCTTGGAGGGGATACAGAGATGATTCACTAGGCTGATTCTGGAGATGAGGGGGTTACCTTATGATGATAGATTGAGTAGACTGGGTCTTTACTTGTTGGAGTTCAGAAGGATGAGGGGTGATCTTATAGAAACATTTAAAATCATGAAAGGGATAGACAAGATAGAGGCAGAGAGGTTGTTTCCACTGGTAGGGGAGACTAGAACTAGGGGGCACAGCCTCAAAATACGGGGGAGCCAATTTAAAACTGAGTTGAGAAGGAATTTCTTCTCCCAGAGGGTTGTGAATCTGTGGAATTCTCTGCTCAAGGAGGCAGTTGAGGCTAGCTCATTGAATGTATTCAAATCACAGATAGATAGATTTTTAACCAATAAGGGAATTAAGGGTTCTGGGGAGCGGGTGGGTAAGTGGAGCTGAGTCCACGGCCAGATCAGCCATGATCCTTTTGATTGGCGGAGCAGGCTCGAGGGGCTAGATGGCCGACTCCTGTTCCTAATTCTTATGTTCTTATGAAAGCGTACGAGCCATGTTTGCCATGCACGGCTTTCTTAATGTCCTAGTCAACGACAATGGGCTGTGCTTCACCAGTGCTGAATTCAAGGAATTCATGACCCGCAACGGGATCAAACATGTCACATCTACTCCGTTCAAGCCCGCATCCAACAGCCAGGCGGAACGGGCAGTTCAGACCATCAAGCAAAGCTTGAAACTGTTGTGTATCTGTAAAGCATGCACTCCCATGTTCCGCCACCAGGGAGCGCATCCCCTGAAGTCCCAAGGGATCCCAGTATCCTTTGGAAGCACTGTATATAAGCCGGCCCCTAAGGCCTGTTCCTCACTCTGGAGTGTCTTAATAAAGACTGAGGTCACTGTTACTTTAACCTCCCTGTGTGCCGTCTCATCTGTGTTAGGAAGACAATAACTGGGGACGAGTATACGAATCCAACACAAAGATGCAGCAAACTGTGGGCATCCTGGAGAAGTTCTCGGAGGGTGAGGACTGGGAAGCCTATGTCGAATGGCGAGTCCAGTACTTTGTAGCCAACAAGCTGGATGGAGAAGGAAACGCTGCAAAAAGGAGAGCGGTCCTCCTCACGGTCTGCTGGGCACCAACCTACAGACTCATGAAGAATCTTCTAGCTCCAGTGAAACCAACAGATAAGTCATATGAGGAACTGTATACACTGGTTCCGGAGCATCTCAACCCAAGGGAGAGCGTGCTGATGGCGAGGTATCGGTTCTACACGTGCTAGCGATCTGAAGGTCAGGAAGTGGCAAGCTACGTCGCCGAGCTAAGGCGACTTGCAGGACAATGTGAGTTTGATGGCTACCTGGAGCAGATGCTCAGAGACTTTCTTGTACTGGGCAAAGGCCACGAGACCATCCTACGAAAACTTTTGACTGTAGAGACACCGATCCTTAGTAAGGCCATTGCGATAGCACAGGCGTTTATGACCACCAGTGATAACACCAAACAAATCTCTCAGCACACAAGTGCTAGCAATGTTCATAAATTAACTGGAACTGTGTTTGCGAGCAGAAATGTATAGGGCAGAAACCACGAGTCTGCAACTGCCTGCAGGCCTCAGGTGACCCAGATGACTGAGAGTCCGCAACAAAGGATGAATGCAAGGCAATTCACACGTTGTTGGTGTTTGGAGGCTTCCATTCAGCCTATTCATGCCGCTTCAAAGGATATGTTTGCAAGAGCTGTGGAACAATGGGGCACCTCCAACGAACTTGCAGACAAGCTGCAAGCTCTGCAAAACCTGCTAACCACCACGTGGCAGAGGAAGATTGGTCCATGGTGGATCAAAGCAATTTCAAGCCTCAGAGAGAGGAGGCAGATGCTGAAGTACACGGGGTGCAACATTTTTGATGAAATGTCCACCTATAATGCTAAATGTAAAATTGAATGGCTTACCCGTAGCCGTGGAACTGGACACTGGCGCTAGCCAATCCATCATGAGTAAAAAGATGTTTGAGAGACTGTGGTGCAACAAGGCACTCAGACCAGCCCTGAGCCCCATCAACACGAAACTGAGAACGGACACCAAAGAGCTCATCACTGTCCTGGGCAGCGCCATGGTCAAGGTCACGGTGCACGAACTGCCACTCTGGATTGTCCCGGGCAATGACCCCACACTCTTTGGAAGGAGCAGGCTGGGCCAAATCCGCTGGAACTGGGATGACATCCGAGTGCTATCACATGTAGATGAGGCCTCGTGTAGCCAGGTTCTTAACAAATTTCCTTCCCTTTTTGAGCCAGGCATTGGAAACTTTTCCGGGGCGAAGGTGCGGATCCACTTGGTCCCAGAGGCACGACCCATTCACCACAAGGCGCATGATGAGGGAGAGAGTGGAAATCGAGCTGGACAGGCTGCAACGCGAGGGCATCATCTCCCCAGTGGAATTCAGCAAGTGGGCCAGCCCAATTGTTCTAGTACTCAAAAGTGATGGCACGGTCAGGATTTGCGGCGATTATAAAGTAACTATTAATCGTTTCTCGCTACAGGACCAGTACCCGCTACCTAAGGCAGACGACCTATTTGCGACGCTGGCAGGAGGCAAGACGTTCACCAAGCTCGACCTGATTTCGGCCTACATGACGCAGGAGCTGGAGGAGTCTTCGAAGGGCACACCTGCATCAACACGCACAAGGGACTGTTCATCTACAACAGATACCCGTTTGGAATTCGGGCGGCTGCAGCGATCTTCCAGAGAAACATGGAGAGCCTACTCAAGTCGGTACCACGCACGGTGGTTTTCAGGACAACATATTGGTCACGGGTCGGGACACTGTGGAGCACCTACAAAACCTGGAGGAGGTCCTCCAGCGACTGGATCGCGTAGGGCTGCGGCTGAAGAGGTCGAAATGCGTCTTCATGGCAACAGAAGTGGAGTTTTTGGGGAGAAAGATCACAGCGGCCCACAGATGCCAAGACAGACGCTATCAGGAACGTGCCCAGGCCACAGAACTGCGGTCGTTCCTGGGACTCCTCAACTATTTTGGTAACTTCCTACCGGCGTTAAGCACCCTCTTCGAGCCCCTATATTGCGTAAAGGTGAGAACTGGGAATGGGGAATAAAACCAAGTAATTGCTTTTGAGAAAGCCAGAAACATTTAATGCCCCAACAAGCTGCTTGTATTGTATAACCCGTGTAAAAGACTTGTGCTAGCATGTGACGCGTTGTCGTACGGAGTCGGGTGTGTATTACAACAAGCTAACATTGCGGGGAAGTTGCCACCTGTCGCCTATGCCTCTAGGAGCTTGTCTTTGGTCGAGAGGGCCTACAACATGATTGAGAAAGAGGCATTAGCGTGTGTGCTCGGGGTAAAGAAAATGCATCAGTACCTGTTTGGCCTCAAATTTGAGCTGGAAACCGATCACAAGCCCCTCATATCCCTGTTCGCTGAAAGCAAGGGGATAAATACTAATGCCTCAGCCTGCATACAAAGGTGGACAATCACACTATCAGCATATAACTCTACCATCCGCCACAGGCCAGGCACTGAGAACTGTGCGGATGCTCTCAGTTGGCTACCATTGCCCACCACGGAGGTGGAAATGGCGCAGTCTGCAAACTTGTTGATGGTGGCGCAGCCCGCAGACTTGTTGATGATCATGGAAGTGTTTGAAAATGATAAATCACCTGCCACGGCCCGCCAGATTAGGACTTGGACCAGCCAAGATCCTCTGCTGTCCCTAGTAAAAAACTGTGTACTCCATGGGAGCTGGGCCAGCATCCCCGTTGAAATGCAAGAGCTAATCAAGCCGTTCCAGCGGCGAAAGGACGAGCAGTCCAATCAGGCAGACTGCCGGTTGTGGGGTAACCGCGTAGTGCTACCCAAAAAGGGCAGGGAGATGTTCATCTCGGATCTCCACAGCACACACCCGGGTATAGTAATGATGAAAGCGATAGCCAGATCCCATGTGTGGTGGTCCGGTATCGAGTCTGACTTAGAGTCCTGTATACGGCAATGCAGCATGTGTGCTCAGTTGAGCAACGCGCCCAGAGAAGCACCACTAAGTTTGTGGTCCTGGCTCTCCAGACCATGGTCAAGGATCCATGTCGACTCTGTGGGCCCGTTTCTCGGTAAAATGCTCCTGGTGGTGCTGGATGCTTTTTCAAAATGGATTGAATAATGTCGGGAAGCACCGCCACCGCCACCATTGAAAGCCTGAGGGCCACGTTTGCCACCCACGGCCTGCCTGACATACTGGTCAGTGACAACGGGCCATGTTTCACCAGTGCTGAATTTAAAGAATTCATGACCCGCAATGGGATCAAACATGTCACCTCAGCCCCGTTTAAACCAGCCTCCAATGGACAGGCAGAGCGGGCAGTACAACCAATCAAACAGAGCCTTAAACGAGTCACACAAGGCTCACTCCAAACCCGCCTGTCCCGAGTACTACTCAGCTACCGCACGAGTCCCCACTCGCTCACAGGGGTGCCCCCAGCTGAGCTACTCATGAAAAGGACACTTAAAACCAGACTCTCGCTGGTTCACCCCAACCTGCATGATCAGGTAGAGAGCAGGCAGCAGCAACAAAATGTAAACGATGGTCGTGCCACTGTGTCACGGGAAATTGATCTGAATGACCCTGTATATGTGTTAAACTATGGACATGATCCCAAGTGGATCGAGGGCACGGTGATAGCTAAAGAAGGAAGTAGGGTGTTTGTAGTCAAACTAGACAATGGACAAATTTGCAGAAAGCACCTGGACTAAACGAGGCTGCGGTTCACAGACTGCCCTGAACAACCCACAGCAGACACCACCTTTTTCGAGCCCACAACACACACACAAAGGATCAACGACACCACCCCGGACCAGGAAATTGAGCCCATCACGCCCAACAGCCCAGCAAGGCCAGGCTCACCCAACAGCCCTGCAAGGCTAACAACACGCTAGCCCAGCAAGGGCACAGCCAACACACCAGAACAGACATTTGTACCGAGGCGGTCCACCAGGGAAAGAAAGGCTCCCGACCGCCTCACCTTGTAAATTGTTTTCACTTTGACTTTGGAGGGGAGTGATTTTGTGTATCTGTAAAGCATGCACTCCCATGTTCCGCCACCAGGGAGCTCATCCCCTGAAGTCCCAAGGGATCCCAGCATCCCTTGGGAGCACTGTGTGTTAGCTGGCCCCGAAGGCCTGTTCCTCACTCTGGAGTGTCTTAGTAAAGACTGAGGTCACTGTTACTTTAACCTCATCTGCAGTCTCATCTGTGTTCGGAACACAATAGAAACGTGTGGCGGAAGGCTCCCTGCAGACCCGGTTGTCCCGAGTGCTGCTCAGCTACCGCACTAGACTCCACTCACTCACCGGGATTCCCCCAGCTGAGCTGCTCATGAAAATGATGCTTAAAACAAGGCTCTCTCTTGTCCACCGTGATCTCCATGATCACGTGGAGGGCAAGCAGCATCAACAAAATGTGTACCATGACCGCGCAAATTTGTCACGCGATATTGAGATCAATGATCCTGTGTTTGTGCTCTATTATGGACATGGTCCCAAATGGCTCGCTGGCACGGTCACAGTCAAAGAGAGGAGTAGGGTGTTTCAGGTCAAACTGATCAATGGACAAATGTACAGAAAACATTTAGATCAAATCAAATTGCGGTTCACCAACAGCTACGAACAACCCCAAGAGGACACCACCAACTTTGACCTTCCAACACACACACAAGTGGCAACTGACATCATAGTTGACCACGGAACTGAACTCATCATCCCCAGCAGCCCAGCAAGGCCAGCTGCTCAACAGCCCAGTGAAGAACTGACCAACCCACCCACACCAGCATTTGTACCGAGACGATTGACAAGGGAGCGCAAAACCCCAGATCGTCTCACCTTGTAAATAAGTGTATTGTTGACTTCACGGGGGAGTGATGTTATGTATTTAACCCTTTGTAACCTGCATCCCTCCTGACCACCAGAGGGCCCACCTGTTGGAGTCCCAAGGGATCCCAGCATATAAGCAGGCCACCCACGAGGTACCTGGACTCTGGAACCTTAATAAAGGAGCTAAGGTCACACTTGCTCATTGCACGCAGTACTCAGTCTCACCATTTCATATGAGTGTAACAATAACCACTTTGATGTAAGTAACAAATGGAGAAGACCTGAAAATTTAGGGGAAAAAAACAGGTTACTCTCTACAAAATTTTGGAGATGCAGCTAGTCACACTAGTCATGCCATTGTGATTTTGTGATGTGATTATCGGTCTTAAAGATGGGAAATATTTTTCTTTATCTGTGCTGCTCTAAATTTATGTTATCGGTTTAGTCATAGGAAGAATAAACCATATACTAGGACCCCTTTATTCAATATTGCCTGCTTTTCTGAATGAAAGTTTCCTGTGCGTACTTTGCTTTTATCTTCTTTCATACTGTTCTGGACTGCATAAATTTAACTAGAGTCAAGGTAGGAGTTTTCAGAGTGGATATGCTGATAATTATTGGCATTCCAATTTTCAATATGGCCAACCACACCTTTTATTGGGTAACGACCTCATTTTCTGTGTTATAGCTGTTGGCCAGAAGTTGCATCTTAACACATTGCCAAAACATCACCAGGGTAAATAATCATGCCAATTGTTGTGATCTGTGTGCAATTCAAATTATAGTCCAATCTACTTAAACTGTTGGTTTTAATTATGCTTGTTGTTGATGGGAGCAAGTTCAGTCTTGGTATCATATTTAATTGCATTGTGTAAGTATAATAAAATTTGTGTATTTTCTTCAGAAACGATAATGCATAATTGCAGTCAAAACAGGGCTGAGTAAGACTGGCTCTGAGGAGGTGATGCAAATGTTAGATTGGGTATTATTTAAATGGTATATTTTATTGTACTTTTAAAGAGTAGTTGCACACCTTCTGCCATTTGGAACTGTTCCGTTCAGTGAAAAACAATGCCACTGAGATAAAGTCTTCACTCAGAGAATGAGGACTACCACATTTTCTCGAAGTAGTTTTTTCCTTCAGCTTGTGAATTAAGATCCAGATGTACAGCTTTCATTTGTCGATCATATATTAACATCACACACAAAAACTAGAGCAAATGAATATTATTTATGGTGATACAGAATAATTCTTTGTTTAGCAGTACAAATATTGTTACCTGTGATCAGCTCAGAATGTGGATATTGACGCAGTTTGGTTAAGTATTTATATTATTTTTATATTTTATAAGTTACCAAAATCAATTTGACTCGGAAATTATGTTGTGTGAAATTACATTAAGACTTAACATGTTTGCATTAAATATATTTGCTATTTTACCAGAGGTGTTAACCTGTTAAAGTAATAAGTTAATGCCTCTATTAAAATAGCAAACAAAGCAATTTGATATGATCAGCATTCATATGGTACTATCAGACATACTTTCAAAGCTTAATATTAATAATATCCATTCTGAGTTTATTACTTTTGAGCAATGTGAAATTGAACAAATGTTGATATATTATGAGCATCGCATATTTTGCATTCTTGTTGTCAAGGTAATAACTTTACACTGCTACAGGCCTTAATTCCAATTTGCCTAGTATTGTGTATATTGAATTTAATCAACTCTCAGTCTGGTTACCAAGTGGGGAGTGCTATCTTGCAGGGAGACAACTGATGTTCTGTCTCTAATTAAAGCAAACTTCCAGCTGTCCAATTCATGAAGCACAACTGGTGTCCATAACCTCCCTCCACTGCTTTAAAGAGGAAGGTATGGAGATGAACAACTATAAATGAAAATGAATCAACAAGTGTTATTTTTTTAAATTGAAACTTTATTGTTCTAAGGAAAAATTATTTTAATTTTACTGCAGGATTACATGGATTCAAATAAATATATACAAGAGTTGCTGAAACAGTTGGAAGAATCACAAAGGAATGTTCGGAGGTACGTACCATAAGAATGCTATTTGTCAACAACTTGCAGTTCTGTAGCACTCATTACATACAGAGAGACATCTTGGAGCACTTTTCAAGGATATTGAGTGAAAATTGAGCAAAGGGCAAAAAGAGACACAGGTGAGGAGAGGGCAAAGAGAGAACCAGAACATAGATCTGGAGGAGATCATGGAGGAAGTGTGGAGTGAGGCTGTTGTGTCCTTACACACTACTATAAATTCACACGAGACACATTCTGCAGACAAAGTCACTCTGTGACTTAACCTTTATTCACAGGATCAAGAAGTGAAGAAGGTGGGTGGAGCTTCCCCTTTTATACCTGAAAGACCAGGCTAGGAGTGTCTCCCACAAATTCAACCCCTGTGGTCAAGGTGTGCATTTCTTAGGTGTATATAGTATGCAGTGTTGTTACATGAAGGTTACAATTACATGAAGGTTACATACATGACAGAGGCCATGGTGGAATTTGCAGGTGAGGATGAGAATCTTGGTCAATTTCCAGGGATACAAACAGCCAGTGAAGCTTTGTGAGGACAGGGCATTTTTTCTTTTAGTTCACATGAGAACATGGGCCACAACATGCTGGATAATTTGTAGTTTTTGCATGGTGGAAATAGCGATGCCAGCAAATAAAATATTGGAGAAGACTGGCTGAGATTAAAAATATGGATTAGGGTTTCAACAATGGAAGAGGAAAAGTAAGGGAAGAAATGGGTAATGTTCTGGAGATAGATAAAAACACTTTTGATAGCAGACTGGATAAAGGTGGGGAAACTGAGCTTAAGATTCAACAGTACACCATAAGACGTTTATCCTCACTCAACCCACACCACACCTAAATTTATCTTGTCTATGAAGTCCTGTAACCCCCTTCCCCTCACCATTGTGTTCCAGTTCCTGACCACCAATCTTCAGTCCTATGAGGAGTCTGTGAAGTAGGTTAGAGATCAATACCTGAAAGGGGAATAGGCAGGAGGGAAAGGTTAGGAGTAGAAGGAATCTGAGGAGCCACAGGCAGCAGAGCAGATGCCGTTAATATTCAGCATGAAAAGATCTAATAATTCTTCATATTTGGCGTCTGAGGTGAGCATGGATGGAAGTTGTTTGAAGGAAATGGTTTGTTGTGGAGAAGAGGAATTGAGAGTTCTTAATCTCCAGGATGATCTCCGAGTCACAAGAGGACTTAGTCATAGGAAGTGATGGTAGACTTTGAGATGATCCAGCCCTATTTTGCGATTGATGGTGAATTCAGTTGTCGGCCAAATGCTTTCCAGCTTGTGGGCAATGAGGTGGAGGGGATAGGATTTCATAGCAACTACTTGACATAACTTTTGCTATAAAATTAATGGCACACTGGTAAATGGAAAGTCATTTCATTTAATCTTAAAGTCCTTAGTAGATGCTAGTGATACACTTTTTTACCTGGGGAATGGGACTAACTGAAACTTGACTAACTCTTGAAAAGAGCCGGCGCAGACTCGATGGTCCGAAAGGCCTCCTTCGATGATTTTTTTCCCATTTCCTCAGCTTTCTCCTCTTTCTCCCAGTTTTTTCCCCTTGTGCTTTGAAAATGGTGAAGCGACACCAGGCTTCTTTACCCAAATGGACAAATGTGAGTCTAAATAGAGAGTGTAGGTAAGCTATTTAATCATAATGGACATCATGGCTGAGGCCTGCCATATCTCCTACATTACAACAATGATTGCATTCCAAAGTACTTTGTTGACTGTGAATCGCTTGGATGTCCTGAGATTGTAAAAGGCAATATATAAATACAAGTCCTTCTTTCTTTGTTCCATATAATCATTGGGAATTTCCTCGGTGGTTCTCCTGATCAGCCGTCGTGACTATGGCGGAAACTCTGTTTATGCAGTCTCCCCAGGGTTCCACCAAAGATCAGGAGAACCCCTGAAGGAAATTCCCAGTATTTATATTTTAAGTATTGTATACTTTGCATATATGGAATACTTTGAAATAAAAACAGTCCAGTTTGGATTAAATTACATTTATTTTGCATGATATTTTTATTTTGGAGCTCTGATTCTTGATTACTCAATTTTTTGCTGTTGGCTTCTTATAGAATCATAGAAGTTTACAGCACAGAAGGAACCCATTCTGCTCACGGCACCTGTGCCGACTCTGAAAGAGCTATCCAATTTGTACCAGTCCCCTTCCCTAACCTCATACACTTTTAAATTTTACTTTTTCAAATATTTATCCACTTTCCTTTTAAAAACTATTTAAAAAAAACTGCTACCACCATTGTTCTAGAAACATAGGAATCTACAGCACAGAAGACGGCTATTTCGGCTCATCGTGTCCGCACCAGCCGACAAAGAGCCACACGGCCCTCGGCCAGCAGCTCTGAAGGTTACAAATAAACCAATGAACAATGGCGGAAAGGAAACGAGCACCCAGACCAAGCAGTCCGCTCCACACAACTGCGACACACCTTGCACCGAAACATTCTACACTCCACCCCAAGTGATCTCCTGGGAGAGGCAAAAACCAGATAAAAACCCAGGCCAATTGGGGAAAAAAATCTGGGAAAATTCCTCTCTGACCCATCCAGGCGATTGAAACTAATCCAGATCACCCTGGCCATATTCGATTCCCTGCACTACTTACCATCGTATCTGCGCCAGCCAACAAGAGGTTATCCAGTCTAATCCCAATTACCAGCTCTAGGTCTGTAACCCTGCAGGTTACGGCACTTTAAGTGCCCATCCAAGCACCTTTTAAATGTGGTGAGGGTTTCTGCACCACCACCCTTCCAGGCAGTGAGTTCCAGACCCCCACAACCCGTTGCGTCAAGAAGCCTCCCCTCAAATTCCCTCTAACCCTTCCACCAACCACATTAAAACTATGCCCCCTCGTAATTGAGCCCTCCACCAAGGGAAATAGGCCCCTGCTATCCACTATATCTAGGCCCCTCAAAATGTTGTACACCTCAATGAGGTCTCCTCTCAGCCTCCTCTGTTCCAATGAGAACAAACCCAGCCTATCTAAACTGTCCTCATATCTAAGATTCTCCATTCCAGACAGCATACTGCACCCTCTCTAATGCAATCATGTCCTTCCTTTAATATGCCGACCAGAACTGCGCGCAGTACTCCATCTGTGGCCTAACCAAAGTATTATACAATTTAAGCATAACCTCCCTGCTCTTGTATTCTATGCTTCGGCCAATAAAGGCAAGCATTCCGTATGCCTTCTTAACCACTTTATCCACTTTCAGAGATCTGTGGACAAGCACTCCAAGGTCCCTTTGTTCATCTACACTTTTAAGTGGCCTACAGCTTAATGTGTATACCCTTTCATTATTAGCCCTCCCAAAGTGCATTACCTCATACTTCTCCGAATTAAATTCCATTTGCCAGTGCTCTGCCCACCTGACCAGTAGATTGATATTCTCCTGCAGTCCATGACTTTCCTCTTAATTATCAACCACACAGCCAATTTTAGCGTCATCTGCAAACTTCTTAATTATACTCCCTATATTCAAATCTAGATCATTGATGTATACCACAAAAAGCAAAGGACCCAGTACTGAGCTCTGCGGAACCCCAATGGAAACATCCTTCCAGTCACAAAAATATCCATCAACCATTACCCTTTGCTTCCTACCTCTCAGCCAATCTTGGATCCAACTAGCCACTTTGCCCTGGATCCCATTGGCTTTAACCTTTGTGACCACTTTATCATGTGGGACTTTATCAGAAGCTTTGCTGAAGTCCATATACACTACATCGTACGCACAACCCTCATCGATCCTCCTGGGTACCTCCTCAAAAAATTCAATCAGCTTAGTCAAACACGATCTTCCCTTAACAAATCCGTGCTGACTGTCCCTAATTAATCCTTGCCTTTCCAAATGTAGATTTATCCTGTCTTGTCTTTCAGGATTTTTTCCAATAATTTTCCCACCACTGAGGTTAGGCTGACAACCCTGTAATTACTCGGTCTATCCCTTTCTCCCTTCTTAAACAAGGGTACTACATTAGCAGTCCTCCAGTCCTCCGGCACCATGCCCAAATACAAAGAAGTTTTCGAGAAGGTATTCCATTTTCTAATAGCCCTGTTCTAAAAAAAATCTCCTGTCCCCCTCCCTTTATTCTTTTGGTGATGATTTTAGATCTATGCCCTCTTGTTAACTTGTTGTAAATGTCTATCGTAGATTTTGACTAATAAGCTTAACTTGCTGAAGAATTTGGCCAACTGAGAGAATTTGTGAAATATATCCGTAAGTATTTTAATGAAATTTAGACAGTTTATTCTAAAGCATGCAATTTGCAATTAGATTTTTGTAGCAAGCTATTGGTAAGTAACTAATGATCTGATTTTTAATTTTGTTTTTCAATGGTAATTTATACATTTTTTTTAAAACACCAGTGCTGTTAATAGATCCAATTTTGTGGTGGGTGATTTTATTTTGAATAATGTTCAGACATTTGCAGCCTATGAATCAGTAGTCGTGGAATGAACATGTCAGTAACAATTCATTTTAGACAGAATTATATGATAACAAAATATTGTCATAATATACAAGAAATGAAAGGTGACAGTAACCTTGGTAAAGCAGTTACGTATGAAATAGCTTTAATTTATTTTTTCCATGTTGAATAGTGAAATGTCACTGTTCACATTTTATCATTTACTTTAGACGAATCAATCTCAAATAGCTTTAGACGTATGTAGTCAAGTGTTAATGTTATTAAAAATATCAAACTGTTGATGGAAAAAAAAATTCAACCACAGGAACAAAATGGTTAATACAACAGTTTAAGCAACAACATATTATGGTTTAAATTTGAGATGATACATTCTGTAGAATAAAGATGCAAGATGTAAATTATAACCAACAAGAACAAAAGCCTGGATATTTTGAGGCTTTAAAATGTTAGAAACATTTTGGTGTATACTTCAATTAATGCCCTTTTTTGGAACAATTTATAGTTGGGGGGTCTGGCCTTTATAGCTTTGGTTCTTTCATTGCAATAATATTTTTAACAGGAATAGTTTTATTTTCATTCCGGGAACAAAGGTTGTTTTATGCAATTTTCTCTTAGGTTTGCTTGTTCACATCCCAGTAACTAAAAGAATAGGGTCTCTTTCAGTGCCCCCATGTAAAACTGCTTACAAGCATTTAATAAACACAAAAAGGAGATATATAGCTGAAGGCCTCTAAGGAACATGGGAAAACACTTGGATATACAGGGGTGCTACTAGAGTGTCTGCAGCCAGACAGATGTCCTGATAAATCAGCCCACAGTACTTCTCAGACTTTATTATTCTGAGGATTTGTGGTTGGCTGATGGTTGTAACCCATTGGGTCACTGGTCACTGAACCTGACATTGAACGATAGGATTGAGTTTACTTTGAGCAAGCTAATAAAACCAAGGATACAAATCTTGAACAGTTAGCTTCTCAGACATAATGGAAACTCATATGGATTTATAACAAGCACAGAGCCAGAGAAACCTCAAAGTGGTGTCATAGTGCAGGTAGAAAATTGTGTACGTGCCGCATTTAAAGTAAAGAATGTCAAGTTTATTTTTTTTTAAGATAACTTAAATAAAGTTTCTGTGGAGTACCGTCTGTTGCTAAAAATTGAAATTTATCACAGCATTCACAAGCTGTCTATTTTAGAGTATGCTTAATAGGTCTTCTTTCCAATCGATGACCTGAATGAGTCTAGACTTTAATATGTGAAGTACAGTACCTTGAAAATATAGGTAAAATGTAGGTTATCCAAAGCCCTATGTAACTTCAGCATTGTTAAGATTATTTTTTTATGTTTTCCCACAGTGATGTGATAAGAAAAGTCCAAGGGAACATAAAAGCATTCATAGAATCTGGGCAACAGTGATTGAATTTTTTCAACTGTAACCCCTGGAAACCCATAATTGTTTAGATCTTAATTTTCCCATGCCTTGTTTTAAAGAGGCACAATGCTCAGCAAATCTTCAGCTGTGCAGAGTAAAATACAAATTTTAATGACTGTTGCGAATAAATAATTGTCTGATGCCTTTTAGTATGCTGTGAAGACACTATTTAGCAGTTTATGCTTTTTTGGCAGAGAATGTTGGGGAAGTAGCTTGAGGTTGATGAAATAAGTGAAGGCAGATTCAAATATTACATGTACCAGGACTTTATTTTTGAGAAAAAAACACTTAACACGGTGAAAGGAGCTGATTGCATTACTTGTTTGAATAAATAATGTATAACTTTCAACACTCAACATCATTCATGTCACCTATGCCTAGCCTCAGAGTAGTACAGTTCCTTCCTAAGCCTGTCTTTAACAGCTTTACCATTATGTTAGATCTGCCTGTCAGTGAGCAACTTATAAAAAATGTGTTTTATGCCAGAAGTTGTGGTCCATCAGAAAGCCTTACAAGAAGGTTTCCACTTGATTTAGGATAAAGGCCACTCCAATAGAAATATTGAATATGGCCCTTACTAATTATACTTGTGCTGTTGTTATCATAAAATATAGATTTACAAAAATATATATACTTTTTTACTGTACCATTAAATAATTTTAAAATGTCAACTATATTCTAATTGTTGGACTTAAACAAAGTAATAATGCCCTTTACCAAGAAATCAAGCATAATAATGTCATAATGTCCCACAGATTTATTAGTATAGAGTTGAATGGACTGTACAAGGGATTTGTATGTTCAACAGTATTTTTGTGGCTTTTTTATGTTCTCAGAATGATTGAAACTTTTTTCTTTAAAAAACACATATTTTATAGCATTTGGAAGCATAATCTTCCATAGAGTATGGATGCCCAATATTTTGGAGCAAGTAGATAGATCCATATGCAACCACTGGAGAAAGAGCTGGTGTACATATCCGCGACATGACTAAAATCGCCTATTTCCACCTCCGTAACATCGCCTGTCTCTGCCCCTGCCTCAGCTCATCTGCTGAAACCCTCATCCATGTCTTTGTTACCTCTAGACTTGACTACTCCAACACACTCCTGGCTGGTCTCCCATATTCTACTCCACATAATCTTGAGGTCATCCAAAACTTGGCAGCCCCTGTCCTAACTCGCACCAAGTCCCGCTCACCGATCAACCTTGTGCTCACTGACCTATATTGGCTCCCGGTTAAGCAATGTCTCAATTTCAAAGTTCTCATCCTTGTTTACAAATCTCTCCATGGCCTCTCCTCTCCTTCAGCCTCACAATCCCCTGAGATATCTGCGCTCCTCAAATTCTGCCATCTTGAGCATCCCTCATTATAATTGCTCAACCATTGGTGGCCGTGCCTTCAGCTGCCTGGGTCCTATGCTCTGAAACTCCCTCCCTGAACCTCTCTGCCTCTCTATCTCTCTTTCCTCCTTTAAGACGGTCCTTAAAACCTACCACTTTAACCAAGCTTTTGGTCATCTGCCGTAATTTCTTCTTATGTGGCTCGATATCAAATTTATTTGTTTTGTCTTATAACACTCCTGTGAAGCGCCTTGGGACGTTTTACTACGTTAAAGGTGCTATATAAATACAAGTTGTTGTGTGATTAAGTTGCTTTGGTGTCTGTCAGAATCACGATCAAATGTTGACACTCATACAAAAATAAATCAGGATGCCCATATAGGAGAACAATTAGGATGCTATCCACTCAAATTGGATAGGAGACTGGAGATCCAATGGAATAGTGTGCAGCAAAATGTTGGTGCTGGAGATGGAGGTTGGCAGCTGATACCAGCGCTGGGAGAAAGAGGCGAGGCTGGGGAGGCCGAAGGACTCCTTGCAGAGCTTGGACGAGCACTGCTGCTCCTCCTGGTCCACAAGGTTTCCACAAAAAAGTTACATTTTTAAAGTATCTTGGCCTCTTCTGGCAGGATTGGGTGACCTTCCCATGCCTGTTCTCAGATAAGTTAAGGTGTTGGGAATGCTGAGCAATGCTCCTACCATCTTAACTCCCTGCCCACACCATTCCCATTGATGCGAGACGGGGATGGCTTTAGTCTATCTCACATTTTCTAAGAAACACACATTTATTTGGTCAATGGAAAAGTGCTAAATCAATAGCTTCATGACCTGAAGACTACTTCAGGCATGTGGATTATCTGCACCTTAAAATGCACTGACCCTGGTAGAAGATACAGCCCTGTTCTTTTTTTCTTTGTGATACTCGGGTATGATCGACTTTTTTGGTTCCCACTGGAAAAAAACTGTATTTGTCTGAATATGCATGCATGACACAAAGATTTCTAATGTAGAGATGCTAGTTGTTGGAGCTGTGAGGTGTTGCCACTGGTGAGCTATCACATACTCCTTTCAGGAAAAAGCAGTGAGGTATTTAAGCATGTGAAGACATCGTTTGTTCTTTCAGGTACTTGAATTTCTCACTGGTTAGTGGAAGGCTGGTAGCTTCTCCTTTTTAACATTTAACATATGTATATATGAATATATTATATATAAATATATAGTGTTAACAGAATGGATTTGAAAACAGCTTCTTCGAAGAAATAGATGCAGGAGTAGGCCATTCAGCCCTCCGAGCCTGCACCACCACTCAATAAGATCATGGCTGATCCTTCACCTCAGTACCCTTTTCCTGCTTTCTCTCCATACCCCTTGATCCCTTTAGCCGTAAGGGCCATATCTAACTCCCTCTTGAATATATCCAATGAACTGGCAGTAGGGAATTCCACAGGTTAACAACTCTCTGAGTGAAGAAGTTTCTCCTCATCTCAGTCCTAAATGGCCTACCCCTTATCCTTAGACTGTGTCCCCTGGTTCTAGACTTCCCCAACATCGGGAACATTCTCCCTGCATCTAACCTGTCCAGTCCCGTCAGAATTTTATATGCTTCTATGAGATCCCGTCTCATCCTTCTAAACTCCAGTGAATACAGGCCCCGTCGATCCAGTCTCTTCTGCTATGTCAATCCAGCCATCCAGGGAATCAGTCTAGTGAACCTTCGCTGCACTCCCTCAATAGCAAGAACGTCCTTCCTCAGATTAGGAGACCAAAACTAAACACAATATTCCAGGTGAGGCCTCACCAAGGCCCAGTACAACTGAGTAAGACCTCCCTGCTCCTATACTCAAATCCCCTAGCTATGAAGGCCAACATACCATTTGCCTTCTTCACCGCCTGCTGTACCTGCATGCCAACTTTCAATGACTGATGTACCATGACACCCAGGTCTTGTTGCACCTCCCCTTTTCCTAATCTGCCACCATTCAGATAATATTCTGCCTTCCTGTTTTTGCCCCCAAAGTGGATAACCTCACATTTATCCACATTATACTGCATCTGCCACATGTTTGCCCACTCACCAAACCTGTCCAAGTAACCCTGCAGCCTTTTAGCATCCTCCTCACAGCTCACACCACCACCCAGTTTAGTGTTATCTGCAAACTTGGAGATATTACACTCAATTCCTTCATCTAAGTCATTAATGTATATTGTAAATAGCTGGGGTCCCAGCACTGAGCCCTGCAGCACCCCACTAATCACTGCCTGCCATTCTGAAAAGGACCCGTTTATCCCGACTCTGCTTCCTGTCTGCCAACCAGTTCTCTATCCACGTCAGTACATTACCACCAATACCATGTGGTTTGATTTTGCACACCAATCTCTTGTGTGGGACCTTGTCAAAAGCCTTTTGAAAGTCCAAATGCACTGGTTCTCCCTTGTCCACTCTACTAGTTACATCCTCAAAAAATTACAGAAGATTTGTCAAATATGATTTCCCTTTCATAAATCCATGCTGACTTGGACCGATCCTGGTCACTGCTTTCCAAATGCGCTGCTATTTCATCTTTAATAATTCATTCCAACATTTTCCCCACTACTGATGTCAGGCCAACTGGTCTATAATTACCTGTTTTCTCTTTTTTTTTAAGTGGTGTTACATTAGCTACCCTCCAGTCCATAGGGACTGATCCAGAGTCGATAGACTGCTGGAAAATGATCACCAATGCATCCACTATTTCGAGGGCCATTTCCTTAAATCCTCTGGGATGCAGACTATCAAGCCCCGGGGATTTATCGGCCTTCAATCCCATCAATTTCCCTAACACAATTTCCCGCCAAATAAGGATTTCCTTCAGCTCCTCCTTCTCACTAGACCCTCAGTCCCCTAGTACTTCCGGAAGGTTATTTGTGTTTTCCTTCGTGAAGACAGAACCAAAGTATTTGTTCAACTGGTCTGCCATTTCTTTGTTTCCCCATTATAAATTCACCTGAATCTGACTGCAAGGGACCTACGTTTGTCTCACTAATCTTTATCTCTTCACATATCTATAGAAGCTTTTGCAG
Organism: Pristiophorus japonicus; assembly: GCF_044704955.1. Taxonomy (NCBI): domain Eukaryota; kingdom Metazoa; phylum Chordata; class Chondrichthyes; family Pristiophoridae; genus Pristiophorus; species Pristiophorus japonicus. The sequence continues at coordinate 69,806,147 of NC_091979.1, forward strand.
TCAGTTTTTATGTTCCTAGCAAGCTTCCTCTCATACGCTATTTTCCCCCTCCTAATTGAACCCTTTGTCCTCCTCTGTTGAATTCTAAATTTCTTCCACTCCTCAGGTTTGCTGCTTTTTCTGGCCAATTTATATGCCTCTTCCTTGGATTTAACACTATCCTTAATTTCCCTTGTTAGCCATGGTTGAGCCACCTTCCCCGTTTTATTTTTACTCCAAAAGGGGATGTACAATTGTTGAAGCTCATCTATGTGATCCTTAAATGTTTGCCATTGCCTATCCACCGTCAACCCTTTAAGTATCATTTGCCAGATGGATGCCTCCAACCTCAAAAAATCTATGAACTTACCTGCTGGTCTGGATGGTACGGTGACTTGCAGTCCTGGGCCTCTCTGCGTAGGCCTGCGTAGAGGCCCACGTATCCCAGGAGCGTAGGCAATTCACAAGCACCCCCGGGATCACATATACCAGCCCAACCAATGAAAGTAGGGGGTCCCCCATTCATACTTATGGTGAGTTCTGTTTCTATGGAGCTGCCATAAGTATAAATGGGAATACTCCCAAAAATGCACAAACACATTAAATAAATTAAAAAAACATGTTACATATTTAAAATTAATTAAAATACAATTTAATCAATTATTTTATGCAAAAATTTGTACCTAAAATTCTGGCCTCGCCAGGTCCATACGAAGTGCGCACGGACCTAGCGAGGCCTCACAAAATCAGGTTTTCGGGGCGTGATGCGCATGCGGCAAAAAACAGCTTTACCGATCTGTCAAGAGGAAGGACTTTCACGCAGCCAAGATTGGGCTATTTGCCCAATTCATGCCCAGCGAATTTCCTTCAAACTTTTACGCCTGATGAAAACAGGCGCATAGCCTACTTTTACTAGCATAAGAGTTTTAACACATATAAAAATTACATTTCAATACACATTTTTACAGAAACAACCCTGTCCATTAAGGTAACTTTATTTTTAACACTATTAAGACATATTTAGTGAAAAAAAAATTTTTCTAAAACATTTAATTACATTTCATTTCACTTAATTTTAAATATGTGAGGTGTTTTATTTATTTATTATTTTGTGTTTAGGTGTTTTAGGGTTTTTTCTCATTGATTGTGCAAGTTCCCATTACTAACGGAATTCCCATTTTTATCAATGTGAATACTGCATCGTGATTGGTTGTCCAGGCCCACGTGACTCCAGCTTGGACTTGCGTACCTGAAAGGCATCTTCCCATGCGCGGCGCAGCAAATCTAGGCCTTGAACAAGGATCTTACATTCCTCCAAGACCATCAGGTACTTTCGCAGATTTTTTTCGGGTCAGAGGCGTTCATAGGAAGGAAGCCTCCAACCTCAATCTCAGGCCCTTTTTTCTTTGATTTTTAAAAAAATATGTTTTAACAGGGCTAAAAATAAACTTTCCTTAATGGATAGGATTTTTAATATATAAATGAGTGATGACATTTTATTTTTCTACTTTTTAAAACTTACGCTGCCACTGTAAGAATTTCGAGGGTATTCGCTGGGCAGGAGTTGTTTGATCCAGCGACAATGAAGGAAAGGCAATATATTTCCAAGTCAGAATGGTGTGTACTTGGAGGGGAACTTGCAGGTGATGGTGCTCCAATGCACCTGCTGCTCTTGTACTTCTAGGTGATAGAGTTTGTCGGTTTTGGATGTGCTGCCGAAGAAACCGTGGCGAGTTGCTGCAGTGCATCTTATAGATGGTACACTCTGCAGCCATGGTGCACCGGTGGTGGAGTGAGTGAATGTCGCAGGTGGTGGATGGAGTGCCAATCGAGTGGGCTGCTTTGTCCTGGATGGTGTCGAGCTTCTAGAGTGTTATTGGAGCTGCACTCATCCAGGCACGTGGAGAGTATTCCATCACACTCCTGACTTGTGCCTTGTAGATGGTGGAAAGGTTTTGGGGAGTCAGGATGTGAGACACTAGCTGCAGAATACCCAGCCTCTGACCTGTGCTCGTAGCCACAATATTTATGTGGCTGGTCCAGTTAAGTTTTTGGTCAATGGTGACTGCTAGGATGTTAATGGTAGGGAATTTGGCGATGGCAATGCCGTTGAATGTCTAAGGGCGGTGGTTAGACTCGTTCTTGTTGGAGATAGTCATTGCCTGGCACTTTTTTGGTGCGAAAGTTACTTGCCACTTACCAGCCCAAGCCTGAATATTGTCCAGATCTTGCCGCATGCAGGCATAGACTGCTTCATTATCTGAGGAGTTGTGAATGGAACTGTGCAATCATCAGCAAACATCCCCACTTTTCACCTTATCATGGAATGGAAGGTCATTGATGAAGCAGCTGAAGATGGTTGGTCCTAGGACACTGCCCTGAGGAACTCCTGGAGCGATGTCCTGGGGCTGGGATGATTGACCACCAACAACCACAACCATCTTCTTTTATGTTAGGTATGATTCAAACCAGTAGAGAGTTTTCCCTCTGATTCCCATTGACTTCAATTTTACTAGGGCTCCTTGAGGCCACACTCGGTCAAATGCTGCCTTGATATAAAGAACAGTCACTCTCACCTCACCTATGGAATTCAGTTCTTTTGTTCATGTTTGGACCAAGGCTGTAAGGAGGTTTGGAGCTGAGTGGTCCTGGTCGAAACCAAACTGAGCATCGGTGAGCAGGACATTGGTGAGTAAATGCCGCTTGATAATCTAATTTTAGGTAGATCTGCTGTAGCCTTTTGATTGTGATGCAGCTTTGAAGGTACAAAATTCTTAGTTTTGTTTGATGACACTCTTGTGAAACGCCTTGGGATGTTTTACTATGTTAACAGCGATATATAAATGCAATTTGTTCTTGTACTTCACTGTAGTCAACCCCAAGATCATCATTAAACTGCAATGTGAACAAATCCTTTCACTAGGTTCTTGTAGGACTTTTGGGGCCATAATTTCAGTTGTTGGCAAAAACGGTAGTTTTATGCCAAAATTACCGTTTTCGCTGCGCTACTGTTTTTAGGCCTAAATTTCGGCCTTTACTTTTGCGCCGTAAAATTTGGCATTGCACAAGGATTTACGAGGCAAACCACGAGTTTCGGCAACTTTAGTCCGAGGCCGGTAGCGCTGCGAGAGAAGCCTTGGGAGGGAAGAAAAAAAATGGAAAAAAACATTCACAAAACCCTTACCTACTAAATTATTGAAAAATAATAAAAAAAATAAACAGTTGAACTTACCTTTTTTGCAGGTCTTCATACTTACCGCTGCTGGTAGGGCTGCACCAACAGGTTTGACCTGTCGGTATTCTGGGCGTGGCAGAGAGTGCCGAAAGTACAACGGTAATGCAATTCACGGCTGTTATGTATGCAACCCTATGTAACCAGTATTATACTACCACCAGAGGGCATACCTGTTGGAGTCCCAAGGGATCCCAGCATCCCTTGAGAGCACTGGTTTTTAAGCAAGCCTCCCATGCTGTACCAGCACTCTGGAGTTGAAATAAAGGAACTAAGGTCATACGTACTCACGTTTACGGTACCCAGTTACTTTACTTTATTTGGGCCATAATAACTGGCGACGAGATAATCAACCACCTCGTGAAAATGCAGAGAACTGTTGGTATCCTGGAGAAATTCTCAGAAGGGGACGATTGTGAGGCCTTTGTGGAGCGACTCGACCAATACTTCGTGGCCAATGAGCTGGAAGGGAGCGCGAATGCTGCCAAACAAAGGGCGATCCTCCTCACCGTCTGCAGGGCAATAACCTATGGCCTCATGAAGAATCTTCTCGCTCCGGTGAAACCAATCCCCAAATCGTATGAAGAACTGTGTACGCTGGTCCGGGAGCACCTAAAGCCGAAGGAGAGCGTTCTGATGGCAAGGTATCGATTTTACACATGTCAGCAGTCTGAAGGCCAGGAAGTGGCGAGCTACATCGCCGAACTAAGGCGCCTTGAAGAACATTGCGAATTCGATGGATTCTTGGAGCAAATGCTAAGAGACTTTTTCATGCTTGACATTGGGCATGAGGTTATCCTTCGCAAACTATTGACTGTTGAAACACCGAACTTGAGCAAAGTCATAATGATAGCCCAGGCATTTATGTCCACCAGCAATAACACAAATTTTGCAACATAAAGAGGTTTTGGCAAGTACTGTACACAAAGTAACGTAGTTTTCAGGCAGGAATGCATATAACAGAACGTACACGCCTGCAACTGCATGACCTCAGATGACCCAGAGTCTGCCATCAAGTGTTAATGCGAAGCAATTGACACCTTGTTGGCGCTGCGGAGGTGATCATCGAGCCCATCAATGCTGCTTCAAACACTATGCGTGCAAAGGCTGTGGAACAATGGGACACCTCCAGCGAGTGTGCAGGCGAGCTGCAAACCCTGCAAACCACCACGTTGCAGAGGAAGACTGATCCATGGCAGATCAAACTGAACTAGAGACTCAAACTGAGGATGCAGAAGTGTATGGGGTACACACCTTCACCACAAAATGTCCACCGATCATGTTAAAAGTCGAACTGAACGGAATTCCAGTATCCATGGAACTGGACATGGGTGCGAGTCAGTCCATCATGAGCAAAAAGACCTTCGACAGGCTGTTGTGCAACAAGGTACACAGGCCCAAGCTGAGCCCTATTCATACCAAGCTGAGAACTTACACTAAAGAGTTGATCCCTGTAATTGGCAGCGCAGCAGTGAAAGTCTCCTATGATGGAGCAGTACATGAACTCCCACTATGGATTGTACCAGGAGATGGTCCCAAACTGTTCGGCAGAAGCTGGCTGGGAAAAATCCGCTGGAACTGGGACGACATCTGAGCACTTTCGTGCGTCGATGACGCCTCTTGTGCCCAGGTTCTGAGCACGTTTCCATCGTTATTTGAGCCAGGCATCGGAAGTTTCTCGGGGGCGAAGGTACAGATCCACCTGGTTCCCGGTACATGACCAATCCACCACGGGCGGTGCCACATATGGTGCAAGAGAAAGTGGAGATCGAGCTGGACAGGCTGCAACGAGAAGGCATCATTGCGCCGGTGGAGTTCAACGAGTGGGCCATTCCAATTATTCCGGTCCTCAAGGGCGATGGCACGGTCAGAATTTGTGGGGACTATAAAGTAACGATTAACCGTTTTTTGCTGCAGGACCAGTACCCGCTACCCAAGGCAGATGACCTATTTGCGACGCTGGCAGGAGGAAAGTCGTTCATCAAGTTGGACCTGACCTCGGCCTACATGACGCAGGAGCTGGCGGAATCTTCGAAAGGCCTCACCTGCATCAACACGCACAAAGGTTGTTCATCTACAATAGATGCCCGTTTGGGATTCGATCGGCTGCGGCTATTTTTATAGGAACATGGAGAGCCTGCTAAATTTGATTCCGCGCACTGTGGTTTTCCAGGACGACATATTGATCATCGGTCGGGACACCATAGAACACTTGAAGAACCTGGAAGAGGTTCTAAGTCGGCTAGATCATGTGGGACTCAGGTTGAAATGCTCGAAGTATGTTTTCTTGGCACCGGAGGTCGCGTTCTTAGGGAGAAGGATCGCGGCAGATGGCATCAGACCCACCGACGCCAAGACAGAGGCCATCAAGAATGTGCCGAGACAGAACGTGATGGAGCTGCGGGACTCGTCAATTATTTTGGTAATTTCCTACCTGGATTAAGCACCTTGCTAGAACCTCTACATGTGTTGCTACGCAAGGGAGATGACTGGGTATGGAGAAAATCACAAGAGGCTGCTTTTAAGAAAGCCAGAAATCTGTTATGTTCCAACAAACTGCTTGTTCTGTACAACCCGTGTAAACGTTTAGTGCTAGCTTGCGATGCGTCTTCGTACGGGGTCAGGTGTCTGTTACAACAAACAAACAAATCGGGAACATTGCAACCGGTCCCGGAGTTTGCGTCCAGGAGTTTGTCCAAGGCAGAAAGGGCCTACAGCATGATTGAAAAAGAAGCTCTGGCATGCGTTTACGGGGTAAAACAAAATGCCTACCAGTATCTGTTTAGGCTTAAGTTTGAGTTAGAAACTGACCATAAGCCGCTCATATCGCTATTCTCAGAGAGCAAAGGTATCAATACCAATGCCTCTGCTTGCATCCAAAGATGGGCGCTCATGCTGTCTGCATATAACTATGTAATCCGCCACAGACCAGGCACAGAGAACTGCGCTGATGCTGTCAATCGGCTACCATTGCCCACCACTGGGGTGGAAATGGCGCAGCCTGCAGACTTGCTCTTGGTGATGGATGCATTTGAAAACGAAAAGTCACCCATTACGGGCCTGCCAGATCAAGACCTGGACCAGCCAGGATCCTTTACTGTCCCTTGTAAAAAAAACTGTGTCCTCCATGGGAGCTGGTCCAGCGTCCCAGCGGAGATACATGAAAAGATCAAGCCGTTCCAGCGGTGGAAAGACAAAATGTCCATACAGGCAGACTGTCTTTTGTGGGATAATCACGTGGTTTTGCCTAAGAAAGGCAGGGAAACGTTCATAAGCGACCTACACAGTATCCACCCAGGCATAGTAATGATGAAAGCTATAGCCAGATCCCATGTGTGGTGGCCTGGCTAAGTTTGTGGTCATGGCCCTCCAAACATGGTCTAGGATCCACGTTGACTTTGCTGGCCCGTTTCTCGGCAAAATGTTTTTGGTTGTTGTGGATGCTTATTCGAAATGGATTGAGTGTATAATAATGTCTGTAAGCACGTCCACTGCCACCATTGAAAGCCTACGAGCCATGTTTGCCACGCACGGCCTGCCTGATGTCCTTGTCAGCGACAATGGGCCATGCTTCACCAGTGCTGAATTCAAGCAATTCATGACCTGCAATGGGATCAAGCATGTCACATCTGCCCCGTTCAAGCCCGCATCCAACGGCCAGGCAGAACGGGCAGTCCAAACCATCAAGCAAAACTTGAAATGCGTATTGGAAGGCTCCCTGCAGACCTGCCTGCTCAGCTACCGCACCAGACCTCACTCACTCACCAGGGTTCCCCCAGCTGAGCTGCTCATGAAAAGGACGCTGAAAACAAGGCTCTCTCTTGTCCACCCTGATCTTCATGATCACGTCGAGGATAGGCGGCATCAACAAAGCATGTACCATGATCGCACAAATTTGTCACGCGATATTGAAGTCAATGGCCCTGTATTTGTATTAACTATGGACATGGTCCCAAATGGCTTACTGGCACTGTCATAGCCAAAGAAGGGAGTAGGGTGTTTCAGGTCAAATTCGCAAATGGACTAACTTGCAGAAAGCATCTGAACCAAACCAAATTGCGATTCACAGACAGCCACGAGCAACCCAAAGAGGACATCACCAACTTCAACCCTCCAACGCACACACAAGTGGCAACCAACATCACAGTTGACCACGAAGCTGAACTCAACATCCCCAGCAGCCCAACAAGGTCAGCTGCACAGCAGCCCAGCGATGAACCAACCAACTCACCTACACCTGCATTTGTACCGAGATGATCGACTAGGGAGCGAAAGGCCCCAGATCGTCTCACCCTGTATATAAGTGTACTATTGACTTTGGGAGGGAGTGATGTTATGTAACCAGTATTATACCGCCACCAGAGGGTGTACCTATTGGACTCCCAAGGGATCCCAGCATCCCTTGGGAGCAATGTATATAAACAGGACTCTCATGCTGTACCAGCACTGTGGAGTTGGAATAAAGGAACTAAGGTCACACTTACTCACGTCTACGGTACTCAGTTACTTTACTTTATTTGAGACATAATAGCGGCGTTGCACGTCATTTCACGTTGGCGCATCTTTTCCCGGCGGTACGTGGAAGCACCGCTGCAAAAAGATGCCCGAAGATCTTGCTGACCGGATTTTCGCCGCGGAGGGTCGAATCGCAGTGAAAACCTGGTCGCAAAATCGGCGAAATTCTAGCCCGTTAATGTCTGTGTAAGGAACAGGCTTGATGGGTTAGGTGGCCTTCTCTCCAACTTTTGATGAAACCGATGAAAGAATGGCTTAATGGGGTGAATAGTCTTTTGTCCGTGAATAGGTTCTTAATAGGATAGTACCACTAGATGCCATAGAGTTAAGTTTAAAACATCTACCCAGCTGTTACAGAAAGAGTATTTCTTGTATGATATAGGCTGCAGATAATACCAACAAATAAAATTTATGTGGGATGTTGGAACTACATGTAGTGAACAGTTCAGTCTGTGACTAAAGGAATGAAGAATACGTAGAGGCCAAATTATGCCAGTTTATATGGAGGAAGGAAATTGTTCAGGAAGACATTCTACTAGCTCCCTGTTACCTGACACCACTCCCAGGGTTTTCTTGTGGCAGCAACATCAAACATGTAAGTCCACACAGATATGGGTGGACATATAATAAGATGTAAATGACCAGAATGCATCATATGATGTATCTTCTGTCAATTGCTTCTCAGTAATGCTGGCGGAAGGACTGCTGATGGACTGTTGCTATGAGGGTTTTAAATTTTAAAGGGGCCGTTTATTTAACACTATCAGTGAATAATTGCACTAAACAAAGCTGGAATTTTCAACATTGGAATTGAAAAACCACTTTCTATTCTTCAGCCAACACCATCAGCCATGCTTTCCTTCCCCTGCCAGCTGCCAATGACGGTATAAAGGGCCCTGGCACCAGACCAAGTTATGTTAATTATCCTAACTCCAGGAAATCAGCCGAAGTCAAGAGTTATAGGCATGGAAAAGATGGAAATCCTGTTCTCTGAAGATCATTGCGGTAAAGAAACAAAATCCATTCATAATTTTTTAAACTGCACACTGTTAGTGCTTATGAATTTTGGCATAAAATAGTTTTGATTTATATTTTTTAGATGGGTGAGGGTTAACTCCCATAAAACTTTTTCAGTTGCAGCATAAACAGAAGAGCTTGAGGCAGGCGGGAGACAGTTTAGCCTTTTTGGGCAGCCATACCAAGCTTTTATTCCCTTTGTTGAGAAAACTGCCATGTAACATAAACAGGGCAATTCATCAACAGGGGGAAAAGCACTAATTACTCAGAGTTCCAATGCGGGTTGTTAAACATAAGATTTTCAGAGAAAGTTAACGTTTTATTGACTCATTTTGTAAAAATTTACATTTGCTACCTTTAATTAGTTTCATTTAGGTTTCGCCCCAAAGTCTGTGAAATAATTGTTCTGTAAACAGGTCTCTGATAAAAAGAAGTTCGATCACAATTCAAATCTCTGGTTTTGTTGAGGGCACATTGATGGAGCTTTCTCTGTGGGGGCAGGAATTGGGACAGAATTCAGAACAGGAGCCGTATCCACTGGTTAACATCCTGTTTGTGTTACATCACAAATCCTATGGGCAGAAGGGAAAAGTGGTCATCCTATAAATGGTCCAGACGAGCAATTTATGAATCTAGGATGGGATGATGTTAAATGTGTGAACGCTGTCATATCTACCCTCCAACCCACCCTTCTAAGAAGCACCTGTATAAAACAGGTGTTCTTGCGAGGAGCAGATGAAGATGGAAATGGTGTTCTAAAGGGAAACTGTGAAAAATTTATTGAAGGAAACAGGTTTTTTTAGCAATAATTTTGCTTTGGCTGCTTGTATTTTCTTTTCCCTGTTCAACTGATGTTTTCAGCATCAAGTCCTCATGGAGAGAGTTGTCTCACTGGGGAATTTCCTATAAAATATCTGAAGACTGCAATAAGGAATTTCGAATGGGGATTTATACATGATTTATCTCTTGGAAGAGGAGGGGGAGCAAGAGCATGTGCAGAGATCCATCTAATCAGGCAGCACCAAAGAAGTTCTAGAACCTCCACGGGTATATATATCAACTATTTCTCTCGAGTTGTGTCTCGGGAGGCTATGAGTCTGCTCAGAAGCCCTTGACCTTGGCTCGTTGCTGCAGATGGAACTCCATACCAGATCAAGGACTGCGCTCAAAATTACAAGGATGGTTAGAACAGCCCTGAACCTTTTTGCGACAGGCTCATTTCAGGGAGCCAATTCGGACTTCTGAAACATTAGTCAGTTTGCTGTGCATATTTGCATTAGGCACGTTTGCCAACTTTGCACAATTTATCCAGCTTGACTGATCCAAGGCAAATGAATTGACTGTAAACTTTTATAGTATTGCACAATTTCCCAGGGTTTTTGGGGTGACTATCAACATTTATGTGGCTATAGGTACCATGTTTGTTAACCCCCAACATTATGTCTACAGAAAGGGAATGCATTCCCTGAACTTACAATGTCTGCACGATTACAGGCACCAATTCCTGCATGTGAATGCAAAGTATGCCATGACGCTTATATTCTCCAACACGTTAGCATCCCTGTTCTTCTTCAAAATCCAAAATCAAGGCGCAGTGCCAGGATAGGTCATTGGAGACAAAAGCTACCTCCCAAGGCTCATCAAATCACTGTGTCAGACCACTATTGCCTTGAGGATTGCTACAGCAATGAATCAGAATTCGAATAGAACAATATAGGATTCTACAAAAGAATTCTCAGATGCCTGGATAGGTCAGGGAGTGTCATACTTTATGGTCCTAGCACTGTTTCACGTGGTGTGTTTGCCTGCTGCATACTAATTTCTACTAAAGGTAGATATTGCAGAAGAGAAGGGGGAGACAGATGCATAACGTCATTTTTTATGCACATACATTTAAATTACAAAGCAAGTAGAAATCACAACAATGATTGCATGCTTTGTCCTGAAATCATTCAAATTAAGGTAAAGTGCAGGATAAGGACCCGGGAGCTTGCATCTGGGTGGAGCTGAAGAAACTATTGCATTCATTTGATAAACTTGGTTGAACTCTGTTGTCCTGTAGCCCTTGGTTTTCAACTTCAAAATGCATGAGAAATATATTGCAGGCAGTGTGCTCCCAGCTCATTAGTTGTTGTTGTATCATTTTATCACGGTTCATATAAAGGTGGTTTTGTGGAGCTCTGTGGGTTGTGGGTCATTATGAATCCCCATGTATGAGAGTTGCATACAGTTGCTAGTTCAGATTTAATTATCAGTAGAGTTAGTGAAGTACCACTTCTTTTATTATTTTTCTAACAAGGAAATATATATTCAAAAGGGAGTTAGATATGGGCCTTATGGCCAAAGGGATCAAAGGGTATGGAGAGAAAGCAGGAAAGAGGTACTGAAGTTGAATGATCAGCCATGATCTTATTGAATGGCAGTGCAGGCTCGAGGGGCCGAATAGCCTGCTCCTGTACCTACTTTCTATGTTTCTATGAGCTGTGAGTTAAAAGCTTTGTAAAAATAGTGCAACCTGCTGCATTGTGTCATACTATTGTTACTTTTACTTTTAATAAACCTGTTCTGTAGTTTATAGCCTATTCCATAAACTTAATTCTTCTGCTATACAAAGTCCACGAGGGCTCATGTCACATCCAACAAGCTAAATTCGGGAGCCAGGACTAATTAATCCTGGGCAGTGCTACAATACAGATGCTGCCAGCATTGTGCGGTGGACACCGATTCGCTGAATTTCTTTAAGCGAGAGCTAGATCTGTTTTTGGCCGGGGCAGAGATCACCTCATACAAAAGGTATGTACAGCATAAAATTATCAGGACCAGCGTGATCTCCCAGACTAGTTTTGATCACTTAAGGGGGTCAGAGAAGAATTCCACAGATTTAAATCCCCAATTTAATCTGGGTTTTTAATTGGCTTTTCACTTTTCTCTCAATGTGTGGGACAGGCTGGATGGACTAGAAGGTCTTTTCCTCTCCATCATTGTTCATATGCTGCACATGTAACATCACATTTCGGCTTGCAGGGAATGAGGATCTACTTACAAGCATGGCTCTTTGTGCCGAGAGAAACATAAAAATGCTAATTTAAGTACAAGTACAAGTTCCTGCGTTAATTCTCTCGCAAAATTTCCATTCATATAAGCCAACTTGGATTTCTACGCACTGCAGCTTTATGCAAAATCATTCATTGGCTGTGTGTTTTTAAGCATATATTATAAGGAACAAAGGAATGGTACTAGACCATTCAGATCCTCGAGCCTGTTCTGCTATTCAATTAGATCATAGCTGATCAGTATCTTCACTCCATTTACTCACCTTAGTTCCATATCCTTTAATACTCTTAACTCATAAAAAATCTGAGTCAGACATTTGCTTTTCTAAGAGGCAAAGCTGAATTTTTAAAATAAAATTAATTGCAATTTTATGATCTTTATTCTGTTCACATCCTTTTGCAATCCAAGGATAAATCATCACAGTCCTTTCTACCCCTCTCTTTTTCTGGCTCTGATTTTCTTGTTTTTACTTTTCCACTCCACTTTTGTTGGATATTAATCCTTGAATGTCCATGAGCCAGGCAATTTACTTATATATCTGGAAAGTGAGTGTGACTGGGCTATTTGTGCATATAGACATCAAAGAGGAACATGGCCCTGTTTTCACCCAGCATCTATGCGTGCACAATTCCAGTGGATGTCCACGGGTAGTGATCAGGATTTGACTGATAGTTCTCCTCCTTGGGTTGCTGAGGCTAGCTGTGCACGCAGCAGACTTTGGTTGAGGTGAGCTAATTTGACACAGGCCAGGGATTGAACATGGGAACTTACCGGCAATGATGACACAGTGCCACAAAAGAGTGTGTTTGCCTACAAGACAATCAGGGCCTTAAGGTGTCAGTTTTACGAGCCACCCTTGAGATTTTTTTACCATCTGAGTAGTAAAGGGCTTGGTTTTAGGGTGTTTTACAAAACAACTTTTTGTATCCAAGTTGCCCTATTCTTGGGCCCTCCCTCTCCTGGATGGAGCATTACCACATCTAAACGAGCTGTGCACTATTACATGTTCCCAGTTAAATAGTGACCACTTGATGTAGAACTAAGTTATTTTTATAAGTAAGCGAATAAATACAGGTTGAACCTCCCTTATCCAGAAATCCAGAACCACCCCTCGTCCGGAACCATTCCTGGCCGCCGACATGAACAAATTGAAGTTCTTCCTCGCTGCCGACTCCTGCAATCGCTGACCTGACCTCACGATCCACTCCGCCCCCCCCCCCCCCCAATAATCTCTCTACCACATTCCCAGCCCCAAGCCAGCCAGCACGATATCCCCTTGTTCAGTACCTGTACCATCCAATTTAACATGACTACCCCTCATCCAGAAAAATCCTTTATCCAGAACAGGCCAGGTCCCGAGGGTTCCGGATAAGGGAGGTGCAACCTGTATATACAAAGAATTACCTAAAACTGGCAAATTATTTGAGGTTAGGATTCAATGAACCAACCGATTGGTTTAGAGGGACACTAAATAACTAGGTTAAGGCAAATATAAGCCTTTCACATTGATTATATGCTTTATTCTATTTGGCAGCAAATTACCTAATCAATCCTGCTGGCTGAGGTGGAAAAACTATTAATGGCCTGAACCAGACACTTAAACCCTCTTCCCATTCAGCAGAACTACTTCTATTCAAGCTGATTTGATAGATTTTTGTTTGGTAAAGATATCAAGGGATATGGAGAAGAGGTGGTAAATGGAGTTGAGATACAGATTAGCCATGATCTCATAAAATAACGGAACAGGCTCCAGGGGTTGAATGGCCTACTTCTGTTCCTATGTTCCTAAAACATGGTAACAATAACAACAGCTTATACTTATATAGCGCCTTTAATATAGTGAAATGTCCCAAGGCGCTTCACAGGAGTATTATGAGATAAAAATGCCAAAGGTTTGAGTGGGAGTGGGACGTGAACTTGAAGTGGCAAGTAACGGAGAGCATAAATGCACACTGCAGACAGAATGGATGTGTTCGGCAAAGCAGTCGCCTAATCTGTGTTTGATCTCCTCAGTGTAGAGGGGACCACTGAGGAGTGGATACAGTATACAAGATTGGAGGAAGTACACGTAAATTGCTGTCTTATATGGAAGGAGAGTTTGGGGTCCCTGGTAGTGATGCGGGAGGAGGAGAATGGACAGGTGTTGCACTTTCTGCACTTGCATTGAAAGGTGCCAGGTGGTAGGGATGATTGAAGTGAATCCAGGTACCATGGAAGAGTTTTGTTTGGTGGCGGGATCATGTTAGAAATGGCAGAAGATAATCTGTAGAAGACAGCGTGTGATAACATATAAATAAAAATGCATTGAGTAATACATGAATTGATTTTAACTTGCAGGGGTGGCAGAAAATGACCTGTAGCGAATTGGCCACTCATTATACATCCCAGTTGATTTTCTTTTCTATTGAAGACAATGATAATCAAAAATCAGGTGGGGTGTGTGACTGGTGGCCGACATTCTCCCGCCTGTTTAGGGTGATCTCCTGGCTGCGTCGGAGAGGAATTTTCCCAGATTTTTTCTCCATAAACTGGCCTGGGTTTTTATCTGGTTTTTGCTTCTCCCAGGAGATCACATGGCTTCGGTTGGGGTGCAGTGTAGATGTTTTCAGTATAAGGGGTGTTGCAGTTGTGTAAGGCGGACTGGTTGGGCTGGGTGCTCTCTGCCTTTCCGTAATTGTTCATAGGTTTATACGTAACCTTTAGGGCTACTGACCAAGGGCTGTGTGATTCTTTGTCGGCCGGCGCGGACACAATGGGCCGAAATGGCCTCCTTCTGTGCTGTAAATTTCTATGTTTCTATGTTTACGACTGCCGCTGAAAGTTAATCAACTCTATACTTGTTGGGTATAGATATATTTCAGTTTCTTGTTACTTTTAATGTTTTCAGAAATAAACAACACAAAAATAGTAACTAGTTTTTAAGAGTTTAAGTTGTGCTTTGCTTCTAGACAACAGACAAGAAGAGAGGATGTTCGTGTTTAATGGCTTGGAACATTCGGATCCAAGACTCTGTAACCTAAGATGTAATATAAAGGGTTCTGGAAATCCGTGAACTATTGTTTAAAAAAAAGAAGGATTCAGGTACCTAGATGGCCACCATGAGTTGGCATGCAACAGCACATAGGTACAGTAAAAAGAGATTGTAGGGCCTCTGTTTGAGCACCCCTCTCCTGGAGTATTGCGCAAATACTGAAGTAGCTTTCTTGACCATCTTTTGACTGGCACAGTAGCAGCAATGATAAATGTTCTGTTCACTGGCAGCTTTCAAACCTCTCTGTTTTTCCAGCTGTTTTTATTGCAGCAGTGACAGAAATTGCCACGACAGAAACCAGAAAAATTACAAAATTGGAAGATACTCATCATTCATAATGGAAAGAAATCCTTTTTGATTTGCTGTTTTTTCCATGTAGTATTAAAAATGTATTCTTCAGTGAGGTTCAGAGAATGAAACAGCAAGCAAAGTTATTTTCTTCAAAAAATATGAGACTGCATGCCAGGACTGTAAACTTAGTGGAGCTATTTTTGACTTTGATCAATAGGGTATTATGGGTAATATCAGTGATCCAATATCATCCGTTTTACACTATTGTCTAAAGTCAACATTACACCCCTGTCTGTCATTTGATTGAAATGAGAAAAAGAAAAGCTCTTTTATTTTCATTGGCCCGGATTCTGCGGCGGGTGTGATGGTGTACTCTTGCCATCATACCGCCTTTGAAACCTATCGCAAGTTCAGGAAATCCCGAACTTACGGTCTGTCAATGTATTAGTTGACAGACCATCCGCACCACCACCGAAAACCTAACTGCCAGTGCAGAGTTGAGCTAATTGCTCACCAACAGCCCAGCAATTAACATACGAAAATTCTACGGCTGGTGCAAACAGGCACAGGGCCTGTTTCCGCAGCGTAAGAGGATACCCGAAATGAAAAAAATAATCAATAGGGTATTATGGGTAATATCGGTGATCCAATATCATCCATTTTACACTATTGTCTAAAGTCAACATTACACCCCCTGTCTGTCATTTGATTGAAATACGGACATGATCTTTGCAGCGCGACAACTGCAGGAAAAATGCAGGGAGCAGCACCAGCCTTTATACATGGCCTTTTTCGATCTTACAAAGGCCTTGACACTGTAAACTGTGAGGGCTTATGGGGTGTCCTCCTTCGTTTTGGATGCCCCCAAAAGTTTGTCAACATCCTTCGCCTGCTCCATGAAGACATGCAGGGCGTGATCCTTACCAGCAGTTCCATTACAGACCCAATCCACGTCCAGACTGGAGTCAAACAGGGCTACGTCATCACTCCAACTCTCTTCTCAATCTTCCTCGCTGCCATGCTCCACCTCACAGTCAACAAGCTCCCCGCTGGAATGGAACTAAACTACAGAACCAGTGGTAAGCTATTTAACCTACGCCACCTCCAGGCCAGGTCTAAGATCACCCCAACCTCTGTTGTTGAGCTGCAGTATGGGGACGACGCCTGCATCTGCGCACATTCTGAGGCTGAACTCCAGGATATAGTCGATGTATTTACCGAGGCATATGAAAGCATGGGCCTTACGCTTAACATCCGGAAGACCAAGGTCCTCCACCAGCCTGTCACCGCTGCACAGCACTGCCCTCCCCGTCATCAAGATTCATGGCGTGGCCCTCGACAAAGTGGACCACTTCCCATACCTCAGGAGCCTCTTATCAACAAAGGCAAACATTGATGTGGAGATTCAACATCGCCTCCAGTGCGCCAGTGCAACCTTTGGCCGCCTGAGGAAAAAAGTGTTCGAAGACCAGGCCCTCAAATCTACCACCATGGTCATGGTCTACAGGATTGTAGTAATACCTGCCCTCCTGTATGGATCAGAGGCATAGGCGATGTACAGGAGACACCTCAAGTCGCTGGAGATATATCACCAACGATGTCTCCGCAAGATCCTGCAAATCCCCTGGGAGGACAGGCGCACCAGTGTCCTCGCCCAGGCTAACATCCCCAGCATTGAAGCATTGACCACATTCAATCAACTTCGCTGGGCAGGCCACATAGTTCGCATGCCAGACAAGAGACTCCCTAAGCAATTGCTCTATGCGGAGCTCCTTCATGGCAAACGAGCCAAAGGTGGGCAGCGGAAACATTACAAAGACACCTTTAAAGCCTCCCTGGTAAAGTGCGACATCACCACTGATACTTGGGAGGCCCTGGCCGAAGACTGGCCTAGGTGGAGAAAGTGCATCCGGGAGTCTCAACGCCGCGACGGTGACGAGGTCAGGCGCAGGCAGCGGAAGGAGCGTGCAACAAATCAGTCCCACCCCCTCTTCCCCCGACGAATGTCGATTCCGAGGGACTGCCTATGATGATGAATGCGTTGACAGACCATCCGCACCACCACCACCGAAAACCTAATTGTCAGTGCAGCGTTGAGCTAATTGCCCACCAACAGCCCAGCAATTAACGTATGAAAATTCTGCGGCTGGTGCAAACGGCGCAGGGCCTGTTTCCGCAAAGTAAAGGGATATCCAAAGTGAAAAAAATGCTTTTTAAACATTTTTTTAATTTCTTAAAAGCTTTAATGAGAAGCAATCCTAGCATATGTTAAAGTTGCAGGTTTTAAAAAATATATTTTATATCTTTCTGCACAGTGCATTGTTTTTATTTGGAAGTGAGAATTCTGAGTAATGAATTGATAGTATTTTAAAGGCTGTAGTAGTGAAGAACACGAGTAATTTAAATGAATGAAAGACCATGTGTTTTCTGATTGGGGGACCAGGCCCATGTGATCTCAGGTACGCTTCCACACAGTCTGCATCCCTGGTATCCATGGGTCATTATTCTGCCCTTCTACTCGCAGGGTCAGAGAGCACATTTTCGCAAGAGGGCTGCCATCGGGTAGCTGCGTATTCTTTTCACAGGTTGGTGGTGTACTTCAGAGGTACACTGCCGACTGCAATGTTTGACCCAATATATTGGTGTTGGAAGCCCACAAGGTGCAAAGTAACATTGAACTTCAGCAGTACTGTATACAGTAGCCTAAATTATTAATGAATAAATAAATTGCAGTAAAGTAATTGGCAAAAAAAAAAATTGCCTGTTTTTATTTTGACCATTTTATTTTAATGTTTTTCCACAACATAAATTTTATATTGTTTTCTATGAAAAGTAGCATTTAATCGAGGCTTATTGGGGAATTTTCTGAATGAAAAAGTGAGTAAGAAAGTACTCAAGTATGCATGCCACATAATTTTTAAAATTTTTTTTGTGGGATGTTGATGTTGCTGGCAAGGCCAGCATTGATTGTCATAAGAACATAAGAAATAGGAGCAGGAGTAGGCCATTTGGCCCCTCGAGCCTGCTCCGCCATTCAGTAAGATCATGGCTGATCAGATCATGGACTCAGCTCCACTTTCCTACACACTTACTTAACCCTTTACTCCCTTATTGCTCAAAAATCTGTCAATTTCTGTCTTAAATATACTCAATGACCCAGCCTCCACAGCTCTCTGGGGCAGAGAATTCCACAGATTTACAACCCTCTGTGAGAAGAAATTTCTCCTCATCTCAGTTTTAAATGGGCGGCCCCTCATTCTGAGTTTGTGGGGCCGAAATTCATCACTCACCACTCGCTACCGCCGACTGCCGCTCACTGCCACTGACATTGCTCTTCTTGATCCGCCCAGTGCCATTTTCGAGATGGCCTGTAGCAGGCAGGAGGGGAGAGCCACCGGGAACCGCCCGCTGCCATCTGTGGACGGCAGAGTGGCGCAACTGAGCTCCCGCCCGCCGAACTCCCAGATTCCTGTGGGCAGGAGTTGCCGAGACTTGGCGGCAGAACGAGGATGGACCGTTGCATGGAGGTTGGCCTGTCCCCGAAGGTAATTAGGAAGAACCTGAAAAAAAGGTAAGTGAACATTTAAAAAAAAAAATTTCAACAGCGACTTACCTGCATGGGATCCCCTGGGGGTTTTCCAATAGTTTTTTTATTTTTTATTGGTGATTTTTTTTCCAGCTCTCCGACCCTCCGTGGGCTCGACTCCATTCTCGACGACACTTCGGCGGCAAGCGCCTCTGCCGTCGAGAATGAGACCTCCCGCCTGCTGATGCCCAGATTGGCGGCGTACGTCATCCATTTGCCAGCCGCCGACCTTCGAGGGACCTCGGCCATGAATATCCCGCCCAAATACCATCCGGTATCTCGGCAGCCATTGGCAGCACTTTGGGCGCCACTTGGGTGGGCAGAGGCCTTGATGAAAATAGGCCCCTATGTCCCCAAGTTTTAGTTTCCCCTATAAGTGGAAATATCCTCGCTGCATCCACCTTGTCGAGTCCCCTCATTATTTTACAAATTTCAATAAGAGCACCCCTCATTCTTCTGAACTCCAATGTGTATAGGCTCAACCTACTCAACCTATCTTCATAAGACAACCCCCTCATCTCCGGAATCAACCAAGTGAACCTTCTCTGAATAGCCTCCAATGCAAGTATATCCTTTCTTAAATATGGAGACCAAAACTGTACGCAGTACTCCAGGTGTGGCCTTACCAATACCCTGTACAATTGTAGCAGGACTTCTCTCCTTTTATACTCTATCCCCCTTGCAATAAAGGCCAACAGTCCATTTGCCTTCCTGATTACTTGCTGTACTTGCATAATAACTTTTTGTGTTTCATGCACTAGGTCCCCAGGTCTCTCTGTACTGCAGCACTTTGCAATTTTTCTCACAATTTGCTTTCCCACCCATCTTTGTGTCATCAGCAAACTTGGCTACATTACACTTGGACCCTTCATCCAAGTCATTAATATAGATTGTAAATAGTTGAGGACCCAGCACCGATCCCTGCGGCACCCCACTAGTCACTGCCAACCGGAAAATGACCCATTTATCAAGACTCTCTGTTCTCTGTTAGTTAGCCAATCCTCTATCCATGCTAATATATTACCCCCAACCCCGTGAGCTTTTATCTTGTGCAGTAACCTCTTATGTGGCACCTTATCGAATGCCTTCTGGAAATCCAAATACACCACATCCACTGGTTCCCTCTTATCCACCCTGCTCGTTACATCCTCAAAGAATGCCCTTTCATAAAACCGTGCTGACTCTGCTTGATTGAATCATGCTTTTTCAAATGTCCTGCTACTGCTTCCTTAACAATGAACTCCAGCATTTTCCCAAAGACAGATGTTAGGCTAACTGGTCTATAATTTCCCGCTTTTTGTCTGCCTCCTTTTTTAAATAGGGGCGTTACATTTGCGGGTTTCCAATCTGCTGGAACAGCCCCAGAATCCAGGAAATTTTGGTAGATTACACCAATGCATCCACTATCTCTCAGCCACTTTTCCTAAGACCCTAGGATGTAAGCCGTCAGGTCCAGGGGACAGGGGACTTGTCCGCCTTTAGTCCCATTATTTTACCTCGTACTACTTCATTCGTGATAGTGATTGAATTAAGTTTCTCCCTACTTGTAGCCCCTTGATTATCCACCATTGGGATGTTCTTAGTGTCTTCTACCGTGAAGACCAAGACAAAATATTTGTTCAGCGTCTTTGCCATTTCTCTGTTCTCCATTATTAATTCTCCAGTCTCATCCACCAACATTTACTTTAGCCACTCTTTTCCTTTTTATGTACCTGTAGAAACTCTTTCTATCTGTTTTTATATTTCATGCTAGTTTACTTTCATAATCCATCTTCCCTGTCTTAATCATTTTTTAGTTGTTCTCTGCTGGCTTTTAAAAATTTTCCAATCCTCTGACCTCCCACTCGTCTTGGCCATATCGTATGCCTTTGTTTTCAATTTGATGCCCTCCCTTATTTCCTTAATGCGCGATGGATGGTTATCCCTTCTCTTACAGTCTTTCCTTCTCATTGGGATATGGTGGTGGTGAGCCACCTTCTTGAACTGCTGCAGTCCGTAAGGTGAAGGTACTCCCATAATGTGAGTGAGTTCCCTCGGATGTTCCAGGATGTTGACCCATCAATGATATAGGCACGGCGATATATTTCCAAGTCAGGATGGTGTGTGACTTGGAGGGGAACTTGGAGGTGATGTGTTGCCATGCACCTGCTGCCCTTGTCCTTCTAGGTGGTAGAGGCCGCGGGTTTGGGGGTGTTGTCGAAGAAGCCTTAGTGAATTGCTGCAATGCATCTTGTAGATGGTACACACAGCAGCCATGACGCACCAGTCGTAGAGGGAGTGAAAGTTTAAGGTGGTGGATGGGGTGCCAATCAAGCATAGTAGGGGAGGCAACCTTGTTCTGTGCTGCCAAACCCTGATACATTCTCCTACTGCCGCCAGTTTTTCTATTTGGATGAGCTGAGATGGCCACATAGCTTGAATCATCTATTGTGATCTTGTGAGATCATATAGGGCAATTCTGAATACGAAAATGCATAACAAGTTGAAGACAGCTTCACCGAAAGCAGCTGAGTCAAGTGGAAAGAAACTTATAATGTTTTTTCATTGCAAATGTTCTGCAGTTTATATTTTATGTTCAATTGTTTATGTACACTTTGTTTTAATATAAAAACAGAAAATGTTGCAAATACTCAGCAGGTCAAGCAGCATCTGGAGAGAGAGAGAAACAGAGTTTACGTTTCAGGTCGATGACCTTTCATCAGAAACGATGTGTGACTTGGCTTACAGAATCTAGGAAGAATATCAAAAGATCCAACGACCTACCCAGATATGGCATTTTTTTTGGCAACCATACACCAGTTTGAATATTTAAAATGATGCGTTTGTTTGTACGAACGGAATTGAAGCTGTTTCTCTGATTGGCTAGTTGTTATCACATGATCTATTGCTGATTGGTCCCCTTGTAGGATAAGCCACGCCCTGAAGTTTTTCTGGAATGTGCAAATGGAACCGCTCAGCCTAACTTTGCACATTGTAAAATGATCCATTTGGACTTCAAAAGTCAGAAAAGACACATCTCTCCCCCAGCCAAAGTCCCTTACCCCAGCACAAGTGCTGCCTCCCTCAGCCGAAGTCCCTCCTTACACTCGCGCAAGTGCATCCCCCTTACCTCAGTGCAAGTGCATCTCTCCCTCGGCCTAAATCCATTACCCAAGCGCAAGTGCATGACTTTACCCGCCCCCCGCCGCCATCGATGGGGCATTGTGTGCTGATTGTTAACAGGTTTATTGGGTATGAAATGAATAGTGACAATGTCGTGGCTTCTGGATTTGATCCACCTCAACGATGTCGGGGCTCAGGGCTCGGCGGGTTGGAAGAACGTTATCTGTCTTCCCCGAGTTCCCTCTCTCCACAACCCCCCCCGACCCCGTCTCTCTCCACCACCCGCCCCCCCCACCTCCGTCCCCATCAGGCTCTCTCTCTTCCCCATCCCGCTCCCCCACCCCAAAACCAGGCTCCCACATCTCGCTCTCTCGCTCTCTTGCTCTCTCGCTCTCTCGCTCTCTCGCTCTCTCGCTCTCTCGCTCTCTCGCTCTCTCGCTCTCCCGGTCGCCCGTCGGCTCTCTCTGCCCACTGCGCTCCCCCCCGCCCCGCCGCTGCCGCCGCACTCTCCCCGGCTCAGGGCGTGACGGCTCAGCAGGGAGCTCAGGGCTCAGGGCTCGGCGGCCCAGCGGGGGGCTCGGCGGCTGGTGGCCGAACGGGGAGCTTAGGGCTCGACGGTCGGTGGCTCAGCGGGGAGCTCAGAGCTCGGGACTCGGCGGCCCAGTAGAGGAGCTCAGGGCTCGGCGGTCGGTGGCCCAGCGGGGAGCTCGGGGCTCGGCGGCCCAGTAGAGGAGCTCAGGGCTCGGCGGTCGGTGGCTCAGCGGGGAGCTCAGAGCTCGGGACTCGGCGGCCCAGTAGAGGAGCTCAGGGCTCGGCGGTCGTTGGCCCAGCGGGGAGCTCGGGGCTCGGCGGCCCAGTAGAGGAGCTCAGGGCTCGGCGGTCGGTGGCCCAGCGGGGAGCTCGGGGCTCGGCGGCCCAGTAGAGGAGCTCAGGGCTCGGCGGTCGGTGGCCCAGCGGGGAGCTCGGGGCTCAGCGGCCCAGTAGAGGAGCTCAGGGCTCGGCGGTCGGTGGCCCAGCGGGGAGCTCGGGGCTCGGCGGCCCAGTAGAGGAGCTCAGGGCTCAGCGGTCGGTGGCCCAGCAGGGAGCTCGGGGCTCGGCGGCCCAGTAGAGGAGCTCAGGGCTCGGCGGTCGGTGGCCCAGCGGGGAGCTCGGGGCTCAGCGGCCCAGTAGAGGAGCTCAGGGCTTGGCGGTCGGTGGCCCAGCGGGGAGCTCAGGGCTCGACGGCCCAGTAGGGGAGCTCAGGGCTCGGTGGTCGGTGGCCCAGCGGGGAGCTCAGGGCTCAGCGGCCCAGTGGGGAGCTCAGGGCTAGGCGGTCGGTGGCCCAGTAGGGGAGCTCAGGGCTCGGCGGTCGGTGGCTCAGCGGGGAGCTCGGGGCTCGGCGGCCCAGTAGAGGAGCTCAGGGCTCGGCGGCCCAGTGGGGAGCTCAGGGCTCGGTGGTCGGTGGCCCAGCGGGGAGCTCAGGGCTCAGCGGCCCAGTGGGGAGCTCAGGGCTAGGCGGTCGGTGGCCCAGTAGGGGAGCTCAGGGCTCGGCAGTTGGTGGCTCAGCGGGGAGCTCGGGGCTCGGCGGCCCAGTAGAGGAGCTCAGGGCTCGGCGGTCCAGTAGGGGAGCTCAGGGCTCAGCGGCCTGTGGCCCAGCGGGGAGCTTGAGGCTTGGCAGCCAGCAGCTCAGCAGGCAACGTGGTGTTCGGGGCCGGTTCCAGATCGGACCTCTGGGAGGGGGCGGGGGGGTGGGGGGGCACTTGCGCAGAAGCACGAGTTAGGGCAAATAGTCATTCCGTATTTAAAATTGAGAGCGATTCTTCCCATTATGCTAAGGAACATGCATCATCATAGAGACAGTGATATTCAAGAAACACAATGGTGCATTTTAATCTAAGGTGTGTTGAGTTTGGTAGAAAAAGATTTACTTGCATACCCAAGAGCCATATTACCTCTGTGTTCGTTATTTCTTTATTGTTAACAGATTGATTATGCTATAGGAAGTTGATGCATGGTTGGGCAGTATGCCAAGGTCTTATACCTCTGGACTTAGCCTGAAGTGACAGCCAGTGATTGATGGAGTCGAGACTGAGGACAGGTGGTGCTGGTGGGAACTGAAGAGAATGCTTCAGTTTTGCCAACGTCATGTTGGAATATATTTCAGCTTGTCCAGATCTTGATGTAAGAAAGGCAGTTGAAAAGTGCGATAACAATATTTTGGATCAATGGAGAGGTAGAGCTGTGTTGTATCAGTGTATATGTGGAAGCTGACTGTATGCTTACAGATGATGTCACTGAGGGAAAGCATATATGTGATGAAGCAGAGGGGACCAAGGATGGAGCCCTGGGGTACAGCAGAGGTGACTGAGTCAACACAGGAGGAAAAATCAGTGTCGGAAATGTAAAAGCAGAAATGGGAGTCTCTGATTCCAGTGCAAAATTGGGGCTGACACTCGCAACTAGCAAGGCTCTCACTGACAGTGGAGTCTTTCAATTTTTGTCCGGTACTGCCTATAATATGAGATTAATGAGTGAAACTACAAGCATGCAATTCACTGGAGAGGAAAAAAGAAAAGAAAGAAAGATTGGATTTATATAGTGCCTTTCACGACCACCGGACGTCTCAAAGTGCTTTTTACAGCTGATGAAGTACTTTTTTGAAGTGTAGTCATTGTTGTAATGTAGGAAACGTGGCAGCCAATTTGCGCAGAAGCAAGCTCCCACAAAGGTAGTCAGCAAAGATGGAAGTTGAGATTGAGGGGTTGCTTCATGCCGAGGCTGAGGGCAAAGAGGGGCTAAGAGGGAGGAGATTTCTGTGAGGAAGTCATTTGGAGATAGGTGTTGTAACACAAGTCAATTTGAAACTGCTATCGACAATTATATACATTTTTCTATACATGCAGATATCAAATATCAAGCGAGAGCTGCCAAAGGTCGGTAATGCAAGGAATTATTAGGGCTAGACTGAACTCCTGGACTAGTTTTGATTGCCTGGGGCGGGGTGGGCAGAGAGGAATTTCCCAGAGTCCCACGCACCCCCCCCCCCCCCCCCGCAAATTGGCCTAGATTAGTCTTATTTTTTCGCCTTTTCCTGTTCATCATTGTTCGAATATTCACACCATTAAGAGATGCAGAACAAAGGGAAGGGGAAAAAATGAATACAGGAAAATAAACAATGACTATGTGGAAAATGAGATGGATAAATGGCAGAAGTGATATTAGCATGAGACAAATCAAAGAAATAAAAGACACATACAAGACACAAAGAAAGTGTGCAAAAGCAAAATACTGCAGATGCTAGAATCTGAAATAAAAAGAGAAAATACTGGAAATCTCAGTGGGTCAGGCAGCATCAGTGGAGAGAAACAGAGATAACGTTTCAGGTCAATGACCCTTCATCAGAACTGAGAATGTGTGAATATCTGAAAGAGGTGGTTAGAAAGGGAAACAAGAAAAACTGACAGTGAAGCAGGCTCTAACGGTTCCGAATCCTCATGGAAGAAACATAGAAAATAGGAGCAGTAGTAGGCCATTTGGCCCTTCAAGCCTGCACCGCCATTTAATATGATCATGGCTGATCCTCTATCTCAACACCATATTCCCGCTTTTTCCCCATAGCCCTTGCTGCCTTTTGTGTCGAGAAATCTATCTATCTCCCTCTTAAATATATTCAGTGATTTGGCCTCCACAGCCTGCTATGGCAGAGAATTCCACAGGTTCACTACCCTTTGAGTGAAAATATTTCTCCTCATCTCGGACCTAAATTTCCTGCCCCGTATCCTGAGACTGTGACCCCTTGTTCTAGACTTCCCAGCCAGGGGAAACATCCTCCCCGCCTATCCAACCCCGTCAGAATTTTACACATTTCAATGAGATCCCCTCTCATTCTTCTAAACTCTCGTGAATACAGGTCTAGTCGACCCAATCTCTCCTCATACGACAGTCCAGCCATCCCAACAATCAGTCTGGTAAACTTCACTGCACTCTCTCTATGGCAAGTATATCCTTTCTTAGGTTAGGAGACCAAAACTGCACACAATATTCCAGGTGCAGTCTCAACAAGGCTCTGTATAACTGTAGTAAGACATCCTTGCTCCTGTACGCAAATCCTCTTGCAATGAAGGCCAACATACCATTTGCCTTCCTAACTGCTTGCTGCACCTGTATGTTTGCTTTCAATGACTGGTGTACAAGGACACCCAGGTCCCTTTGTTCATCGACATTTCCCAAGCCATCACCATTTAAATAATACTTTGTCTTTGTTTTTCCTACCAAAGTGGATAACTTCACATTTGTTATGTATGTAATAATTCGATAGACTGAATACTGTAAACTAACACAGGTGCAAACATGGCTCTGCTTTATTCGGGCCCAAAGTAATTACATTACATGATGGTTTGCCTTTGAGACCTGGGCCGCACACACGTGCGTACAGCCCAATGACCTCCGACAGTGGCGCCACCTGGTGGCCAGTAAACCCAAGCATTCATACATGACAGTATCCCCCTTTAAGATATTAGTAACAGTCTTTTAACAAATTGAGACGGTCCGGGGCTTTCCGCTCCCGAGTTGATCGTCTCAGTTCAACTTCAGCCTTGGGCAAGTGTTCTGAGTCTGTTACGACTGGGGGCTGGTAGCCGATCTGATGGGAATGGCAATGATCATGTCAGCGATTGAAAGTCCAGATTCATTGATGACAGCGGAGTCCTCTGATGACTGAGGGTAGGTTGGTTGGTCACTGATTGTGTCTTCCTCAGACTGTTCCGGTTCATCCGTGTGCCGCAGCTTTATCTGATCAACATGTTTCCTGCATGTTTTCCCATTCTTGAGCTTGACGATAAACACTCTGTTACGCTCCTTGGCTGTAACAGTACTGACGACCCACTTGGAACCTTGACCATAATTTAATACCTACACAGGATCGTTAACAGAAATGTCGCATGACACAGCAGTGTGATCATGATACCACTGCTGACTTTGACGTCTGTATTCAACATGATCATTCAAGTCAGGGTGGACAAGAGGGAGCTTGGTCTTGAGACCTCTCTTCATCAATAGTTCAGCAAGGGGGACCCCGGTAAGCGTGTGGGGTCTTGTCCTGTAACTAAGCAATATGCATGACAAGCGAGTCTGCAGTGAACCTTGAGTTACATGTTTCATACTCTGCTTGATGGTTTGGACAGCATGCTCTGCTTGATCATTAGATGTGAGTTTGGATGGTATTGACCTCACATAGAAACATAGAAACATAGAAAATAGGTGCAGGAGTAGGCCATTCGGCCCTTCTAGCCTGCACCGCCATTCAATGAGTTCATGGCTGAACATTCAACTTCAGTACCCCATTCCTGCTTTCTCGCCATACCCCTTGATCCCCCTAGCAGTAAGGACCTCATCTAACTCCTTTTTGAATATATTTAGTGAATTGGCCTCAACAACTTTCTGTGGTAGAGAATTCCACAGGTTCACCACTCTCTGGGTGAAGAAGTTCCTCCGCATCTCGGTCCTAAATGGCTTACCCCTTATCCTTAGACTGTGACCCCTGGTTCTGGACTTCCCCAAAATTGGGAACATTCTTCCTGCATCTAACCTGTCTAACCCCGTCAGAATTTTATATGTTTCTATGAGGTCCCCTCTCATTCTTCTGAACTCCAGTGAATACAAGCCCAGTTGATCCAGTCTTTCTTGATAGGTCAGTCCCGCCATCCCGGGAATCAGTCTGGTGAACCTTCGCTGCACTCCCTCAATAGCAAGAATGTCCTTCCTCAAGTTAGGAGACCAAAACTGTACACAATACTCCAGGTGTGGCCTCACCAATGCCCTGTACAACTGTAGCAACACCTCCCTGCCCCTGTACTCAAATCCCCTTGCTATGAAGGCCAACATGCCATTTGCTTTCTTAACCGCCTGCTGCACCTGCATGCCAACCTTCAATGACTGATGTACCATGACACCCAGGTCTCTTTGCACCTCCCCTTTTCCTAATCTGTCACCATTCAGATAATAGTCTGTCTCTCTGTTTTTACCACCAAAGTGGATAACCTCACATTTATCCACATTATACTTCATCTGCCATGCATTTGCCCACTCACCTAACCTATCCAAGTCGCTCTGCAGCTTCACAGCATCCTCCTCGCAGCTCACACTGCCACCCAACTTAGTGTCATCCGCAAATTTGGAGATACTACATTTAATCCCCTCATCTAAATCATTAATGTACAGTGTAAACAGCTGGGGCCCCAGCACAGAACCTTGCGGTACCCCACTAGTCACTGCCTGCCATTCTGAAAAGTACCCATTTACTCCTACTCTTTGCTTCCTGTCTGACAACCAGTTCTCAATCCATGTCAGTACACTACCCCCAATCCCATGTGCTCTAACTTTGCACATCAATCTCTTGTGTGGGACCTTGTCGAACGCCTTCTGAAAGTCCAAATATACCACATCAACTGGTTCTCCCTTATCCACTCTACTGGAAACATCCTCAAAAAATTCCAGAAGATTTGTCAAGCATGATTTCCCTTTCACAAATCCATGCTGACTTGGACCTATCATGTCACCTCTTTCCAAATGCACTGCTATGACATCCTTAATAATTGATTCCATCATTTTACCCACTACCGATGTCAGGCTGACCGGTCTATAATTCCCTGTTTTCTCTCTCCCTCCTTTTTTAAAAAGTGGGGTTACATTGGCTACCCTCCACTCCATAGGAACTGATCCAGAGTCAATGGAATGTTGGAAAATGACTGTCAACGCATCCACTATTTCCAAGGCCACCTCCTTAAGTACTCTGGGATGCAGTCCATCAGGCCCTGGGGATTTATCGGCCTTCAATCCCATCAATTTCCCCAACACAATTTCCCGGCTAATAAGGATTTCCCTCAGTTCCTCCTCCTTACTAGACCCCCCGACCCCTTTTATAACCGGAAGGTTGTTCGTGTCCTCCTTCGTGAATACCGAACCAAAGTACTTGTTCAATTGGTCCGCCATTTCTTTGTTCCCCGTTATGACTTCCCCTGATTCTGACTGCAGGGGACCTACATTTGTCTTTACTAACCTTTTTCTCTTTACATATCTATAGAAACTTTTGCAATCCGTCTTAATGTTCCCTGCAAGCTTCTTCTCATACTCCATTTTCCCTGCCCTAATCAAACCCTTTGTCCTCCTCTGCTGAGTTCTAAATTTCTCCCAGTCCCCAGGTTCGCTGCTATTTCTGGCCAATTTGTATGCCACTTCCTTGGCTTTAATACTATCCCTGATTTCCCTTGATAGCCACGGTTGAGCCACCTTCCCTTTTTTATTTCTATGCCAGACAGGAATGTACAATTGTTGTAGTTCATCCATGCGGTCTCTAAATGTCTGCCATTGCCCATCCACAGTCAACCCCTTAAGTATCATTCGCCAATCCATCTCAGCCAATTCACGCCTCATACCTTCAAAGTTAGCCTTCTTTAAGTTCTGGACCATGGTCTCTGAATTAACTGTTTCATTCTCCATCCTAATGCAGAATTCCACCATATTATGGTCACTCTTCCCCAAGGGGCCTCGCACAACGAGATTGCTAATTAATCCTTTCTCATTACATAACACCCAGTCTAAGATGGCCTCCCCCCTAGTTGGTTCCTCGACATATTGGTCTAAAATACCATCCCTTATGCACTCCAGAAAATCCTCCTCCACCGTATTGCTTCCAGTTTGGTTAGCCCAATCTATGTGCATATTAAAGTCACCCATTATAACTGCTGCACCTTTATTGCACGCACCCCTTATTTCCTGTTTGATGCCCTCCCCAACATCACTACTACTGTTTGGAGGTCTGTACACAACTCCCACTAACGTTTTTTGCCCTTTGGTGTTCTGCAGCTCTACCCATATAGATTCCACATCATCCAAGCTAATGTCCTTCCTAACTATTGCCTTGATCTCCTCCTTAACCAGCAATGCTACCCCACCTCCTTTTCCTTTTATTCTATCCTTCCTGAATGTTGAATACCCCTGGATGTTGAGTTCCCAGCCCTGCTCATCCTGGAGCCACGTCTCCGTAATCCCAATCATATCATATTTGTTAACATCTATTTGCACAGTTAATTCATCCACCTTATTGCGGATACTCCTTGCATTAAGATACAAAGCCTTTAGGCTTGTTTTTTTAACACCCTCTGTCCTTTTAGAATTTTGCTGTACAATGGCCCTTTTTGTTCTTTGCCTTGGGTTTCTCTGCCCTCCACTTTTCCTCATCTCCTTTCTGTCTTTTGTTTTTGCCTCCTTTTTGTTTCCCTCTATCTCCCTGCATTGGTTCCCATCCCCCTGCCATATTAGTTTAACTCCTCCCCAACAGCACTAGCAAACACTCCCCCGAGGACATTGGTTCCGATTCTGCCCAGGTGCAGACCGTCCGGATTGTACTGGTCCCACCTCCCCCAGAACCGGTTCCAATGCCCCAGGAATTTGAATCCCTCCCTGCTGCACCATTGCTCAAGCCACGTATTCATCTGAGCTATCCTGCGATTCCTACTCTGACTAGCACGTGGCACTGGTAGCAATCCCGAGATTACTACTTTTGAGGTCCTACTTTTTAATTTAGCTCCTAGCTCCTTAAATTCATTTCGTAGGAACTCATCCCTTTTTTTACCTATGTCATTGGTACCAACGTGCACCACGACAACTGGCTGTTCTCCCTCCCTTTTTAGAATGTCCTCCACCCGCTCCGAGACATCCTTGACCCTTGCACCAGGGAGGCAACATACCATCCTGGAGTCTCGGTTGCGGCCGCAGAAACGCCTATCTATTCCCCTTACAATTGAATCCCCTATCACTATCGCTCGCCCACTCTTTTTCCTGCCCTCCTGTGCAACAGAGCCAGCCACGGTGCCATGAACTTGGCTGCTGCTGCCCACTCCTGATGAGTCATCCCCCTCAACAGCACTCAAAGCAGTGTATCTGTTTTGCAGTGGGATGACCACAGGGGACCCCTGCACTACCTTCCTTGCACTACTCTTCCTGCTGGTCTTCCATTCCCTCGCTGGCTGTGGACCCTTCTCCTGCAGTAAGACCAACTCGCTACACGTGATACTCACGTCATTCTCAGCATCGTGGATGCTCCAGAGTGAATCCACCTTCAGCTCCAACTCCGCAACGCGGACCGTCAGTAGCCGGAGGTGGACACACTTCCCGCACATGTAGTCGTCAGGGACACTGGTGTTGTCCCCGTGTTCCCACATGGTACAGGAGGAGCATATCACGTGACCGAGCTGTCCTGCCATGACTTAACCCTTAGATACACTTAAATTGCCGACAACAATGTTAAAAGTTACTGACTAATAAAGAAAAAGAAAAACTACTCACCAATCAGCAGCCAATCACTTACCACGTTGGCTGTGACGTCACCTTTTGATTTCTTTCTACTTCTTTTTGATACCATTGAGTTTCATGAATTCTTGAAACTCCAGATTCGTGAAGCAAAGTCCGTTGTCATTTACAAAGATGTCGGGCAGACCTTGAGTGGCATGCATGACACGAAGACTCTCAATGGTAGCTGTGGATGTACTGGATGACATGATTATACACTCTATATGTTTTGTATCTGTAAAGCATGTACTCCCATGTTCTGCCACCAGGGAGCTCATCCCCTGAAGTCCCAAGGGATCCCAGCATCCCTTGGGAGCACTGTATATAAGCCGGCCCCAAAGGCCTGTTCCTCACTCTGGAATATCTTATTAAAGACTGAGGTCACTGTTACTTTAACCTCCCTGTGTGCAGCCTCAGCTGTGTTCGGAACACAATACTATCCACTTGGAATATGTATCCACCACAACTAAAAACATCTTTTCCAAGAAGAGACCTGCAAAGTCGATGTGGATCCTGGATCATGGTTTAGATGGCCACGACCACAGACTCAGCGGCGATTCCGCTCGTGCTTTACTTAGCTGCATGCAAGTGTTGCACTGATGCACACATGATTCCAGATCAGAGTCAATTCCAGGTCACCATACATGAGACCAGGCAATGGCTTTCATCATGACAATACCGGGATGAGTGCTATGTAGATCATGTACAAATTTCTCTTTGCCTTTCTTAGGCGTAACAACACGTTTACCCCACAGTAAACAATCTGACTGAATGGATAGTTTGTCTTTGTGACAGTTGTAAGGTTTGGTCTCATCATCCATTTGCTTGGGTATGGCAGACCAATCACCACTAAGGACACAATGTTTCACAACTGATAATATCGGATCCTGGTTGGTCCAGGTCTTAACTTGTTGAGCCATGACAGGGGTTCCTTCACTTTCCAAAGCATCCATAACTAACAGTAGGTCTGCAGGTTGTGGCGTCCCCACCTCCAGTGTGGGCAACGGCAGACGGCTCAGTGCATCGGCACAATTCTCGGTGCCAGGTCTATGCCGAATGACGTAATCATAGGCAGATAATGTCAGTGCCCACCTCTGGATGCGGGACAATGCATTGGTATTTATACCTTTGTTTTCCGAAAACAATGAAATGAGTGGCTTGTGATCTATTTCCAGTTCAAACCGAAGACCAAACAGGTACTGATGCATCTTTTTAACCCCATATACACAGGCTAATGCTTCTTTTTCTACCATGCTATAGGCCCTTTCTGCCTTTGACAAACTTTTAGAAGCATACGCGACAGGTTGTAGTTTACCCGACTCATTAGCTTGTTGAAGCACGCAACCAACTCCATATGATGAAGCATCACCGGCCAATACTAGACACTTACATGGATCATAATGTACCAGCAGCTTGTTAGAGCAAAGCAGATTAGTAGCTTTCTCAAAAGCTCTATCTTGAGACGTACCCCAAACCTAGTTGTCGCCTTTTCAGAGCAGCATATGCAGTGGCTCTAATGAAGTGCTCAATCTAGGTAGGAAATTACCGAAGTAGTTGAGTAGACCAAGGAACGCACTCAGTTCCGTCACATTCTGAGGCTTGGGTGCATTTTTGATGGCCTTGGTTTTCGAGTCCGTAGGCCTGATGCCGTCAGCAGCAATTTTCCTCCCCAGGAATTCGACTTCCGGTGCCATAAAGATGCACTTTGAACATTTCAGTCTGAGTCCCACTTTGTACAGACAATATAGAATCTCTTCCAGGTTGTTCAGATGTTCGGCGGTGTCACGACCTGTGACCAGGATGTCATCTTGGAACACGATGGTTCTAGGGATGGACGTCAGTAAACTCTCCATGTTCCTCTGAAATATGGCTGCAGCCAAGCGAATTCCGAAAGGACACCTGTTGTAGATAAACAGTCCTTTATAAGTGTTGATACACATAAGTTTCTTCAACATCCTGACCAGCTCCTGTGTCATGTAGGCCGAGGTCAGATTCAGTTTAGTGAACGACTTCCCCCCGGCTCGCGTTGCAAACAGATCATCAGCCTTCGGTAACGGGTATTGATCCTGTTTTGAAACTCGGTTGATCGTAACCTTGTCGTCGCCATAAATCCTGACAGTACCATCACTCTTCAACACAGAAACAATGGGGCTGGATCATTCGTTAAATTTGACCAGTGATATGGCCCCTTCACCTGGAGTCTGTCCAGTTCGATTTTGACCTTCTCCCTTATCATATACAGAACTGCCCGAGCATTATTATGGATGGGTCTTGCATCCGTGTTTTCTCTCTCCCTTTTTTTAAAATAGTGGGTTGACACCAAGGGTGTCGACCATCTCGTCAGTATGATGTTTCGCATGAGTGTCCCCACCCCAAGCACCGACCCGCTCCTCCCCACAATGTTCTGTTGGGTATTTTCACAGATAGAGGTATGTATAGCATGAAAACTTTACACACATGCCCTTACATTTTACTGAAATCCTGGTGATAAATACGAGAACCCACAATTTGACAATGCAGATGATAGGTTAGTTGTAGGCACTTCAGAAGATTTACAGAGCGGATCAGGAAAACGTGATGGTACATGTTTAGAATGTGGTATGAAAAAAAATAGAATGGAAGCAGAAGTTATATCCATCTCAAATATTTGAGGTAGCATTACATGTAACCTTAAGGCTTAAAAAATAATTACTTATTTAATTATCTTTTCAAAGTACATAAATTGATTGACATAAGATTAATTAATGCTGGGTATATAGCATACCAATTAGACAACAGCATATTTCTCTTTGAAGAGGAATAAATACCTTAACAAAGTTCACTATGATAGAGAAAAGTTGGCTAAAAGAGACTTAAGTGTTTCAATTAAAACCACCTGCTTCAGGTTTCTAATCATTGCTTTGCTAAAAAAGCCTGAGGTAAAGGAGGGTGTTCAGCGGAAGCAGCCAGGTTTATTGTTGTACACTGTGGATATCGAACAAGGATAGGATTGGGCTTAGCTATGATGCGCCACATGGATAAATAGCATGAAGAATGGCTGAAAACAGTAAAAGCTGGAACTACTCAGCAGGTCAGACAGCAACTTTGGAGAAACAGAAGTCAGCCAATCAGTGTTTCAGGTCAAGGCCTTTCCTCATGAAGAATGATTGCTTGGCCTATTCGCAGAGGCTGCTTCAACAAATGGAACTGTATTCCGACATAAGGATAGCTAAGGTAAGAAAATTGGAGGTATAAACTGCAATTATACTGTGAAGCAGAGATTGGATTTATGCCATTCAAATTTCCACTACCATATAACTGAGTTGTGTTCCAAACTAGCGCTGGTATCAACTTGACTCACTTCGGGCAGGATCCATGCTTGTGCCAATTAAACCACATGAAAGCTTTAGGTTTTCCCAGAAATGGATGCAGTGTTTTTCCCACTATCCAAAATTGCAATTCCCCCTGCCTACATTGATGGAGATATCAGAACGGATTAGACGGTGGTCAGTCCAGCAGTCGTCAGCTCCTATCATGGCGCAAATGATGCGGACGTCCTTGTGGTCCCTTGCTTGGACGATAATGTAGTCTAGCAGATGCCAATGCTTGGAGCGAGGGTGTTGCCAAGAGGCCTTGTACTTGTCTTTCTGACGAAACAAGGTGTTGGTTATGACAAGACCATGTTCTGAGCATTTTGTCAGGAGAAGGGATACCATTGGAGTTGGTTTTCCCTACCACTTCCCTGCCAATCACCCCTTGCACACCAGCTATTGACCCCTTGGACTCTTGGCACGAATCCATGACCTCATCTCTCTGATCTAGAAGGAGGAGAGCATGCCAGGGGATCTGAGAGACGCCGTAATCGTGACCATCTTCAAGAAAGGGGACAAGCCTGACTGCGGTAATTACAGAAGTGTTTCCCTGCTGTCTGCCGCAGTGAAAATCATCGCGAGAATCCTCCTCAATTGTCTCCTCCTAATGGCTGAATAGCTCCTCCCAGAATTGGAAGAAGGGACTGAATGTAACGTAGCCAAGTTTGCTGACAATACAAAGATGGGAGGAAAAGTAATGAGTGAGGGGGCACAAAAAAGATCTGCAAAAGGACATAGACAGGCTAAGTGAGTGGGCAAAAATCTGGCAGATGGAGTATAATGTTGGAAAGTGTGAGGTCCTGCACTTTGGCAGAAAAAATCAAAGAGCAAGTTATTAGAGAAAGATTGCAAAGTACTGCAGTACAGTGGGCCCTGGGGGTACTTATGCATGAAACACAAAAGGATAGTATGCAGATACAGCAAGTGATCAGGAAGGCCAATGTTATCTTGGCCTTTATTGCAAAGGGGATGGAGTATAAAGGCAGGGAAGTCTTGCTACAGCTATATAAGGTATTGGTGAGGCCACACCTGGAATACTGCGTGCAGTTTTGGTTTCCATATTTACGAAAGGATATACTTGCTTTGGAGGCAGTTCAGAGAAGGTTCACTAGGTTGATTCATGAGGAAAGGTTGAGTAGGTTGGGACTCTACTCATTGGAATTCAGAAGAATGAGAGGTGATGTTATCGAAATGTATAAGATTATGAGGGGGCTTGACAAGGTGGATGCAGAGAGGATGTTTCCACTGATGGGGGAGACTAGAACTAGAGGGCATGATCTTAGAATAAGGGGCTGCCCATTTAAAACAGAGATGAGGAGAAATATCTTCTCTCAGAGGGTTGTAAATCTGTGGAATTCTTTGCCTCAGAGAGCTGTGGACGCTGGGACATTGAATAAATTTAAGACAGAAATGGTTTCTTAATCGATAAAGGGATATAAGGGGTTATGGGGAGTGGGCAGGGAAGTGGAGCTGAGTCCATGATCTTATTGAATGGCGGAGCAGGCTCGAGGGGCCGTATGGCCTACTTCTGTTCCTATTTCTGATGTTCTTATGTTCTTTAATCCGCCCACTACGGGGCACACCGCGTGACAAATCCAAGAAAAATGTAGGGAGCAGCATCAACCTCTGTTCATGGCTTTCTTTAACCTCACGAAGGCCTGACATGCAAGCCGTGATTCTTACCAATGGA
Organism: Pristiophorus japonicus; assembly: GCF_044704955.1. Classification (NCBI taxonomy): domain Eukaryota; kingdom Metazoa; phylum Chordata; class Chondrichthyes; family Pristiophoridae; genus Pristiophorus; species Pristiophorus japonicus. Next base: position 69,842,321 of record NC_091979.1, read on the forward strand.
TCCACCACAGACCCAATACAAGTGCAGATCGGGGTCAAGCAAAGCTGTGTCATTGTACCAATGCTCTTCTCAATCTTCCTCGCTGCAATGCTTCATCTCGCCCTTAACAATCTTCCCGCTGGAGTGGAGTTAATCTACAGGACAATCGGGAAATTGTTCAACCTCCGACGCCTCCAGTCCAGATCCAAGGTTACTCCAACCTCTGTCATTGAATTACAATATGCAGATGACGTTTGCGTTTGTGCACACTCGGAGTCCGAACTTCAAACCATCGTTGACACCTTCACTGAAGCTTACGAGAGTCTGGGCCTCACATTAAACATCAGTAAGCAAAAGGTCCTCTACCAACCTTCCCCCGCCACACAGTACTGCTCCCCGGTTATCAAGCTCCATGACGAGACCTTGGATAATTTGGACCACTTCCCAAACCTTGGGAGCCTACTCTCCGCAAGAGCAGACATCGATGACGAAGTTCAACACCGCCTTCAGTGTGCCAGTTCAGCCTTCGGCCACCTAATGAAAAGAATGTTAGAAGACCAAGATCTCAAACTCGGCACCAAGCTCATGGTCTACAGAGCAGTAGTGATACCCGCCCTCTTATGTACTTCAGAGACATGGACTCTGTACAGTAGGCACCTCAAAGCACTGGAGAAGTAACACCAATGCTGCCTCCACAAGATCCTGTAAATTCATTGGCAGGATAGGTGCACCAACATCAGTGTTCTCTCTCAGGCCAACATCCCCAGCATCGAGGCATTGACCATGCTCGACCAGCTCCGGTGGGCAGACCACATTGTCTGTATGCCCGATGGTAGACTCCCGAAACAAGCACTCTACTACGAGCTACGTCACGGCAGGCGAGCCCCAGGAGGGAAGAGAAAGCGCTTTCAGAACACCCTCAAAGTCTCCTTGAAAAAATGCAACATCCCCACCGAGTCTTGGGAATACCTGGCCCAAGACCGCTCAAAGTGGAGGAGGAGCATCCGAGAAGGCACCTAACACTTTGAGTCTCTTTGCCGGGGGCATGGGGAAGCCAAGCACAATAAGCAGAAGGAGCATACGACAAATCAAGCACCCCATCCACCCGACTCTCCTGCCACACCTGTGACAGAGACTGTAGATCCCACATTGGTCTCATCAGTCACCTTAGAGCTCATTTTAATGCGGAAGCAAGTCATCCTCGACTCCGGGGGACTGCCTAAGAAGAAGACAACGACTATATCATGGATTCAACCAGTGTTGTATTTTTCACTATACTGTCTATTGCATTCTGTTGGTAACATACATCATTTGCTCACACTACTGTTTTATCAACACCTGCTTTAAAAGAAAAACAATTATTCGTGTATGCGCACTCTGGCTGAGAATGCATACATCATTTGACATGTGCATGTACAGAAAAGTGCCTGAGACATTGCCCAGTAATATGAGCGGGACAATTCCATACTCTCTGCTTAATTTGTCGCCAGGCTTTAGCATAAATCATTGGACCTGATAGTTAAGAAGTGTTAGTAAAACCACATTTCTTCAAATTACATGCTTCATTAGCTGGTATAGTTACTAATTGCTATTTATCAGGAGACATGAGACTTGTTTAACTGGTATCTTGATAATGGTAACCACCTCTTAATTGTAACCACCTGATAATGGATAGCTCACCAGGGAAAGTATTTCAAAATACAACTTGGTAATTATGGATTCAAGCGATAGTGATGGTGGGGGGCTGGGCACAGCACAGCCTACGTCGGAGCTGTGAATGAGATACTGCAACTTCAGGATTTCTGCATGCGCCAAATCCCAAAGTTGAGTCAGTTTCAAAGACAAAATGACAACGAACACTGCCAGTTCGCCGTCATCTTGACTGAAAATTCCATGCCAATGTTTCCACTTGTGGGGAATCCAAAATAAATATAAGATAGTCACCAATTCAGCAGAAACTTCTTTACCCAAAGAGTTGTAAGAATGTGGAACCCGCCAACATAAGGAATAGTTGAGGTGAATAACGTAGATGTATTTAAGAGGAAGCTAGAAAAGCACAAGGAAGAAAAGAATAGAAGGATATGCCGATAGGGTTAGATGAAGAGGGGTGCGGGGAGGCTTGCGTAAAGCATGGATGTTGGCGTAGACCAGCATGCACTGTTTCTGTGGTATAGATTCGATGTAGCTCTATATAAGAACTTCGGAATATTGCATATATATATTTCCAAGATTTCCGATAACGTCACATTTTTACCTTTTATAAAACACCTTTAGAATGTACCCATCAGCGTTGTATTTAGAAAAAATAAATCTAGTGGAGTTAACAAGTATGGTGAAAAAAATACCCCTTGAAGATTTGATAGTGATGTATTCAAAATTACTTCCAGTTGCTGCCAGTAAGTCTGCAATGATGAGTTTAAATTGATGTCAGTTTGATTTATCCAGTTATACACATTCAAAATGCCACACAATGCAAGAAATGCAGGAAACTTTGGAGTTTGTTGATTCAAACGTGGATTTACTTAACAGAGGTAGCACTATTGAGGCACAACAAACAGAATGACTTTAATTAAGGCTACTTTACCTGATCTTTTTAGCAGTTTCATAGACAAATGCAGAGTGAAAAAATGTCTCAAATTACATTATAGTGTTCTAGAAACAGAGAGCACAGAAACAGGTCATTTAGCATATCAGGTTTATGCTGGTGTTTTTCTCTACGGACCCATCTCATATCCACTCTTCTTGGTTCCCACATCTTAAAGTTTTCCTCTTTCTCGAGGAACTATTCTGTTCAATGAGAGCTTGCGGCAGAGAATCTCACATTCTAAATAGCCCCTGTGATAAGGCAATTCTTATAACCTCCCTTTTTATTCTTCTTGCGATTCACGCTGTGAGTGCAGTGATCATAGAATCATTGCGCCCACCTGACCTACGAGAGAACACCATCAGTGGCAGGCAGGGATATAAGCAAGAGCGGCCCCAGGACCCAACACGGTGCCCACCCAACCTGCAAGAGAACACCATCAGCGGCAGCACCAGCTATTCTAGGAGTGCGATGGCTTTGAGGAGGACGACTGGATTGATGTCACCAAAATCCAGGTTGCCGATTGGAGTGTGGGTGGGACCATCGGCAGGTCGGGACCCAGGTGCTGGAGGAGAGGTGGCGAGCAGCAGAGAATCAACGAGTTCAGGGTCGAGGAACGGCAAGAGATCGGGGCCGAGGTGCGGCGAGAGATCGGGACTCAGGAGTGGCAAGTTTGGGGCAGAGGTGCGGCGGGGTCGTGGCCCGGGAGTGGTAGGGTTGGGGCCCAGGAGCGGCAGGGTCGGAGTTGAGGAGCAGCAAGGTTGGGGTCGAGGAGCGGGGAGATCAGAGCCCAGGAGCGAAGAGAGATCGGGGCCCAGAAGCGGCGAGGTCGTGGCCCAGGAGTGGCACAGCGTATAACAACATCAACGTATAACAACAGCATAGACAGGGCCCAGCACGGGCCAGCAGTGAGGCCATGAGATCCACACTGCGACCTATGAATTCCAAGGACAGTAGGAGTATGTGTGCATACTAGGCCCGTGCAGCGGAGCTTGATCTCCAGTCGTCTTGGTTGACCCTTGCCACTAGACCAAGATCTTGCTCTGTCAAGTCCATGTGGTGGCTGGTTGCAACGGCCACCTCATGTTAAAAGAAATCACGCACAGGCATGTTCCACCCTTTAAGATGTAGTTCAGGACCTGGAATGTCAGGTCCCTCATCTTTTTTTGATGTGGTTGCGACAGGAGGGACTCTGTCATGTATGTACATGCTGTTTGTAGCCACCAGATGGTGTCATTGTTGGAGGCCACTGAGCAGCACGCACATGGTGCTGCTCTGGTATAAAAGGCCAGCCATTTTGTGAGTCAGGCACTTTGTGAGCCGTTTGAACCAGTACTTCGTGGCCAACCAATTGAAAAGGGTTGACGATGCAGATCGGCGCCGGGCCGTGTTCCACACTGTGTGCGGTTCAAAGATCTACGGTCTGATAAAGAATCTACTCATGCCTAATGATCCAACAGAGAAAATGTATGAGGATATGTGTACATTGGTACGGGAACACCTCAAACCAGATGACGGCATCATCATCTCGAGATACAGGTTTAATACACACGTCGATCGGAGGGCCAGAGCGCGGCGGAATTCGTTGCCGATCTGAGACGTCTAGTTCGGGACGGTGTTGGCAGACATGCTGCGGGACTTCTTTATTATCGGTATCAACCACGAGGTGATCCTGCGCAAACTTCTGGCAGTGGAGGAGTTGGATTTAAAAAGGGTCATCCAGATCGCTCAGGAGTTTAAAGCAAATATCGGTGAAGAACCGAACCTCGGCAAGGACTGTAAATGCGATTGATTTGGCGTTGGGCAGAGTGGCACATGACGGGGCCTATCCGGCTGCGTTCATGAAACCTGTGGCTACCCAACGTCCGCCAGCGGGAATGTATCTGACTTCTCCGTGTTGGTATTGTTGGGGAAATCATTGGCACCAGCAGTGCCGATTTAAGCAATATAGTTGCAAAGGCTGTCTGAGAGTGGGGCATCTCCAGCGCAATTGTCCGCAGATGAGCAAGTGAGCTGCGACACACCACGTGGAGGATGAGAGTCAGACTAGCACGGATCCGGATACGCAATCCGAGATGCCAAAGGAGGAAGTATATGGACTGTACTCGTTCATAACCTAGAGTAAACCAATTTTGATTAATGTGAAGTTTAACAGGATACCAGTATCGATGGAACTGGACACAGGGCATTTAATAAGCTGTGGGATACTAAGACTGTGAGGCCCAGGCTGAGCCCTGTTAATGCCAAGCTGCGCACGTACACCAAAGAACTGATAAAGGTGATTGGCAGTGCACAAATAAACATGTCGTATAACGGTGCGGTTCACGAGTTACCGCTGTGGATTGTTCCAGGCAATGGCCCAACACTGCTCGGAAAGAGCTGGTTGGAGAAAATCAGATACAACTGGAATGCCATAAAGGCATTGTCGTCGTCAGAAGATACATGTGCCCAAGTATTGAGCAAGTTCTCCTCGACACGGGAGCCAAGGTGCAGATCCACATGGATTCAGATGCAAGACCCGTCCATCATAAAGCTCGGGCAGTGCCGTATATGATGAGGGAGAAGGTCGAAATTGAACTGGACAGACTCCAGCGTAAAGGGATCATATCACCGGTTGAATTTGGAGACTACAAGGCTACACTCAACTCGAAACAAGATCAGTACCCATTACCGAAGGCTGATGACTTGTTTGCGACGCTAGCCGGAGGGAAGTCGTTCACAAAACTGGACTTGTTGTCGGCCTATCTGATGCAGGAGTTGGTCAAGACTTCGAAGAGACTTACGTGCATTAACACACACAAAGAACTGTTTGTTTACCACAGATGCCCGTTTGGAATTTGCTCAGCTGCAGCAATATTCCTGAGGAATATGGAAAATCTACTGAAGTCCATTCCCAGAATCGTCGTATTCCAAGATGATATCCTGATCACCGGTCGTGACTCCAAGGAACATCTGAACAATCTGGAAGAGGTTCTACTGCATTTGGACAGAGTGGGACTCAGACTTAAATGCTCGAACTGCGTCTTCATGGCACCAGAGGCTGAATTCTTCGGGAGGAAAATCGCTGCTGATGGCATCAGACCTACTGACGTGAAAACCAAAGCCATCAAGAATGCACCCAAGCCGCAGAACGTGACGGAGCTGCGTTCGTTCCTGGGTCTACTCAACTACTTTGGTAACTTCCTACCTAAATTGAGCACCTTACTTGAAACATTACACATGCTATTGAGAAAAGGCAACAACTGGGTGTGGGGCGCATTGCAAGACAGAGCTTTCGAGAAAGCCACCAATCGGCTTTGCTCGAACAAGCTGCTGGTACATTATCACCCATATAAACATTTAGTTTTGGCCTGTGACGCATCGTCATATGGAATTGGTTGTGTGTTACAACAAGACAATGAGTTGGGGAAACTGCAACCTGTGGCATATGCATCCAAAAGTTTGTCTAAAGCAGAAAGAGTCTACAGTATGGTGGAAAAAGAAGCTTTAGTGTGTGTATATGGTGTTATAAAAATGCATCAATACCTGTTCGGTCTGAGGTTCGAATTAGAGACTGATCACAAGCCACTCATTTTGTTGTTTTCCGAGAGAAAAGGTATCAATACCAACGCTTCATCCCGCATCCAAAGGTGGGTGCTGACATTATCTGCCTATGATTTTGTCATTCGCCACAGACCTGACACAGAGAATTGTGCCGATGCTTTAAGCCGATTGCCGTTGCCCACACCAGAGGTAGAAACGCCACAACTGGCAGATTTAATGTTAATCATAGATGCTTTTGAGAGTGAAGGCACCCCTGTCACGGCTCAACAAGTTAAGACCCGGACCAGCCAGAACCCGATATTATCAGTGGGAAAGGATTGCATCCTCAAAGGTGATTGGTCTGCCATACCTAAGCAAATGTGCGAGGAGGCCAAACCGTACATTCGTCGCAAGGGTGAACTGTCTATTCAAGTAGATTGCATAGTGTGAGGCAATCGAGTTGTAATGTCCAAGAAAGGGAGAAATAAGTTTGTGCATGAGTTACACAGCACACATCCCAGCATTGTAATGATGGCAGCCATCGCCAGGTCTTATGTATGGTGGCCAGGAATTGATTCTGAGCTGGAAGCATGTATGCATCAGTGCAACACCTGCATGCAACTCTGCAAAGCACCAGCGGAATCGCCGCTGAGTCTGTGGTCATGGCCATCCGAACCTTGGTCCAGTATCCATGTAGATTTTGCAGGTCCCTTCCTGGGCAAGATGTTTTTAGTGGTGGTGGATGCTTATTCGAAGTGGATAGAATGCATAATCATGTCATCCAATACGTCCACGGCAACCACAGAGAATCTCAATGTCATGTTCGTGACACATGGTCTGCCTGACATAGTGGTGAGCGACAATGGGTCGTGCTTCACCAGTCAGGAGTTTCGGGAGTTTGTAAAACTGAACGGCATAAAACATGTAAGGTCAGCACCATTCAAGCCTGCGTCCAACGGGCAAGCAGAACGAAAAGTACAAATTATCAAGCAAAGCATGAGAAGGGTAACCCAAGGGTCAACTGCAGACCCGCTTGTCTTGCATATTACTGAGTTACAGGACAAGACCCCACACACTGACAGGGGTCTCGCCTACTGAACTCATGATGAAAAGAGGTCTTAAGACCAAGTTATCTCTTGTACACCCGGAATTAAATAATCACGTTGAATACAGGAGAGAGAGTCAACAAGGTTTCCACGATCGCGCGACTGTGTCACGTGAGATTTCTGTTAATGATCCTGTATATGTGTTGAATTATGGTCAGGGTCCCAAATGTATCGCTGGTACGGTCATGGCCAAGGAGGGCAACAGAGTATTTATTATTAAGCTCAAGAATGGGTAAACTTGCAGGAAACACATGGATCAAACAAAGCTGAGGCACACAGATGAGCCAGAGCAGTTGGACAAAGAAACTGTCGACGACCAACCAACCTACCAGCAGCCTTCAGTGGACTCAAGGGTCATTAGTGAACCCGGAATTTCCATCACGGACTTGTTAAATAAAAATGGATTTGCAATTCCTGACATGGCCACTGCCACCCCCAACAAGTCAGCCATCCCGCCACCAGCCACAACATAGAAACATAGAAAATAGGTGCAGGAGTAGGCCATTCGGCCCTTCGAGCCTGCACCACCGTTTATATGATCATGGCTGATCATGCAACTTCAGTACCTCATTCATAGAAACATAGAAAATAGGTGCAGGAGTAGGCCATTCAGCCCTTCGAGCCTGCACCACCTTTTATATGATCATGGCTGATCATGCAACTTCAGTACCCCATTCATAGAAACATAGAAAATAGGTGCAGGAGTAGGCCATTCGGCCCTTCGAGCCTGCACCGCCATTCAATATGATCATGACTGATCTTACAACTTCAGTACCCCATTCCTGCTTTCTCTCCTTACCCCTGGATCCCTTTAGCCGTAAGGACCACATCTAACTCCCTTTTGAATATATTTAACGAACTGGCCTCAGTAACTTTCTGTGGTAGATAATTCCACAGGTTCACAATTCTCTGAGTGAAGAAGTTTCTCCTCATCTCGGTCCTAAATGGCTTACCCCTTATCCCTAGACTGTGACCACTGGTTCTGGACTTCCCCAACATCGGGAACATTCTTCCTGCATCTAACCTCAACTAACCTATCCAATCCCGTCAGAATTTTATGTTTGTATGAGATCCCCTCTCATTCTTCTAAATTCCAGTGAATATAAGCCTAGTCGATCCAGTCCTGCCATCCCGGGAATCAGTCTGGTGAACCTTCGCTGCACTCCCTCAATAGCAAGAATGTCCTTCCTCAGATTAGGAGACCAAAACTGTACACAATATTCAAGGTATGGCCTCACCAAGGCCCTGTACAATTGCAGTAAGACCTCCCTGCTCCTATACTCAAATCCTCTCGCAATGAAGGCCAACATGCCATTTGCCTTCTTCACCACCTGCATGCCAACTTTCATTGACTGATGTACCATGACACCAAGATCTCGTTGCATCTCCCCTTTTCCTAATCTGCCACTATTCAGATAATATTCTGCCTTCCTGTTTCTGCCACCAAAATGGATAACCTCACATTTATCTACATTATATTGCATCTGCCATGCATTTGCTCACTTACCGAACCTGTCCAAATCACCCTGCAACCTCTTCGCATCCTCCTCACAGCTCACACAGCTTCGTGTCATCTGCAAACTTGCCGATATTACACTCAATTCCTTCATCTAAATCATTAATGTATATTGTAAATAGCCGGGGTCCCAGCACTGAACCTTGCGGTAACCCACTAGTCACTGCCTGCCATTCTGAAAAGGACCGGTTTATTCCTACTCTTTGCTTCCTGTCTGCCAACAGTTCTCTATCCACGTCAATACATTATCCCCAATACCATGTGCTATAATTTTGCACACTAATCTCTTGTGTGGGACCTTGTCGAAAGCCTTTTGAAAGTCCAAATACACCACATCCACGGGTTCTCCCTTGTCCATTCTACTAGTTACATCCTCAAAAAATTCTAGAAGATTTGTCAAGCATGATTTCCCTTTCATAAATCCATGCTGACTTGGACCGATCCTGTCACTGCTTTCCAACAGACTCCGCACATTCACCCAAGGCCGGAATTGAACTGAGGCGGTCAACCCGGGAGCATAAATCTCCGGACCGTCTCAACCTGTGAAAGACTGTGATAAGATCTCAGAGGAGGGTATTGTCATGTATGTACATGCTGCTTGTAGCCAACAGATGGTGTCATTGTTGGAGGCTACTGAGCAGCATGCACATGGTGCTGCTCTGGTATAAAAGGCCAGCCATTTTGTGAGTCAGGCACTTTGGACCGTAATAAAGCAGAACAAGTGTGTACCTTGTTCAGTTAAACAGTACTCAGTTTGTATCTTTATTGCATACTTAACAGACTGCCTAATAGAAAAAAAATACATAGAATCTTACAGCACAGAAGGAGGCCATTTGGCCTGTCTTGTCAGTGCTGGCCTGTGATCATGGGAAGCAATTTTGGCTTAACTCCAGCTCTAAATTTGTGGACCTAGATTTTGCCACTGGGTTTACTCAAGCAGCCAGCGTAACTCTTGTAGAATGCATCAAACTTTTTCCCAAGCTTCTACACCATCTCTACACTTGTCCCCAGCATGTTTAGGATTTCCCTTCAGAAGTGACTAGTTGTGGGCGTGAAATATTTTTTTCTACATATGGGCGGACATAGCCTAACTGCGTAATATCCGTCATTTGCTCCTTGGTGCAAAGGTACTGGAAAACCTATGCCATCGTAGCCAGAGAGTACAATTAATTATTTCATTAACCCTTGAGCTCGAAAATTGGATGGGGTCAAGAGTGCAACGCTGTGGCGGGATGATGTTATACCCCGCTGCACTTTCGCTGGCGTAAGAGCTAAGTAGAAGATCTACATGTGGAGTATAAATCAGATGTAAAGTCCTCGATTGATTCCAAAGTGAATTGGAGTGAGACTCACTCGTCCAGGACACTGAATTCAGTCCAACTTTACACTATAACTGCAGCATTGGTGCGAAGCAAAACTACTTTTGCTCTGATGTTACAGTAGTAGAAGCAGTTAAGGACACCCTCAAAACCTCCCTGGTAAAGTGCAACATTACCACTGACACCTAGGAGACCCTGGCCGAAGACTGCCCGAGGTGAAGAAAGTGCATCCGGGAGGGCGTTGAGCTCTTTGAGTCTCAACGCAAAGAGCGTGAAGAAGTCAAGCGCAGGCAGCGGAAGGAGCGCACGGAAAACCAGCCCCACCCACCCCTTCCCTCGACGAATGTCTGTCCCACCTGTAACAAGGTCTGTGGCGCTCGTATCGGACTGTTCAGCCATCAAAGAACTCACTTTGGGAGTGGAAGCAAGTCTTCCTCGATTCCAAGGGACTGCCTATGGTGATGAGAAGCATGTTTAAATTTGTTCATTATTTTTACCCTGTCTTGACGAAAGTGGAAGTAATCTATTTGTATTTACCGATTTATAAATTTGATTCTTTCTATTAGGCTCAATCTTCTCATCCCTAATGGAAAAAAAGGCCTTACATTCACCATCTCTCTTTAAAACCGTCATCCCTCATAACATCCCAGTGAATCCATTCTGCACCTTTTTATTATACAAGTGACAATTCATTCAATTTGTACACAGAATTCACAATCCATTGTGCAGATGACAGAGCAAGTTTTTATCTTAATTATTAAAATACAAATCTGCCCTGATTTATGTCTGAGGCTCAGTTGAAAGGTAATTTACAACAATTTATGGTGTCAGAATAATGCAGGTACCGAAGCTGGTTGAGTTTTTAAAGGCAAGAGTAGAGTCATTACTACTTGAAAAAAAAATTAATTCATATACAAATTTAGTTGAATCCAATACCCTTTTTATAAATTAATGTTTATGATGTGTTCAATCCAAAATGGTCCTGAAACAGCTCTTGCTTTAAGAGCTGAACTAATTCAGAGGCTTGAAAGGAAAACAAGCTCTCCTTGCTAGCTTGTGAACAACTCCTAGGACCTGAGTTCCCGCAGGCGAATGCCTCTGAACCGCAAGTAAAATCCGTACTTACCTCATGGTCCATGACCTACAAAGACTCGCACTCCTGGGTCTGCAGGCATAAAAGCCCACGTATCCCAAGGTCGCATGCGGTTTGCACGCCTCCCTGGGATTATGCGAGTCGGCCCAACCAATCTAAAAGGGGAAATCAAAAATAGGAATTGCATAAAAAATACATTTTTATACAACCAAAATAAAAATATAATTTCATTAAACATTTAAAATAAAAATTCTATTTTAATATTTATTTCAACTCTTACACTGGTAAAAGAAGGCCTTACGCCTGCTTTTACCAGCTGTAAGAGTTTTGTGGGCATTCATTGGGCAGTAGTTGGGTAAATAGCCCAACTCTGCACCAGCGAATGTCCATTTCCTTCGGATTCGTACGATCTGTCAAGCTGAAACTTGATGGATCGCAAATTCCGGGATTTTGTGCATGCGCGTCGCATGCGGAACCCAGAATTTACAGGGCACTTACAACCACATACGGGCCATAGTATATAACCAGGACAATTTACAACTGGCAGGAACATGGATATTAAATTCACATGATGACTGCAATGTCCAATACATTCGTAAACGGTTTAAGTCTTTCCTCTTTGTGGCTGTCACTAGGAATTTTATTTGTATACTGCATTAAAAATTATATATGTGCTATAGTGGAATTAATTATAAACTTCATATTGTACTTAGGCAAAAGTAACCAATTAAAACACTGCAAAATTCTAAATGTTAAAGGCAGTGAATTTGGAGCTAGACAATAAAATAGTGGAAATCTTTTAACCATATTTATGATCAATTTAATTATATAAAGCTTACTTTGAAATAAAAAGTGGACAATGTATCTGTAGCAGAAATTCCTGTCTTGAATTGAAGTAGAAGTCTTTTAACTTTATCCAGCTCTGATTTATTTATGTTTTTCTTAGTTGGATAGAAACATAAACTAAAACAAAACTACAAGGACGACTGGTGAGATCTTTCATTTATCCATCAGTGTAATTGAGATTGAGTTGGATGTACACATTTATATTTTAGTGATGTCTTTCCTGGTATCATGTATCAGGTCTGCCTCTTCCCCAGTGAACAGGTTTTAAGGTCACAATGTTATAAGCAATTACTGCTGAATTAGATCATACCCGCTTTTATGGAAAACTGTGTTATTCAATTTAGGTGGGTTTTACTGAGTGTGGGGGATGGATGGGGGTCAACAAACTGTTCTGAGTAAAAGAAATAGTGTCTCTGAGGTCAGACTGAGTGGGGAAAACTAGGGAAAATGCAAAAGGGAAGTCATTAGCAACCTTAGTGGGAAAATTACTGGCAAACTTACACTTCTGTTTGGATTCAGAATAAGAACATGGATAATACCATGTTTCCTATTTTTTTTACACGTGTAAGTATCCGGCAGTGTTTCATTTGGCTGTCCTGAACACAAAAGTTAGTGTTCTGCGATAGACACTTTGAGATAGAAATTGGACCGAGGCCCACTTTTGGGGACTAATGTCCTGTGACCCACGGACACCTGAAAAAACTCCCGACCCGAAATTGGGTTGAGACATTTTTAAGGCGTTTCTGGTGGCCGCTTAAACAGGTACATGTAAATGAGGTGCCTATGCCTGTTTTAGGCCCCCTTGCCAAAATTAATGGGGTAGGTGTCGGGCTTGCCCCACTTAGAATTCTTCTGCAGTAGCTATCAACGAAAGGTACGTTTTTTTTTAATTACACATTTCTGTGGAGACAGGAGGAGTGGGCTACTCCTTCCAGCTCCACAGTACTCCTGAGCGTTTCTGCCAGCCCGTGATCATCCCTCCTCCCGTTCTCCTTTTCTTCCTCCCCCAGAGTTTACCTTGGGGCCAGTGACTCAGTGGGTCCAAAATATGCTTGTCCAGTTGAGCAACCCGCCTGTGGAGGTGTCACGGGCCCGGCAGGTCTCCACGGGTATTTAGATACAACCTGAGAATCCATTTGTCCCAATCTTTCAGGCCTCTGTCATCTGGCGCATGGATTGTTCCATGGCCCTTATTTGGCACTTGTAAAATGGTGTAAATGAGTTTCTAGGCCATTGTATAATCTCGATTTATGGATTTAATTTCAGCATACAAGCTACCAACAAACACACAAAAATCTTGATATAATCAAATAAAAAAGGACTAGTTAATAAAACACGCTGTAGGTAACCCATTATACTTTGAAATTTGGTATTGATATGCTGTTATTTGAACAATTAGTGAATTAACATAAATTCTACTGTGTTAACCAGCAAAATAATAAATTTTCTTTAAACTTGATTAAGCTCTCAATCTCAAAAGAAATGATCACTGCCAATTGTAAGGCAAAGGTTAATACAGGTGGAAGTCTATTGCATTCTACTTTTCTGGATTTTTAACTTCTTTTTCCAATGCTGTGTTTTTTTCTCATACAATGCATGACTGGTTGCGTGTGTAGTCATCTGTTTCTCAATAGTTTAATCTGTAATTTATACTCTTTGTGCTTTACTGAGCACTAACAAATAGGCTGAACCGATAAGGTACTAGATGAAGATTAAAACTTGTATTTAAATCGTGCAGAGTTGAATTAATACTGATTCTTTATGAGGAAAACAAAATGTGACCGTGTAGAATCATGAAAAGCAATAATGACTTTTTATTGATTACTGCCCGCAGTAGAATTTGTACTCTGTTACAATGTTTCACAAAGTGATTGCTCGTCACCTGATACAGCAGTTGTATTCATATAAATTACCCTGGAGATATACATTTAGCTGCATCGTGCTTCATGCTACAAATTGCTAATCTGATTAGGGTAATTGTTCATTTAGTTCATTAGCAACAAATGTTTGGCGATGGGGATTGGAGTTGTCTTTAACCTGGATGGTATATGGAGCTTTTTAATTCCACTTCCCAAAGTGCCTTTCCATTCACAATAACCCGGTTTTCAGCAGACAAAAGAAACATACCCTCCCCCCTGCACCAACTTCCCTAACCCCTGCTGCAGGCACAGATTTGTCAGAGCCATTCAGTTGAGACTGATTATGATGGCAGCAGATGGGCTTCACTCGACAGCAGATCCACGGTAGTTTCTTGGGGACAAGAATTAATAGGCCTAGTTGTAGGATCGCACACAGAGCATCAGCAGCGCGCTCTTGATCTGTTGTAAGCTTCTCTCCCCGAGGAAACTGCCACCTTCAAAGCCAGCGGCCGTCCCTAAAGACATGTTAAGTGCCCTTCTCCCTGAGAAACCATTGAAGCACAACAAAGCAAAGGGAGAGATTGTTTTCACTGCAGTGGCAGGGTTTGGGCCGCAAACTGGAGAGAAAGTTTATCAACTCTGGATCTTTGTTTGCTGCTGTTTGATTGCTCTGAGGATTACTCTGGCTGTTATGTGAAGGACCTCTGCTCCAGGGATGTTTTTTCATAATCTGGGTAAGAAGCATAAACCTTGCAATATATCCCGGTGTTATTGAATTTATTGTAAATGTTTAACAAGCTGTGTTTGTTGTGGCATTTTACTGCAAGGTCCATGTCCAGGACAACTTAAGTACTCAGCAGAAAAATAAGCTGTGTTGTATGGGTTCAAGAAATCTAAAAGCTGTTATTGTTGCTTAAAAAATGTATGCATAATTTAACTAGTGTTCATTATTGAATTATAAGAATTTGTGTGAGAGTGCATTTTTGTTATTCCTGGAAGGTAAACTGTGCTTTGAACACACTAACAATAACAAACAGTTTTAATATAACTTGCAAGACAGGCTTGATTTGATGGTATAGTATGTTTTTGGTGGAACCAAACTGTTGTCACTATTTCTAAAAATGTCTGTGAAGGAGACGACAGGAACAGCAAAAGCCTCATTATTTGGCTGGGAAACACAATTGTGTGCCCTGTTGCTACTGGCAACTGCATGTGCTGAGTCGCCATCCAGCTGTAAGCTGCTTAATTCTGAATGATGGAAGAGAAATATGATCATTTTAGAGAATGAAAGCAGATATTGAAGCTTTATTTTGGAGTCTGATTAAGATTTTGTCTTGTGGCTTAATCCCAGTAACATCGCTCATGATCTGGTCTGCTTAAATGCTTTCTGGACTAAAGAATGGCACTGTTTAATTCCAATCCTCCTGAATGTATGCTGCTCCTACTGATAAACACAGCTATTCTTCTGGTTTTGCCTTAATTCCTGATCGCTGCAAGAACTTGTCCCACAAGAGCCTTTCAGGAACACGTGTGGAAAATGATGGATTTCAATAATGTTAGAGTTCATTTCTGTGGACCTGGCATGTATGTAGAATATAAATGGAACATGTGTGCCACACTTTGCTGGGAACCTCTCTTGGGACTTCTCCACTGGTGAATAACATAAGGCACCGTGGGAACTATTTTAGCCACAGAGCTCTTGCCTGCACGTAGTTTACCAACAATTCTTGCATTGTGTTTGGAGAAATCTGTATTTGTTGGCCTTGTATTGCAATTACAATTTTAGTCACCAGATGTTTGAGGAATGAAGGTTAGAACATAGTAAATTATTCTGAGATGTCAGGGATGACTTTCTAGTATGCTGAGAATTAGTTATTTAGTACTTGGCGACAACTTCTCAAACTGTTGGAAGTAATGCAGTGAATGATGGGTGTTTTAAATAATAAGTATGCAAAAAAGACATAAAATGTTATCACCACAACACTATTCTGGCTCCCGACGTTTAGATGTTTAAATGGGTATTCCAAATGGGCAGAAGTAAATGAAATTACATTAGTTGCTAGTACAAAGGTTTTAGCTTAATCTTTTATGGTTAATTCTGTGCTGGAAGATCAATGGTATTGCCTTGATTTAAAATTACAAAAGTAACAACTACTGTAGAACTGAAAATAGTAACTTTTTGTCAGTATGTACACTTCACAATTCTCAGTTCTTATTAATACTCTACTGCATACATGATTACATTTAAGAATCTTTTCACAAATTACATATTGCAATTTGAACATTATTCTGCATGGCCTGTAATATTAAACTAGCCGATTTGAAATATTTTACAGTGTTATATTGTCATGTCAAAAATATTCCATTATATACAGCTTCTAATCGCAATCGTAATCATTATTCACCACAGAAACTCAGTTTTCATTTTTGCTTGCTGTTCAATGTGATTGATATTTTCAAGTAAAAGTGCCCAACAGCAACTTTTATACAGTTTGTGGATTTGATACAGCCTTATTTGTGTCTGAAAATGTTGCAAGATTTGAAAGGACACAACAGCCTGTGTGCAAAATAAATAATGTAAAATGCTATTTTATCATCTAGAACTTGGAAATAAATGTTTTTTTGAGATTAATATGCTGGTCAGCAAAGCATAGCATGTGAGTAGCTTTCATTTTTTTTGGAATATGCTGTACCTGGACCAAAGCCAGTTGGCCCTGGAAGAAAGTTTCCATAGACTGCTACTGCACTTAACAGAAACAAAATGCTGTTGCAGCAATTTTTCTGTTTACCCAAACATAGCAAGTAGTGGCCTACTGAATCGATGGATTTCATCATTTTTATTCTGCAGTGGAGAGGTACATGAATAAAATGTGTTATTTCAACAAAAAGGTTTAATTTTATAATGATTTTTTTAAAGTATAAATTGTTGCAAGGAAACATGATGAATCTGATTTGTAAAGAAATAGCACAATTTTAAGTTAAAATATAAGCTAATGTTAACTATCTGTGCTTTTATTACACCATTATTTACTAAATGTTACTATAGTATTAATTGCCTTTGATAAACTATAGTAACTAACAAAGGGAAAGATAAAAATGAAGGTTGGCAGCATTGGAATGTGCTCAGAAATGTATATTTTTGTTCCGGTAAAGCCTACTAGGGCAATGGTTTATATCAATTATTGAACAACTTAACTTTGGCTGTTGCTAACAGTTGGCTAAAAGTAATTTCAGTTCCAATTTATTTTGGTCATGCAGTATGTTTGTTGACTTTGAGGAATTATTAATGCTCAAATTAAAAAGTGAGGCAACCACTCCGCCATCATAATGCTTTCAAAATGCTGGTTTACATTTCCACAGTAGTGCTTCCTTGACTCTTGTAGTATTCCATGCGAAGGTTTATTGCCAATTGTTTGGCTTATTAAATGAATTATATATAGACATAATGGTGTCCATGATGAGTTATTACTTATAAACAAATCAATAAATACTGCAGCAAAATAATGTGAAGGATTTTATTTAGGCATGTAATTTTTTTTAAAGATCAAAGAACACGTAATAAAATAGAGCATTTTCTTTTTCTGTCATCTACCAATACTGTTGCAATTTTTATTAAAACTAAATTTACTAGATTATCAGCAATAAGATGCAGGTGAATGCTTGAAAAATATAATTGCATATAATGTGTATTTATTTACACACCTTGGAAGATTACATTAATACTGGATCATTGGCAGTGCTTCATTGTCTGTTGGCCTTGCAAACATCAGACAATAGATCAGCAGCTAACCAAACTAGTTGCCATAACAATGGTGTTTTACCGGACGATTTCTACACAGGAATTGATTCACAAAAAAAATGGGAATTTAGTATGCTCTTTTAGTTTTAAATCTTCGTTATGATTTTTTGTTTGAAAACAAGAAAGCCAACTTAGTAAAGCAACGAAGTAAATAATATAATTGAAATTCAACATCATCATTGTTTATTTAGATCCATGCATTGTGCTGCAGGTGAGATACTTTAGAAGTCATGGGCATTATTGGAAATATCTCGGGCTGTACCAGTCTGTCAATTTAATGATAAATAAAGTCCATTCATTTATTGTTTTGATCTGGTCAAATTATGACAACTTTGGTATATAGTGCACATAAAATTTCCTTTACATCATTAAAGGACTTCTTGTTTGTTGTTCAACATATTTTAGAATATAATGCATCATTGAATGTATTATTGTTTGGATACATTTCAGAAAAGCAAACATTTAGCATCTTTCATTTTTTCCTATTTGGAATTCAGCACTTTTGAGCAAATAAGTTAGTTAAAATAAGAATTTTGTAACAAATTTACTTTTCTTGTGCCTTCATCTATTCATGTTGCTGAGTCAAATGTATCCACGTTTGGGGGGGGGTGGGGGGAGGAGCTATGAAGATTATTAGAGTTTGAACTTTAAACTTTACTATAAAATGCATCTATGCCCTTGTAAAATTGTATTGATATTTAATAGGTGTTTTTGAATGTTTGCTATACAATGAACTTTTGCAGCAGTTGTTGTTGCACCCCAACCACTGACGATCAGTCTATTTTTTAAAATGCCATTGCTTGTATGCCTAAGGAAGGAGGACAACAGAACAACCTTTCCCTATATTTCCCAATGGTGTCACATGTCCAAGCGTTTGGCAAACACAAATAGTTTTCCAATTGGATTTCCAAAAGGACCGTGTTGCTTTAATATAATTGAAAAACCTGTTGTTCATTTGGTATTTCACAAAACAATGCTTTGTTTTGTTGCAGTAAATGTAACAATACTTTCTCTTCTGAACTTTTAAAAATTAAAAGCTTTATTTACTGATTTTGCGATGGGAAGGCTTACCTTTGTCAATTCAGATTTGCATGAAAATCCAAGGCAGTGCTGCTGCGCTTTGTATAGTTACCTACTTTGAGATTATGTCACTGTACTCAGCAGCTTATCTATTGCTTTAGTTTCCAGTTTAGAATGCTGTGATTGTTTATGATTATAGTGTTCCTGTAATTGTATCTGAAAAGACTGGTTTCTTTTTTACTTTCAAATCTATATTTTTATATTTTGGGGGAGGGTGAGAGTTACGTACCAATGCTAATGGCTACTGCTAGAACACATTTGAGAAGGGATAAAATTAGTAATAGAATTCCTTGTATTTATTACACTGGCAATAAATTGGATTTCTTTATTGATGGAAAAAATATTCTTACCCTTCAAGGATTTTGGGGGCTATAGCCACTCCTTCCTCGCACAATAGACAAAATGGCCAGTTCAGTATTGGTGGACAAGGAAAATGTATACTACAGTTTAAATGTCTGTCTTAAAACAAAAAGAAGATTTACATTTTTGCAAGCAGAGGAAATTCAGTAAGAGTTGGTGTTGATTGTATACGTGTCACATTGAATGTAAAATAATGCCCCATGTTCTGTTCAATGTGCTGTCCCCATTAATTTTATTCACTGATAGTGTGTTATTGAATAGTTGGGTCATTCAACATTAGGTTTCCCAGTTTTAAAAGAGACTGAAACATCATAGTTGTTATTAACTATGACACTAATCAATGCCTGTAGCCTGACCACTGTTTGATTCAGTGCAATAAGTGGTCCTGCTGTTGCAGCCTCTTCACAGTCCCTATGGACTCTGGTCTCCCTGGACATGTGTCCATTTCAACAACAATTCCTTTCCCCTCCCCTTTTAAAGATCTATAGAGATGCAGTGGGCCTGAGCTTGATGTCTTCGGTTAATCATCTAATTTGTCAAAATATGCAATCAGCTTGCTGCTGCTGCTTCTGTCTATAGCAGGCCTGCCTTTATGGCTACAATGAGGGGTAAACGATTATGCCATTAGTTGGTAATTGATTTTTAATGCTTTCAGGGTGTATGAATATGGGTTCATAGTACTGTGACAGAGGAACTATTCACACACAACTGCACCTCCTGCCTAATATTGGGAGATTCTTTTTAATCTGGATAATGATATTACTGGTGTGGCAAACGTGTCTCACACAGCCATGTAGCATCTGTAGATTTCTTTACCTCTTTCTTCCTCCTTCTTCTAGCAACAGGCAAAAACAGGTTGATATCTCCGTACAAAAGGGACAGTAGGAAAGTCTTTTCTCTTTTTGACACTTTTCTTCAAGTATACAATGTGCCAGGCTTTCACTCATTTATTTCTGCTTGTCCCATCATTAAATGTAATTATTGGTGGTGAGATAACATACACTGTGTTGCAAACATAAAATTATCATTCTTTGAAAAGTTTGCAGGTGCACTCAGTGTGCTTCATACAGTCTGTACAATGCACTGGGATCTAACTCACAAGTAGAATTGCATAAACTGTTTAGCATATATGCGCTCCTATTTGTTGAAAGCAATACCTATAACCTTGTGCTATAAATACAAATGGCAAGTTTCCACGTTCCAAGATAGCAATGATATCTTCAGCAGTATGAGAATCAAGCATGTGATTTTTGAATAGCAGCTCTTGTTTGTATGTTTTCTTCAAATGTTTTCACATCTGCTGCTTTTTAAAAGTAAGGCGATGGTGGATGCACACGTCATTGCCCTGTTGGAATCAAGAAATTAAGGATCCACTGGATCAACTAATCTTCTATTAGCTGAAGGAAAGTGAATTTCTTTTTTCAAAGATCACTTGTTCATTGACTGTGAAGATGCCCATTTTATGAAGTAAGAACAACAGTTATTTCACAGATTGCATATGGACAATAGTCCAAAGACCTGCTCAAGTTTATTAACTCTACTTGAGAACAATAAGTATGGCTGGTTTTGTGAGTACTTGTACTCTGACTCACCACTAAATTTCAGCACAATATAAAAGCTAAGGCCAGATTTCCCCTTCCACTATTGCGGCAGTAAAAGCTGACATCCATTGTGTTGTCAATCTGCAGCCAAATTGAATTGCAGCTACAGTGAAAGGACCGTTTAACGTGATGTAGTTTCCCTTCTGGTGCCTTTAGTCTGCCTGATCAGTGCCCTGCATTTTTCCAATCTACTGTGGACCTCACTTAAAACAATTGGAAAAATCAGTTGCTGATGCAATATCTGCAGGCGATGTTACATCTGCTGTAGCACAAATGTATTGCAATAAAGGTTTTACATTGTCATGCTAATTGATAATATATTTAAACCAATAATTATGCATATCTCAGTATCTGGATACAATTTGTGATATAGTCACCACATCCATGTCACCAATTGTATCACTAAGGTCACTTTTTCAGGATAACAGCTTGTCTTTAAACATTAATTGCTTCATTAACATGTCAGCAGCATCAGTCCAGTTCAGCTTTGTGTTGAATGGATCATAGAAACTTTCACTGATGCTAATGTTTCCAAATCAGCAGGAGAAATTCCAGTTTAGCAAAGACTGGTAACTTGGCAGATTTACAAGCAACCTGACATGAGATTTACAACTGCCCTTTAGAACGGGGAAATCTGCCACCCTAGCCTTTATGTTGAGCTGAAATTTAGAAGAAGGTTGGAATAGAAGTGTTTGAGAAAAAAAAATCATGCTTATTAATTGCTACTTTTATATCATTTCGGGAAATCTGTACGACACTGTTGCCCCTGCTTCTTTAAGCCTGTATTTAATCTGTATCAGTGAACAAAATAATGACTCTTACTTCTTAAAGGATCCATGTTTCCCTTTCAGTGAGCAAGATGGTCTTTGATAAAGACATACTGGAAATCCACAGGGCTTTTTCTAAGCTCCCAGCAGGAGGGTTGCAAAATGCTCCCTAGAAAACAGCGTTACACCGAGTTCCAGAAGTTTCCGGTGTACTCCATGCAAGGCATATGTAACTAGGGAAGCGGAGCCAGGACAGAGACTCCCTATCCTGGGACATCCTGCTAGCCTGGCTCAGTTGGGACTCGGTGTAATTCTAGAGCTCGGTATGCCAAGTGAGTTGAGTGGTCCCGGCCTCCTGATGGGCTAAGTGGGCCCCACGGGATGGGGGTGGGCGGTGGTGATGGTGGTGGTGAGAGGCGGGTGGGGGGGGGGGAGAGAAGGAGATTATTTACACAGTTCCTGGATACCACTTTTATGGGGCTAACCATCAGACTCTCTCTTAACTTGTAGATAGTTTTTTTTAAATTTGAATTTAAAACTAAAGAACCTGGTCCTGAAATTCCATGAAGGTTTTCCCAATCTTTGGCCTTCTTTGGTATGTCCCCCAGCTTCACTCCAAGTACTGGTGCAGAAGTAGTTTAGCCATCCATCACCAGATCTGGTTGGATTACATAAAGCACCATCAGCCCTCACTCTCCACCGCCAAATGCAGTCACTACTCTAGGATCATTCCGGAGAGTAAATACAACCCCCAGCTTATTTTCTCCATGACCAACCATCTCCTTAAACCCCTCTCTCCTGCCACTTTACCCTCATCTCCAACACTGTGAGGAGTTCATGACAACTTTGTCACTAAAATTAAGACCATCCATTCAGATGCCTATGCTGCTTCCACCTTTTTCATTCTTACCAATCCAAGTCTCGATCACTGACTCCCCCTGCCCTAACCCTGAACTTGTGTCACTGTCTCTATCTCACTGTGTCTATCTCACTCTCTCTCTTTCTCTCGTGTGTCTATTTTTGTCTCTAGTGGTTATCTCCTTCTACCGTGTGTGTGTGTGTGTGTGTGTTTCTTTCTTGTGTATGTCTCTCTCGTATCTTTCTTTGTATTTGTATCCCCTTATTCTGGGTAGCATCAGTGCTGCGCACACTTTTTATTGCCTCACTGTCGTACTTTTGCTTGGAGCTTGAAACTCCACACAGTAGCCCAATTGTGGTCTCACTAAGGTTTTATATAGATTTAGCATTACACGTTGACTTTTACATTATTGCCATAAAACCCTGTACGGTAGTTCATTCGCTTTTTATGGCCTTATTCTCCTGAGGTATTGTCTTTAATGTCCAGTGAACTTGAACACCCAATTGGTGGTGGACCATCTTCTTGAAGTGATTGAGTAGCTTCCTCGACCACTTCAGAGAGCAGTTAAGAGTCAACCATGTTGACTTGGGACTGGAGTCTCATAGAGGCCAGACCATGTATGCACAGCAGGTTTCCTTACCTAAAGGATATTCGTGAACTAGTTGGGTATTTATGATAATCTGACCGCTTCATGGTCACTTTTACTGATACCAGCTTTTTATATCCTGTTTTTTTTCAACTGAATTCAATTTCTCAAACTGTCATGTGGGGTTTGAACTTGCTTTCTCTGGATTACAAGTCCAGTAATGTAACCACTACATGACCATACCTGGTAAATATCACTCTCTTCCAAATCACTCACCTTTTTCCCCCATTCAAAGTATAATTATTTTTGCTTTTTATGAATCAAAATATAACACATCACACTTACTGACATTGAATTCCCTCTACAATTTATCAATATCTCCTTGCAGCTTCCTTTGCTCCTCAGAATTATTTACCATCCCTCCTATTTTAATACCAGGAGCAATTTTGGATACAACAAATTCTCGTCCTATGCCCTTAACTCCCACTCTCTATCCTCCCTTCCGAACAGTTTTTAATCCAATTTCCTACCCTGCATCAAATTCCACCCCTTTAATCTTCTCCAATAGTCTCTTGTGTACCTTGTTAAAGGCTTTCTAATTCCATGTACATCACGTCCAATATATATCATATATATCCCATCATATCCATGGCTTTTTCTTTCTTTATAAAATCGACGATGACTGCATCTAGTTATTTTCTCATCATCTATATATTCAGTAATTTCATCCTTAATTCAAAATTTCAAATTTTTCCCCATCACAGATGTTAAACTAACTGGCCTGTATTTACCCAACTTACATCGAAATATAGAAAATTGGTGCAGGAGTAGGCCATTCGGCCTTTCGAACCTGCACCACCATTCAATAAGATCATGGCTGATCATTCCCTCAGTACCCCTTTCCTGTTTTCGCTCCATACCCCTTGAACCCCAAGCCATAAGGGCCATAAACAACTCCCTCTTGAATATATCCAATGAACTGGCATCAACAACTCTCTGCGGCAGGGAATTCCACAAGTTAACAACTCTGAGTGAAGAAGTTTCTCCTCATCTCAGTCCTAAATGGCCTACCCCTTATCCTAAGACTGTGTCCCCTGGTTCTGGACTTCCCCAACATCAGAAACATTCTTCCCGCATCTAACTTGTCCAGTCCCATCAGAATCTTATATGTTTCTATGAAGTCCCCTCTCATCCTTCTAAACTCCAGAATATAAAGGTCCAGTTGATCCAGTTTCTCCTCATATGTCAGTCCAGCCATCCCGGGAAACAGTCTGGTGAACCTTTGCTGCACTCCCTCAAAAGAACGTCCTTCCTCAGATTAAGAGACCAAAACTGAACACAATATTCCACGTGAGGCCTCACCAAGGCCCTGTACAACTGCAATAAGACCTCCCTGCTCCTATACTCAAATCCCCTAGCTATAAAGGCCAACATACCATTTGCCTTCTTCACTGCCTGCTATACCTGCATGCCAACTTTCAATGACTGACGAACCATGACTCCCAGATCTCGTTGCACCTCCCCTTTTCCTAATCTGCCGCCATTCAGATAATATTCTGCCTTTGTGTTTTTGCCACCAAAGCGGATAACCTCACATTTATCCACATTATACTGCATCTGCCATGCATTTGCCCACTCACTTAACCTGTCCAAGTCACCCTGGAGCCTCTTAGCGTCCTCCTCACAGCTCACACCACCACCCAGTTTAGTGTCATCTGCAAACTTGGAGATATTACACTCAGTTCCTTCATCTAAATCATTAATGTATATTGTGAAGAGCTGGGGTTCCAGCACTGAGCCCTGCGGCATTCCACTAGTCACTGCCTTCCATTCTGAAAAGGACCCGTTTATCCCGACTCTCTGCTTCCTGTCTGCCAACCAGTTCTCTATCCACATCAGTACATTACCCCCAATACCATGTGTTTTGATTTTGCACACCAATCTCTTGTTTGGGACCTTGTCAAAAGCCTTTTGAAAGTCCAAATACACCACATCCACTTGTTCTCCCTTGTCCACTTGATGAGTTACATCCTCAAAAAATTCCAGAAGATTTGTCAAGCATTATTTCCCTTTCATAAATCCATGCTGACTTGGACCGATCCTGTCACTGCTTTCCAAATGCGCTGCTATTTCATCCTTAATAATTGATTCCAACATTTACCCCACTACTGATGTCAGGCTAACTGGCCTATAATTACCCGTTTTCTCTCTCCCTCCCTTTTTAAAAAGTGGTGCTCCATTAGCCACCCTCCAGTCCATAGGAACTGATCAAGAGTTGATAGACTGTTGGAAAATGATCACCAATGCATGCACTATTTCGATGGCCACTTCCTTAAGTACTCTGGGATGCAGACTATCAGACCCCGGGGATTTATCGGCCTTCAATCCCATCAATTTCCCGAACACAATTTCCCACCTAATAAGGATATTCTTCAGTTCCTCCTTCTCACTAGACCCTCGGTCCCCTAGTACTTCCGGAAGGTTATTTGTGTCTTCCTTCGTGAAGATAGAACCAAAGTATTTGTTCAATTGGTCTGCCATTTCTTTATGCCCTATTATAAATTCACCTGAATCCGACTGCAAGGGACCTACGTTTGTCTTCACAAATCTTTTTCTCTTCACATATCTATAAAAGCTTTTGCAGTCAGTTTTTATGTTCCCGGCAAGCTTCCTCTCGTACTCTAATTTTCCCCTCTTAATTAAAACCTTTGCCCTCCTCTGCTGAATTCTAAAATTCTCCCAGTCCTCAGGTTTGCTGCTTTTTCTGGCCAATTTATATGCCTCTTCCTTGGATTTAACACTATCCTTAATTTCCCTTGTTAGCCACGGTTGAGCCACCTTCCCTGTTTTATTATTACACCAGACAGGGATGTACAATTGCTGAAGTTCATCCATGTGATCTTTAAATGTTTGCCATTGCCTATCCACCGTCAACCCTTTAAGTATCATTTGCCAGTCAATTCTGGCCAATTCATATTTCATACCATCGAAGTTAGCTTTCCTTAATTTCAGGAGCCTAGTTTCTGAATTAACTGTGTCACTCTCCATCTTAATAAAGAATTCTACCATATTATGGTCACTCTTCCCCAAGGGGCTTCGCATAACACGATTGTTAATTAGTCCTTCCTCATTACACATCACCCAGTCTAGGATGGCCAGCTCTCCAGTTGGTTCCTCGACATATTGGTCTGGAAAACCATCCCTAATACACTCCAGTAAATCCTCCTCCATCGCATTGCTACCAGTTTGGTAAGCCCAATCAATATGTTGCCCATGATAACTGCTGTACCTTTTTTACACGCATCCCTAATTTCTTATTTGATGCTGTCCCCAACCTCACTACTACTGTTTGGTGGTCTGTACACAACTCCCACTCGCATTTTCTGCCCTTTGGTATTCCGTAGCTCCACCCATACCGATTCCACATTATCCAAGCTAATGTCCTTCCTTACTATTGCATTAATTTCCTCTTTAACCAGCAATGCCACCCCACCTCCTTTTCCTTTCTGTCTATCCTTCCTAAATATTGAATACCCCTGGATGTTGAGTTCCAGCCTTGGTCACCCTGGAGCCATGTCTCCGTGATGCTAATTACATCATAATCGTTAACTGCTATCTGCGCAGTTAATTCGTCCACCTTATTTCGAATACTCCTCGCATTGAGGCACAGAGCCTTCAGGCTTGTCGTTCTAACACACTTTGCCCCTTTAGAATTTTGCTGTAATGTGGCCCTTATTGCTTTTTGCCTTAGGTTTCTCTATCCTCCACTTTTACTTTTCTTCTTTCTATCTTTTGCTTCTGCCTACATTCTACTTCCCTCTGTCTCCCTGCATAGGTTCCCATCCCCCTGCCATATTAGTTTAACTCCTCCCCAATAGCACTAGCAAACACTCCCCCTATGACATTAGTTTCAGTCCTGCCCAGGTGCAGACCGTCCGGTTTGTACTGGTCCCACCTCCACCAGAACCGGTTCCAATGTCCCAGGAATTTGAATCCCTCCCTTCTGCACCACTCCTCAAACCATGCATTCATCTGAGCTATCCTGCAATTCCTAGTCTGACTAGCATGTGGCACTGGTAGCAATCCTGAGATTACTACTTTTGAGGTCCTACTTTTTAATTTAGTTCCTAGCTCCCTAAATTTGTCTCGTAGGACCTGATCCCATTTTTTTACCTATATCTTTGGTACCTGTATGCACCACGACAACTGGCTGTTCAGACTCCCTTTTCAAAATGTCCTGCACCCGCTCCAAGACATCCTTGACCCTTGCACCAAGGAGGCAACATACCATCCTGGAGTCTCGGTTGCGGCCGTAGAAACTTCTATCTATTCCCCTTACAATAGAATCCCCTAACACCATAGCTCTCCCACTCTTTTACCTGCCCTCCTGTGCAGCAGAGCCACCCACGGTGCCATGAACTTGGCTGCTGCTGCTCTCCCCTGATGAGTCATCCCCCTCAACAGTACCCAAAGCGGGGTGTATCTGTTTTGCAGGCGGATCACCGCAGGGGAGCCCTGCACTACCTTCCTTGCACTGCTCTTCCTGCTGGTCACCCATTCCCTATCTGGCTGTGTACCCTTGCGGTAAGACCAACTCACTAATCGTGCTATTCACATCATTCTCAGCATCGTGGATGCTGCAGAGTAAATCCACCTGCAGCTCCAGTGCCATAGTGCGGTCTGTCAGGAGCTGCAGGCAGATGCACTTCCCGCACATGTAGTTGTCAGGGACACTGGAAGCGTCCCTGACTTCACACATATTACATGAGGAGCATAACACGTGTTCGAGCTCTCCTGCCATGACTTAACCCCTAGATTAACTTAATTTGCCAACAACAATGCTAAAGGTTATTTACTGATAAAGAAAAAGAAAACTACTCACCAATCACTTACCCCCTTGACTGTGACGTCACCTTTCAATTCCTTTCTACTTTTTTGCCTTCTCTCTCTGCTGCAGCTGCACCAGCTGGCCTTTATAGGCCGCTCCGACGTCCCCGAGCTCCCACCTCTCCGACTCTGTCTCCCTTTTTTTTGAAACTGAAAAGACAAACATAAAATCCTGGATGTTTTTATTTCTATTGCTAGAGAGCTAACTACCAAGAGGATCCAGCAAATAATGGAGATCTATTACATCTTCCTTTGGAAATACAGATGTGTTATACACCTCAGGTATGCACTACACTTCGTTTCTACAGAGTAAAAATATATATTTTTTAAAAAGGAGGTTGGTTCTTTCCTCCTCTTTTCAGAAGTCTTTAAAAAAACACCATTGTTGATCTGTCAGTTACTCTAATAGTGTAATAAATTTTAGCCTGGAATATAAACATGCAGAGAAAAATAACTATCTCGACCCTTTCCAGTCCACTCTTGCCATAAGTTCAACAGGAATGCAGCGAAGGGCTTAAAATCTTCAGAAACCCAAATATTTGATGTCACGAATTGTGTGCCCAGTTTCCATGGAGCCTATTTGGGGTGGAAGCTTGATCCACCCAAGCATGATCCCCTGCAGCAGGAATGTTGTGGTTATAGTGTTTGAAGTGACTTTTCTCACCCTTCCCCCCCGCCCCTTGAGTTGTATTAACGAGCTGGCATAGATGTGGAATCTGACTATTCCAGAACAATCTCAAAGATGTAACAGTAATGTTCTCGGCTTCTCAATTATATTCTTAAAAGAACTTAATTCCTTCAAGATTTTCCTTTATCTTTACTCATTGCTAAATGGGACTCTTTCGAAAACAATTGGGTCCAAGGCAATAGAATTCATAGATACATGAACAAACTAGAGCTAAGGCATGTTTATCCTACAATAGTTTCAAGAATGCTGAGAAAGATATACAGTAGGCACCTATGGTTCCTGTTAGCTTTTCAACAATTTTAAGAATGATAAAAAATATACTTAGTGGAACTTAAGATAAGACATCTTGGGAGTAGTACGATACAGTGAAAGCATAGAAACATAGAAAATAGGTGCAGGAGTAGGCCATTCGGCCCTTCGAGCCTGCACCACCATTCAATAAGATCATGGCTGATCATTCACCTCAGTACCCCTTTCCTGCTTTCTCTCCATACCCCTTGATTCCTTTAGCCATAAGAGCCATATCTAACTCCTTCTTGAATATATCCAATGAACTGGCATCAACAACTCTCTGCGGTAGGGAATTCCACAGGTTAACAACTCTCTGAGTGAAGAGGTTATCGGATAAACTCACATTTTTCCACATTATACTGCATCTGCCATGCATTTGCCCACTTACCTGAACTGTCCAAGTCACCCTGCATCCTTAGCGTCCTCCTCACAGCTCACACCGCCACCCAGCTTAGTTGGTTTCTCGACATATTGGTCTAGAAAACCATCCCTAATACACTCCAGGAAATCTTCCTCCACTGTATTGCTACCAGTTTGGTTAGTCCAATCTGTATGTAGATTAAAGTCGCCCATGATAACTGCTGTACTTTATTGCACGCATCCCTAATTTCTTCTTTGATGCTGTCCCCAACCTCACTACTACTGTTTGGTGGTCTGTACACAACTGCCACTAGTGTTTTCTGCCCTTTGGTATTCCGCAGCTTCACCCATACAGATTGCACATCATCCAAGAAAAGCAATACAAAAATGTTGTAGCAGTTTGCAAATTATTTAGAACGGCACTCCTTGCTGACCTGTAAAATGGAACATATTCTGTCCCTGTCCCCACCGCCCCATATGCCCAATCAAGAACAACAACAACAGCAACTTGTTTTTATAATCATCATCATCATAGGCGGTCCCGCGTATCGAGGATGACTTGCTTCCACGCCAAAAAGGGATGAGTTCGCATGTGTTTCAATGAAGGACCTAATATTCCAGGTCCTGAACTACATAATGTAGGGTGGAAGATGCCTCTGCGAGGATTTTTTTAACGTGAGGTGGCCGTTGCACACCAGCCACCACACGGGCTTGACAGAGCTAGGTCTTGGTCCAGTGGCAAGGATTAACCAAGATGACCGGAGACCTGCTCTGCTGCACGGGCCTAGTGTGCACACATATCGCAGTGTGGGCTGGCCCGTGCTGCACCTGGGCCCACGTCTCTTCTGGGCCCCGAACTCACATCTCTCCTGAGCCCCGATCATGTCCCTCTGCAATCTCTCGCTGCTCCTTCGCCCTGACCTCGCCACTTCTGCTGTACCTGTCCATGCACCATCACTGACCTGGAACTTGATGATGTCCCTCTTCACAGCCGTCACCCTCCTGCACCAGCTTGCGCTGTACCTCGCAGTGGTATACCGCCACGCTACCCAGTGAACCACAGCTGACTCTCAGAATGGTTTTATAAAGCGCCAAGGCGAATCACAGGAGTCTTATGACAAAAATAATGTCGGCAAGCCACGTAAGGAGAAATTAGGGCAGATGACCAAACGCTTCGTCAAAGCGGTAGATTTTAAGGAGCGTCTTAAAGGAGGTAGAGAGGTGGAGCGATTTAAGGAGGGAATTCCAGATCTTGTGGCCTAGGCAACAG
The DNA here is from genome assembly GCF_044704955.1 of Pristiophorus japonicus. Taxonomy (NCBI): domain Eukaryota; kingdom Metazoa; phylum Chordata; class Chondrichthyes; family Pristiophoridae; genus Pristiophorus; species Pristiophorus japonicus. The sequence goes on from NC_091979.1 coordinate 69,872,693, forward strand.
AAGACATGGCCACCAATGATTGACCGATTATAATCAGGGAAGCTCACAGGGCAGAATTAGAGGAGTGCAGATATCTTCGGGGGTCGGGGTGGGGGGGGCGGGGGTGGAGGCATCGGTGCTTGTGGGGCTAGAGGAGATTACAGAGATAGGGAGGGACAAGGCCATGGAGGGATTTTAAAACAAGGATGAGAATTTTGAAATCGAGGCGTTGCTTAACTGGAATCCAGTGTAGGTCAGCGAGCACAGGGGTGATGAGTGATTGGGACTTGGTGCGAATTAAGACACGGGCAGCTGAGTTTTGGATGACCTCAAGTCTACATAGGGTAGAATGTGGGAGGCCAGCCTGGAGTGCGTTGGAATAGTCAAGTCTTGAGATAATAACAGCGGGGATGAGGGTTTCAGAAGCAAATGAGCTAAGGCAATAACAATGTTACTGGCGATGTTACGGAGGTGGAAATAGGCGGTCTTAGTTATGCCGTGGATAAGTGGTCAGAAGTTAAAATATGACACCCCCTCGACCTGTTTCAGATGCTGTTAGTAAACTCCTCGTTCATTAATTCAGGGACCTCAACAGTCACAAGTGCAGGTTTCTATTGGCAGGCAAGAAATTATAAATACACCAAGTGTCATCAGCTCTTGAAACATGAAAGAGAGCTCAACCTTCCCAATCTTGAGCATTGCTACTGGGTGCTGCAATTTTGGGGAATTCTGGCTTGGAATTCAGCCTTCCCACATAACCCATGGCTGCATGTGGAAACAACCACCTTGCCCTTCATAGTCCGTCAGAGAAGGCTGACAAAGACCTGGAAATAGTTAAACCAACTATCAGTCTGGAAAAAGACCTATTTCCCCTCTGAAAATGCCCCTGGCATCTATCAGTTCTAACCAGAAGAAGATGTATCTCTCTGCTTACTCCCCACCATGGCAAATTGCAACCTTCACCATGACAAATATGGGTGAAGCAACTAAAGTAAATAGAGCAGTGGGGGAGGATTTAAATTAATATGGTAAAGCATGGGGAAAGTCTAAGTTTAAGACTAGAGAGGATAAGCAGGATAAATAAATAAAGACGTGAATTTATATCGTGTTAGAAATAGTCAAGTTAAATTTATCTCTGTTCACTTTAATAATCAGGATTGACTATAAACCAATCTCGTGGGTATAGTATGTTTAATCAGAGTTTAAGATGGAATATAACTGATTAGTTACATAAGAACATAAGAATTAGGAGTGGGAGCATGCTATTTTGCCCCTCGAACCTGCTCCACAATTCAATCAGATCATGGCTGATCTTCTACCGCAACTCCATTTTTCTGCGCCATCCCCATATCCCTTGATTCCCTTAATATCCAAAAATCTATCGATCTCTGTCTTAAATATACTGAAATTAGTTATACAACAAAAACATATGACCGTGACAAGTAGCTGATACCGATCCAATCTGACAAACAGCTGCCGCATGTGAGCAGTTCTCTGGCTTGCAGCCTCTTTCTCTTCGTCTAGAGCTTCCTTTGGTAAAGTATGGGATCGCTCAAAGAGTGTTTGACCAACCCAACTTCTGTGTTCTATTTCGCTCTCTCCTTACACCATTTGTGAGGACTGCCTTGAGCAGGCTACTTTTATTCTCTTTTTAGGGGTTGCCTTGAAATGGGATATGACAAGATATTTTGACCTATAGAGATCCCCCCCAAAACTCCCTATCCAATGCCATGTTGTGTTCTTTGTTTTGATTCTGAATCAAGAACCCTCCCTAAAGATGTCTCATGATTTTGCCACATTTCTCTTCTGTGTATAGTTTCTCAGGGTTTCTTCCTTTGAAATTCATGTCTGATCTCTTTCGTCCCTATCCTCCCTTTGATCTATGAAAGTCGAAACCAGAAAATTGCTTGCTTCAGGGTCGTTATCTCCTTTATAATGTGGCAAATTGTTGACATTAACTTCCCTCCATTCTAAGTCTTTCTATAATACATTGTCTTAAAGATACATAAACAAAGTTGAAGTCTTAACTTGAAAACAACAGACAATAGTGCAGAATGATATAACATTTCAACAGGAAACCAAAACATTAGCCATTCTAAGCATCTAATACCAGTCTGAGGAGACACTTCATCTCCAGTTTAACACAACCATGTAAACACAGCATTCTTCACATCACAGTTTAGTTCTCATAACAATATACATTTTGTACATTCCTGATTTCTAACAATAGCGCCTTTCATGATCAGCAGACCTCTCAAAGCGCTTTTTTGAAGTGTAGTCACTGTTGTAATATAGGAAACATGGCAGCCAATTTACACACAAGTAAGCTCCCACAAACAACAATGTGATAATGGCCACATAATCTTTTTTTTTGTTACATTGATTGAGGGATAAATATTGGCCAGGACAATGGGGATAACTCCCCTGCTCTTCTTCAAAATAGTGCCATGGGATCTTTTACGTCCACTTGAGAGAGCAGACAGGGCCTTGATTTAACATCTCATCCGACAGTGCAGCACTCCCTCGGGACTGCACTGGAGTGTCAGCCTAGATTTTGTTTGTGCTCAAGTCCCTGGAGTGGGACTTGAACCCACAACCTTCTGAGAGGGCTACCCACTGAGCCAAAGTAATATAGCTGTTAGAAGAGAAAATAGTTTATCTGAAATAATTAGTGAGCAAATATTATCAAAAAGGAAAGAAAGAAACTGAGTCAGTGATAGATAAAAACACCATTGTAGAAGGGGTACGGGATATCAAAAAATTAAATGTGTTAAAGAGGAAAACACTAAGTCAACATTCCAAAGTCAGTTTGACTGCTATCTGTGAATGCACAAGGCATTCAAAACAAAATTGGAGAGTTAGAAGTATTAATAATGATGAATGGCTGTGCTACAGTAGCTATAATGGAAATATGGTTTGGCTTGTTCAGGATTGGGACGTTTCTGGCCCTGCTTGTAACTTCTCCCACCTGGCGGAAACCGGGCGGGGGACAGTTAAAATGGGGGCAGCCCCACCAACCTCACTGTCTTTCCGACCGAACCGAAGATTAACCTGAATAATAAAAAGGGAACAAAAATTGTTATGTTTAGAATAACTCCACAAGACTGTATATTTAAGCTCAAACTGTTGTAACCTTGGTCTCTTTATTGTAACTCCAGAGTGAGGAGGCAGCATGGTAGACTGCCTTTTATACCTGCTTGCCCAGGGTGTGCAGGTGACCCTTGGGTCTCCCACAGGTGCACCCCCTGGTGGCAAGTCTTATACATTGGTAATGGTTACATACATAACATCATTCCCCCCCAAAGTCTTATGTACAAGTTATTTACAAGTTGAGGAGATCTGGGGCTCTGCGTTCCCTGGTCGATCGCCTGAGTTGAAGTCCTGGCATGGGTGAGTTGGGCGGATCATTGCTGTACTGCGGCTAGTCTGGCTGGTCTGATTGGATTGTCAGGCATGGTGGGTTCATCCTCATGGTTGACCATGAGGTCGATTGCTGGTTAGGTATGTGTGGGTGGATCAATGATGATAATGTCCTCTTCAAACTGTTCTTGGTTGTCAGTGAAACGCAGTTTGGTCTGATCCAAGTGCTTTCTGCGCATTTGTCTGTTCAAAGGTTTGACAACAAACACTCTATTCCCCTCCTTGGCTAAAACAGTGCCAGCAACCCATTTGGGACCATGACCATAATTAAGAACAAACAAAGGGTCATTAATTTCAATGTCGCGTGATACAGCCGCGCGATCGTGGTACATGTTATGCCGGTGACGCCGGGTTTCTACATGATCATTGAGATTCGGGTGGACTAAGGATAGCCTGGTTTTGAGTGCTCTCTTCATTAGCAATTCTGCAGGGGGAACCCCGGTGAGCGAGTGGGGTCGCGTTCAGTAGCTGAGCATAATCCGAGATAGCTTGGTCTGCAGGGAACCGTCCATCACACGTTTCAAGCTCTGCTTGATGGTTTGGACTGCCCGTTCCACCCGATCATTGGATGCGGGCTTAAATGGCGCAGACCTAACATGCTTGATGCCTTTGCGGGTCATGAACTCGGTGAATTCCGAGCTGGTGAAGCATGGTCCATTGTCACTAACAAGGACGTCGGGCACACCATGGGTGGCGAACATGGCCCGGACGCTTTCAATGGTGGAAGTGGACGTACATGACGACATTATTGTACATTCAATCCATTTAGAGTAAGTGTCCACTGCTACTAGGAACATCTTTCCGAGAAATGGGCCAGCGAAATCTACGTGGACACTTGACCACGGTTTGGAGGGCCATGACCACAGACTCAGTGGGGCCTCCCTTGGTGCATTGCTCAACTGCGAGCAAGTATTGCATTGGTGTACGCATGACTCCAATTCCGCGTCAATGCTGGGCCACCAAAAGTGCGACCTGGCGATTAGCCTTCATCATGACTGTACTGTGAAGGTCGCGTATAAACGTTTCCCTGCCTTTTTTTGCAAAATTACACGATTCCCCCATAGGAGGCAGTCCGAATGGATGGACATTTTGTCCTTGCATCGGTGGAACGGCTTAATTACGACTTGCATTTCCCCTGGGACCGCTGACCAGCTCCCATTGAGGACACAACTTTTTACTAGTGATAGTACTGGGTTCTGGCTAGTCTAGGTCCTGATCTGGCAAGCCGTGACGGGTGACTCCTCGCTCTCAAAAGCATCCATTACAAGGAGCAAGTCTGCGGGTTGTGCCATTTCCACCCCGGTGGTGGGCAGTGGTAGCCGATTGAGTTCTCAGTGCCTGGTCTGTGGCGGATTACATAATCATATGCAGATAACATTAGTGCCCATGTTTGGATGCGGGACGAAGCATTGGTGTTAATACCTTTGCTTTCAGAGAACAATAAAATGAGCGGCTTGTGGTCGGTTTCTAGCTCGAACCGGAGTCCAAATAGGTATTGGTACATTTTCTTAACCCTGTATACGCATGCTTCTTTTTCAACCATACTGTAGGCTCTTTCAGCCTTGGATAAGCTTCTGGATGCATATGCAACTGATTGCAGTTTGCCTGACCCATTGGCTTGCTGTAACACACAACCGACCCTGTACGAAGATGCATCATAAGCTAGTACTAAACATTTACACGGGTCATACAATACAAGTAACTTGTTGGCACATAGCAGGTTTCTGGCCTTGTTAAAGGCTGTCTCTTGAACTTTACCCCAGACCCAGTCGTCACCCTTGTGTAGCAATAAATGCAATGGTTCCAGCAAAGTGCTCAACCGGTAGAACGTTACCAAAATAGTTGAGTCCCAGGAATGAACGCAGCTCCGTCACATTCTGTGGTCTGGGTGCATTCTTGATGGCCTCCGTCTTGGAGTCCGTGGGTCTGATGCTGTCCGCCACAATCTTTCTCCCCAGAAACTCGACCTCTGGTGCCAGGAAAATGCACTTGGAGCGTTTCAACCTGTGTCCCACTCTTTCCAGTCGCTTGAGAACCTCTTCCAGGCTGTGCAAGTGTTCGGTGGTGTTGCGGCCAGTGATCAAGATGTCTTGGAACACCACGATGCATGGAACCGATTTCAGCAGACTCTCCATGTTTCTCTGGAAGATGGCCGCTGCCGAACAAATCCCAAAGGGGCATCTGGTATATCAACAGTCCTCTGTGCGTGTTGATGCGCGCCAATTTTTTCGAAGGTTCAGCCAGCCCCTGTGTCATGTAAGCAGAGGTTAGATCCAGCTTGGTGAACGACTTCCCCCCCCCCCTCCCCTACTAGCGTTGCAAACAGGTCATCCGCTTTGGGTAATGGGTACTGGGTACTGGTCCTGTAACGAGACTCGGTTGATCGTTACCTTGTAGTCAAATTCTGGCCGTCCCATCGCTCTTCAACACTGGAACAATTGGACTGGCCCACTCGTTGAACTCGACTGGCGATATGAGCCCCTCTCATTGAAGTCTGTCCAGCTCGATCTCGACTTTCTCTCGCATGATGTATGGAACCGCTCGGGCCTTGTGATGAACGGGTCGTGCATCAGGGACTAGATGGATCTGCACTTTGGCGCTTGTGAAGTTGCCGATGCCTGGCTCGAATAATGACGGGAATTTGTTTAGCACTTGGGCGCACGAGGCGTCATCCTCCAAAGACGGTGCTTTGATGTCGTCCTAGTTCCATCGGATCTTTCCTAGCCAGCTTCTGATGAACAGCGTTGGGCCATCATTTGGTACAATCCATAGTGGTAAATCATGCACAGCTCCATCGTATGATACCTTCACTGCCGCACTGCCAATGATTGGAATGAGCTCTTTGGTGTAAGTGCGCAAATTGGTGTGGATCGGACTTAATTTTGGCCTTTGTGCCTTGTTGCCCCACAGTTTCTCAAAAGCCTTCTGGCTCATAATTGACTGACTTGCCCTCGTGTCCAATTCCATGGAAACTGGAATGCCATTTAATTTGACTTTTAACATTATCGGAGGGCTTTTGGTGGTGAAGGTGTGTCCCCATACACACTTCCTCTTCAGCCTCGGATTGAGTTGCCTCTCTTACTCATTCAGCGTGATCCACGCCGTATCGGCATCTTCTGCCGACTCTGCCACGTGGTGAGTTGCAGCACGTCTACACTTTCGCTGGAGGTGCCCCATTGTTCCACAGCCCTTGCACACGTAGTGCTTGAATCGACATTAATGGGCTCCATGATTACCCCCGCAGCGCTAACACAGTGCTAATGGATTCGCATTCACACCCCACGGCGGTCTCTGAGTCATCCTAGGTCTGGCCTCTGCAGGCGTGTAGGCCCTGCCGTGTACAGTTCTGCCTGCTGAAGGCGTTATTTTATGCACAGTACTTGCCGGTGAGTTCTGATGCTGCAATGATATCTATTTAGTGTTATCGTTAGTGGACATTAAAAACCTGGGCTATCGTGATGGCCTTGCTCAGATCTTGGGATTCGGCAGACAGCAGTTTGCGAAGAATGACCTTGTGGCCGATACCAAGCACGAAAAAGTCCCGCAACACTTCCCCCAAAATGCAGCAAATATGCACGGTCCCGCAAGGTGTCTTAGGTTGGCGACATAGCTCGCAACGTCCTGGCCCTCGGAGTGGTGGTGCGTATAAAAGCGATACTTGGCCATGAAGATGCTCTCCTTCGGCTTGAGGTGTTCTCAAACCAGCGTGCACAACTCTTCATATGTCTTGTCCGTTGGTTTCGTGGATTTTTGATGAAGCCATATATCGTGGACCCGCAAATGGTGAGGAGAATCGCCCTGCGCTTGATCGCGGTTTCTGCCTTTTCCAGCTCGTTGGCCATGAAGTACTGGTCAAGATGCTCAACAAAGGCTTCCCAATCATCACCCTCAACAAATTTCTCAAGAATACCAACGGCAGCCATAACTGCATGAAAGTTCGTGAACTGTTACTCGTCGCCAATTGTTATGTTTAGAATAACTGCACAAGACTATGGGCTAGACTTTCCACTTCACATCGCCGATCTATCACCCATTTTTACCAAAAAATGGAAACTAGGCCCAAAACATCGCTGGAAAAATAGATCTCCAGGTTTCGGCTCACTTCGCCGAACAGATTGCCCACACAAGGCCCATCCCAACTTTCGGCACATCGCCAGCACTTCGCCGGGCTGATGGTAGGCCAAAAACATTGCTGAGAAATAGTTGCTTTTCCTGGGCTTTACAGAAGAAAGTGGGCACTACGGACGCAATTTTGAAGATCGGAGGAAGGGTGGAGGCAACTGAAAAAAACGAGCTAAATAGTTGTGAGTTATTTAGAGAGTTATTTATAGATAGATCAACTCAGAATATTATATTATGGTGTGTATATATATATTGTATAGGCACTTTTTGTGAAAAGTGCTTTTATAGAAACTTTTAAGAATTATTGATATTATTGGGGCCTATTAGACTGACTGGTATACAGTGTAAAGAGAGTAGAGATTAGTTTAATTTCGTGAAAGTAATTATTGATAGTGATGGGGCCTATGCTTTCTCTGCCATTACTTGTCACATGCTGGTTTCTGAAAGGATCAATCGAAGAGGTGGCAGAGTAATGCGTAGACAGAGACAGAGGAGGCAAGCGTACAGCCAAAAAAGGTACTTGGAAAAGCAATCTTACCTCAACTTGTCTGAAAACGTGTGTCTTAGGAGGCTGTGCTTCTGAAAGGAGGTTATCGATGAGATTTGCCAGCTCGTCAAGGGTGATCTGCAGCCTTCCAGCACCATCAGAACCGCACTGTCCATTGAGGTGAAGCTTACTGCTGTCCTAGCCTTCTACGCATCGGGATCTTTGCAGGCTTCAGCTGGCAACATCTGCCATATCTCTCAGCACGCCACGCACTGCTGCATTCGGCAGGGGACTGAAGCCCTTTACGCTCGCAGGTTGGACTTTATAAGCTTCCCAATGACCAGGGAGGCACAGACCGAGGGGGCTTTGGGTTTCTACAGAATATCACACTTCCCCAAGGTGCAGGGAGCAATAGACTGCATGCACATTGCCCTGAAAGCCTCTTTAAAGAACGTGGAGGTGTTTCGTAACAGAAAGGGGTTCCACTCCCTAAATGTGCAGCTTGTTGTCGACCACAACCAAATAATCATGACAGTAAATGCTACATTTCCTGGCAGCATCCATGATGTACACATCCTACGTGAGATTGTTATCCATGACCTGTTTATCAATCTGCCAGAAGGTCACGGTTGGACGCTGGGGGATAAGGGATATGGACCTACCAGTTGGCTGATGACCCCTCTGCTTAATCCCATCGCTGAAGCAGAGAAGCATTACAATGAAAATCACATAGCGACACGCACAATCGTTGAAAAGACAATTGGAGTCCTAAAGCAGCGCTTCAGATGCCTGGATCATTCTGGTGGCAGCCTGACCAGGTCGCAGAGTTTATTGTGGTGTGTTGCATGCTGCAAAGCCTAGCTATAAGGAGAGGACAAGTAATGCCAGATCTGGCTGCAGGTCCACCTCCAGAAGGAGTGGAGATGGAAAAGCCAGCTGGCGAGGAACAAGAGGATGAAGAGGACGCAGGCGAGGACCTAGGGGAGGGCAATCAGCCTGGCGATCTAGCCCCAGTACCACCAGCCCCCTCCCGAAGACCAGTACACAGTGGTAGTTACGCGGCTGCTAAGCTGTTGCGTCAGCAGCTCATTTATGAACGTTTTGCATGAACTTACATTGTGGATATTCACATTTGCATTTACAGTTCCGGTTAATCAAAAGTTGCATTTGCGTGGGGTTTCATTTTTGCCTTGCCTGCACTGGCCTGGCATCTGCATTAATGCTTAGCTTAAGTAAAGTGATCCTATATTAAAAGACTGAACAAATAATGCTGAACAACTATAATGTAACTAAGAGAGAAGGCACAACAATTGTTAAACTCAAATCTTTTTAATTAACACAATGAATTATTCAAAAAATGTTTTATCAACGCCCTCCCCCCCTCCCCTCCCCAAACCCACCCTTGCCCCCAACCCCAAATAACCATGAACAAAATAACAAACTTGTAAAAATATTAACAATTTCACAATTTAATTGAAAAACAAACCCCCCTCCCTACCTGCGGCCACATTTCCCTCCAGGTCCCTTCCCACCCCGCGTTTTTACTCCACCCACCCATTTTCGTCCACGCAGACCACCAAGAACGTGGAGTGCAGCGTGGGACGGCCAGACTTCCTGCCGTGGTGGAGGTGACGGAGTGGATGCAGAAGCATGAGGCTCCACTTCCGAGTCAGGAGGAATTGTGTCCTCCATATTCGCTTGAGTGCTAGGGGTCTCACTCCAAGCCGACACGACACCTTGGGGTGCAGTGCCGTGTCCAGCCAGCAACGCATGCCGAAGGGCATTGGTTGCGGCGGTCTGTTCACGAATCGCCTCCAAGGTTGCCCGTGCTATCTCCGTTTGCACGGAAGACCAGTTGGAGAAGTTCGTGTTGAACTGGCTCCAATTCGTGGAGAACCCATTGAACCCCTGGATAAGGTCGCGATCTATCGTGACCATCTCCCTGCACAGGGATATCAAGCACTCCGTCTGCCTGTCCGAGGTAGGCGATTACTCACCTCGCTGACCCAACCTTCGTGGGGTCGGCGTGTGCAAAATGTCGCGCCTTGGCGTTGCCAGCTGCACACTGCTTGGTCCCAGTGCCTCATCAATCTCAATAGAGATGACCGCAGGTTCTCTCCCCACTCCCCACAACAATAGTCGGATTCCTCTTCATCCTCCCCCTGCTCTTCGTCCTCCTCCTGGAGGTGAGGAAAGTTTTCTTCCTTTTCCTCTTTGCTTAAATGTTCCTCCTCTTCCTCCTCCGAGATGGTTGTTGACGGTGCAGGTGCAGTGGATGGCTGCAGTACCATGACCTTCTCAGGTTGATCTTAAAAACACAAATGACATTTTTAAAGAACTTAACGGTGATCATTACGAGGAGACATTACATATCAATACTTTTCACTAACCCATATGCACAAGGGCTGCACCAGGGCTGCCATGACATCATTATTATATCAAGAGTACATCACAAGTATATTGCATATTGCATTATAATTACAGGACATTACATGTGTAACTAATTTAAGATTTTAAAATTTAAAAAATGTTTTTAATACTGTTTGACGCATTGCACAGTTCACATTACTCACGAGACTCAAAGCTGGGTTTGGCCAAACCAAGAGTGGTGACTGAACGGCTGTCATGTCCCAGCAGCGCAACCGCAAGCTCCTCAATTTCTGCTGAGGGTTGCAGTTGAGCAGAGCCGCCCTTCCTCCTCTGCTCAGACCAGTTGATAAATATCTTCTTCTGCAAATGAGAAGAGAGCATGGCATGGCATAAGCTAATGGACTTGGTAATTAACATTTAAGAATGACAGACTTAAATGCAATGCAGGAGATGCTATGTTCGATTAAAAATTTGCAATGCATCAGTCTAATATTTTATAAATGGAAAATGCAACTTATTGTTAGGATGGATAAGTTAATTAATACAATAAAGAAAAACAAACTTGTATTCAATGCAGGAAATTCAGTGCTCTAATCAAAATTTGCATGCATCATTGAAATATTACATAATAACATTTGAAATATAACATGTAACTTACACTTGCTGCTGCCAACAAGCTATTCGATCGTTTCCGGCACTGGTCAGGTGTCCTCACCTCGTGGGATGCAGACATTACTACGTCTGCAATCTCCTGACAAATTTTTCTGTAGATACGGGGTTTCCCATGTCCACCCCGTGTCAAGTCGTCCCACCTGGCATGCATCACCTTGACCATGGCCTCGTTCACCTCATCACTGAAGGGTTTTGCCCTTTTCCTTTCATAATCTCCCTCTATTTTAATATATTAAATTTAATATTAAGGTTTACTATAATTGTTTCTGTGTCAGGCCTCTTCACCACGAACAATGTAAATTTTTCTAACTCAAAATAACTTTTTTTTTTAACTCCAAACAACTCCAAAAACACACTATTCTCTCTCCTCTGCTTCTCTGCCTTCCTTCTAGAAACACAGAAACACAGAAAATAGGTGCAGGAGTAGGCCATTCGGCCCTTCGAACCTGCACCGCCATTCAATGAGTTCATGGCTGAACATGCAACTTCAGTACCCCATTCCTGCTTTCTCGCCATACCCCTTGATCCCCCGAGTAGTAAGGACTACATCTAACTCCTTTTTGAATATATTTAGTGAATTGGCCTCAACAACTTTCTGTGGTAGAGAATTCCACAGGTTCACCACTCTCTGGGTGAAGAAGTTTCTCCTCATCTCGGTCCTAAATGGCTTACCCCTTATCCTTAGACTGTGACCCCTGGTTCTGGACTTCCCCAACATTGGGAACATTCTTCCTGCATCTAACCTGTCTAAACCCGTCAGAATTTTAAACGTTTCTATGAGATCCCCTCTCATTCTTCTGAACTCCGGTGAATACAAGCCCAGTTGATGCAGTCTTTTTTGATATGTCAGTCCCGCCATCCCGGGAATGAGTCTGGTGAACCTTCGCTGCACTCCCTCAATAGCAAGAATGTCCTTCGTCAAGTTAGGAGACCAAAACTGTACACAATACTCCAGGTGTGGCCTCACCAAGGCCCTGTGCAACTGTAGTAACACCTCCCTGCCCCTGTATTCAAATCCCCTCGCTATGAAGGCCAACATGCCATTTGCTTTCTTAACCGCCTGCTGTACCTGCATGCCAACCTTCAATGACTGATGTACCATGACACCCAGGTCTTGTTGCACCTCCCCTTTTCCTAATCTGTCACCATTCAGATAATAGTCTGTCTCTCTGTTTTTACCACCAAAGTGTATAACCTCACATTTATCCACATTATACTTCATCTGCCATGCATTTGCCCACTCACCTAACCTATCCAAGTCACTCTGCAGCCTCATAGCATCCTCCTTGCAGCTCACACTGCCACCCAACTTAGTGTCATCCGCAAACTTGGAGATACTACATTTAATCCCCTCGTCTAAATCATTAATGTACAATGTAAACAGCTGGGGCCCCAGCACAGAACCTTGCGGTACCCCACTAGTCACTGCCTGCCATTCTGAAAAGTACCCATTTACTCCTACTCTTTGCTTCCTGTCTGCCAAACAGTTCTCAATCCACGTCAGCACACTACCCCCACTCCCATGTGTTTTAACTTTGCACATTAATCTCTTGTGTGGGACCTTGTCGAAGGCCTTCTGAAAGTCCAAATACACCACATCAACTGGTTCTCCCTTGTCCACTCTACTGAAAACATCCTCAAAAAATTCCAAAAGATTTGTCAAGCATGATTTCCCTATCATGTCACCTCTTTCCAAATGCGCTGCTATGACATCCTTAATTAATTGATTCCATCATTTTACCCACGACCGATGTCTCGCTCTATCTCTACTCTCTTTCTCTCTGACCCTCTCTGTGCATTCTGAGCATGTGTGATGACCCCTGACCTCCCCAAACATGGCAAAGACAGTCAGCCTAAAAAAAAATCCCACACATGTGCAGAATAGTGTTGCTAGGGAAGCTTTTTTTTCTTTGACTTCTGTTTTCGGTGGGTGATCGTTAGATCGTCGAAAAAATCACATCGCCCATTTGATATTGCTGGAGTAAGGCCGAGTGGAAAATCGCAAAAATAAAATGGGCCTTGCAAGGCTGAGACGTCCCACATTGCTGGAACAAGGCCCATTTTTTGGCGGCCTTGGCCACCTAGTGGAAAGTCTAGCCTTGTATATCTTAAGACAAGGATTTGAAATTGGAGAGCTTTTGAAGTATAGTCCAGAATATCAGAGCTCACACCTGAAAACTCTGTCAGTCAGCTGGTAAGGGGTTTCCAAGTACACATTTTCACCATGCCTATTCATACCACTTGCTTCCATAAAATAGAGGAAAGGGCAAAAATCATTCTTCTTCTTCCCAAATAATTTCATGAGAAGGATTATTTTCTTATAGTTGAATGATTATATTCAGCATCCAGACTTGCCCTTGTCAAGCAGACAGTTTGCCTATTGAATGGGAGAGGTAAAAATTTAGAGATTGCAAAAGTATGTCATAGACATCAGTGTGACTGTAAGAAAACTCTAAACTGGTCCATTTATAATAATATAGAATGATGGAATCTGAATTCAATCAGAGTACATTTAAATGGTTATTTTGGTTTCCAATGTTTGAATACAAAGAAATCCAGTGGGTTTATCTCAAATTTGATTCAAAAAATATCGGGAACACTGGATCTCTGTGCAATAGAACGGGAGCCAACTGTAGAGGTTAAAATTAGTCGGTGCTTGGTTTCAGGCATGAAGTAAGTGAAGCATCCGTAATCCTTAATCGGAAGGCCTAAGGTCGGCCCAAAATTGGGACTTGGGCCAAAATTTGGACTCGGGCCTTATTTAAATAATGTGGGCGAGCTGCCGGAACCAGTTGCGCCTCCACAGGCAGCTCACTGTTGCACAGCAACAAATTTTGATGCACATACCTTGCCAGGTTAGTGCCGGGGGGGAGGACAATGAGAGGGGGTGGGCAATTGCGGATGGCAGCAGCTGTGGAGTCAAGAGGAATACTCTGGTTCCTACTGGCTCCACACACATTCTTTTTTTAAATCACCATTATGGTGGCATCCAGTTCCTAAGCCACCTCCACACTTGGTGAAGCTCAGCAGGGCCAGTCTGTCGCCAACTTCACATCTCAGGTCAACAACTTCTCACGGGATCCTAAATCCTAGGTGTTCGGCCCCTCATGTACATACGTTAGGGGCATAAATATTCCTTCAGGTGATGGCCCAAAATGCCTGAAAAGTGTTCAAATCCAATTTCATTTTCCACTTTCAGGTATCCTTGGGGCGCAGCACCTGGGTCCCCGAAATTGGGTCTCGTCATGCCTGTTTTACACCTGTACATCTATTTTTTTAGAAACTTGTGTTTCTCTCTTCTGAACCTATGGCTACTTCTTGGAAAGAGAGTCAATCCAGTGGTACTTGTTTGAGTTTTGCTCACTGGCCTTTGAAGTTTCTAATGTTAGCAAAAAACGCTGATGGACAGTCAACTTTTACTTTTTTCCTGCGTTAGTAGCTTCAAGGCTGAGGTTCATTTTAAATTTAAAAATTTAAAACTTGCTAAGATTGGCCTTGCATCAGTTGCAGCTCACAGTCAATGCTGGTGTTTATGCTCCACACAAACCTTCTCCCACCCTACTTCATTTAACCCTATCAACAATAACAACAACTTGTATTTATATAGTGCCTTTAATGTAGTGAAATGTCCCACGGTGCTTCACAGGAGTATTTTGAGATTAAAGATTTGACACTGAGCCGCATATGTAGACATTAGCACAGGTGACCAAAAGCTTGGTCAAAGAGGTATGTTTTAAGGAGCGTCTTGAAGGAGGATAGAGAGGAGGAGAGGTTTAGGCAGGGAGCTAAACTGCTTGGGGCCGAGGCAACAGGAGGGCAGAATTAGAGGAGTGCAGACATCTCGGGGTTGTCGGGCTAGAGGAGATTACAGAGATAGGGAGGGATGAGTCCGTGGAGCGATTTGAAAATAAGGATGAGAATTTTGAAATCGAGGCGTTGCTTAACCGGAAGCCAATGTAGGTCAACGAGCACAAGGTTGATGGGTGAGTGGGACTTGGTGCGAGTTAGGACAAAGCTTGGTGCGAGTTAGGGCCTTACACTAAACATCTGTAAGACAAAGGTCCTCCACCAGCCTGTCCTCACTGCACAGCACTCCCCCCGCGCCCCCCCCTCCCCCCCCGCCTCACTCATTAGGATCCACGGCGTGGCCCTGGACAACAAGGACCACTTCCCATATCTCGGAAGCCTCCTATCAACAAGAGCAGGCATCGACAATGAGATCCAACGCCGCCTCCAGTGCGCCAATGCAGCTTTCAGTCGCCTGAGGAAAAGAGTGTATGAAGACCAGGCCCTCAAAACTGCCACCAAGCTCATGGTCTACAGGGCTGTAGTAATACCTGCCCTGTATGGCTCAGAGACATGGACCATATATACAGCAGACACCAAGTTGCTAGAGAAATATCACCAACGATGTCTCTGCAAGATCCGACAAATCCCCTGGGAGGACAGGCACACCAACATCAGCGTTGTCGTCCAGGCTAACATCCCAGCATTGAAGCACTAACCACACTCGATCAGCTCCATTGGGCAGGCCACATAGTTCGCATGCCAGACACGAGACTCCCAAAGCAAGTGCTCTACTCGGAGATCCTTCACGGCAAACGAGCCAAAGGTGGGCAGCGGAAACGCTACAAGGACACCCTCAAAGCCTCCCTGATAAAGTGCGATATTCCCACTGACACCTGAGAGTCTCTGGCCAAAGACCGCCGTAAGTGGAGAAAGTGCATCCGAGAGGGCACTGAGCACCTCCAGTGTTAACGCCGAGAGCATGCAGAAATCAAGCGCAGGCAGCGGAAAGAGCGTGCGTCAAACTAGTCCCACACTTCCCTTCCCTCAAGGACTATCTGTCCCACCTGTGACAGAGGTGGGTCTCGTATTGGACTGTTCAGCCACCAAAGAACTCACTTCAGGAGTGGAAGCGTCTTCCTCGATTCCGAGGGACTGCCTATGATGATGATGATGGATGAGCGGGACTTGGTGCGAGTCAGGACAAAGGCAGCCGAGTTTTGGATCACCTCTAGTTTATGTAGGGTAAAATGTGGGAGGTCAGCCAGGAGTGCATTTGAATAGTCAAGTCTAGAGGTAACAAAGGCATGGATAAGGGCTTCAGCAGCGGATGAGCTGAGGCAAGGGCGGAGACTGGAGTTGTTAGAGGTGGAAATAGGCGGTCTTAGTTATGCTGCGGATATGTGGTTGAAAACTCATTTCGGGGTCAAATATGACACCAAGGTTGCGAACAGTCTGGTTCAGCCTCAGGCAGAAGTTGGGGAGGGGGATGGAGTCAGTGGCTTGGGAACGGAGTCTGTTGTGGGGTCCAAAAACAGTGGCTTTAGACTTTCCAATATTCAGTTGGAGAAAATCTCTGCTCATTAAGACAATTTAGAGCCCATGGAGGAGTCCAGAGAAGTGGTAGTGAGGTAGAGCTCGGTGCCATCAGCGCACATGTGGAAATTGATACTGTGTTTCAAGTTGATGTCGCCAAGGGGCAAAATGTAGATGAGAAATAGGAGTGGGCCAAGGATAGATTTTTGGGGGACACCAGAGGTAACAATGCAGGGACGCGAAGAGAACCTGTTGCAGGTGATTCTCTGGCTACGATGAGATAGTAAGAATGGAACCAACAAGTGCAGTCCCATCCAGTTGGATGATGGTGGAGAGCATTGGAGAAGAATAGAATGGTCAACCATGTCAAAGGCTGCAGACAATTCAAGAAGGATGAGGAGAGAAAGTTTGCCTTTGTTACAGTCACAAAGGATGTCATTTGTGACTGTAATGAGAGCCGTTTCGGTACTGTGGCAAGCGCGGAAACCGGATTCGAGGGATTCAAACATGGAATTGCAGGAAAGATGGGCGCGGATTTGGGAGGCGACAACACATTCAAGGACTTTGGTGAGGAAAGGGAGGTTGGAGATGGGGCAGTAGTTTGCAAGGACGGAGGGATTGAGGGTTGTTTTTTTGAGGAGAGGGGCGATGATGGCAGATTGAGGGAGAGGGGGACAGTACCTGAAGAGAGCTACCCATTAACAATGTCAGCTATTGTGGAAACCAGAAAAGGAAGCTGGGTGGTCAGCAGCTTGGTGGGAGTAGGATCAAGGGAGAAGGAAGTGGGTCTCCTGGACAGGATGAACTCGGAAAGGTCATGAGTGGAAATGGTAGAGAAACTGGAGAAAGATGTAAGATCAGGGCTAGGGCAGGGGGCTTCCTTAGAGGAAGTTTGGCCCGGTGGGCTAGGGGAAGGAAGGGAAGAGGCTGAGGCGGCCGAATGGATATTTGAGACAAAGAAGTCCATGAGCTCCTCGCACATTGTCGGGGGTGAGGGTGGAGATTAGGGAGAGGGATTTAAAAAGATTTTTAGCAGTGGATAATTGAAGCCAGGGTTTATCTTTACATTCTGGAATGATTCTGGAATAGTGAGCGATTTTGGCAGATGAGAGTAGGACCCTGATAGTGCTTTACGTGGTCCAGCCAGATCTGGTGGTGAATGGCGAAACCAGTTGTCCGCCATATCCGTTCAAGTCTATGTCCCTTCGACTGAAGGAAGCGAAGATCAGGGTTGTACCGGGGGAATGGCCAGAGTGAGAAAGAGTCATTCTTTTAACAGGGACTAGGGCATCAAAGGTGGTGGTGAGGGAGTGATTGAGCAGATCAGTAGCTGCAGAAATGTCATGGTGAATGGAGGGCCAAAAGCTGGACAGTTGAGTGTTGATAAGTGCAGTTGTGCGAGAGTCGGGAGAGAGTTTTTCCAGGGGCGGACACAGAAAGAGGTAGGGTTGGGAGGGGCTGGAAGGGGGATGTGGGTGGAGAGCGATACAAGGAAATGGTCAGTGATGGCCTTATCTGCGATTGACACGATAGGAGTAGTGAGGCCACGAGAGATGGCAAGGTCGAGGGGCTGGGTTGGAGAGTTTACATGGAGGGAGAGATTAAGGGAGGACAGGAGGCTAATGAACTCTGAGGAGAGAGAACATGATGAATTGTGATAAAGTTTGAAATCATCGAGGATGTGAAGTTGTTCGGTGCAGAGGGAGGAAAGTAATGAAGAAATATCGGCCAATTTAAGGGTATCTAAGGGTTAAGACATGGCAGGAGAGATCGGTCACGTGATATGCTCCTCCTGTGCCATGTGGGAACTCAGGGATACTTCCGGTGTCCCTGACGACTACGTGTGTGAGAAGTGTGTCCGCCTCGAGCTCCTGACGGTCCGCGTTACGGAATTGGAGCTGATGGTGGATTCACTCTGGAGCATCCACAATGCTGAGAATGACGTGGTCTTACTGTAGGAGAAGGGTCCACAGCCAGATAGGGAATGGAAGACCAGCAGGAAGAGCAGTGCAAGGAAGGTAGTGCAGGGGACCCCTGTGGTCATCCCCCTGCAAAACAGATACACCGTTTTGAGTACTGTTGGGGGGGATGACTCATCGGGGGAGGGCAGCGGCAGACAAGTTCATGGCACCGTGGCTGGCGCTGCTGCACAGGAGGGCAAGAAAAAGAGTGGGAGCGCGATAGTGATAGGGGATTCAATTGTGATGGGAATAGATAGGCATTTCTGCGGCCGCAACCGAGACTCCAGGATGGTATGTTGCCTCCCTGGTGCAAGGGTCAAGGATGTCTCGGAGCGGGTGCAGGACATTCTGAAATGGGAGGGAGAACAGCCAGTTGTCGTGGTGCACATTGGTACCAACGACATAGGTAAAAAAAGTGATGAGGTCCTACGAAACGAATTTAAGGAGCTAGGAGCTAAATTAAAAAGTAGGACCTCAAAAGTAGTAATCTCGGGATTGCTACCAGTGCCACGTGCTAGTCAGAGTACGAATCACAGGATAGCGCAGATGAATACGTGGCTTGAGCAGTGGTGCAGCAGGGAGGGATTCAAATTCCTGGGGCATTGGAACCGGTTCTGGGGGAGGTGGGACCAGTACAAATCGGACGGTCTGCACCTGGGCAGGACCGGAACCAATGTCCTAGGGGGAGTGTTTGCTAGTGCTGTTGGGGAGAAGTTAAACTAATATGGCAGGGGGATGGGAACCAATGCAGGGAGACAGAGGGAGACAAAAGGGAGGCAGAGGCAGGAGACGGAGGGTAGATGGGGGGATGGTGGGGGGACGGAGAGGCCCGGGGCGGGGAACAGGAAGGGCCACTGTGCGGCAGAATTCTAAAAGGACAAAGGGTGTTAAAAAAACAAGCCTGAAGGCTTTGTGTCTTAATGCAAGGAGTATCCGCAATAAGGTGGATGAATTAACTGTGCAAATAGATGTTAACAAATATGATGTGATTGGGATTACGGAGACGTGGCTCCAGGATGATCAGGGCTGGGAACTCGACATCCAGGGGTATTCAACATTCAGGAAGGATAGAATAAAAGGAAAAGGAGGTGGGGTAGCATTGCTGGTTAAAGAGGAGATTAATGCAATAGTTAGGAAAGACATTAGCTTGGATGATGTGGAATCTATATGGGTAGAGCTGCAGAACATCAAAGGGCAAAAAACATTAGTGGGAGTTGTGTACAGACCTCCAAACAGTAGTAGTGATGTTGGGGAGGGCATCAAAGAGGAAATTAGGGGTGCATGCAATAAAGGTGCAGCAGTTATAATGGGTGACTTTAATATGCACATAGATTGGGCTAGCCAAACTGGAAGCAATACGATGGAGGAGGATTTTCTGGAGTGCATAAGGGATGGTTTTCTAGACCAATATGTCGAGGAACCAAGTAGGGAGGAAGGCCATCTTAGACTGGGTGTTGTGTAATGAGAAGGGACTAATGAGCAATCTCATTGTGCGAGGTCCCTTGGGGAAGAATGACCATAATATGGTGGAATTCTGCATTAGGATGGAGAATGATACAGTTAATTCAGAGACCATGGTCCAGAACTTAAAGAAGGGTAACTTTGAAGGTATGAGGCGTGAATTGGCTAGGATAGATTGGCGAATGATACTTAAGGGGTTGACTGTGGATGGGCAATGGCAGACATTTAGAGACCGCATGGATGAATTACAACAATTGTACATTCCTGTCTGGCGTAAAAATAAAAAAGGGAAGGTGGCTCAACCGTGGCTATCTAGGGAAATCAGGGATAGTATTAAAGCTAAGGAAGTGGCATACAAATTGGCCAGAAATAGCAGCGAACCTGGGGACTGGGAGAAATTTAGAACTCAGCAGAGGAGGACAAAGGGTTTGATTAGGGCAGGGAAAATGGAGTACGAGAAGAATCTTGCAGGGAACATTAAGGCGGATTGCAAAAGTTTCGAGAGGTATGTAAAGAGAAAAAGGTTAGTAAAGACAAACGTAGGTCCCCTGCAGTCAGAATCAGGGGAAGTCATAACGGGGAACAAAGAAATGGCAGACCAATTGAACAAGTACTTTGGTTCAGTATTCACTAAGGAGGACACAAACAACCTTCCGGATATAAAAGGGGTCAGAGGGTCTAGTAGGGAGGAGGAACTGAGGGAAATCTTTATTAGTCGGGAAATTGTGTTGGGGAAATTGATGGGATTGAAGGCCGATAAATCCCCAGTGCCTGATGGACTGCATCCCAGAGTACTTAAGGAGGTGGCCTTGGAAATAGCGGATGCATTGACAGTCATTTTCCAACATTCCATTGACTCTGGATCAGTTCCTATCGAGTGGAGGGTAGCCAATGTAACCCCACTTTATAAAAAAGGAGGGAGAGAGAAAACAGGGAATTATAGACCGGTCAGCTTGACCTAGTAGTGGGTAAAATGATGTCAATTATTAAGGATGTCATAGCAGCGCATTTGGAAAATGGTGACAAGATAGGTCCAAGTCAGCATGGATTTGTGAAAGGGAAATCATGCTTGACAAATCTTCTGGAATTTTTTGAGGATGTTTCCAGTAAAGTGGACAAAGGAGAACCAGTTGATGTGGTATATTTGGACTTTCAGAAGGCTTTCGACAAGGTCCCACACAAGAGATTAATGTGCAAAGTTAAAGCACATGGGATTGGGGTTAGTGTGCTGACGTGGATTGAGAACTGGTTGTCAGACAGGAAGCAAAGAGTAGGAGTAAATGGGTACTTTTCAGAATGGCAGGCAGTGACTAGTGGGGTACCGCAAGGTTCTTTGCTGGGGCCCCAGCTGTTTACATTGTACATTAATGATTTAGACGAGGGGATTAAATGTAATATCTCCAAATTTGCAGATGACACTAAATTGGGTGGCAGTGTGAGCTACGAGGAGGATGCTATGAGGCTGCAGAGTGACTTGGATTGGTTAGGTGAGTGGGCAAATGCATGGCAGATGAAGTATAATGTGGATAAATGTGAGGTTATCCACTTTGGTGGTAAAAACAGAGAGACAGACTATTATCTGAATGGTGACAGATTAGGAAAAGGGAAGGTGCAACGAGACCTGGGTGTCATGGTACATCAGTCATTAAAGGTTGGCATGCAGGTACAGCAGGCGGTTAAGAAAGCAAATGGCATGTTGGCCTTCATAGTGAGGGGATTTGAGTACAGGGGCAGGGAGGTGTTGCTACAGTTGTACAGGGCCTTGGTGAGGCCACACCTGGAGTATTATGTACAATTTTGGTCTCCTAACTTGAGGAAGGACATTCTTGCTATTGAGGGAGTGCAGCAAAGATTCACCAGACTGATTCCCGGGATGGTGGGACTGACCTATCAAGAAAGACTGGATCAACTGGGCTTGTATTCACTGGAGTTCAGAAGAATGAGAGGGGACCTCATAGAAACGTTTAAAATTCTGACGGGTTTAGACAGGTTAGATGCAGGAAGAATGTTCCCAATGTTGGGGAAGTCCAGAACCAGGGGTCACAGTCTAAGGATAAGGGGTAAGCCATTTAGGACCGAGATGAGGAGAGACTTCTTCACCCAGAGAGTGGTGAACCTGTGGAATTCTCTGCCACAGAAAGTGGTTGGGGCCAATTCACTAAATATATTCAAAAGGGAGTTCGATGAAGTCCTTACTACTCGGGGGATCAAGGGGTATGGCGAGAAAGCAGGAAGGGGGTACTGAAGTTTCATGTTCAGCCATGAACTCGTTGAATGGCGGTGCAGGCTAGAAGAGCTGAATGGTCTGCTCCTGCACCTATTTTCTATGTTTCTATGTTTCTATAACGCTTTTATGGTACTTGGGTGGTTGGTAGAGAACGAGAATTTTAAATGAGAGGCATAGACAGGGCAGACAAAATGTGGAAGCTGCAGGAGGGGTACAAAACTGTACCTCAGGCCCCTGTCAGAGGGTTGGCTTCTGGGCACAGAGCGTATTGAATATGTTTTCAACAGGACAATTTTTTGAGGTAAGTTGAATTTTTTTGCAAATATTTTAAATTGTTTACTTGTGTTCTAATTTTTTTAGGAAACAATATGGCAACATAGCCACTGAAAGGCATCGGGTGGGGAGGGAAATTATATCGTGATTTAGTTGCTTTGTGGCAGTTGGTTATGTAAGATTTCTAAATCTCTGGCATTAAATTGACAGCAAGACTGATTCTTTTAAAACAATCTGGAATAGTTTATTAAACACACACACATGCACATCTATCAGAGAAACAGCAGTCCTCAGCTATCCTACAGATCTACTTAGTTACAATAGATACAATGATGTTACAATAAAAAAAGGTATTAAAAGGTATACTTCACTTCCTTCCGTCAAAGCACAAGCACATGGCGTTCGTCCTTACTTCTGCTGTGGAGGGAGGTTTCTGCTTTTGCCGTGTGCTAAAGAGAAGAGAGACCCAGCAATCTTTGCTTGGATTATTATACCCCTTATGGCCATTGTTTCTCAGAAAGCCTCAGGATTGGGTATTATTTACAGGGCCGTTCCTGATTGGCTTCTCCTCATTCTCCTCTGTCTGGAGGACTGGTGCCATTCCTTGATTAGGTTAATGGCTTTCCAATTAACATCTTTTCTAGTTTGTTGAGTTTCAAAGCCATGCTGACATGAACTTGGGGAAGTCATCCATTTTGTTTCTTGTAACACTGCAGCCTTTCCATATAATCTACACTTTTAACATTTATTTATATATACCGAATCAGTTTTATCATTACTAAACACTTTTATTCTTACAGTTAACAAAAAGAGATTTGACTTCTTAGATTTTGTGTTGACTAGTTGTACCTTCTCGTTGCCTTTTACTACCAGCTTAGTGAATGGAACTACTTCTGATTCATTCATTTTTTGTCAATCAGATATCTGACTGGTAACATAACAGCTAGTGAACCAATTGAGTTGATCACAATTTATGCTTAATCCTTTGCACATTTAATGATTTAGGGATATGGAACATTTCTGAGATACGGTGCCTTTGAAGTGTGAAGCCTTTGTGAGGTGGGCTATCATTCACAGACGTATTGCTACAAAGGTGTGCCGGATGAATGACTTTAATGACACTAGTCGATCTCTCATGGCATAACACATTTTTTTTATAATAGAAATGATTAGGCCTCAGCAGCTGCCACCTGTTTGTTCATAAATGGAACCCCAGACTTCTCCAGTGGATTAGTGCATAACTACCCAGATTTCAGTTGAAATGAAATGTTTGTTTACAGTTATTTCAACATACTAAGTTAAACTTTAATTTGCAATTTTTAAATGGTTCGATTTATTTCAACGGGCTTAAATTTTCAGTTTTCGCTGTGGAAATGTAATAACACTTTCTGTTTTTCTTCATGGAATGTGACTGTCAAATCTTACTTGCCCCTGCCAATCACATGACTGACATCGTAGTTAGCACAGACCAATCACAAGACAATTTGCAATGATAATGTCAGAGAGCTCAAAAACATTACGTGTCCCAATTTTCTGGGATCGTGCTTGTGCAGAAATGATGCTGTACTTTATGCCATTTTCTGCGATGATCCTGCTGAAGAGAACCTGCACCCAAATTTCCTGCGTAGCTCATTTGCTTACACTGGATCTTAAAAATCGGCGAAAACCAAGCACAAATACAGCGCCACCAATAGCGAGTAGGCTGCTGTCTTCTGCCATTGGTTCCCCACTTTCAGCGCATCTTGCCTAAGCTGCTACTCTTCATTATTATGCAGAAAAAGGATATTCCCATTGGGAAAGCCATTCCAGCTGCTTAGTCCTTTGGAAGGCATGGTGGGGGGGTGGTGGGGGCAGGGGTGGATGGGAGGGAGGTTCTGAAAGATTTCTGAAGTACTGAAACTGATGGCACTTTGATCAAATATAGTTCAGGTCTCAGTCAGAAAAAAATATATATTGCAAAGAAAATTGCTGTCAAACTCCAGAAATCCCAGTTACACCGATATCAGATGACCTTTGCCGTGCTGCGCCAAGATTTTTGAGTGTAAATCTCCGCCCATGCATTATTCATGTGGATCCAGGAAACTTGCGTGAGCTGATCTTTTACATGGGAGGCAGAACGGATGGAGCTATGTAAATGAATGGCAGAAAGTTTCAGCAGGCATATCTCGGAAGTCCTGCAAACAATTTGAGAAAATTCGCACATACAGGTATTTCAGCACAAAAATGGCAGAAATTAATTGTATGCAAATTTTCTCAGATGAACAACAGTGTAACGCCACTCTTGTGCTGTAATTGTGCCGAAACTTTCCAGGAAATTCTGGGTCAATCATGTAGGTATATGGATAGCAGATGTTGAATTCGTTAAAAAAAAAGTTGCTTTCCAATATCAAGTCATGCCGAATAAATTAAATTGTGTAAATCCACCAAAAGCCTCTCAGCAAAGAAGCCATTAGTCAGTAATGGCTGTCAGCCTTCTGGCAGAGCAGGCAACATTGATAACCACTCTTAGATGCGGTAATGGAGCTTATAGAGGGGAGCAATTTCAGCCCCGGTAATGTTATTTTTAGATCCTTTAAAATATGTAAATTTATTTTTTAGAAAATTAAATTTTTGTTTTAAATAATTAGTTAAATTCCATTTTGATTTTAAATATGTGATGTTTAAAAAAAATATATTTTAAGTGTATGTGTGGTTTGGGGGGTATTCCGATTCATATTTATGGTGCTTTCTCACCATACTTAGATTGGTTGGGCTGGCCCACGTGATATGCAGGCCTTCGTGTAGAGGCTCAGGACCACAAGTCTCCGAACCAACAGTTGGATTCATCGAAATTTTTCAGATCGGAGGTATCTGCCCGTGGGAAGCCTCCGACTGCAATTTCTGGGCCATATTTATTATTCTGTTTCCATTTTTATTCATGTACAGAAGTTCAGAACATTTTATTTCTTGCACTCTGAAACTGTGTCAAAGATACTCTGGTCAGATATGACATAAGTAAACTACATTTCACTGCCTTGCAAATAGATTTTGTGTTGCTCCAGGGTGACAATTCAACAATCCATTTCAAACATTTTGTATCAGTGTGACTTTTTCTGCACACGTTTGACAAATCAGAGTCAACTAGAATTGATTTTGAAAGCAGCTTTCTGTTCTAATCTTATGTCCACAAAGAATTGGACTGAGATTAACTCAATTTGGACAATCACAATTCCTGCCAATTTATATCCATAAACAGGCATTGATGAGTACCTATTTTATTTATTAATTCATGGGATGTGGGCAACACTGGCAAGGCCAGCATTTATTGCCCATTCCAAATTGCCCTTGAGAAGGTGGTGGTGAGCCGTCGCCTTGAACCGCTGCAGTGCATGTGGTGAAGGTATTCCAACAGTTCTATTGGGGAGGGAGTTCCAGGATTTTGATGATAAAGAAACGTCAATATATTTTCCAAGTAAGGATGGTGTGTACCTTGGAGGGTGGTGAAGTTCCCATGCGTTTGCTGCCCTTGCCCTTCTAGGTGGTAGAGATCATGAGTTTGGGTGGTACTGTCGAAGAAGCCTTGGCAAGTTGCTGTAGTGCATTTTGTAGCTGTCTTTTGCTACATCTTTCTGTGCATGTGAGGGTGATGGTACCTAAACCTTTTCTGCTAGATCTTAACTACTGTCAGTGACCATAGGCCTAGTAAACATGCTATTCCATTGGCAATGTGATCCCTGTAGTGACCTCATGGCACTGATCAAGCTGTCACAGCTGGCCTGCACATGCATACTATATTAACACAGCTGCAGTTTTTGAGGGTAAATGCAGAAGAAAGGCATACTTAGGATGGTCCCCTGAGACCCAGCCAATAATGTAAAAGCAGGTTCAGTTTGCCAGTTGTGGTAAAAGTAAGAGTAACCTGCGCTTTGGTGTCTTGTTCAACTGAACTTTGGCAGCCCAAACTTATTTTTTAGCTATGACTTTTACCTGCGATCAAAGAGGTACACACCTTTATTGAGATGACTTTGACCAAGGCCCCAATATTTGAAAGGATGGAGTTTGAATCCACCGCTTCAGTCACTGGCTCCTATTAAATGCAGGAGTATAATTATTTTTTAATCATAGGCTGTTGTGCCTCTTATGCTCCATTTCACATGTGTATAAATGTGAATTTAAAATCAGGTGCTTTAATAATTTCACTTAAAATATATTTTTATAAAATATCAATTTTATATTGAAATAATTAACTAGGTAACGTCTGAATAAGCAACATTTTGTCAGAGCTCTGATTCTCACTGAGAAAGAAAACCTTATAAATTACAATGCCTTGGTCACTGCATGTGAAATGAACACAACCATGAAAGTCATTTTCCAAATAGCAGGAATCATTGCAGCAAAGAAAACAAGTATTTTTTTCTTGCTCTAATGTGCAGTTTTTACCTTTTTGCTACCACAGAACCATTAAATTATGTATTGTATGCTGCTGTTATGCTTTTATAGTTCAGAAAATATCCGCAGGCAGATGTTCAGTAATCAAAAATATGTGGACCTTGCAGTTGATGTAGCGTATGGATGCAATCTATCATCTTCACTGAAGCATAATATTACATTTGAGCTTTTTGGGATGCAAACATGTGCAATATGCCCTTAAAATTAAAGCTCGGGCAATGTGTGAAGAGTGTGAAGATGAACTTAGTAAAATTTAGCATTTACCTAGGCACTTTGATCATTTCAATGTTACGATATTTTACTATGAACGAGCAGTATCCTTGCTGCAGAACCAAACTTCACACTTGGGCATTATTACAGATGAAAAATATAAACCTGCAATGTTTCAATTTTATTTGTTATCTGAGGTTTTTAATCCAGGACTCCAAAATCTTTCAATTGATGTTGTGCAACTCAAAAAAAAGTATATATAATTCTGCACAACATTTACTAGTATAATGGTTGAATTCACTTGCATTTGAGGGCTGAAGAGTGATTTAATCAAGGCCTTTAAAAGGATTAAACGATTCGATAGGGTAGATACAGAGAAACTATTAACCCTGGTGCCACAATCTAGATCAAGGGGACACAATCTTAGAATTAGAGCTAGGACATTTAAAGAAGGAATGAAAGAAGACTTGCATATATATAGCGCTTTTCATGACCACCCGACGTCCCAAAGCGCTTTACAGCCAATGAAATACTTTATTTTGTGAAGTGTAGTTATTGTTGTAATGCATCTGGGAGGGCGCTGAGCACCTTGAGTCTCATCACCAAGAGCATGCAGAAATCAAACACGGGCAGCGGAAAGAGCATGCGGCAAACCAGTCCCACCCTCCCTTTCCCACAACAACTATCTGTCCCACCTGTGACACGGACTGTGGCTATCGTATTGGACTGTTCAACCACCTAAGGACTCATTTTTAAAGTGGAAGCAAGTCTTCCTCGATTTTGAGGGACTGCCTATGATAATGACATTTGTATTTACTCTGCATGGTATGGGAATCCAGACAGATCCACATCATGCATGTC
Source organism: Pristiophorus japonicus (assembly GCF_044704955.1). Classification (NCBI taxonomy): domain Eukaryota; kingdom Metazoa; phylum Chordata; class Chondrichthyes; family Pristiophoridae; genus Pristiophorus; species Pristiophorus japonicus. The sequence continues at coordinate 69,900,486 of NC_091979.1, forward strand.
AAACACATCACTCCACACTCTGATCGTGCCATACCTATTTATATGTTTAGTCCAACAGATATTTAATGTAGACTTTTTCAGTTATTGTTTATTGAATTATCTCTATTTCCTTGCTCTAAGTTGGCTGGAATTTGCGGTTGGAGGTTTACCTCCAGAGTACGCCACTGACCCGAGAAAAAAATCCAAAGGGAGACTTAGGGCCCTGGGCCTGCAGGTGTACGTCTGTGTAAAGGCCCACGGATCCCAGGGACGCAGGCAGTTTGAAAGAGTCCCTGGGATCACGTGGGCCAGGTCCTCCTATCAGAAAGGAGGATTTCTCATATGCTTATAGGGATTCCATTTACGAACGGAATCCCCATTAGCATATGAGGAATCCCCAAATAATTAAATAATTTACAAAACTGGAATAAAAACAAAAGTTCCCATTTTCAAATTTAATTAAAAGACCCACTAATGAAACATTAGCAGGCGTAAGGGTTTAGTGGGCATTTGCTGGCCAGCAGTCAGACAAATTGCGCCAGCGAAAGTGGTTTTACTTTCGGTTCGGTAGATCTGTCAAGGTAAAACAAGACAGATCACAAGTTCCAGGTTATTGTGCATGTGGAGCGCACGCGGAAACCCGGAACTGCGGGGCCTTTACCAAGACATACTATGTGTACGCCATCATCACCCTGCAAAATCCAGACCAACATGTTTTGAAAGTCTTTTTGCTGAAGTCCCCAAAGCTATCATATAGCAAAAATTGTAAATTAGATTTCAGATGAAGAACTTCTTAAAACAAAATAGTTATTTCTTTCTCCCCACTACCAGTCCTTGCTTGTATTTTTTAAGCGGGGAAGGCTGGGGAAAACAATCCAGTAATGGACTGTTGGGGCTTTTACTATGTAAAGTAAGGCAGCTGACTCACCTGCTAATACTTATAAGTTGTGGTGAAACTATGCAATTGCCCAGTCTATAATGCAATGTATCCCAATCATCAAATAAGAGTGCTAGGATCTCTAGCATCACTAACAAGCCACATGGGTCATGAACAGCCAGTATCAGAGGAGAATGGAGTGACCCTGGAGCAACCAGCAGTGGGGGTGAGTTAATTGTCCAGGAACAGCCAGCACAAAAGGAAGGGTGGAATGACCAACAAGACAGTTAACATCAAAATGAAACTCCTAAAATAGAGTCAGCTTTTTGCCCTCAGTAGAGACGCCACCACTTACATCGCCCGTGCTTATCCTGGACAGCTGCCTAGATCAGCAAATGGCGCTAATTAGTTGCCAGCGCCATAGGCGTCAATTACAAAGGCGCCGCTTAAAATGTGTTAATCGTGCCGACTATTTCGGGCAGAATCATTTTTTGCCTCTGCTGCTCACACCTCGTTAAAGTGCAATTACCATTCAGTCCTTTCAAGGTTCTTGGTGACCCTTTCACAATTACATTATATAAGGACAAGAGGAGAAAATGACAGTAATTGGAACTGCTTGTACTCATTCAAATATGTGACAGCAGCCTGGCTGCCTCCATGCCTCTCGGGACCTCTAGAACTCCTGCGAGCCCTTCCTGCTGGCTTGTTGAGCTTCTCATCATTGCAGAGGATGATACTCGACTCTTTGTTGTCCTGCGTAGCTTTGCCCAGCAGCTCCAGGATTTTGGCCATTAGGTAGTCGAGGACCCTGGCCCTGACGGTTTTGCACAGACTTTGGAAGGAGGCGAGTACTCTGTTGCGTATGCAATAACTCAATAGGCTTAGTACCGTGAACTCAATCAGGTGCGCCTTGACTAATTTATTAACTCTCAAAGTGAGGATTAAACATGGAGGCTTTCTTTATATACAAGGGCTGCATGTGTGTGTCTGTGGCCCAATGACCTCCGAAGGTCGCTCCCCCTGGTGGCAGGTAAACCCAGGCATACATACATTACATCATTCCGCCCCCCCGCCCCCCCCCCCCCCCCCAAAGATCTTGATATCAGTCCTATTTACAAATTGCAAATTGAGACAGTCTGAGGCTTTCCGCTCCCTAGTTGATCATCTCAGATCATTCCAGATCTGGGTGAGCTCTCAGAGTCATTCATGACTTGAGGCTGGGTAGCCGATCTAATGGGAGTGGCAGTGTCCATGTCGGGGATTGAAGGTCCAGATTCATTGACAACAGCAGGGTCTTCTGATGGCTGAATATGAATCGGTTGGTCATTGATGGTGTCTTCTTCAAGCTGTTCCGGTTCGTCTGTGTGCCGCAATTTCGTCTGATCAATGTGCCTCCTGCATGTTTTTCCATTAGTGAGCCTGACAATAAGCACCCTGTTACTCTCCTTGGCCATAACAGTGCCAGTGACCCACTTGGGGCCTTGACCAAAATTTAGTACATACACAGGATCATTAATAGAGATGTCGCGTGACATGGCAGTGCGATCATGATATCACTGCTGATGTTGACGTCTGTTTTCGACGTGATCGTTAAGATCAGGGTGAACAAGCGAGAGCCTGGTCTTGAGACCACTCTTCATCAACAGTTCAGCAGGGGGGACCCCGGTAAGCGTGTGGGGTCTCGTCCTGTAACTAAGCAATATGCGTGACAAGCGAGTCTGCAAAGAACCATGAATTACGCGTTTCAGGCTCTGCTTGATGGTTTGGACGGCCCGCTCCGCTTGACCGTTGGACGCGGGTTTGAATGGGGCTGATCTTATGTGCTTGATACCATTGAGTCTCAAACTCTTGAAACTCCAAACTCATGAAGCACGATCCGTTGTCGCTCATAACGATGTCGGGCAGACCATGAGTGGCGAACATGGCACGAAGGCTCTCAACGGTGGCTGTGGATGTGCTGGATGACATGATTACACATTCTGTCCATTTGAAATCCGCATCCACCACCACCAAAAACATTTTGCCCAGGATTAGGTGGCCACAACCACAGACTTAACGGAGATTCCACTGGTGCATTGCTTAACTGCATGTAAGTGTTGCACTGATGCACACATGACTCCAAATCAGAGTCAATGCCAGGCCACCAAACGTGAGACCTAGCAATGGCCTTCATCTTCACAATACCGGGATGGGTGCTGTGTAAATTCCGTACAAATCTCTCCCTGCCTTTCTTGGGCATAACAACACGATTACCCCATAGCAAACAATCAGATTAAATGGATAGTTCGTCTTTTTGACGGTTGTAAGGTTTGGTCTCATCACACACTACCCTGGGAATGGCCGACCAATCACTACTAAGGCACAACGTTTTACAACCGATAAGATCGGATCCTGGCTGGTCCAGGTCCTAACTTGTTGAGCAGTGACCGGCGACCCTTCACTCTCAAAGGCATCCATGACCAACAGTAGGTCTGCGGGCTGTGGCATTTCCACCTCCGGCGTGGGCAACGGTAAATGACTCAACGCATCAGCACAATTCTCGGTGCCAGGTCTATGGTGAATGACATAATCATAGGCAGATAATGTCAGCACCCACCTCTGGATGCGGGATCACTCGTTGGTATTGATACCTCTATGCTCTGAAAACAAAGATATGAGCGGCTTGTGATCGGTTTCGAGCTCAAAAAGAAACCCAAACAGATACAGGTGCATCTTTTTAACCCCATATACGCTGGCTAAAGCTTCTTTCTCTACCATGCCGTAGGCTCTTTCCACTTTAGACATGCTTCTCAATGCGTACGCAATGGGTTGTAGTTTGCCCGACTCATTGGATTGTTGGAGCACGCAACCTACCCCATGTGATGAAGCGTCACAGGCCAATACTAAACGTTTGCACGGGTCATAATGTACCAGCAATTTGTTGGAACAAAGCAGATTTCTAGCCTTCTCGAAGGCCTTCTCTTGAGATACACCCAAACCCAGTTGTTGCCTTTTTTGAGTAGCATGTGTAGTGGCTCTAATAATGTGCTCAATTTAGGTAAGAAATTACCGAAATATATGAGAAGACCAAGGAACGAACGCAGCTCCATCACATTCTGGAGTCTGGGTGTATTCTTGATGGCCGCTGTTTGAGTCCGTAGGCCTGATGCCGTCTGCAGCAATCTTCCTTCCCAGGAATTCGACTTCTGGTGCCATAAAGACGCATTTTGAACATTTCAGCCTGAGCCCCACTTTGTCCAGACAATGTAGAACCTCTTCCAGGTTGTGCAGGTGTTCGGCAGTGTCACGACCTGTGACCAGAATGTCGTCTTGGAACACCATCGTTCTAGGGATAGAAACATAGAAACATAGAAAATAGGTGCAGGAGCAGGCCATTCAGCCCTTCTAGCCTGCACCGCCATTCAATGAGTTCATGGCTGAACATGAAACTTCAGTACCCCCTTCCTGCTTTCTCGCCATAACCCTTGATCCCCCGAGTAGTAAGGACTTCATCTAACTCCCTTTTGAATATATTTAGTGAATTGGCCTCAACTACTTTCTGTGGTAGAGAATTCCACAGGTTCACCACTCTCTGGGTGAAGAAGTTTCTCCTCATCTCGGTCCTAAATGGCTTACCCCTTATCCTCAGACTGTGACCCCTGGTTCTGGACTTCCCCAACATTGGGAACATTCTTTCTGCATCTAACCTGTCTAAACCCGTCAGAATTTTAAACGTTTCTATGAGGTCCCCTCTCATTCTTCTGAACTCCAGTGAATACAATCCCAATTGATCCAATCTTTCTTGATAGGTCAGTCCCGCCATCCCGGGAATCAGTCTGGTGAACCTTCGCTGCACTCCCTCAATAGCAAGAATGTCCTTCCTCAAGTTAGGAGACCAAAACTGTACACAATACTCCAGGTGTGGCCTCACGAAGGCCCTGTACAACTGTAGCAACACCTCCCTGCCCCTGTATTCAAATCCCCTCGCTATGAAGGCCAACATGCCATTTGCTTTCTTAACCGCCTGCTGTACCTGCATGCCAACCTTCAATGACTGATGTACCATGACACCCAGGTCTCGTTGCACCTTCCCTTTTCCTAATCTGTCACCATTCAGATAATAGTCTGTCTCTCTGTTTTTACCACCAAAGTGGATAACCTCACATTTATCCACATTATACTTCATCTGCCATGCATTTGCCCACTCACCTAACCTATCCAAGTCACTCTGCAGCCTAATAGCATCCTCCTCGCAGCTCACACTGCCACCCAACTTAGTATCATCCGCAAATTTGGAGATACTGCATTTAATCCCCTCGTCTAAATCATTAATGTACAATGTAAACAGCTGGGGCCCCAGCACAGAACCTTGCGGCACTCCACTAGTCACTGCCTGCCATTCTGAAAAGTACCCGTTTACTCCTACTCTTTGCTTCCTGTCTGACAACCAGTTCTCAATCCACGTCAGCACACTACCCCCAATCCCATGTGCTTTAACTTTGCACATTAATCTCTTGTGTGGGACCTTGTCGAAAGCCTTCTGAAAGTCCAAATATACCACATCAACTGGTTCTCCTTTGTCCACTTTACTGGAAACATCCTCAAAAAATTCCAGAAGATTTGTCAAGCATGATTTCCCTTTCACAAATCCATGCTGACTTGGACCTATCATGTCACCATTTTCCAGATGCACTGCTATGACATCCTTAATAATTGATTCCATCATTTTACCCACTACTGAGGTCAGGCTGACCGGTCTATAATTCCCTGTTTTCTCTCTCCCTCCTTTTTTAAAAAGTGGGGTTACATTGGCTACCCTCCACTCCATAGGAACTGATCCAGAGTCAATGGAATGTTGGAAAATGACTGTCAATGCATCCGCTATTTCCAAGGCCACCTCCTTAAGTACTCTAGGATGCAGGCCATCAGGCCCTGGGGATTTATCTGCCTTCAATCCCATCAATTTCCCCAACACAATTTCCCGACTAATAAAGATTTCCCTCAGTTCCTCTTCCTTACTAGACCCTCTGACCCCTTTTATATCCGGAAGGTTGTTTGTATCCTCCTTAGTGAATACCGAACCAAAGTACTTGTTCAATTGATCCGCCATTTCTTTGTTCCCCGTTATGACTTCCCCTGATTCTGACTGCAGGGGACCTACGTTTGTCTTCACCAACCTTTTTCTCTTTACATACCTATAGAAACTTTTGCAATCCGCCTTAATGTTCCCTGCAAGCTTCTTCTCGTACTCCATTTTCCCTGTCCTAATCAAACCCTTTGTCCTCCTCTGCTGAGTTCTAAATTTCTCCCAGTCCCCAGGTTCGCTGCTATTTCTGGCCAATTTGTATGCCACTTCCTTGGCTTTAATACTATCCCTGATTTCCCTAGATAGCCACGGTTGAGCCACCTTCCCCTTTTTATTTTTACGCCAGACAGGAATGTACAATTGTTGTACTTCATCCATGCGGTCTCTAAATGTCTGCCATTGCCCATCCACAGTCAACCCCCTAAGTATCATTCGCCAATCTATCCTAGCCAATTCTCGCCTCATACCTTCAAAGTTACCCTTCTTTAAGTTCTGGACCATGGTCTCTGAATTTACTGTTTCATTCTCCATCCTAATGCAGAATTCCACCATATTATGGTCACTCTTCCCCAAGGGGCCTCGCACAATGAGATTGCTAATTAATCCTCTCTCATTACACAACACCCAGTCTAAGATGGCCTCCCCCCTAGTTGGTTCCTCAACATATTGGTCTAGAAAACCATCCCTTATGCACTCCAGGAAATCCTCCTCCACCGTATTGCTTCCAGTTTGGCTAGCCCAATCTATGTGCATATTAAAGTCACCCATTATAACTGCTACACCTTTATTGCATGCACCCCTAATTTCCTGTTTGATGCCCTCCCCAACATCCCTATTACTGTTTGGAGGTCTGTACACAACTCCTACTAACGTTTTTTGCCCTTTGGTGTTCTGCAGCTCTACCCATATAGATTCCACATCATCCAAGCTAATGTCTTTCCTAACTATTGCATTAATCTCCTCTTTAACCAGCAATGCTACCCCACCTCCTTTTCCTTTTATTCTATCCTTCCTGAATGTTGAATACCCCTGAATGTTGAGTTCCCAGCCCTGATCATCCTGGAGCCACGTCTCCGTAATCCCAATCACATCATATTTGTTAACATCTATTTGCACAATTAATTCATCCACCTTATTGCGGATACTCCTTGCATTAAGACACAAAGCCTTCAGGCTTGTTTTATTAACACCCTTTGTCCTTTTAGAATTTTGCTGTACAGTGGCCCTTTTTGTTCTTTGCCTTGGGTTTCTCTGCCCTACACTTTTCCTCATCTCCTTTCTGTCTTTTGCTTTTGGCTCCTTTTTGTTTCCCTCTGTCTCCCTGCATTGGTTCCCATCCCCCTGCCATATTAGTTTAAATCCTCCCCAACAGCACTAGCAAACACTCCCCCGAGGACATTGGTTCCAGTCCTGCCCAGGTGCAGACCGTCCGGTTTGTACTGGTCCCACCTCCCCCAGAACCGGTCCCAATGCCCCAGGAATTTGAATCCCTCCCTGCTGCACCACTGCTCAAGCCACGTATTCATCTGCGCTATCCTGCGATTCCTACTCTGACTATCACGTGGCACTGGTAGCAATCCCGAGATTACTACTTTTGAGGTCCTACTTTTTAATTTAGCTCCTAGCTCCTTAAATTCGTTTCGTAGGACCTCATCCCTTTTTTTGCCTATGTCGTTGGTACCAATGTGCACCACGACAACTGGCTGTTCTCCCTCCCATTTCAGAATGTCCTGCACCCGCTCCGAGACATCCTTGACCCTTGCACCAGGGAGGCAACATACCATCCTGGAGTCTCGGTTGCAGTAAGACTTCCCTGCTCCTATACTCAAATCCCCAAGCTATGAAAGCCAACATACCATTTGCCTTCTTCACCGCCTGCTGTACCTGCATGCCAACTTTCAATGACTGATGAACCATGACACCCAGGTCTCGCTGCACCTCCCCCTTTCCTAATCTGCCGCCATTCAGATAATATTCTGCCTTCGTGATTTTGCTCCCAAAGTGGATAACGTCACATTTATCCACATTATACTGCATCTGCCATACATTTGCCAACTCACCTAACCTGTCCAAGTCGCCCTGCAGCCTTTTAGCATCCTCCTCACAGCTCACACCGCCACCAAGTTTAGTGTCATCTGCAAACTTGGAGATATTACACTCAATTCCTTCATCTAAATCATTAATGTATATTGTAAAGAGCTGGGGTCCCAGCACTGAGCCCTGCGGCACTCCACTAGTCACTGCCTGCCATTCTGAAAAGGACCCGTTTATCCTGACTCTCTGCTTCCTCTCTGCCAACCAGTTCTCTATCCACGTCAATACATTACCCCCAATACCATGTGCTTTGATTTTGCACACCAATTTCTTGTGTGGGACCTTGTCAAAAGCCTTTTGAAAGTCCAAATACACCACATCCACTGGTTCTCCCTTGTCCACTCTACTAGTTACATCCTCAAAAAATTACAGAAGATTTGTCAAACATGATTTCCCTTTCATAAATCCATGCTGACTTGGACCGATCCTGTCACTGCTTTCCAAATGCGCTGCTATTTCATCTGTAATAATTGATTCCAATATTTTCCCCACTACTGATGTCAGGCTAACCGGTCTATAATTACCCGTTTTCTCTCTCCCTCCTTTTTTAAACAGTGGTCTTACATTAGCTACCCTTCAGTCCATAGGAACTGATCCAGAGTCGATAGACTGTTGGAAAATGATCACCAATGCATTCACTGTTTCTATGGCCACTTCCTTAAGTATTCTGGGATACAGACTATCAGGCCCCGGGGAGTTATCAGCCTTCAATCCCATCAATTCCCTAACACAATTTCCCGCTTTATAAGGATATCATTCTTATACTAGACCCTCAGTCCCCTAGTATTTCCGGAAGGTTATTTGTGTCTTCCTTCGTGAAAACAGAACCAAAGTATTTGTTTAACTGGTCCGCCATTTCTTTGTTCGCCCTTATAAATTCACCTGAATCTGACTGCAAGAGACCTACGTTTGTTTTCACTAATCTTTTTCTCTTCACATATCTATAGAAGCTTTTGCAGTCAGTTTTTATGTTCCCAGTAAGCTTTCTCTCATACTCTATTTTCCCCCTCCTAATTAAACCCTTTCATACATACATACATTAGATACTCCTACACCAAAGTACTCTTTTTAAATTTCATGGTTGAGGCGTTCAACGTGTATAAAGGGCAAATCGCGGCGACACAGATGTGCCCGATATAAGCAGTGGGGACTGTACTGTAGTTGGTGGTTCAGGTGGATAGAACTTGTATGTCCAAGGTTTATCAACTTGCAATTGGAATTTGTTTTGCCGGTAGAAATTGGAATGCTTTGCGTCTGTGTTTCGGGCGTAAAATGGATGCAACAATGACAAATTTAGCACCTGATCTGCAAGTATGTGTCGCTGGTGGCCTAAAATCGGCATTATGCCCCTTGCACTTGTCCTGAGCGCTCAAAGCATTTGGCATCGGGACTGCTTTGCTCATGTTTTCCTGTTGTGGATGTGGCCCAGCAAGCAGCCACCACCAAAAATGATTGTTCCCTGTCCCTTTATCCTTCCCAACGCCCACACTTCAGTACTTATCTGAGGGCCACAGCATTTGAGGCCAGTGTCCCGAAGTTTATCCGTATAAAATGGGTGAGCTGCCTCTCGAGGCACGACGTGCACCAGCAGCTCGCTCACATTATCAAAATGAGGCATGTGGCTCAATTTCAGTGATCCTTCGAACTCCCGGTTAGGGGTATGCTGTCATTTGTTATGTGCCTGAACCAAATTAGCAACCCATTGATCTCACAGGACGAATTTTAATATCTCAATAACTAAGATGAATTTTGTTAAGAATTCTTTTTTTTTTAAACCCCAAAACATTTATTTTGTTTGTGCTTTATGAAAGAAAGACTTGTATTTATATAACGCCATTCATAACCGCCGGACGTCTCAAAATGCTTTACAGCCAATGAAGTACTTTTTGAGTGCAGTCATGGTTGTAATGTGGGAAGTTCAACCTAACTTGTAAGGTTCAATATTCTGCTATTTTGCCTAATTTAGAAACATTACAGAAATTTCTCTTGGGAGATGAAACCATTGAAATAACTTTCAGTGGCATTTTAAACAAAGATATTAACACGTTCATATGAAATTTTCTGTATGCTTGTGGGTGGATTTCCCTGCTTGTTGGCGTATCAAGTGGGAAAGTCATCTTTGCAATTCTAATGACGCCATGTCGTTAAAATAGTTTTCTGGGACAGCAGGAGAGTTTCAAACTCAACCTGATTCTGCACCTGCCAAAATCTGCCAGGAGTTAAAGTCAGGAACTGATATCCTCACCCTCTGTTACAAATAAGATGCCCCTGGAAAGCCTTCACAAAAGCTCTTGTTTATTTGGATTATTAATCCTGGATCTACAACTGATTAGAAGATTCTGTAGCTGGAGGAATTAAATGAACAAGCTTATACAGAAAGCTGTTGATGGTATTTCCAATTAAAGTTGAAGAACAACAAACATTTTCATAGTAATTAATGTATTTCAGAATTAAAGTAAGTACAGGTTGAACTTCCCTTATCCAGAGCCCTTGGGAACTGGCCTGTTTTGGATAAGGGATTTTTCCGGACGAGGGTGGTCACGTTAAATTGGATGGTACAGGTACTGAGCAAGGGGATATTGGGGCTGGCTGGCTTCGGGCTGGGAGTGCGGCAGAGAGGTCATGGGGGCGGAGCGGTGGATCGCGGGGTCAGGCCAGCGATTGCCGGAGTCAGCAGCGAGGAAGGACTTCAATTTGTTCATGTCAGAGTTCTGTGCATGCGCTACCCATCATTAGAAAAGGGAATAGTGCCAGAGGACTGGCTGTGCTAATGTTATTCCTATATTTAAAGAAGGAGATAGACCAAGTCCAGGGACCAATTAGCTTAATGTCGATGATGGGAAAGATATTGGAATCTTTACAAAATTGTAATGGAAAAACATGTAGGGCTAAACTTTCGGCACATCATCCATTTATCGCCCATTTAGCACCCATATTAGCGCTGAGATTCAGGCTATCGCCCATATTTGCTGAAAAGTGGAAACTAGCCCCCGATTATCGCCCATTTATCGCCGACGCAACTTTCGGCATACATGAATGAGCTGTATCACCCAGCCTATTTTTAAAAAAAAATGATGTCATCCTCATGCAAGGCCGAGAATACTATTTATAATGGAAACTAGCACCTGATTATGGCCTAGATTATCGCCGAGCGCTACTTTCGGCATTTTGCCCATAATTCACCCAAATGATCGCTGGCCCAAAAAGACGCTGAAGAAAAGCTGCAATCACCTGACCTTAACTTGGCACTACGGATGCCATTTTGTAACTCGGGGAATCTTTAATAAAAGCCGTTTTTGACATTTATAGTGATTTATAGTGATGTGGCCTGTAATTTCTCAACCAGTATTGATGACTAATCACATGCTACAGAATAGAGATGGGAGAAGGTTTATTGAAGAGCATTATGTGCCCAATCAAAGAGGTGGCAGAATGCTGAGAAGGAGAAGACGTTACACCCAGTGCATTTACAGGGATATGTGATCATATCTGGACTTGTCTGATAACGTGTGTTAGAACGCTGCGCTTCTGAAAGAAGGTCATCAGTGAGAAATGCCAGGTAATTAAGGGAGATCTGCAGCACCAGCACCATCAGGACTGCACTGCCCGTTGAGGTTAAGGTTACTACGGCGCTTTCCTTCTACGCATCGGGCTCCTTTCAGGCCTCAGCTGGCATTGCTGCATTTGACAGGTGACTGAAGCCCTTTACGCATGCAGGATGGACTTTATAAACTTCCCTATGACCAGGGAGGCACAGAGTGAGAGGGCTTTGGGTTTTTCAAGAATAGCAAACTTCCCCAAGGTGCAGGGAGAAATAGGCTTTATGCACATCACCCTGCGAGCACCTTTACAGGATGCAGAGGTGTTTCGTAACCGAAGGGATTCTACTCCCTGAATGTGCAGCTCGTTGTCGACCACAAGCAAATAATCATGGCAGTAAATGCAAATTTTCCAGGGAGCATCCATGGTGCACACATCTTGCATGAGAGCACTGTCTCTGACCTATTTGTCAATCAGCCGCAAGGTCACAGTTGGATGCTGGGGGATAAAGGGTATGGCCTTGCCAGCTGACTCATGACCCCACCTGCATAAGCCCCAGACAGAAGCTGAGAGGCGCTACAACATAAGCCATATAGTTAAACACAATATCGTCGAAAAGACAATTGGAGTTCTGAAGCAGCGCTTCAGATGCCTGGACCACTCGGGAGGCAACCTGCAATATCACCCTGACCAGGTCGCTGAGTTCATTGTGGCGTGCTGCATGTTGCATAACCTAGCTATCAGGAGAGGACAACAATTGACAGATGGGACCGCCGGTCCACCTCAGGAGCCCCATGGTAGTTACGCAGTTGCAAAACTTTTGCGTCAGCAGCTCATAAATGAATGCTTTGTGTGAAGTTACGTTGGTGACCGTTACAGTTGCATTACATTTCATCCTTGCCTGGCCTGGCCCTGGCTATTGTTTCCAACCATTGTATTGATGTTTTACCATTTGTTATTAGAAGACACTTCACAACAATTGTAAACTTAAAATAAAATGTTTAATAATTGAACACCAAATTTTAATTTTTTTTTAACAAACATATTTCACCACCCCCCCCTAACCCTCAACAGTCAACAACATTTCAAACAGAATATAACAACACCCTCCCACCATCCCCAACAGTCAACATTCAACAATTTTTTTAGAACAACAATATACTGCCCACCCCCCCACCTGCGGCCATGCTTCCCTCCTGTACCTTGACCCCCCCCCTTGTCGTAACCCCCCGTTTCCCATGTACTCCCCGAGTAATGAGACCAAGACGTCTTGCAGCAGAGCACCTCAAGGCCTGCTGCTGTGGGGGAGGCGGGGAGGCGGTGTGACATCAGCAGAATGACGTCAGCGACTGGAGGAGGATGTTTGCGAAGGAAGTTCTTCCTACTGTCTCACATCTGTCATGGTAGTACGGCACCTTAGGGGGTGCAGTGCCGCATCTCGAAGGGCCGAATGGCCTACTTCTGCACCTACTTTCTATGAAACTATCGCATCCCGCAAGGCATCGACAGTCGGTCGTTTGCCCCATTGCCGCAACTATCCGCTCCATGCCCTTCGTTGTTGACACAGACAGTGTGGCAATGTTGCCGGTCAGCCCACCAAGCGTCTGGAGGAGCTCTCAACCTATGTCGATGCTCGCCCTTGACAGTGAGACCATTTTCTTATTTACATCTGTCCATCGCATTACGTGCCTACCTCGCTGACTTAACCTCCACTGGACGCCTTGGATTGGCCTGCTGCAAGCCCCTTGGTCCTGCTACTTCATCCGTTGAGGATGACATGGCCACAGGTACCACAGATGACAACTCAGGCTCTGTTTCTTCCTCCTCCTCACTTTTGTGTTCGTCACCCGTGGTGATGACAACCTGCAGCGGCACAGGTGTTGTTGCATGGCCTCCCTTTGTGCCTGGGGAGCTGCAAAACATAATTGAGGTTATTAGAAGAGAAGGGGAGACATGAGAATGCTTGTGTTGCGCAAGCATATGTACGAGGAGCAACACTACTGCAATAAATGTGAACGAGCGATGTTACATATGATTAACATGAGAGTACAGAAGCTGCATGCAGAACATTACATCATTCATATATTATAATGAAATGCCATTAAATCACTTTAAATTACCAGTGGTTTATCACTGTTTTACACATTACTCACGTGGCACAACAACGGAATCTGCACCACCATGGGTGGCAGAACGATTATGGATGCCCACTAGTGCTGCGACACATTCTTCTAGGTCGGTCAGAGGGTGCAGCTCAACAGGCCGACCTCCGGTTCGCCTCTGCTTGGCATGATTCTTGGATATCTTCCTCTGCAAACTGACAAGAGCATGTCATAAGCTAATTGACTAGGTACTATTATGGAAACACAACAGCTATTGTAATCCACAATTCGTCACCCCACATTCTATTTATCCATAACTTTAACATTATATGCTAATACGGTTTGTATCCACAATTGATGCATGGTTATAACATCTACATTGAGAGAAAATATTTAATAAGATCGTGTTTATGAACTAATGCTTGACACCAAACATCCAGGAAAGGCCCCATCCACGGGCCGTGCCATTCGGCACCTGAGGGGAAGTAGACGGTTTATTTGAATCGATGGAGGTTCCTGGGGTGGGGGATAAATCAGGACCGCTGGTGAGCTCGGCAATGACAGGACTGTAATGGGAGGGGGCACCGTGACCATGGGCTGTGCTCGGAGACCTCCGTGTGGCCGGAGCTAATATCCCAAAGTGTTCCAGGGCAGACAATGAACCAGGGCAACATTCTGCCAGTCCAGGCTGGGTCACTGTGTGAGTGACAGCAGCCGGCGAGACTCACACAGTCTGGGTAAAGGTGACCGGACCCCTCAGTGAGTGCTCAGTCGGGTCCCATCCACCAACGAAACCAAAAAGGAGACGGTGCCCAAGTTAAAGACTTGTTCACAGCATACAAAACTTCTCCTTCGAAACGAAAGTGGTAGAAATGCCAAATGTTTGCGGTCTGTCTGTTTCTAGTCATTCCTTTAAATAATAATAATTATTACTGCTGATTAAATGTAAGGCATCTCATCAAAATTAGACTTAAAGGGCGCAGGTTCTGACCCCAGTCCAAATCTTAGCAGGGAAGCTACCCAAGATTACCCAGCTTAATTACAATCCGGCAGATTTATATTCTAATTAATGAGTCAGTGCATCGTTACAATTTAAAATGTAATAATTTAATACTTACTCTTGCCGAAGCAACCAGACTGTTCCACCTCTTGCGGCACTGGTCTGCCTCACGCCTATCGTGGGCCACTGATGATACTATGGCAGCGATATCACCCCATATTTTTTGATATGTCCAGGGGGGAGGTTTCCCACACTCACCTATTTTCCCCAACTAATTGGCCCCACCTATTTTCAACCTCATTAACGAGGGCCACATTGGCCTCATCAGAGAAGGCTTTTGCCCTCCTTCTCCCTGACAGCTTCTCCTGCTGCATGCTGCTAGCGCTGGACATTTTTTTACCCTCCACAGACAACTTCCTTCTCTCTCCTCTTTCTCCCTCTCTTTCAGTCTTCTGAGCAAGCACAGATGACCCCTGAACTCCCGAATCGCAGGAAAAGTTCTTTGCTAAAAAAAACCGCACATGCGCAGAATGGCCGTTGCTATGGACGTCAGCCTTGCATGACTGAATACATCGCTAAGGCCCATTTCACATCGCTAAGGCCATCGCCCAAATTAAAAAGGCGAAGGTTCACCAGACTGATTCCCGGGATGGTGGGACTGACATATCAAGAAAGACTGAATCGACTGGGCTTGTATTCACTGGAGTTCAGAAGAATGAGAAGAATCATAGAAACGTTTAAAATTCTGACGGGTTTAGACAGGTTAGATGCAGGAAGAATGTTCCCAATGTTGGGGAAGTCCAGAACCAGGGGTCACAGTCTAAGGATAGGGGGTAAGCCATTTAGGACCGAGATGAGAAGAAACTTCTTCACCCAGGGAGTGGTGAACCTGTGGGAATTCTCTACCACAGAAAGTAGTTGAGGCCAATTCACTAAATATATTCAAAAAGGAGTTAGATGTAGTCCTTACTACTAGGGGGATCAAGGGGTATGGCGTGAAAGCAGGAATGGGGTACTGAAGTTGCATGTTCAGCCATGAACTCATTGAATGGCAGTGCAGGCTCGAAGGGCCGAATGGCCTACTCCTGCACCTATTTTCTATGTTTCTATGAAACTAGCGGTTTTTAAAATGGGTGACATTCCAGCGATCCTGAAAAATAAAAAAAGCACTAAGGCTGGAAATATTGCCCATTTCTGGGTGCTAGCGATCATAGTGGA
Source organism: Pristiophorus japonicus (assembly GCF_044704955.1). NCBI lineage: Eukaryota > Metazoa > Chordata > Chondrichthyes > Pristiophoridae > Pristiophorus > Pristiophorus japonicus. The sequence continues at coordinate 69,916,361 of NC_091979.1, forward strand.
AAGTCTAGCCCGTAGAAACCGATCACAATTTACATTACCTATTTGGACTCTGGAATCGCAAGTACAATTTCAAAATTTGTTGACAACGCCAAATTGGGGGTTAATTTTAGTTAATACAAAGGAAGAATGTGACAAAATACAAGAAAACATTAATAAGCTTCAAGAATGGGTATTTAATTGGTAAATGAGTTTCAATGTAAATAAGTGTGAAGTGGTGCATTTTGATAGGATGAATAAGGAGGCAACGTACATAATTATCTAATTGGGGTAGAGGAGCAAAAGGATCTAGGGGTACAGATACACAAATCACTAAAAATCGTGATGCAGGTTAATAAGGCCATTTATATATTTAAAAAGAAAACCAAGCCCTGGAGTGCATTTCCAGAGGGATAGAATTGAAAAGCAGGGAAGTCATGTTAAACTTGTATAGAACTTTGGTTGGACCACACTTGGAGTAAGCATCGTGCATAGTTCTAGTCTCCATATTATCCATATTATAAAAAGGATATAGAGGCATCAGAGAAGGTGCAAAAAAGATTCACAAAGTTGATACCAGAACTGAGGTTATATCAGGAAAGATTGAACAGGGTGTGTATCCTTTCTTTAGAAAAGAAAAGGCTGAGGGGTGACCTAATAGAGGTCTTTAAGATAAAAAAGAGTTTGATAGGGTAAATGTGGAGAAAATGTTTCCACTTATGGGGGAAGCCAAAACTAGAGGCCATAAATATAAAATAATCACTAATAAATCCAATTGAGAATTCAGGAGAAACTCCTTTACCTAAAGAGTGATAAGAATTTGGAACATGCTACCACAAGGAGTCGTTGATGCAAATAGCTCAGGTGCATTTAAGGGGAAGTTAGATAAGCACATGTGGGAGAAAGGAATAGAGGGTATGTCGATGGGATTTGGTGAAGAAAGGTGGTTGAAGGTTCCTGTGGAGCATAAACACAGCATAGACCGGTTGGACCAAATGGCTTGTTTCTGTGCTGACCCGATGTACACTTACGTACATCCAATGATTTACAGTACAGCTCACCAAGAATGACAATAATGATGGAGTTTATTACTATTTGATCAGAGTTTCTATTACTGTTTGTGTCACTACCTTACCTTTTTGGTTCTTCACAGCTTTCAAAAAACTAAAGGATGGCTATGCTATCCATCTTAATGTCATTTTGAAAAGAACAATTGATTTGAATCCTCAAGATCAATGTTGGGTATGTCATCAATTCTGCTTCCCAGGAAAATTTGTAAAATGTTTCATGAGAAAAGATAGTAGATAATACAGTGATTTTCAGTATGAACCTTTCACCTCTGGCTCCAAACCTATCTGAAACTGGTGGGAGAAACATCGGCCCCAAATTCACAGGCCCGGGAAGGACCGTTACTGCCCATTTGCGGCGGCCATTTGTCAAAATCAAATGGCCGTCGCTTTGGGCTCAACTGACCGGCCCGGGAGGTCTTGCAGCGGTGTGGGCCACTGCTGACTCTCGAACCGGTGTGGGGCTTGCGGCAGTAGTGATGCGCTAAAAGTGCGCACTGCTGCCGCTCCGCCTCCGGACCCAATTTCAGCATGAAAAAGCCTGCCCTTCAGCTGACGGTGCCCCTGCCAGCTTTTAGGGCTGGTGCAGAGTGGTAGAGATCTCGGAGTCGTGGGAGCGGAGAGAGGCAAGAAGGTAAGATCCAAACCTGACGATGGGTCGGAAGCTCTCCAGAGTCCTCGAAATAATAGCAGCTGAGTCGATCTCACAGAGAAGTCTGTTAAGAGATCATCTGGGGGAGATCAGCGAGCTCCGGATGGGGAGAGATCCTGGAACCAGCTCCGTATTGCTCAGCAACAAGTCCAGGAGCCTCTTCAATGGATCAGAGAAGTTCAGCACAGAATCCGCACTCAAGGGGAAAGAGAGAGGGAGAGAAGGAGGGAGAAAGAGAGAGAGAGGGGGAAGGAGCAAAAGAGAAAGGAGAAAGAGATAAAAGTGAAGAAAGGGAATGAGAAACAGAAAGAGAAAATTTGATTGGGAGAGAGAAATAGAGAAAAAGGAATAGAGAAAGAGTAAAAGGGAGAAATTTCAATCCAGTGGCTCAAACTGGAAACATCACCCCAGTTCAGCATTTCACTGGGAATCTGTTCAACCTCTGCCGCCTCCAGACTAGATCCAAGATCGTCCCATCCTCTGTCATCGAACTACAGTACGCAGATGACACTTGTGTCTGCGCACACAAGGAGGCCAAACTTCAAGCCATCATCAACACCTTCACCGTGGCGTATGAAAGCCTCGTCCTTACACTAAACATCCATGAGACAAAGGTCCTCCACCAACCTGACCCTGCCACACAGCACTGCCCCCTGGTTATCAAAATCCATGGTGAGGCCTTGGACAACGTGGACCACTTTCCATAACTCAGGAGACTACTGTCTAGCTTATGGTCTACAAGGCAGTAGTGATACCCGCCCTCCTATATGGCTCAGAGACGTGGACTATATACAGCAGACACCTTAAAGCACTGGAGAAGTAACACCAAAGATGCCTCCGCAAGATCCAACAAATCCATTGGGAGGACAGATGCACCAATGTCAGTGTTCTTGCCCCGGCCAACATCTCCAGCATTGAAGTACTGACCATGCTCGATCAGCTCCGGCCACATCATCCGCATGCCTGACATGAGACTCCCAAAGCAAGCGCTCTTCTCGGCGCCTCAGCATGGCAAGCGAGTCCCAGGTGGGCAGAGGAAACGCTTCAAGGACACCCTCAAAGCCTCCTTGATAAAGTGCAACATCCCCACCGGAACCTGGGAATCCCTGGCCCAAGATCGCCCAAAGTGGAGGAAGAGCATTCGGGAGGGCGCTTAGCACCTTGAGTCTCATAGAAACATAGAAAGTAGGTGCAGGAGTAGGCCATTCGGCCCTTCGAGCCTGCACCGCCATTCAATGAGTTCATGGCTGAACATGCAACTTCAGTACCCCATTCCTGCTTTTTCTCCATACCCCTTGATCCCCCTTGTAGTAAGGACTACATCTAACTCCTTTTTGAATATATTTAGTGAATTGGCCTCAACAACTTTCTGTGGTAGAGAATTCCACAGGTTCACCACACTCTGGGTGAAGAAGTTTCTCCTCATCTCGGTCCTAAATGGCTTACCCCCTATACTTAGACTGTGACCCCTGGTTCTGGACTTCCCAACATTGGGAACATTCTTCCTGCATCTAACCTGTCTAAACCCATCAGAATTTTAAACGTTTCTATGAGATCCCCTCTCATTCTTCTGAACTCCAGTGAATAAAAAGCCCAGTTGATCCAGTCTTTCTTGATATGTCAGTCCCGCCATCCTGGGAATCAGTCTGGTGAACCTTCGCTGCACTCCCTCAATAGCAAGAATGTCCTTCCTCAAGTTAGGAGACCAAAACTGTACACAATACTCCAGGTGTGGCCTCACCAAGGCCCTGTACAACTGTAGTAACATCTCCCTGCCCCTGTACTCAAATCCCCTCGCTATGAAGGCCAACATGTCATTTGCTTTCTTAACCGCCTGCTGTACCTGCATGCCAACCTTCAATGACTGATGTACCATGACACCCAAGTCTCGTTGCACCTCCCCTTTTCCTAATCTGTCACCATTCAGATAATAGTCTGTCTCTCTGTTTTTACCACCAAAGTGGATAACCTCACATTTATCCACATTATACTTCATCTGCCATGTATTTGCCCACTCACCTAACCTATCCAAGTCACTCTGCAGCCTCATAGCATCCTCCTTGCAGCTCACACTGCCACCCAACTTAGTGTCATCCGCAAATTTGGAGATACTACATTTAATCCCCTCGTCTAAATCATTAATGTACAATGTAAACAGCTGGGGCCCCAGCACAGAACCTTGCGGTACCCCACTAGTCACTGCCTGCCATTCTGAAAAGTACCCATTTACTCCTACTCTTTGCTTCCTGTCTGACAACCAGTTCTCAATCCATGTCAGCACACTATCCCCAATCCCATGTGCTTTAACTTTGCACATTAATCTCTTGTGTGGGACCTTGTCGAAAGCCTTCTGAAAGTCCAAATACACCACATCAACTGGTTCTCCCTTGTCCACTCTACTGGAAACATCCTCAAAAAATTCCAGAAGATTTGTCAAGCATGATTTCCCTTTCACAAATCCATGTTGACTTGGACCTATCATGTCACCTCTTTCCAAATGCGCTGCTATGACATCCTTAATAATTGATTCCATCATTTTACCCACTACCAATGTCAAGCTAACGAGTCTAAAATTCCCTGTTTCCTCTCTCCTTCCTTTTAAAAAAAAAAAAAGTGGTGTTACATTAGCTAACCTCCAATCCATAGGAACTAATCCAGAGTCTATCGAATGTTGGAAAATGATCACCAATACATCCACTATTTCTACGGTCACTTCCTTAAGTACTCTGGGATGCCGTCCATCAGGCCCTGGGGATTTATCGGCCTTCAGTCCCATCAATTTCCCCAAAACAATTTCCCGACCATTAAGGATTTCCCTCAGTTCCTCCTTCTTACTAGACCCTCTGGCCTCTTTTATATCCGGAAGGTTGTTTGTGTTTTCCTTAGTGAATACCGAACCAAAGTACTTGTTCAATTGGTCTGCCATTTCTTTGTTCCCCGTTATGACTTCCCCTGATTCTGACTGCAGAGGACCTACGTTTGTCTTTACTAACCTTTTTCCCTTTACATACATGGCCGAGAGCAACCAGAAACCAAGCACAGACAGCAGAAGGAGTGTGCTCACTGTTTGCCCCACCTGTGACAGAGACTGTAGATCTCACATTGGACTCTTCAGTCACTGAGAACTCACTTTTAGAGTGGAAGCAAGTCATCCTCGACTCCGAGGAACTGCCTATGATGATGATGCTCACCTCACATTATACAGCAGCCCAGATATAGGTGTGAAAAAAAAAAGATTTAGTACACAATCAATATAGCTACAAACAACTACCAGAATAATAAACAGTGCAGAAAAATAACATATAAACATCATTTAATACCCTTGTGCATTTCCTTATAATCCCTTTTACGCATGCCTAACCTGCAACTTCGTCTCAGTGTCTCCCCTGTGGCTGACTCATGGGTCTGGGAAGGTTGCTGTCTTCCCTGTGTGGAAGCTGCAGATGTCCTCCTAGGATGCCATCGAGCAGCTTTGGGCCTGGAAGGGCCAGCTGTAGACTGGTCAACACCCTCTTGTGACGGTTCAGTCTGGCTTGGCTCAGGCGAGGCCATGAATGGAGGCACTGGTGGAGTGAAGGTCTGGGGCCAGGAATGCTGCGAGCCGGAGGGAGGCCCAGGTGGGCAGAGGAAACTCTTCTTCATGTCTTACTGATTCTTTAGCCTTTATTTTCTAGAAATGCATGCTTTTTGTAAAATTTAGTGTAATTTTGTAATGATTGTCTACGCAATATTAGCAAATTTAGTGTATTGTTTCTCATGGTGAGTCAGCAGTTGTTGCTAAATCATGAGTGTGTGTGTGTTGAGGAGGCTAATGTGTAGAAGTGGGGGAAATGTTCACTTAAAAAAAATTGTAAGAGATCTCCTCAGTGATAGTGAAGTAAGAGGTTTTGAGAATTCCTGGGACATTGGAACCGGTTCTGGGGGAGGTGGGACCAGTACAAACCAGACGGTCTGCACCTGGGCAGGACTGGAATCAATATCCTAGGGGGAGTGTTTGCTAGTGCTTTTGGGGAGGGGTTAAACTAATATGGCAGGGGGATGGGAACCTATGCAGGGAGACAGAGGGAAATAGAATGGGGGCAGAAGCAAAAGATAGAAAGAAGAAAAGTAAAAGTGGAGGGCAGAGAAACCCAAGGCAAAAATCAAAAAGGGCCACATTACAGCAAAATTCTAAAGGGGCAAAGTGTGTTAAAAGGACAAGCCTGAAGGCTCTGTGCCTCAATTCAAGGAGTATTCATAATAAGGTGGATGAATTAACTGCGCAGGCAGCAAATAACGAATATAATATAATTGGCATCATGGAGACATGGCTCCAGGGTGACCAAGGCTCAGAACTCAACCTCCAGGGGTATTCAACATTCAGGAAGGATAGACAGAAAGGAAAAGGAGGTGGGGTAGCGTTGCTGGTTAAAGAGGAAATTAACGCAATAGTAAGGAAGGACATTAGCTTGGATGATGTGGAATCTGTATGGGTGGAGCTGCGGAATACCAAAGGGCAGAAAACGCTAGTGGGAGTTGTGTACAGACCACCAAACAGTAGTAGTGAGGTTGGGGACAGCATCAAACAAGAAATTAGGGATGCGTGCAATAAAGGTACAGCTGTTATCATGGGTGACTTTAATTTACATATAGATTGGGCAAACCAAACTGGTAGCAATACAGGGGAGGAGGATTTCCAGGAGTATATTAGGGATGGTTTTCTAGACCAATATGTCCAGGAACCAACTAGAGGGCTGGCCATCCTAGACTGGGTGACATGTAATGAGAAAGGACTAATTAGCAATCTTGTTGTGCGAGGCCCATTAGGGAAGAGTGATCATAATATGGTAGCATTCTTTATTAAGATGGAGAGTGACACGGTTAATTCAGAGACTGGGGTCCTAAACTTAAGGAAAGGTAACTTCGATGGTATGAGACATGAGTTGGCTAGAATACACTGGCGAATGATACTTAAAGGGTTGACGGTGGATAGGCAATGGCAAACATTTAAAGATCACATGGATGAACTTCAACAATTGTACATCCCTGTCTGGAGTAAAAATAAAACAGGGAAGGTGGCTCAACCGTGGCTAACAAGGGAAATTAAGGATAGTGTTAAATTCAAGGAAGAGGCATATAAATTGGCCAGAAAAAGCAGCAAACCTGAGGACTGGAAGAAATTTAGAATTCAGCAGAGGAGGACAAAGGGTTTAATTAGGAGGAGGAAATAGAGTATGAGAGGAAGCTTGCTGGGAATATAAAAACTGACTGCAAAAGCTTCTATAGATATGTGAAGAGAAAAAGATTAGTGAACACAAACGTAGGTCCCTTGCAGTCACATTCAGGTAGAAACATAGAAACATAGAAAATAGGTGCAGGAGTAGGCCATTCGGCCCTTTGAGCCTGCACCACCATTCAATAAGTTCATGGCTGATCATTCTCTCAGTATCCTTTTCCTGCTTTCTCTCCATACCCCTTGATCCCCTTAGTCGTAAGGGCTATATCTACCTCCCTCTTGAATATATCCAATGAACTGGCATCAACAACTCTCTGCGGCAGGGAATTCCACAGAATAACAACTCTCTGAGTGAAGAAGTTTCTCCTCATCTCAGTCCAAAATGGCCTATCCCTTATCCTAAGACTATGTCCCCTGGTTCTGGACTTCCCCAACAGCGGGAACATTCTACCCGCATCTAACCTGTCCCGTCCTGTCAGAATCTTTTATGTTTTTATGAGATTCCCTCTCATCCTTCTAAACTCCAATGCATAAAGGCCCAGTTGATCCAGTCTCTCCTCATATGTCAGTCCTGCCATCCTGGGAATCAGTCTGGTGAACCTTTCGCTGCACTCCCTCAACAGCAAAAACGTCCTTACTCAGATTAGGAGACCAAAACTGAACACAATATTCCAGGTGAGGCCTCAACAAGGCCCTGTACAACTGCAGTAAGACCTTCCTGCTCCTCTACTCAAATCCCCTAGCTATGAAGGCCAACATACCATTTGTCACCGCCTGCTGTACCTGTATGCCAACTTTCAATGACTGATGAACCATGACACCCAGGTCTCATTGCACCTCCCCTTTTCCTAATCTTCCACCATTCAGATAATAATCTTTTGCATTTTTGCCCCCAAAGTGGATAACCTCACATTTATCCACATTATACTGCATCTGCTATGCATTTGCCCACTCACCTAACCTGTCTAATTCACCCTGCAGCCTCTTAGCGTCCCCCTCACAGCTCACACCGCCACCCAGTTTAGTGTCATCTGCAAACTTGGAGATATTACACTCAATTCCTTCATCCAAATCATTGATGTACATTGTAAAGAGTTGGGCTCCCAGCACTGAGCCCTGCGGCACTCCACTAGTCACTGCCTGCCATTCTGAAAAGGACCCGTTGATCCCGACTCTCTGCTTCCTGTCTGCCAACCAGTTCTCTAGCCACGTGAATTTATAATGGGGAACAGTGAAATGGCAGACCAGTTGAACAAATACTTTGGCTTTATCTTCATGAATGAAGACACAAATAACCTTTCGGAAATACTAGGGGACCAAGGGTCTAGTGAGAAGTAGGAACTTAAGGAAATCCTTATTAGGCAGGAAATTGTGTTAGGGAAATTGATGGGATTTAAGGCCGATAAATACCCGGGGCCTGATAGTCTGCATCCCAGAGTACTTAACAAAGTGGCCCTAGAAATAGTGGATGCATTGGTGATCACTTTAGTCTATTGATTCTGAATCAGTTCCTATGGACTGGAGGGTAGCTAATGTAACACCACTTTTTAGGAAAAGGAGGGAGAGAGAAAACATGTAATTATAGACCAATTAGCCTGACATCAGTAGTGGGGAAAATGTTGGAATCAATTATTAAAGATGAAATAGCAGCGCATTTGGAAAGCAGTGACAGGATCGGTCCAAGTCAGCATGGATTTATGAAAGGGAAATCATGCTTGACAAATCTTCTGTAATTTTTTGAGGATGTAACTAGTAGAGTGGACAAGGGAGAACCAGTGGATGTGGTGTATTTGGACTTTCAAAATACTTTTGACAAAGTCCCACACAAGAGATTAGTGTGCAAAATTAAAGCACATGGTATTGGGAGTAATGTATTGACGTGGATAGAGAACTTGTTGGCAGACAGGAAACAGAGAATCTAGATAAACGGGTCCTTTTCAGAATGGCAGGCAGTGACTAGTGGGGTGCCGCAGGGCTCCGTGCTGATACCCCAGCTATTTACAATATACATTAATGATTTAGATGAAGGAATTTAGTGTAATATCTCAATGTTTGCAGATGACATTAAGCTGGATGATGGTGTGAGCTGTGAGGAGGATGCTAAGAGGCTGCAGGGTGACTTGGACTGGTTAGGTGAATGGGCAAATGCATGACTGGTGCAGTATAATGTGGATAAATGTGAGTTTATCCACTTTGGTGGCAAAAACACAAAGGCAAAATATTATCTGAATGGCGGCAGATTAGGAAAAGGGGAGGGAGGTGCAACGAGACCTCGGTGTCATGGTATATTGGTCATTGAAAGTTGGCATGCAGGTACAGCAGGCGGTGAAGAAGGCAAATGGTATGTTGGCCTTCGTTGCTAGGGGATTTGAGTATACGAGCAGGAAGGTGTTACTGCAGTTGTACAGGGCCTCGGTGAGGCCTCACCTGGAATATTGTGTTCAGTTTTGGTCTCCTAATCTGAGGAAGGACATTCTTGCTATTGAGGGAGTGCAGCGAAGGTTCACCAGACTGATTCCCGGGATGGCAGGACTGTCATATGAAAAGGGACTGGATCGACTGGGCCTGTATTCACTGGAATTTAGAAGGATGAGAGGGAATCTCATAGAAACACGTAAAACTCTGACTGGACTGGACAGGTTCGATGCAGGAAGAATGTTCCCGATGTTGGGGAAGTCTAGAACCAGGGGACACAATCTAAGGATTAGGGGTAAGCCATTTAGGACTGAGATGAGGAGAAACTTCTTCACTCAGACTTTTTAACCTGTGAAATTCTCTACCGCAGAGAGTTGTTGATGCCAGTTCATTGGATATATTGAAGAAGGAGTTAGATATGGCCCTTATGGCTAAAGGGATCAAGGGGTATGGAGAGAAAGCAGGAAAGGGGTACTGAGGTGAATGATCAGTCATGATCTTATTGAATGGTGGTGCAGGCTCGATGGCCGACTGGCCTACTCCTGCACCTATTTTCTATGTTTCTATGTAACAAGCAGGGTGGATAAGGGGGAACCAGTGGATGTGGTGTATTTGGATTTCCAGAAGACATTTGATAAGGTGCCACATTAACGGTTACTGCACAAGATAAAAGTTCATGGGGTTGAGGGTAATATATTAGCAAGGATAGAGGATTGGCTAACTAACAGAAAACAGAGAGTGAGGATAAATGGGTCGTTTTCCGGTTGGCAAACATTATTTCGTGGGGTGCCTTAGGGATTGGTGCTGGGGCCTCAACTATTTACAATCTATATTAATGACTTGGCTGAAGGGACCGAGTGTAATGTTGCGAAGTTTGCTGATG